>NC_054826.1:128777777-129402777 GCF_018345385.1 Vulpes lagopus | reverse complement strand
GAGCATCCAGTGTTGGCAGGTCCCCTCCTGCACCGGATGCTGCAGGGTGCCACCCAGACCCGCTCCATGACCCAGACACTCATTCCCAGCTGCCAGGAGCATCAGCCATCACTGGCTCACAGCTGAAAGCCCCCTCCAAGGAGTCACCTTCAGTGGACAAGAGCGGTCTTGCCAAAAGTCATGCCCCTCCCCAAGGGTGGTCTACGCATTCAGTGACAGCTAAATGGCCTCTCCCATGTTCATTCAAGTCACCTCTGAAGGGCCCTCCTGGTTCCTAAGCTTGAGTAGGATCCCCCGCAGCCTCTGTTACAAACCCATGCCTCTCACAGGTGATGCTCCCAAGGTATACCCCAGTATACCCTGGCAGGCAAACCCCAAAATCTCCAGGTTCTCAACATACCCTGGCACCTGAACAAGGACCTTGGAATCAAGGCGTGGTGGGAGCAGAGGCCTGGACACGAGTGCTCGAGGCTGAACCTAGTCCCCACGGACACACGTATTTGGGTATGTGTGCTCCGCCTCAGGTCTGCCCCACAGCCCTGTGCTCTGGTGGAGCCCTGACCCGGAAGGCCAGCTCCCAGTCCCTTGCCTTGCTCTCCCTCCAGCCCCAGAGAAATGGGAACCAACGGCATCTGCCCAGCATGTGCACAGGTCACTGAGGGTGAGTGGATATCTGGGCCACCCCCATGACTGTGGACTTCACCTCAGGACCTGAGACGTTAAGTTCCCAACCAGTAGGAGGAGTCCCCATCAGCTCCCCTGTAATCCTCAGCTCAGCAGGCCAGTTCCTGGGCCTTGGGGAGCCTGGGTGGGCCCAGCACCAGCCCTGGGCTATTTGGGGAGGAGACAAAAGTGGGCCAGGCCAGCCAGGGGCCTGAAGTCACTGACTATTTCCGAGGCAGCTGCCCCTCCCCGCGTCTCAGTACCAGGCAAGGGGCAAGGGGTCGCCTAAGTACCTGCATCCAAGCTTAGCAAGGGAGGATGCAGCCCTCACATGCCTCCTCTGGCTGCCCTCTCTGCCCGAGGAGGCTTGGAGGCTCTGACCCCCACAGAGCCTGTCAGATCCAGGGAGCCCTGGAGGACAGTTGGGATGCCAGAACCCGAGAAGCTGCCAGAGGGCCTTCTGCCGTCGGAGACGCGGCCCGCCGGCCTCTGACCCAACTCTCCGTTCCGAGAGTCGGCATCCCTCCGTTAGGGAAAAGGACACTGAGCCAGCGTGCCAGGTGCCCTGGGACAGTGCTGGTGGTGGCACTGTGGCCTCCGTGCTATCCTTTGTCTCAAGCCTTCAGTCACTGGCCCTCCAGCAGGGCCCAGGGCAGCCCACCCCAGCAGCGATCCCTTTCAAAGCATGTGGGGTTGCATCCATCCATCTTGCACTGACATCCTCCAACACATGTCTCCCAGCCCAGCAGCGGGGCACGCAGCGGGGCACACCCGGGACAGAGAAGGCCCTGGGCCCCTCCTCCCACCGCCCCCCTCGGCCTACCCAACAGGCCACAGTGGGAATGCTCGGCCCACCACTTCCAGCCTGCGGTGGAACCTCAGACCACCAACCAGGAAGTGGGGCGGGGCGGACCAGGGCCCACCCTGGAGAGGTTTCTCAACCCCTGCACTCAGGCTGGAACATCTGGAGAGAGTGCATTGCTGGCAAAGGCTCTGCGTCCTCCTCCTAGAGGCCGGGGCTGTGCTCTGAGCCTCTGTTTCCTCATTCTCAAGGTGGGGATCAAACACCCCTTCGGAAGCGAGTAGACTCCTCACGGTTTCCACAAGGGCCATGTGCCAGTTGCGAAACGGGAGTAAGAGTTTGTACAAATGGCACCCAGCCTGCCCCAAGCACCACCGGGAAGAGGGGGCCCAGCTGGGGCCTGCTTCCCCCCTAGAGAAAGGAAGAGGGACTGGACACGAAGGCAGGAAGCAGGACTCATTGTTCGGGCAGGGTGGCTGCAGGGGTGAGAAGGAAAGAAGGGGTGGGAGTCGCAGGGAGGCCAGCCCCGCAGGCTGGGACGGATGCTCGGGGCCCAGCCCGGAAGCCAGGAAGCCGCCCGAGAGCCACACACCGCCGGCGGCTGGAAGGCTGCGCCCTTCCCTGCCCAGGAAGTCCCGGCGGGGGCCCCGGGGGAGGCGCGCGGCGGGGCCTGGGCCAGGCCGGGAGACGCGCGGGGCGGGGGCCACCGCGGGGGCCTGCAGGGGCGAGTGTGCTGGGCGCGGGGCCGCGCTCACCGTCCTGGCCAGGGAGCCTCGGGGGTCCGGGGGGCTCGGGCGGGCCGGACCCTGCCCGGCAGCCTCCTCGCCCCTGACCCCCCGCAGCTCAGGGCCGCCCCCGAGTGCCCGGGCTCCGCCACCTCCCCACGCGCCCCCGGGCCACCGCGGCGCCCCACCCGGCACCGGCCAGTCCTCCGCGCGGGCGCCCGCCCCTCCCCGGCCCGCCGCGGCAACCGCAGCCCCGGGCCTCCGCCCCGGATGAGCCCCGCCCCCGGGGTGGAGCCCCGCCCGCAGCCCGCAGCCCGCCTTCCGTCCTCCTCGGCGCAGGCGCCGGCACTTCCGGGGCGCCCCGGGGCGGGCGGTGCGCATCCGGACCCCGCGCACCCGGACCCCGTCCCCTCGGAGCCCGCCCGAGGCGCGGGATGACGGCGCGCGGCGCGGCCCAGGTGAGTGCGGTTCCCGGAGGGGCCCGACCCGGCTGCCCGTGAAGCCCCGGTAAGGGCTGTGCCCTCGAGCCCCCGCAGCCCGCGCGCCGCCCTGCCGTGTCCCCCCCCCCCCCCCCCCCCGCGTCCGGACGGCCGGTCGGTGCTGCTCCGCCAGGTGCTCCTCCAGGTGGTGCTGCTCAGGTCGGTGCTCCTCCGGCCGATGTTCTTCAGGCCCGGCCCGTGCTCCTCTGATCAGTGCTCCTCCAGCTGGTGCTTCTCCAGCCGGTGCTCCTACAGCTGGTGCTCCTCCAGGTGGTGCTGCTCTGGTCGGTGCTCCTTTGCGTGCCCTGGTCTGCATGGAGGGCAGCCCGGCCGTGGTGGGCCCACACACAGCCACACCGCTTCCCACCGCCCGCTGCCCAGACCCACTCCGGCCCAGGTTGCCCCCCAGGGACAGGTGGCTGCAGGGTGCCTCTTCCTGACCCCGAGCCCCTGCTGTGTACCCACCTCGTGCCCACCTGGCTTCTACTGCGTATCCTCATGACCATCTTGTCACAGATTGGTTCCTTTTTGGCCGATGAGGAAACAGAGGCACAGACACTTCGGGTCACTTTCTGGGGCCCCTTGTTCTGAGAGCCGCCGGTTGTGACTGGGGCCAGGGATACCTGTGAGGTGCCAGGCAGGGCTCACCTGAGCACGATAGCATGGTCACCCTGCCGTACCCAGTCCTGGGGCCAAACCGTCATCACAAAGGCCTGTGAGGAAGGTTCAGATTCTAGGTCCGTGATACGGAAACTGAGGCCTGTCTGAGCCTCAGTCCCCGGGCAGTTTCAGGAGTTCCTCAGCACCCAGGGTGGGCCAGGGCCGACCCAGAATGACCTGAGCGCCGCAAGGCAGGCAGGGACCGGACTCCAGGCGGCAGCGTCCCAGCGTCCGAGCCCATGGTGGGTATTGGCAGATGGGCTGGGCCGCAGAGACGGTCACGTCAGCACCCACTCTCAGTGGACCAGCCGTCTCGTTGCACTTACAGTAAAAATAACGGGTCGGTCACATGCCAGGGAGGCGGACTCTGCAGACAAGCCCTTGGGGATGCTGTCGCCAGGCCCAGGGCTCAGCTGCGCTTCGTCTACTCCCACTGGCTGTAGAGCCACTGGCCCTAGAACAGTTGGGCGGGTGTGGTCAGGTCTCTAGGCAGCAGGTGGGAGGTTGGGTCCCTTAGGAGACCTCGGCTTTGCCCCACTTGCTCCTTGTCATTATGACCTCCTGGGTCATGAAGGAAGGTAGCTGGGGACTCCGCAGGTGTCATGCCCTCAGCACATGAGTTGGAGCAAAGAGCGCCTGGTGCTCACTCTCCTGTGTGTCAGGCCTCCCTGGCCATTCTGAGGAGGGGATGGCACGGTGGGAGCCCTGCCCGCATGTCAGCCGGGTGGGAGGGACTGCGGAGGACACCACGGTCACCAGCGTTCTTGGCTGAGCCCCATCAGCATCTCGGCCGTGCTTTATACTTCTGGTTAGAGGGGCACCTGGCTGACGCGTCAGAAGAGCAAAAAATGTAAAAAATTAATTCCTGGTTAGGGTCGGTGCAGACAAGGTCGGGGGTTTGTTTGGAGTCCGTGTAATGAGTGGGAATCGGATACCAGCCCTCCTTTCCTGGGCCCAGGTGCCCGCTGTCCCTTCCTTGGGCCCGGCAGCCCTTTGCCATCACCCTGCGCATCTCACACGGGTGGAGGGTGTGTGGGTCGGAGTGGCTGCGCCGTGCTGCCTCCCACGGCCTGTCCTCCGTGCAGTCCTTTCCCAAGGCCTCGCAGGGCCCGGCGTGGGGCCGAGGACTGCAGGTGTGGCGCTCCGTTTGCACCTTGGGACAGCCTGCCAGGTGGCTGCTCCGTCTGGCCGATGCGGCAGGAGTCACGCGCGGTCTGACCTCCGCACTGAAGCTGTTCACAAGGTTTGTCTCGTCTGTTCCCATTACAGCTTTCCTGCAGGACGGGCCAAAAAAGGCAGCGAGTGTTGGAGGCAGACCGTGAGAGCCCGCAGGGCAGGGCCCAGACGCCATCCCCTGGGGAGCCCTGCTTGGGGCCGCCGGCAACCCTGGGCCCTCGGCGCAGCATCTATTTCTCTGGCCCAAAGAGGCACTCTGCGCAGCTGGGCTCGGACTTCTTTGACCAGCCTGCCGTCGCCCTGGCACGGGCGTTTCTGGGACAGGTAACCTAACGTGGCCACGGACCAGGTGCAAGATCTTGAGGCCGAGGAAGACTCAGCCCCCTGGCGCCTGGCTCCTCTGCGGCCCGGGCTGCGTCCTGGGTGCTCCATTGGCCCGAGAGCCCGTCCTCAGCGGGCCGTGCTGCCCCACCCCTGCCAGCTGCGGCCCGCTCCTCCCCGGCGCTCTGCCCCGCTGACCACTCCTTGCACACCGGCTGCGGTCCAGGCCGGGGGCACTGCGGGGCAGCTGGTCCCGCTGCTCAGGAAGGCCTTTCACAGCCGGGTGGGTGGGAGCTGAGGGGCCAGTCCTCTGCGGTCAGTCCCGCTCAGTCCAGGCTCTGGGTGTCTGGGGCAGTGGGCAGGGGCAGCTTTGGGGCCCGTGCCTTCCTTGCTGCCCTGCCCCAGGCTAAGCATTTAAACCTAGTGGACTCGGGGAGGAGGTGGCGGGAAGGTGGGGGGCCCCACCAAGGAGACGGGGCCTGTGTGATTCCCTGGTGCTGGTTCTCCAGCCTGGTCCTGGCCGGAGCTTGAGATAGCAGCTCTCTGTGGACGGTACACTCGGTGACCATCGGGACTCTGTTCCCGGGGCTGGTGGGCAAGACAGAGGGGACAGTGGGGCCCTGGCTGGGCCAGGTACCCGGTGCTTCCTGAACTGGGGAGATGAGGCCTAGGCTATGGACTGTCGGGGTTGAGTGCATGCCTGCCCCTCTGGCCCTAGAAGCAAACGGACTGCCCACAGGTCCTAGTCCGGCGACTTGACGATGGCACAGAGCTCCGTGGCCGCATTGTGGAGACAGAGGCATATCTGGGGCCAGAGGATGAAGCTGCCCACTCTAGGGGTGGCCGGCAGACCCCCCGCAACCGTGGCATGTTCATGAAGCCAGGAACTCTGTATGTGTACATCATCTATGGCATGTACTTCTGCTTGAACGTCTCCAGCCAAGGTGAGCAGGGCCGCGGTGCCAGGTGGGACCACAGTGCCTCAGCTGGCAGCTGGGACATCCCCAGGATGCCTAGACGGGGCAGGTGTCTGAGCAAACAGGGATCACTGCTAAGCTAGGTTGGGGTTTAGGGATTCTGGCGTCAGGGACATAGGTGCCAAGGGCCCCCACTGGGTAGGGGTCGTAGGTTGACCTGCACACACAGCTGAGAGGCTCCACGAGGATACCGATGGTCACCGAGCTCAAAGGTGGGGTCAACCATGACCCAGGCTAGACCTGGGAGGAGCTGGTTGTGGGGCAACGAGGGCAACATCAGTTTGGGTTGAGTTGGGCTCCGGCTGGAGCCTCTGCTGGTGGTCACTTAATGGGGTCTGAATCGGTCACTCTCAGCTGGGGAGGACTTAGCCACCAGGGTGTCGTGAGGCGGTGTCCAGAAGTGTTGGTCATCCCAGGGGAGCAGCCTTGCTGGAGGGTCCGGGTCGTCTCCAGCCGTGCAGCCCAGACAGCATCTGGGCAGAGGCGTCTTCCTGGCTGAGCCCCTTGAGCCCCTGGGCCCAGGGTATGTGACTGCAACCTCTGGTCTCTAAGAGTCGCTTGGACGGGGGCGCCTGGATGGCTCCGTCAGTGGACCGTGTACCTCTTGATCTCAGGGTTGGGAGTTTGAATCCCATGTCGAGGGGAAGGGATTACTTTAAAAAGACAAAAAATCTTAAAGTAGTTGGTGTGGTAGGCAAAGGGCCAGGGGTGGAGGGCCCGCCGGGGCGGGGCTGCGTTGGCGTCCCCCGCATGTCTCCTCGCTGGCTCACAGGGCAGGGCTGCCCAGCCTCAGCCTTCCAGCTGGCCCAACAGATTCCAGAAGGACAAGGCACAGAGGTCAGATGCAGCCCAGGCCCGAGGCTTCCCGGTGGGATGACCGTGCTCAGGGACGACTGGCCGCTGGGACACCCCCTGCCAGCCTCACAGTTCCCGCCCATCACCGCATCACAGGCGGCTGGGGAGGCGGCCACCTACAAGCACCCACCACGCTTTTTAAAAAATAAGGTTCTCCCTGGGTGGCGGTCAGGCACTGAGGCTTCACGGGGAAAACCCACCCGTCCAGTGGCACGGGCACCTTGCAGATGCAAGTGTGCAGGAGGTGGGGGCAGCGCGTGCAGGGGTGCTTGGGGAGGCAGCTGGAGGCCTGGCTTTCCAGGCGAGGTATCTGTCCCACAGGGGATGGGGCGTGCGTCCTCCTGCGAGCGCTGGAGCCCCTGGGGGGCCTGGAGACCATGCGGCAGCTCCGCAGCACTCTCCGCAAGGGCACCACGGGCCGAGCCCTCAAGGACCGCGAGCTGTGCAGTGGTCCCTCCAAGCTGTGCCAGGCCCTGGCCATCGACAAGAGCTTTGACCAGCGGGACCTGGCCGAGGACCGAGCGGTGTGGCTGGAGCGCAGCCCGCCGGGGCCCAGCGAGCCAGCCGTGGTGGCAGCAGCCAGAGTGGGCATCGGCCACGCAGGAGAGTGGGCCCAGAAGCCCCTGCGCTTTTACCTACGGGGCAGCCCCTGGGTCAGCGTGGTAGACAGAGCCGCGGAGCAGAACGCATAGGCCTGAGCGACGGCCTCCTCCAACCAGGCTTTTTAATTTTTTAACAACCAAATAAACACTTTATGTCTAGAACACGGTATTGCTTGTATCTCCTCAGCAGCCCACTCAGCGGCCGACTTGTGCTTGGGGCCCACCCTCCCCCTAGACGGGACGCCGGGGGCCTGTGTGTGCAGGTGGGACGCATTGCTCCTCAGGCCTGGGAGGGAGGGTGGGGGGCACCCGTGCCGACTCACCCAGGCCCTCGTGCGTCAGGTGTCAGAGTGGCTGGGTGATGGCTCGGTCGCAAGCCTCCTGCTGGCTAACGGGGAAGGGCACTGGACACGCTGGGAGGAGCAGAGTGCACGCAGGCCAGGGCAGTGCTGGGCCTCGGGGCACAGGCCAGGCACCCACCCGCGCTCGGCTCAGGCAGGGGTGGTGGTGACGCGTTTCTGTGGATCCCCTTGGGCGGCCATGGGGAGGGCGGGTTGGAAGGAGGTGGCCCGAGTCTGAGAAGCCAGCAGGTCTCCCCTCCAGGCCGGAGTCCTGGCCAGTCTGTCCATCCCTCAGCTCAGGCCCTGAGGCTGCCCCAGTGTGGGCGCCGCGGCCCCTGGGCTGTGCTGCTGGACACTGCTCAGGCTCCCGAGGCCTGGCCTCACGGAAGCAGCGCCTGGAAGACAGCGATGACCGGGTCCTCGTGGGTGGTCACCACCAGCACGCTGCGGAACTTGTCAAACAGCATCAGCAGCTGGGAGCGCCGAGTGTTCTCGTTGTACATGATCTCCTCCAGGTGGTGGCGGCCGCGGAAGTAGTGCAGGAGCCTGGGGGGGGCGGGGGGGCAGGTGAGTGTCCTGGTCCCCGGAGTGGCCCATCTGCCCTCAGCACCCTGACGTGCGGGGCTGGGGGCTGCCAGGGCTCCTCATTCTCCTGCTGTGGAGTGAGGCCCTCATGTTCCAGGGGCTGTTTGCGGCTGGGGCTGGCACACCAGCGGCTTCAAAGAGGTGCCTGGCATGAGGTTCTAAACGGGGGGCCTCCCCCCACACGGAAACCCCACACGGAAACGCCTGCAGAGCCCCCCAAGTCACAGGTGGGTTTCACATCTGTCACCACGTGGGGGCCCTGGGCTGTGTTCCTGGTGGGGAAAGATTCCTACTAAGCCCCGTGAGGATGAGAACCCGTTGCTGCTCCCGAAGAAGTAACAACACCCAGTATTGGGGGCACCCGCAGGGCTTGAGGTGCCACCTCAACCAGCGACTGCCACCGGTCACCAGTGGACTGAGCTGGGGCCATGGTGGGTAAGTCCCCATCCACTTTGTGTTCGGACCCCACCTGGCAAACATGCGGAGGTCCTCGGGGTTCTGGGCCGCAGGCACGCTGAGGATGGCCGCCCGCTCGTGCTCCGACAGGCTGGCCAGCAGGTTCTCCGTCATCCTCTTGTTGAGTGGCGAGTCCCCACTGGGCAGCAGCTCTGCGCTGGAGTTATCCATACTGGGGCTGGTGAGGGTCATGTCGTCACTGCTGGCTGTGGGCAGCACGGGTCAGGGAGCAGTCTGACTCCACGCACACCCTGGTGCCCCAGCCGTGCCATCTGTTGCACCGGGCATCGCGGCCACACCCCAGGCCCGCTCGCTCCCCCGCCCCCACGCGGACAAGGCAGGGCCCTGAGCAAGGCTCGGCCCTGCACTGAAGCTAGACGCCAAGGTCAGTCCTCAGTCCCGGGAGCACCCCAGCCCTTCGTTTCCCCCGAGCCTGGGGCTCAGGCTGTGTCCTCTGGGCACCTGCCGTGGCCGCAGTGACTCTTTCAAAGAGGGAATGATCATCAGGGTCTCCTCCCAGGCCCCGGCCCAGCGGGCTCAACTGTCCTGCCAGGGATGTGGGACATCCGCTCTGCTCCCTGGCTGCCCTGGACTCGAGCCAGCCCCTGCCCAGGAGCCCAGAGCCCGGAGATGTGAGGTAGGGGTGGGGGAGGGGAGCGAGGGAAAGGGGTCTCTTGCCAGCCTTCAAGGGAGCACTGCTCTGCACGTGGCCACGGGAGGCGGCCTTGGTCACGCTCAGCAGAGCCCATGTCGGGGTCCTGGCTGCCGCTCCCAAGTACCCCCCCAAATGCTACCCCCACCCACCAGACAGACACCCTGGGCAGGGGGCTCCTACTTGGGGAACCAAAGCTGAGGGCATTGGGTGTGCTGAGGCTGCGGCCGCTGACCCGGGCGGTGAAGGGGACGTCGTCTTCTCGAGGGTGGGGCTCCTCCTCACTGGGTGAGGCCATCAGGCACACGTAGGTGTGCAGCTGGACGAGGAGTCTGTGCTGCAACATCCACACCACCATCTGAATGAGCTGGGTCTGCAGGAGAGCACGCAGGAGGCCCGGGGCGGGGGTTAGTGGGGGAAGGCTGGCCCTGTTCCCCTCCAGGGGCAATCAAGGAGACCTAAGACACGACCCCCGGGGGTCATCCCAGAGGTAAGGGGTCCATGAGCTCCAGGAGCCTGTCCCTGGGGCACAAGGCTCCCCCCTCGGAGAAAGACCTCAGCTGCCGGCCAGGCTGCAAGACCAACTTTCTGCTCCAGGGAGGGCAGCAGGGCCGCAAGGGCACTAGGGCCGCACCTGCGCTTCCCCGTACACACCGGGCCGCCCCATGTCTGGGCTTCCGCACCCAGAGCTGGGGAGCAGCACCCACTCACAGAGGCCCCTGCGCTGCCCCGTGTCCACCAGCCCGCTCGGACCCCCTACCACACAGGGCTCGGCCTGCCGGGACCTCAGCACTGTTCACCAACAGGCTGCAGACAGCTGCCCTGAGAGCAGGAGTCCTCTCCTCAGGTCGACCTGGATGCTGGCCCAAGGACAGGGAGCCCTGATAGTGTGTGGTCCCGGCATGAGGAGTCCTCCCCTCTCATGGGGCTGCCCCTGACCAGGGCCAGTGAGGGGCATGGGGGAGTGGGACGGTCACACGGCTGCTGGCTCGGCTTTGGGAGGCCCCTCCCGGGAGGGGACAGCTGGCCAGCCAGGGAGTAGGGATGGAACGTGGGCAGGTTATGACCTGGTCAAAAAATAAACTTAAGAATGAAAACAAAGAGGCTTCATAAGTGCTCATGAGCACGTTCCAGACCCCGGAGCAGGAGGCATGACAAGCAGGTACCTCACCCCAGGACTGCTCAGAACCAAACCCAAGGCCCATCTGGGCCCCTCGACCAGGCACGACCTGGAAAATCCACCCGCCGTCTGGACCATTAGGAAGCTTCTGCTGGGGAAGCGGGGTTCCGGATGCACAGTGCATCTTTTATTCAGCTGGCACGGCCTGGCATGGTTCCTGGAAGCCAAAGCCCCCATGAAGGACAGCCTTTAGAACTCCGTCGCACTCAGCATCTCAATGAACTCAAGTACCAGGATCTCCTCCTCATTCACAACTTGAGAAGGGAAAGAGCTTAAAGACTGGTTTTTCCTAACACTTATAAAAAATAAAAATAAATTAAAAAAAAACAACACAAAATTTTCCTTTTGAAGACAAAGACTTAAGAACATCCAGCCCCCTCTAACACCTGCGCCGTCGGCTCTGTGCTGGGTCCCTGCCCAGAGCCCCAGAGCCCCAGGCATCAGCACAGGGGACACGGCAGAGCCTCGTTCTTGGGTCCAGCCTGCACCCGACCCAGAACTCACCTGTTCATCACATATGCCTCACACCTCCCTGGATGAGCCCTTGCCACATCCAGCAACATCCCTGACCCTCGCCTTCACCCAGGCCTGTCCTCTCCAGATCCTCTTGGAGGAGATTCTGGGGACCAGTGAGCCCAGGACGAGACCCGCATACCCTGTGGCCTCCTGGACCACGGAGCAGGAGAGCTGGGCCCAAGCTCAGTGAAAAGAAGGTGATTGCATCCAACAGGAAAGGTTACCACTCTCTTGCCACCTGGGCCTCTTCACTCCGTTCTAACCCCCAGAACAGCTCACTGCAGCCAGGGTGGGCTCCCCAGGGCGGGGGGTGGGCAGGAAGCCTTGGGAATGCCCGAATGTCTGCAGGGGGCCTGGCCTGGCTGGGGAGCCAGCCTTTGGTCACCCCAGCATGACATGAAGCACCTACACAGCAAGCCCACGCCCTCAAAACCCAGGTGCAGCAGCACTGAGGCTCTGAGACAAGGGACTGACACCGGCTGGGTGGTCTCCAGACTCCCTGGACTCCAGCGACTTACCTCCTGCACAGGGGGAGCGAGGGGGTTCCTGAATTCTGACAAGGAAACTGGCAAGGAGAACTTAGCGAGGACAGACGGCAGGTCGTGAGCCGGAAACTGACGGGAAAACTGTTCAGCCAACGGGGAGTACCTGGGGACAGGTGAGGTGCACGTGCCCATGAGCTCAGCAGGCCTCTGCATCGCTCCGTGACCTCTGTGCCCTCGGCATGAGCCCAGGGTGGACAGCAGGGAGACACAGCATAGCAGGCAGCCCAGCATGGGTGCGATTCCCTCAATGGGCAGCAGGGGCCATGGGCAGAGGCCAAAGCCCCTCTGAGCCCCCAAGTCAAGGTCAAGGCCCCCAACTCCCACCAGGCCCCCATCCAGAGCCCACTGGCCAGCAGGTATAAGGGAGACAGACCCCGCACATGGCACTGACCAGGCCAGGATTAGAACATGGATGCAGTAGAGGCCAGCAATTGAGCCCAAGCAAGGGCCCGGCTTAGCAAGGGGCAGCCAGAGGTACTTACAGACACACGCTGGCATTGGGAGAAAGCATGTAGACGTTGTTCTCGCACAGCGGGTAGATGATGATGGCCTTGCCCCAGTACACCAGGTGGGCCGCCAGCTGGAAAACCTGCAGGCAGCGGAAGCTGGGAGGCTGCTCCCCAACTCTTTGGCTCCCCAGCTGGGCCCGTGGCAGAGCATTGGTCCCTGCTGTGCTCCCCAACGGTCATTTCCCATAGGACCCCGACCAGGCTAGCACTGAGGGAAGGCCTCCTGAGCACGGGGACTTCTGAGGTGCCCAGGACCCGGGGTCAGCAGCTGAGCAAAGGCCTTGGTTGGCCAGCACCCTACCCCCACCAGGAGCCCCGCTCGGGGATGGGTTTCCTCGTGGCAGCGGGTGTGGGTCAGTGAACCTGTCCTGCACCTCCTCCACGCGTCCCGTGCGGCCCAGCATCCCCGGATGCTGACAGGATGGGCCACAGACATGCAAAGGGGGGCCTGGGTCTGCGAATGCCGCACTGCAGAACTTCAGGGCAGGGCACTGGACGTTTCTGCCTCTGCGGCAGCTGAACAAACTCAACCGCTGAGTCACCCAGGCATCCCAGATTTTATTTTTTCTTAAGGAACCTCTGTACCCAACGTGGGGCTCCGACTCACGACCCCGAGATCGGGAGTCACACATTCGCTGGTTGAGCCCACCAGGCGCCCTGGGAATGGATGTTGTTTTAAATCTTCTGATGAGAGGCCCCCAAGTGGCCCTTCGGCTCAGGCCGTGACCCCGGGTCCTGGGGCCCAGCTCTACGTGGGGCTCCCCGCCTAGGGGGAGCCTGCCTCTCCCTCCCCTCTGCCCCCTGCTGTGCTCTCTCACTATCTCAAGTACAGAAAATCTTAAAAAACAAAACCATGTGGTGACAGCCACACCTGAAGCTGACACTTCCTCCCCGGGAGGCCATCAGTGCTTGGGCTCCAACGGGGACAGCTTGGCTGTCCTCGGGGCCACTGGGCCACCGGCCACCGGCAGCAGCACAGTCCGGGGAGACCCGCCACCACACCAGCAGGAAACGGTCTCCCGAGGACCAGGGGACACAGCTCTGTCTTCGTCCAAAGAGACCGAGCAACTTGAAAGCTTTGGCCGCGTGTGTGGCCTGCAGCGGTCAGAGCACCAGCCTGCGGTGTGGACAGAGCGGCCACGGAGGTACTGTCCAGTGGAGGCTACGAAGGCCGGCAGGACATGGCCCTCTCGGCTCCCGCCCAGCTCAGGAGCCTGTGTGAGGACCCAGGAAGGCAGTGTCCAAGAAACAATCCCGGGGGATGGGGGGCAAAGGTCATGGGGCACAGATGAGGACAATCAGCACAGAGGCCTGAGTGAAGCCCGCCCAACGTGCTAAGGACCAAGGCCAAAGGCGGGCGGCTCAGGTGGCCCAGGCTCCGGCCTCCCGGCCTCAGAGCCACGGCTCCCCGCCGGGTCCTGCTGCCCCCTGGCGGCCACACGGTGCCCACCGGTCCCAGACCCCGCTCCCACCCTCAGCCTCACTTGGAGGCACCCCTGCCTGGGGACCCTTAGCATCTCCCTGTGCTTCTGCTCACGCCCTGGTCCCCACATGGCTCCAAGGGGATCACAGAAGGACTGAGGGGCCCTCCCTCCGATCAGGAACTGTGGGGACGCCTGGACGGGTCAGGTGCTGGGGCTTCTGGCTCTTGTTTTCAGCTCAGGTCATGATCTCGGGGTAGAGACTGAACCCCGAGCTGGGCTCCGTGCTCGGCTGGGGGTCTGCTTGGGATTCTCCCCTTTGCCCTTCCCTCTGCCCCTCCTCCAGCTCATGCGGCTCCTGCACTCTCTCTAAAATAAATAGGGCAGCCCCGGTGGCTCAGCAGCTTAGCACCAGGGTGTGATCCTGGGTCCCGGGATCGAGTCCCTTGTCGGGCTCCCTGCGTGGAGCCTGCTTCTCCCTCTGCCTGTGTCTCTGCCTCTCTCTCTCTTTCTTTCACGAATAAATAAAATATTTTTAAAAATAATAAAATAAATCTTTAAAAAGAGAGAGAGAGAAAGAAACTGCAGTCCAGGGGCACATGGCTCAGGAAGAGAGAGGGATGTCACCCAGAACGCAGGCCAGCCTGTGCACATGAGGGAGGCATCAGGGCCACCGGGTGAGGTCTGGTTCTGCACACAGCTGGGCCCTCATCTGAACTTCCTGCCCTCACCTCCCACACTGGCTTCTCCATGGCGACACCCTGCGTGCCCCCAGCCCTGGCACCACATCCTCCACAGCCCGGTCATCCAGCCCCTGGAGGGCCTCACGCCTCACAACTCCTGGACACAGGACAACTCCAGTCCTACAAGCAGCGCACAAGCCTGCCCTGAAGCCAGGCCCGACTCAGACTGCACAACTCCAAGCCATCCCACCACAGGCCACGCAGTGGCTCTCGGCTGGACAGGGGTCCTGGGGACACGGCACACAGGCAGCCTGCTCTCCTGATGCCCTGACCTCCTACCTTCACCCAAGACCACCTGCTCTGGTGTGCCCTCCCCCACCCTGCCCTTTCCCCCCCATTTAGGGTGTGCCCAGGCCCCCGGGGGTTACCTGCAGCAAGGCCAGGTCTGCATCCTGGGCCAGCTGCTGCAGGTTCTTCACAGCAGAGGTGGTCTTGATCACACGCACCAGGGCCGGGGAGCAGTCGAGCGGGAGCTCAGCCAGCAGGGACTTCTCATCACTGAGCAGCAGCAGAGCGTGGTACGGGCTGCAGAGCAGAGTCACAGGTCAGTGGGACATGCAAGCTACAGGCCCCCTGACTGGGCACATCACTGGAGCACACACCGAACCTGGGAGGTCACTGGAAGGGTTAGACAGAGGGGCAGAGGTATGTCCAGGGGCCTTTAAAAAGCCGCAAGGAGGGACATCTGGGTGGCTCAGTGGTTGAGCATCTGCCTTCGGCCCAGGGCGTGATCCTGGGGTCCCGGGATCAAGTCCCGCATCAGGCTCCCTGCATGGAGCCTGCTTCTCCCTCGGCCTGTGTCTCTGCCTCTCTGTGTGTCTCATGAATAAATAAATAAAATCTTTTAAAAAATAAATAAAAATAAAAAGCCACAAGGATTACTACAACCCTCAAAAAACCCAACTGAGCAAAACTGAAAAAGGCCTGACAATCCAATTCCACCTCCCACTTCTGGGATTGCCCAGCAAACATTTGTTGACTGGAAAAAATTCATGAATCTTTTCCAAGGAAAGAGTCCCAAATATGGAAAAACAAAATCTCCGCCACAGGCTATGAATAGAAGTACATAAAAATATACTCAGCAAGGAAGCCCAGGAGGAAGGACACGGACTTGGAGCACAGAAAGCTAGGCGGTGCCTTGCTCTCTCTCATTTACAAATTTTCTGTAACGTGCCTAGATTTCTTTTTTTAGTTATAAATAAAAATATCTAAGGAGACAGAGAACTTTAATGGGGGTGAGGGGGTTGTAAAACCTGAGCTTAGCTCTTTCCTTGCAGAAAATCAGTGAGATGAAGGAACAGGTCCCACAAGCTCTGACTCAGGCGCAGGAGGCCCGGTGAGTAGCAGCGGGAGGCCGAGATCCCTCCCACCCTCTGGCTTCTCATCAGGGTGCTCGGCCCCAACAGCCCCGCACAGACCCCCCCACAGAGCGCCATTGCCCCGGCAGTGCCAAGACAGCCCAGAGGAGACCTGCGGTCAGTCTTTTCTGAAAAAAACAGACCCCAAAATATCCATTTTTACTTCTATAAACAGAGCCTTACCTGCCAGTACCTGTGGCAGGAAGAGGGAAAGCCAACTCTTGAGGGACGTCACTGAGGCCTCAGGCAGATGCTACAGAGAAGGCCCCGCAGACCCTGTGCGTGTGCGTGCGTGCCTGCGTGCGTGCGTGCAGGCCGGGCCGGCACTCACCGGATGGCTTTCAGGCTCCGCTCGATGGCCTCGGGGGGGATGAGGCTGGAAGCAGCGTAGTGGATCTTGTGGGGCAAGCAGAAGCTCACCTCCAGCCAGCTGTTGATGTGGAGTCGTACCACGCCAGACGTACACAGGCTGCAGAGAGCAGACCCCACCCCCATCAGGTGCCATCGCTGGTCCACAGCCGCTTCAACCACACGCTGAGCACACAAAACCCCAGCTGAGGGTGCTGCCTCCCAGCACACTACTCCTGCTGCTGCAAGTGCAAGTGAAGCCCTTGGGCAGGACAGCACCTTCCCAGATCTTGGGATGTTCAAGTCAAGAAGCCGCATTAGGAACACACACACACACACACACACACACACACACACACACACACACGTGTTTCTCTGTAGCCCCGGAATATGGAATCCAGTCGGGTCCCAGGACTTGAAGGAAGCCTCTCCGACATCTGTCCCAGAGGCTTGGTGTGCCAGGGCGAAGCTGAGGGATGAGAGGCAGGCCCTGGCACAAAGGGGGGCTGGGCAGGAAGGGTGAGGGGCCGGGCTCCAAGCCCCCCAAAACATCCTGCTGGGGAAGAGCCCACGGCACCCACCCCAAAAGAGGACAGCAGTACCCCAGTGCACCACGGCAACTGCCCAAGCCAGCCTCCGCTGCAACCCTTCCACGCCCCACCCCTCCGTGGGGACGGCAATTTGCCTCTTTTAGGGCCAAACACTGCTTAGGCCACATACAGCCGCCCGGTCCCGGAATCCTCGTTTCTCCCACATCCCACCTTGACCATCTGTAAGTCCCATCAGCTCTACCTGCAGGGAGGTACCAAGTCCAGACCTCCGCACCAGCCCCCCTGCCTGCCTCCCTACTCAGGCCCCCCAGTTCCCACCCTGGCAGTCTCTCAGCCACGGCCCCCAAATGCCAGGAGCCACACATGACCTGCCCACTTTTCTCTGACCTCGCCTCCTACCCCAGACCACGGCTCCACCTGCACTGGCCCAGGTGCCCCAGGTTCCTTCCCTGTTTCCCATCTCTTTCCAAGCACCACCTTCCATGAGGTGAGCCCGGATGCAGCCCCACAGGCACTCTGGCTGCTGTGTGACCACGTGTATCTGGGTCAAGGCCACAGGACGCACCCACTTGTCTGCTAGTTGATGCAGCTTCCCCAAATAGAATTCCGTCACCAGCTGTGGCCTTATGTCTCATAGCTGCTCCCCACACAGCTGGTCAGGTGTTGGGTACGTGGGGGGCACTGAGAACCTCATGGATGGAGGAAGGAAAGGGGTCCAAGGACTACGCTACAGACTGCACGATCCCTCAGGAGGCCTCTGCCCACAGCACAGGTTGCTGGTGGCTCCCTGTAGACAGGTGGCACCGTCTGCCCTGCACCGGAGAACCACACACAAGGAGCTGTTTCCAGCGGGGGGGGGCTTCTGAACCCTCCAGTGAGAAGCAGCCTGACGGTACCCGAAGCCTGGTGCATGGCCCCTGTTGTGCTAAGAGCCAAGAGCACTTGGTACCCGACACAGAAGAGACGTGGCTGCTTGGGCAAAACCCCTGTGGCTGGTCCTCACCACACCCCTGGCAGGCGGACAAGAAAGGGCTGTGTGCCCACTGCCAAGGCCTGTCCTGTCCTGTCCTGGTCCAGTTCTTCCCATCACATCCCAACCCACGCTACCATTCCCAAGTGGCCAGAGAGGCCAAGACGTCCACATCTGGCCACTTGTGGGCCGGACCATGGCTCAGGGAGCTGTCTCACACCTCCCGTGGGGACACACAAATCCACGGTGCTGGCAGGCGGCCCTACGGCCCTCACAGCCCAAACCCACAGGCTGTTACTACCATCTCTTCCCTGAAGCCTCAAGCGGCAGACCAAGTACCACAGGTTTCCCCACGGGTTCACCCAAAGGGCCAGAAGAATCTGTGGTCAGCAGTTTTCTCACGCAGGAAGTGTGTAATGAGGAGAAAACCCAGGGTGAAGAGCAGAGAACACATCCCTGACCTCCACGACCCCCTGGGACGCCGGCCAGCGCCACCATCTGCTCACTGCCAACTGCCCCACGCTCAGCGAACACCTTCTGCCTGCCCTGCCCGGAGGCATCAGGAAAACCCATACCGCACTCCCAGGACGTCTGTCCCCTGAGTGGTCCCCCAAAGGGAGGGTCAGAGCACCCAGGGCTGCAGGGGTGTGGGCTGCAGCTGTGGCTGAGGCTGGAAGGCAAACGTTTGGTCACTGCCGATGCCACAGTCCCTCAAGGGGAAGCCCATGAGTGGGTCTGATGAGTGTCACGATCTAGGGAAGAGACCCCAGATCCCTCCCCAAGGCCCCAGAGGAGGGCCTCTTCCAGAACAGGGTGCAGAGGGAGGTTCCCAGAGCCTCAGCGGGAGGTTCCCAGAGCCTCAGCAAGCTTTGGGCAAGAGTCTTTGCAGATGGACAGCTCCCATCAAACCCCGAGAAACAGCCTCTCACAGATCCAAGCTCACCTGGTGAGGGCTGCACAGAAGATGAGATTCTCAGCTTCCACGTACAAAAGAGGGAAGAGAAGACTGAGGAACAGCAGGGCTGCAGGGAGAATGAGCTGAGAAGGGCAACACGAGCTCCTCCTCTGTTTCACTGTATACGTGGACAGAAAAGCTGGAAGATTGAAAACAAAAGTCTGCCTTTGAGCTGTCCTCTTTAGGGTACGGTTCCAAGTAGCGGCGGGTCAGCACAGAACCAGTTAAACACTGAGGCTCCTATTACGTCCCATGGAGTGGCTTTTGCTCCCCTGGGAGTTCGGGGATGCCCTGTGCACGCACACAGTGGCGCGTGGTCCTCTCCTAGAGTGGGAGACACTCCCGTGTTGGTTCCCTGGTTTGCAGGTGGATTTTACTTCCCTTTGCCAGGCATTTGCTCACTCCCTCACACCCTCCACACCCTCCACCTACTGGGTACTTTGTGCTGAGATGCCATGAGGAGAACCGTGACCACACCCCCCACAGGAGCCCCCAGGGAAGCCCTGTCGTACCCCTGCAGCGAGAGGAGCCAGGAGCCCTGTGGAATCCGCCAAGAGGAGGGGAGCGTCCAGGTGGAGGGAGCCCCCTCCGAGACTCTCCCTGTTTTTATTATCCTTACGGCAGCACAGCTGACACACAGTGAGCTACGCCTCGGGTTTCTGGTGGGCCTGCACGGTCCCCGGGGCTCACCGCCTGTCACCAAATAACATCATCACAGTGTCACGGAGCATATGCCCTGGGCCGTATAAAGTGCACTTTAAGACAAGACTCTAGAGAGCAGCGCCATGGCGGTCAGCAAGAACAAGCGCCTTACAAAAGGCGGCAAAAAGGGATCCAAGAAGAAAGTGGTTGATCCATTTTCTAAGAAAGATTGGTATGATGTGAAAGCGCCAGCTATGTTCAATATAAGAAATATTGGAAAAACACTAGTCACAAGAACTCAAGGAACCAAAATTGCATCTGATGGTCTCAACGGTCGCATTTTTGAAGTTAGCCTTGCTGATCTGCAGAATGATAAAGTTGCATTTAGGAAATTCAAGCTAATCACTGAGGATGTGCAGGGTAAAAACTGCCTGACTAATTTCCATGGCATGGATCTTACCCGTGACAAAATGTGCTCCATGGTCAAAAAATGGCAGACCATGATTGAAGCTCATGTTGATGTAAAGACTACCGATGGTTATTTGCTTCGTCTATTTTGTGTTGGCTTTACTAAAAAATGCAATAATCAGATTCGGAAGACCTCTCACACTCAGCACCAACAGGTCCGCCAAATCCGGAAAAAGATGATGGAAATCATGACCCGAGAGATGCAGACAAATGACTTGAAAGAAGTAGTCAATAAATTGATTCCAGGGATCCCTGGGTGGCGCAGCGGTTTGGCGCCTGCCTTTGGCCCAGGGCGCGATCCTGGAGACCTGGGATCGAATCCCACGTCGGGCTCCCGGTGCATGGAGCCTGCTTCTCCCTCTGCCTTTATCTCTGCCTCTCTCTATCTCTCTGTGACTATCATAAATAAATAAAAATTAAAAAAAAAAAAAAAAAAAAAACAAATTGATTCCAGACAGCATCGGAAAAGATATAGAAAAAGCTTATCAGTCTATTTATCCACTCCATGATGTTTTTGTTAGAAAAGTAAAAATGCTGACAAAGCCCAAGTTTGAATCGGGAAAACTCATGGAGCTTCATGGTGAAGGTAGTAGTTCTAGAAAAGCTATGGGGGATGAGACCGGTGCTAAAGTTGAACGAGCTGATAGATATGAACCACCAGTCCAAGAATCTGTTTAAAATTCAGACATTTAATGGTGACAAATAAAAACATATTTGTGATGTTTAATTTCTTATCATTCTTTTCAAATAATCAGGTTCAGTGAAGCAGATGTTCTGAACTGACAGTGCGAACTTTTCAGAACTGTTGTATGGATCTTATCCATTGCTCTTGACTACTAAATAGCTGCAAAAGGGTAGTGATCTATTTTAAGCTGTAGTGATCTGGATGGAAGTGTTATAGATGGTTAATAAAAGGAAACTTTAAAAAAAAAAAAAACAAGACAAGACTCTAGCAGAGCAGGGCTTCGGGGCCTGGAAGGTTCCTGCTATGTCTGTACTTCTGTCTGTGGGCAGTCGCATTCGATCTGGGTACACTGGACAAAAGGCGCTGCCCCCACAGGAGGCTTATCCAGCCAGTCACACAGTCGCCCAGCCCTATCTGCCACCCGAGATAGGTGCTCCCAGCAGAGCCCTGAGCCCCAAGGCGATGACTGTGCATGGGGCACCATACGGGCCTTTCAGACAAGCCCTTATCTTTCCCATCCCAGAGAGAACACGATGCCTCCAAGCTCACTCCATCACCCTTGCATTTCACCGCCTGAGAAGGACCTTCAGCTCCTGACGTTCAGCCGAGCCGAGAGCCCCCTGTTTGGTCTCCCCATCACCTTTCTTGCTGCCAGCCCAGCACCTGTGGATCACTCTGGTCCCACACGCGGCCAGGCTTCCTACTACATGGAGTGGGACGCTGTACGCAGTCCAAGAGGTCCAGGTGAGCTCCAAGAGGGCCACCTTCAAATTTCACACGAAAGGCTTATATAAGTGCATTTTTAGGGAACAAACAACTAAAATTCCCAGGATATGAAAGGAGGTGTCCATGGGCCCATCTCTGCTCTGAACAGGCAGCAACGAACCAGCGCAGAGTCCCCAGCACACCGGCCCGGCTGGGCCCTGGGCAGTCCCCCAGGCTCTGAGCCTCCTGGTCCCCACACAGGCCCCTTAGCTCTGAAAACCATCCAACAATCACTTGGTCAAACCACGCACTCCACAACAACACGACCCCTGCTTACTCATTCCTTCAACTACCAGCAGGCAAGCCGTGCTCCCCGCAGGCCAACCACGAAGTCCGTGTTACAGAAGGGGCCTCCATGGGGGACACAAGCTGACAGTCACACAGATGAGTGGACACGGTCGCTGAGGTCCCCAAGCTCCACAGGGAGAGACAGATGCTGGAACAGTCAGGGTGGGCTTCCGCGAGGTTCGTGCTGCCCGCCTACAAGCACAGGACTTGGGTTCTGGGCCACGAGGGCACCAGGCCAGTCGGCCACACCACAGTCCCGGATTTCCCTTAAAACAGCAAAGCCAGAACAACTCCTTTGAGGAGTCTCACCCCCATCTCCAACCTCCATGTCTCTCACTTCTGCTCGGAGAAAACCCTCCCCAGGATCTGCTGGAAAATTGCCAATGGGAGAAGAAAGCTCTGCATCCTGTGCTACTGGATCAGTCATGTCAACTCAGGTCTCCCTTCCTTGGCTTCAGAGTGAGCCCACCCTGCAGCAGCAGGCCAGGCAGGGCCACAGGCTGGACGGGGTCCTATGACTTGAGAGCCTCTGCTACCGGTGGGCTGGGACAAGGTACAGAGGAGGACGCCACTGGCCCTGGGACCTCCCCAGAAGGCAACGGTGGCTGGCGCACCTGAGGCGGCCCCAGGACCCAGGACTCATCAAGGTGGGGTCTGGGAACTGGGGGGGTTTCACCCGAGGAAAGGGATCCCGAACCTCACACACCAGGATGCCTGCGCCAGAGGAAGGAGGGCACCAAGCACTGAACAGGTGAGTCTTCCAGGAGACGGAGCCATGTCGGGCGCTGAAATAATGACCACTGGGGGGCGCTGGGCTGCCTCAGGCTCGGAGTGGCTGCGGGCAGTCAACTCCCCAGAACCCACTGCCTCCAACTTGCAGTTCAAACCCAAGAAATCACAGTCCAGTCTTTCTTAGACATAGAGAGTATGGCTCTGGCTTGGGGTTCACCTGCTGCTTAGCCTTAATCGCGTGTGGTCCGACCGGAGCTGAGGCAGGCAGAGGACCACTCAGAGCAAGGCAGCCTCTTCCAAGGAGCGATTGCAGACACCAGCCAACCCCAGACCAGAGGGCAGCATGCCTCTGCCCGCAGAGACCTCGACGTGGTCATGGGTGATGTCACGGGACAAAGAGGCGGGGGGACAGCAGCACAAGAGTTCTGTGCCCGGACACCCAGCAGCCGCCAAATCAGGACAAAGGTACACTAGCCACAGCTTCTGCCACAGACAGCTCTGCCTCCTGAACGAAGGCACCTTTCCTCCCGACAGACAGACGCACGGGGGTCTGAGTAGAGCTAGACAGGGAAGGAGACACGCACAGGCGCATCGACACGGCTGTGCAGATGCCGTTGTGATCCATCGTGGTGCTCAGATCCGAGAGCTCCCCAAGACCGGCGCCAGCACAGCCAGAGGAAGAGGCATCTCCTGTGTTGCTAGTGGGGGTGCAGCCTGAGGCGCAAGGCCCGCAGGGACACGCACCAAATTACAAGTGCATCTCACCTGTGGACCTGGCAATCCCATTCTCAGGAATGCATCTTACTAATCAACAGCAACCCCTGCATGACACTGAGCAGCAGCTCTTACGGCACCAGAGGCTGGCACCAACGAAATGTCCAAGGGCTGGCTGATTATGCAACAAAAAAAGAAAACAGAAGAAGTCCTTATGTACCAGTATAGACAGGGTCCAAGCGACACTGTTCAACCGAGATGACGAGGGGTGGTCGGCATGTGCAGCGGAAAGGGACAAAGGGTCCGTGTTCGCCCGGGCCCTCAGCCTGTCTGCGCAGGATGGCACACGACACATTGCCCACAGAAACGCATCCTGCCACCAGGATGGGGCCTGCTGGTGGTACAGCAGGGAAGACACTCCACCTCTGGCCTGCAGACTTGACGGAGAGGGGACCTTCTCAAAAGCTTCAGTTAAAACAGCAAAAAAGAATGAAAACTTCCAAAATGCTCGTAATGATTATGAGTGGGTCCGGGACTATAGACGGGCTTTGTTTTCTCTCTACTTTCCTAGATTTCCTAAATACCTATAACAAGTACGTACCGTTGGTGCGATCGGGGAAATTATTAACGCCAAAAAAGGAGAGGACCCCCTGACAAGCCACCCTTTCTGGGCCTGGATGACACGGGGCATCGCCAGCCACAGCTCTTAGATCCGCGGGCGGTGCGGAGTCCACCGATGGAGTGAAGCCCCGGGAAGGCCAGGAGAGGGCGTTGGGCCGCATGCCAGGCAGCAGCAGAAGCCGCACCTCTGTGCCACCTGTGCAGCAACGTGCCTGGTGCCATGCGGTCCCCTCAGCAGTGAGTTGTGGCCCGTCATGAACCAACAGTCCTAGAGCATGGTGGAAAGGCCACGCTTTCAGGGCAACAGGTCACTTGGGCACCTGCCCAGGCTCCCCTCCACCTCCCATCCACACTGCAGACCCAGGGTCTGAGAGCGGTAGACACTCTTAAAAAGAAAAGAAGTTCTTTGCTTCTCCACAGAGAAAACTAGAAACGCCAAAATAACTGAAACAACCGGGAGGCTCTGCTGTGTCTGCGATGCCTGTGCGTCCTACACTCGGGCCCAAACCCCAGGTCCTGCAGAGCGGGGGGCACCCTCAGACCCGGAACGTGGCACTATGTCATGCTGACCTTGCAGCTGATGACTCACAGGAACTTCAGGCTCTCACACATGACCTCAGGTTCAGTTCTGGAGCAGAGGGGCCGGCACTCCCAGTCCTCACTCACCCCCATCTCAGGGGCACGACAGGAGAACAGCTCAGGCAATGAGGCCCACAGGCAGGTGCATTGACCACTCCGCTCACCTGTCTTACCTGTCATAAGCTTCCTTGAGGTCCCTGGCCAGCTTGCACTTGGGCAGAATGTGATGAAATGGGGACTGAGGACCATCATTTGCTGCAAGAATCACAACAGAGAATTTACAATCTCCAAAGCAAGGAAACTTGCAAAGGCTAGAATGGAAAAATACCTTTTATTTTTATTTTATTTTATTTATTCATGAGAGACAGAGAGAGAGGCAGAGACACAGGCAGAAGGAGAAGCAGGCTCCATGTGGGGAGCCTGATGCAGGACTCAATCCCAGGACCCCGGGGTCACGCCCTGAGCCAAACAAAGGCAGGCGCTCAACCGCTGAGCCACCTGGGCATTCCTGGAAAATATCTTTTAAAATGAGAATAACTGGGGTGCCCGGGTGGCTCAGCAGTTGAGCATCAGACTCTCTTGGTTTTGGCTCAGTCATGAGATCGAGCCCTGTGTTGGGCTCCACACTCAGCAACGAGTCTGCTCAAGATTCTCTCTCTCCCGCTGCCCTTCCCCACCCTCCCCACCCTCCCACACTCATGCACACGCTCTCTCTCGCTCTAAAATAAATAAATCTTTAAAAAAAAAGTTTAGCTGAAAATAAATTTTAAGTCATTTTAAACCAAACATTAGGCTATTTATTCCCCCACTGCATCCTATAAAATCTGTGCAACCACTGGAGACAAGACTTTGGCTGATTTGTTTGTCTTTATACAGGACATTTCTGTGGCAACTTCACCCGTGGCTTCCCTGACCCTGCAGCCACAGGCAGCACGGGGACAATCGAGGTCACTGGTGGCCCCGGAGCACAGACCACCACAGCCACCATCACGTCTCCACCCATTCATTCATACTAACTCAATTCATTTTTATGATCAAAATGTTTTCATTAATCTTTTCTCATTAATGCCTTAAAAATATGTAGTTAGGGGATCCCTGGGTGGCGCAGCGGTTTGGCGCCTGCCTTTGGCCCAGGGCGCGATCCTGGAGACCCGGGATCGAATCCCACGTCGGGCTCCTGGTGCATGGAGCCTGCTTCTCCCTCTGCCTGTGTCTCTGCCTCTCTCTCTGTGTGTGTGACTATCATAAATAAATAAATAAAAAATATTTTTAAAAAATATGTAGTTAAATTGAATTTTTAAAAATTTTCTGTGATGGGGTACCTGAGTGGCTCAGGGGGTTGAGCATCTGCCTTCAGCTTAGGGTCCTGGGGTCAAGCCCCACATGGGACTCCCTGCTCAGCGGGGAGCCTGCTTCTCCCTCTGTCCCTCTCCCTGCTTGTGCTCAGCCCTCCCCTCCCCTCTCGCAAATAAAATCTTAAACAATATTTTTCTCTACAGCAGCTTTCTCTTACTCTAAAGGTAATTCTTATTTTATTTTATTTTATTTTTTTAATATTGTATTTATTTATTCATGAGAGACACAGAGAGAGAGGCAGAGACACAGGTAGAGGGAGAAGCAGGCTCCATGCAGGGAGCCCGACGTGGGACTCGATCCCGGGACCCCAGAATCCTAAAAAAAAAAAAAAAAAAAAAAAAAAAGGAAAGATATCATTCTATTTTTTTTAAGATTTTATTTATTTTTTTTAATTTTATTTTTTTATTTTTTTTTAAATTTTTATTTATTTATGATAGTCATAGAGAGAGAGAGAGGCAGAGACACAGGCGGAGGGAGAAGCAGGCTCCATGCACCGGGAGCCCGATATGGGATTCGATCCCGGGTCTCCAGGATCGCGCCCTGGGCCAAAGGCAGGCGCCAAACCGCTGCGCCACCCAGGGATCCAGATTTTATTTATTTATTCACAGACACAGAGAGAGAGAGAGAGACAGAGACACAGGCAGAGGGAGAAGCAGGCTCCATGCAGGGAGCCCGATGTGGAACTCAATTCCGGGTCCCCAGGCTGCAGGTGGCGCCAAACCGCTGTGCCACCGGGGCTGCCGGAAAGATATCTTTCTAAAATGTTAGTTACTAGATCCAGATGTATTTAAGAAAATATTAGGTGCCCCACAGAGAAATTTTTTTATTTTTTTATTTTTTTTAAGATCTTAGTTATTTATTCATAGAGACACAGAGAGAGAGAGAGAGAGGCAGAGGCACAGGCAGAGGGAGAAGCAGGCTCCATGCCAGGAGCCCAACGCGGGACTCGATCCCAGGTCTCCAGGATGATGCCCTGAGCCAATGGCAGGCGCTAAACCGTTGAGCCACTCAGGGATCCCCTTATTGCTAAAATTAGACTGGGTTCACCCTCAAGTCTGTTTCTAGTTCTCTCTTTTGTACAGAGGCACTGACCCGAGATGGAGGTGGAGTGTGCGTCACAGGCAGGTGTTTCTCTGTGGCTGGAGGTATTCATGGAATGCTTAAATCCACACAGTGAGCTACTGGCAAAAAGTATCTTTAATAATCAGGTGATAACTCAGTTGGGTCTGCCTTCAATTCACCTTGGCAGCTCAATGTTCCCGCTGGCCCCTCACGTGTCCTCCTGCCGCAGGGAACCACAGCCAGCAGGAGTAGGGCTGACTGGGCAATGCCTGACCTGCCCCGGACAGCCATCCTGCAGCTGGGGCGTGGGGCGCCGTTCAGGCTGCGGGATCAATTCCGGCATCAGTTCAGGAGAACTGCTCTCCAACTGTGTCCCTTGGGCGTCCTCCTACGTGCCCAGGGAAGGTCACAAGATCACATAACCTCTCGGTGCTCAGGTTCCGCCTCTGCAAACCTGGACCAGGGTCCTGCCTCCAAAGGCTGCCTGCTGTGCTGTGGGGTGGGGTAGGAGAGATTCCTGCCGCACTCACCATCAGCCACTGCAGACACCTCGTCCTGCAGCGCCAGGATCAGCTTGGCCTCTCTGGTGAGGTACTGGCAGCGGCGCTCCTCATGCTGCAGCACTGTGGCGATGCGTCGGGAAAGATTGTGCAGACAGTTTATCACTGATGGGTCCGCATTGGCCTGCGGGAGAGGCCACTTGTGAGTCAAACGCAGCGTACATACAGGGAGCACGCGTGCCTAGATGCCTCAAACCATGGAGGAACCCTCTCCTCCTTTTCCATATGGCCCACTCCAGGGGCCACTGCTGTCTCGTTTCCTATGTCCCCTCCAAGGTCCATCCACTAACACCAGTGTGTTCAGTATCCTATCTTAGGAACAGATGCCTGGATGGCAACACAGAGAAGGGTCTGTGGGGTCCCCCAGCTGGTGAGGGGACAAAGGCATCCCACAAGCATGCTGCAGGGCACCCCAGCAGGGCCATCCAGGATGGGGTTCAGATCCAGCATCTACCAGGCCTGACAAGAGGTAGCCCACTGGGGCTATGGGGTGGCTGAAGACACTGGTCCCACTACCCACCTACTGTGTGATCACAGGATTCCATCTGGGAATGTGTAACAGCGGCACCTCCCTCCCCAAGGAGTCTGACAGACCCTGTGCAGACCACAAGCCCTGGCAGTGTTTACGGTCACCAGTGTCCTGCTACTGCTGGTGGGCAGGACCAGGCTTCGTGAGAACTCAACCACACAGACCCCGTTACAACGGGGGCATGGAGCATCGGAAACGCAGGCCCCAGGCCGACTGTTGGTCAGACACGCGGTCCTCAGAAGAGGCTCTTCCAACAGAAACAAGCCTGGCTAACAACAAAGACAGCAGGCTCCAGGCCACTCTTCTCCCCACAAGCTCCCTTGGCACCCCAACGCTAACTCCAGAACCTATCAGACGCCGCAGGGATGCCAGGTGGGCACACCCGCCCAGGCCAGGGGTGGGGCAGGCAGCTGTAGGGTCTCTCAAGATGCTCCACACAGCAGATAACTGGCCGACCATGACTCAGCATTGCAGGAGGCCAACAGGGCTGCTGAGTCACCCAGGGTGGAGGTGGGAGGAGTGAGAGGCACACATGGTGCTACTGATTAAAACCTGGGCTGCCTCCCCTCCTGTTTATCTGGCAGGCCAGGCCCTATCAGCAGGGTGTCCACAGCCAGCCTTCTGGACCAAAACCCAGACTCAGTAAACACTTTCATACCTGCAATTGGAGAGATTTCCTGAACTCCTAGCAGATCTCGTGTTCACAAACAGAATTCACACCTGGCAGCAGCATCTCTGTGCTGGGAGAGGAGTAAACACTGCCCTCGTGCCGTGCCCGCCCTTCACGTCAAGGATGGCCCCTCAAAATGTCCCCAAGATTGTGGAACTGGAGGACCTACATTATAAAGTATGTACAACTGCCTTAAAATACACTTTTAGAAGAATCTGTCTTGGGACGCCCGGGTAGCTCAGCAGTTGAGCGCCTGTCTTTGGCTCAGGGTGTAACCCGGGGTCCCAGGATCGAGTCCCACGTTGGGCTCCCTGCGTGGAGCCTGCTTCTCCCTCTGCCTGTCTGTCTGTCTGTCTGCCTCTCTCTCTCTCTCATGAATAAACAAATAAAATATTTTTAAAAAAACAAAAACAACAAAAAAAGAATCTGTGTCAAAATAGTCTCAGCAGCAAAGCAGAGGAAAGAGAATGATCCTATGCAGATGTTACCCCTTAAAGAAACAATCAAGTCACACCTGAGAGCCTGACCCTATGCTCAAGGTCCCATTGTCTGGGACAGGACAGTGTTTTAAGTCAGAAGCCCGAGCCTACCTGTCCCACATTCCCAGGCACGCGAGGGGGGGGTTACCCAGGCAAGGCCCGATGACCTGCACTGGTGGGGTGTGGGGGGGTGTCCTGTTTGGCTTCACAGGCCAGGCACCACTCAAGGTGCCTGCAGAACACAAGGTTCCATCTGGCCACAGTGAGAGAGGTACCACCTAAGACGGGCCAGCCCCAAGTGGGAACTCTTAGAAACACATTTGCCCCCACAGGTGATACAAAACAGCAGGAAATTTAGGGTATGACCTGTGTGACTCTTGCTCTCAAAACATGTACCAAAGGGACACCTGGGTGGCTCAGCGGTTGAAAGTCTGTCTTTGACTCAGGGCCTGATCCTGGAGACCCGGGATCGAGTCGCATGTTGGGCTCCCTGCGTGGAGCCTGCTTCTCCCTTGCCTGTGTGTCTGCCTCTCACTGGGTCTTTTATAAATAATAAATAAAATCTTAAAAAAAAAAAAAAAAAAAACATGTACCAAAAATGTAATGAGGGCTTCAGAGCAAATGTCCAATTTGCAGGCAATACATGAACAAGAGCAAGTACTAGGAGATGAATCCAAAAATGGGCCATTCAGTGGGACCAAAGCAGCAAGACCTAAGACACAGCCCATACCCTTGGGAGGGCCAGGTTTTCATCCTGGTCCAGACAGGCCAACGGCAAAAACCATGGCAACTGAGGGAAGTTTCAACAGAGCAGGCACTAGCTGATACCCCATGACCACCAGCTGTATCAGGTGTGAAAGGGCATCATGGTGTAACATAAATGTTCCCGTTTCATAGAGCTGGCACCTGAAGTACATACAAGGAACAGACACGAGGCCTTGGGCTTGCCTTGAAACACGGGAGCAACGGGCAGGGCCGGGGGCCTGACGACATCATGGGGCATCAGAGTTTCACCACCTACTGTCATTGGTTTGGGGTTTGTTTAAAAGCCTTCAAAGTAAAAAGTAAGTATACATCTTTACATGGCCATTAAAAGAACGTCCTACCTTACAATATCAACACTACATTATCTAAAATTCCTCCCACTCTTCAGCAGTGAGGCCAGTGCTGCACGAGGTCCTCCAGTACCTGGTTGCAGGCTGGTTTCATCTGGCGCCGACGCATCTATACTCTTCCCGGCTCTGGCCTCATCCTCACTCCTCACTTTAACAGCCACAGATGTGCCAGTGTAATAACTACCACCTTGCCTAACCATTCCCCAGCTACTGGATACCAGGATTATTTCCAACCTAAGTATTTATTTTCTAATATATTTTTAAAAGATTTTATTTATTTGACAGAGAGAGAGAGAACGCATGCAAGCAGGGGGAGCAGCAGCAGAGGCAGAGGGAGAAGCAGACTCCCCGTTAAGCAGGGAGCCTGATGTGGGACTCGATCCCGGGACCTGAGATCATGACCTGAGCCGAAGGCAGACGTTTCATGACTGAGCCACCCAGGTGCCCCCTAATGATTATTTTTAAAGTCTTCATACAACTTTAGAATCTGGTTGTTTTCCTGATTGCTACAGCCAGGGTGTCTCCCATTCTGCTATCACATGCTGTTTCCCCGAAGCCGAGGGCCTGCCTGCAGGGTGGGGCCGTGGCTGCTTCTCACTGCCCATCCCACAGGGCCTATCAGTGCTCACAGACCGCATTCGTCATGATTTTTGGTCTTTTGTTTCTTCCTGGAGTTCTCTTTGGGGGTGTCTGCATTAGGCAATTTCACATATCATGCCCTATATTATTCACCCTGTGAAAATGCCAAAACTACAAGGGCAAAGGTCCCTCTTGGAACCACACACCCTAGGGACAGCCAGTGTTTGCTAACCAATCATTTTGTCTTTTTTTTTTTTAAGATTTTATTTATTCATTCATGAGAGACACACACAGAGAGACGCAAAGACACAGGCAGAGGGAGAAGCAGGCTCCTTGAGGGGAGCCCAATGGGGGACTCGATCCTGGGACTCCTGGATCACCCCTGAAGGCGGCACTAAACTGGTGAGCCACCCAGGCGCCCCTTAACCAATCATTCTGTCTTAATATACAGTTCCTTATTTATCGGCAAGGTCGTCTAGTTTTAAAAACTAAACTCCATTCCAAAGGACCTTTTCTCTGGCATTATTTTGGTTTTAAGCCATTCACAGTGAATGTGGTGTGGTCTCCACACACAGAGCCCTCAAAAGAGAGAAGCACCCTGAAACTTAAAATGATACCCAATTTTACAGGTGCCCTGCGTAGTGTCATTTCTGCCACCCTGAAGACTTTCAAAGCCCACATTATTCCTTGTCACGGAGACTCAGTCACTTTGTCTGAGACATTTCTATGAAACGCCATCATGAGATCACATGTGCCCAGCCAGAAAGAACTACTGAGTATTTTATTGCAAACAGATAGTGTGATATTTCAAAGGAATTCCGTTATGTAACAGCCACCCAATATAAATTTCCTAGGCAATTTAATGGGCATCCTTTCATGGGATGCCAGGGTGGCTCAGCAGCTGAGCATCTGCCTTTGGCTCAGGGCGTGATCCTGGAGTCCCGGGATTGAGTCCCACGTCGGGCCCCCTGCATGGAGCCTGCTTCTCCCTCTGCCTGTGTCTCTGCCTCTCTCTCTCTCTCTGTGTCTCTCACGAATAAATAAATAAAATATTTCTAATAAATAAATAAATAAATAAATAAATATTTTTAAAAAAGAAAATAACGGGATCCCTGGGTGGCGCAGCGGTTTGGCGCCTGCCTTTGGCCCGGGGCGCGATCCTGGAGACCCGGGATCGAATCCCACGTCGGGCTCCCGGTGCATGGAGCCTGCTTCTCCCTCTGCCTGTGTCTCTGCTTCTCTCTCTCTCTCACTGTGTGCCTATCATAAATAAATAAAATAAAATAAAATAAAATAAAATAAAATAAAATAAAATAAAATAAAATAAAATAAAATAAAATAAAATAAAATAAAATAAAATAAAATAAAATAAAATAAAATAAAATAAAATAAAATAGAAAATAACAATGTTGGTGTGAAGGTAGAGACACTGGACCACACACACACTGCTGATCGGGATGTAAAATGGTGCAGAGGTCTGGTACAGTTCCTCAACAGGTTATCACATGACCCTGGAATTGCACTCCTAGATATATGCCCAAAGGAAAAGAGAACAGGTGTCCACACAAACATTTGGACCCAAATGTCAGTAATAGCGCTGGTCACAGTATAACACTGATGAACATGTATCGTCCGTAATGGCCGAAAGGCAGAGGTAACACAAACGCTCGTCAACAGATGAATGAATGCATAAACTGTGGTCCATCCAAACAATGGAATAGAATTCAGCCACAAAAAGGAATTAAGTCCTGAAACGTGTTACCACATGGAGGAACTAAGTGAAAGAAGACAAGACACCAAAAGTTGCATATTGCAGGATCCAATTTCCATGAGATTGCAGAGTAGGCAAATCCATAAACAAAGCAAATTCTGGTTTCCAGGGGCTGGGAGAGGAGAGAAGAGGGGGAGTACGTGGTCTCCTTGGGGGGCAATGAAAACGTTCTGGAACTGATACAGGTGATGGTTACACAATGTGGCTACGGGATGCCACCAAACTGCACACTTTAAAATGGTTGAAATAGTAAATGTTACGTGATTTACATTTTATTTAGAAAAAACAACACGGGCAGACTCCTCCAGGACCCTAGCCGGGCAGCAGCTGAGCCAGCTCAGCAGTCTGAGCCAATGACACACTCACCAGAAACGAGCTACTGTCACTCTCCCTGGACTCTCCTCCCTGACCCACCCATGCTCTTCAGCCACTTGTACTCACTCACCCTCAGTGCAAACACCACATTAAAGAGAATCATGGTGGGAGCTTCCCTCTTCGGAGATGGATCTGTTTTTGAAATCTGTAAAAGGAATGGAATTGTAATGAGTAAGAGCCACCACATCCCAAGAAATCCTGTTTAGTGCTATTCTTCAGGCATGGGGAAAGGTTCCAGAATAGAGCTGACCCAGAGGAAAAAAGAGCTCTTGGGTCTTTGAGAAGTGCTCAGCGCCTTGGTATGGGCAAGCAAAGGCAGCAGATACAGAAGGAGACACAGCTGAGACAAGAGCGGGAAGGTCAATGCTATGATCCTGAGTGATGACACTACCCCAGTCAACGGAAGTCAGCTAAGGTGCCCACTCCTGACAAGACGGGGAGAGGCTTAAGCAGATGGGATGTTCTCTGCTGGGACTCTCCCTCCCCCATTGCTGTTTTCAGCATCCACCTGGGTTATCCGTCTTGGCCAGGTATGGCAACCACTCAGGACAATTAAGAGACAAGAAAACGCTCAGAGCGAGCAGAGACCAAAGGGATGCCTGGATCCAACCACCCCAAGTCACAAACATCAAACAGAATACACGTGTTGCCGGGGGGTTGGGGGGGTCACATCTCACTGGGCCATCCCAACTAGCTCTTTAACCATCGTGCTTGTCACCCCAGTTTGGTCAGGTGCAACTCCTGGCAGGACGTCAAATCTCCCCCAGAACCCAGGAGTCAGCAATGGGGACTGCGCCCTGTCTGCAGGGCTCTGGGGAAGGAGGAAGGTGCCACCGTGGGGCCCAGTGCACCCAGCCATGGCCCTATGTCCTCACACCTCCACTGCCTCAGAAGCTCCTTCCTTGGGCTTATTCATGGATAAGATTTGAGAACTGCATTCTGGATCATATAAATGGAGTGAAATCTCATCCTGTCTTATGAAAGCCCTGATTCAGCCTGCGTGCAAAGGACTGACTAGCAGGTTCTGGTGTCAAATTCCCTTGGTGGGCAGCCCGTTCAGCGGCTCAGCGGTTTAGCGCCACCTCCGGTCCAGGGTGTAATCCTGGGTCCCAGGATCGAGTCCCGCGTTGGGCTCCCCACAGGGAGCCTGCTTCTCCCTCTGCCTGTGTCTCTGCCTCTCTCTGTGTGACTCAGCAATAAATAAATAATATCTAAAAAAAAAAAATTCCCTTGGGTAATAATGCATTCAATCTTGCTAAAACCTCTCAGTACTGGAACATCTTCATCACAGAATGCACATACAGGGTTTAGCACAAATGTAGGAAATAATCAGATTTGCTATGGCATCATTGAATAAATAACAAAAAAGCTTGCACCACTTTAGAAACAGGTGTCCTAGATATCAGGGGAAGGCAGCAGTCAGGAAAGACCCAGATTACAGAGCCAAAGCCAGGAGCAGAGACTAAAACCATAGAGGCCTGTGAGGGTATGCAGCCAACTGCATGCATGGCAGGACACGATGGCTGCCCTCACCAGAACCAGTGTGAGCCACAGCCCCCCAAGGGCTCCAGAGCCAGGATGGACCATGCCTGCTCAGGGAGAGCTGTGCCTGCCCAGGAAGGGCCATATCTGCCCCAAGGAGAGCCATACTTACCCCAGGGAGAACCTCACCTGCCCCAGGGAGACCTCACCTGCCCCAGGGAGAACCTCACCCGCCCCCAGAGGGCCATACCTGCCCCAAAGCATGCTGCAGCAGTGTTGGGTGCCCAACAAACCGTACGTTATCAATCTTCAGTTCAAATTTTTGGCCACACATTTCAGACTTGGTTGCCAAAATTGTTGCCAGAATGACATCTGAAAACCTTAAAATTAAAAAAGGGCAGAGTAGAAATAAGTAAACAAAGTGCCACAGTACCATGCCCACCTGCCCTCAGAGGGGAAAGGCCTCAGGACATGGCAGCTTCGTGCGTGGAGTGCTCTACCCCCACTGCTGACCTGGAAGCTTCTATCAGTTGCCCTTTGGAAGCGATCCCCAAGATTAGGGACATAAAATCACCAGAATTACAAGGCAAAAGGCATGAAAAGCATAGACTGAAGGCACATGCTGTCATTTCTTGGCATGCTCTATGAAATTCAAGAGAGAAAACAAGTTGCAGTTTGCTTTTAAAGGGAGGACAACAGCTGGAGCCGGCACTGCCCTAAGTAGCCACTCATTAAGGCACACGAGGATTGGGGGGCTCCCAAATGGCCCAGGTTTGCTGGGCTGACCCCTCAACCCCCAGGACCTCCCACCCCCAGGTGTGTAAAGGACAACACTAACTGCAGTGTGCTAATTACCTTCCTCACAGCACGGCTGCCCAGTCGTTCCCTCCTGAACATTTCAACCTTCTACTTTTTAACTAGGGAAGAAACTTTTAAGATGTGCAAAATCTGTAGGACCGATGATGTGATAAGAACTTGAGGATGCACAGGACCGGATGCCGTGGTAAAGTGGGAATGGCTGTAGTGTGACAGCAGGTTTGGCTACGATCTCTGCAAACTACAGAGCTCATCCCTTCTCAAGATGCCTCTGTACACTTATGTCTCCCCACTAGCAACCCTGTGCCTTCCTGCCCAAGGGGATGCAGATAAGGGAGAGTCACCAGAGGAAAGAGAGTGCTGGGGGTGCTGTGCAGACTCTTATCTCAGAGCCCAGGCTCCAGGGACCTCCACTCTAGAAACACCCATGTGCTGTGTCTGATCAGGAGCCAGAAGGGAGACAAGTCCTGTGCTCATTTCTCCACCTGGGAAAGCATCTCTAAAATCCAGGTCAGATGGGCACACTGTGCTGGGGAAGGTGGCTCCAGCTCCTCCAAGGCCATGCTCTGCCCCTGGGCAACGAGACCCCTACCGTCCTGAAGAGGCCAATGAGGACAGATGCTCCAGTGTGCGTCCTGGGCCTTCACTGAGGAGCTACAGTCAATGAGGGACCAGATGCTTCTCTCCTAGAGGAGCTTGCTACAGGACGGCGGCAACTAAACCCCAAAGGGAAGCTCTGCGGCAGACTGCGGCCACAGGGCAACTCTGAAATAGCTAATGAATGGCTCTGACATGAAGTGAGCTAGGAGGGGGGTCAGTGCTCTGGGCTCCCATACTCGGCGGGGCTCACTGTCCAACACACTTGAAACCAGCCTGGAGCAAGGGCCTCGCTGTGTCACCAGCACCTACACTAAAGCAAGGCAGGCCGCTGTGGGACTCTTTCCAGGCCTCTCCCCCGCAGGCAGGACGGAAGCCAAGGGGGGCTGGTCACACTGCCCTCCAGCCTTCCCCCAGGACCTACGTGGTCCTCTAGGTGCCCTTGGTCGCTCTGTGGTCCCCAAGCAAACCGGATGCAGGGGGTTGGGTCAGAACGGGCTGCCCTGCCTCCTGCACGGTCAGGACTGCAGTTGGACCTCCTGATACCAATGTTGTCAGAGACATTCTGGGAACCTTGAGACCCACAGCTCAAGCCCTCGGCTGCCCAATGTGGGTCATTCCTTCCCAGGAATACCGCTCTCTGGGAGTGAATAAACCAGAGATGGAAGATTCCAGAGTCTCAGGCAGGAGGCATTACATGCTTTCTTCAAAAACTCCCTGGCTCACTCTGTCCTGTAACTCCCACCTAAGGGACACAGTGACGGTGGAGAGGGCTCAGGATGGCAAGACCCTAATAAACACATCTGCTCTAGTAGCTGATCCAGTGCTAATATTTCATACGCTATCTAAACACACACTACCCCTCCACTCTGCCACCCAGTGATACAAGGGATACAGAGATAACAGACAGAAGAACAACTTCCTACCATTCCAGAGGGTTCACTATTTCTTGTGATATCCAAAAATCTCCACTAAAAACCTCTGCTCCATCACAAAGAGCCATAGATGGGCCTCGGCCCTGGCCATTAGCCACCAGTCCAGGAACCCAAGTCTGGCTGTGAGATTCAGAGGCAGACGGTGGTGGCCCAGCTCACCTTTATAAATATCCAAACCCAAGAGGTACCCTTCCAAGAGCCAAATAAAAAGCACTTCCCCGTCTGAGTCCAGAAAGGACAGAACAGAGGAGGCCAACTTGAGAGCCGTGTACTGCTGAAGTGAAAAGCCACGCTGCCCTACATGGCCCATCAGGGAGGCCTCTCCGGGGTGGCCAGCAGGACGGCACTCAGCTGCTCTGCGTGTCTGAGCTAGTGTGACCCACACAGGAACCCGCTCACAGGACACTAATATCACACATTTACGATTAAAAAAAAAAAAAATACTTGAGTGGATTATACTTCACGTTCTGCGTCTGCCGACGTAGCACTCACCAACTCAGAGTTCTATCGTGAGATTTGGGGGAGGGGACATAACTGATGGAAACAGCAAAGTGAAACAAAAATAACTGACAATATTTGTTTTCAGAATTTACAAAAATCCTTTCCCCTTGCTTTGAGGAGGAACAGCCTGGGAAATATGTTACAACAGAATAAAACAACTGGGGGATCCCTGGGTGGCGCAGTGGTTTGGCGCCTGCCTTCGGCCCAGGGCGCGATCCTGGAGACCTGGGATCGAGTCCCACGTCTGGCTCCCTGCATGGAGCCTGCTTCTCCCTCTGCCTGTGTCCCTGCCTCTCTCTCTCTCTCTCTCTCTCTCTCATGAATAAATAAATAAAATCTTTAAAAAAAAAAAAAAAAAAGAATAAAACAACTGTTATAAAAACTAACATTCCCGAAAGAACTTCAAAGTTCAAAAAACATAAAAGCTTTTGAGATGAACCAGCCCATCTGGAAAACAGGCAGGGCCTTCCACTGCTGCTGGGATACTCAGGAGGGGCTTTTCCTCTGGCTTGACAAAAAAAAAAAAAAAAAGAGAGAGAGAGACAGTGTGGAAAGGAACTCCCCTCTGCCTCCAGCCGTTTAAGGGGAGAGGGGTGGCTCACAGATGCTCCAGGCACCCCCAATAACCGGGGGGATGCCCCATCAGGGGCACAGGGGAGAAGGGCCATATAAGCTCCACGGGAACATGTCTGCCTCTCACGAGCACACATACATCTAAGTCCAAGCATCACATTCAACACCTGGTCCTCAGAAGAGGCCTCCTACAACCCCTCTGAGAAATGAAGGCAAGAAGCAATGACCAAGGGTCTCTGTAGGGGGAGGCTGCTAGAGAGGTAAGGAGCCCTGTTCTTGCTTGCCTACCACCTTCCTGGGGCCACTGGGGCCTTCCTGGAGGAGGGGAGGTCTGTGTGCACACCTGGTCCCAAAAGTCTCCCTGGCCCTGGCCAACGTTGTCTTGGCCTCCCAGGTAATGTGGAAAAGCTGAATAACTCCAGGTGGAGAAAGGGCAGGGGCCGTGGGAAGCCTGCGTGCTCGTGGGGGATTGGGCAGTGAGGTCCGAGCCAGAGCCTGTGTGCCTCGTTAGTCATTCTTCAACACTGAGGGCGATCAGGAGTTAAGCACAATTACAAGAGAAGGCAGCAGGAATCAAGACAGGCAGGTGGTGGAGAAGTCTTGCTCTTACCCTGCAACCAATCGCTCATCGGTTGGAGGACATGGCTCGCTGGAATGGGAACAGGACCATCAAGACCAAACAAACACACCGATTTTAAAAATCATGAATCATTACAAGGCTGTTTCATTAAAACGGTATTAACGTCTAGCAGAAGCACCACCGTAAACGTTAACTGCGGAGAGCAAGGCTGAGCAACTTACCGGACAAGAAAGAAGAGACAGACGCTTGCCAAGGGGAAGACTTACCACGGTTTTCTCACAAAAGCTCAGACTCCCACAGGTAAACAGAGCCTGGGCACAAGTGAGAGCCCATTTTCAGAAGCAAGAGCGAGGCTAGAAGATCTGCGTCGGAGCCCAGCACCACACACACTAGCCGGACACCCACGCACAAGCACTGCATCTCGGGAAGGTCCGCGGAGATTCCCGTCCAGAAAAGCCTTATGAGGACCGCAGGATGCCACTGAACACTCAGCCCCAACTCTTGAGATACTGTGACTGCCTACGCACCCGCGCTCACTGAGCCTCTGCTCAGCACAGAACCACGGGCCCTCTGGCAGCAAGGACGCTGTGGCGAGTCTGTACATGATGTATGGGACCTCCGCGCTGCGCAACATTAGTTTTTTAGAGACTATGTTTAAAAGAGTCACGTTACTGTGCAGCGGACCGTGTTCTGGGACAGGCTGCTTTCCCAGTATCCAGGACACAGAAAGGAGGCCAGACCCCAGACTAGAGACAGCACTGGAGGGACAAGAGCCGGCCGTGCCGCCGTGCCACGATTGCGGGGCCGCCCCGCGGGGCCTGCTGCTCCCACAGCTCTCACCAAGGCACACAAGCCACAGACCCACGTGAGAGAAACACACAACAGGGAGCTCCTGTTTTCAACAGCTCCCAAAGGTCAGTTCATCAGTGTGCACAGTATGGAAGGGGTAAGACGTTTTGTGGGCCTTCCCAAGATCACCCTGGTCAGAATCCCCTAGAAGCCCAAGTCCAACTCCTACAACTTTCATCTTCGGCAAGCAGACAGGTCACAACAAAACCCCTCTACTTTCAAAAGGGAAGAAGCATGTGGGGCTTCCAAGTATCAGCAGCCGTCTTTTCTAACGCTGTGGAGGAGACATGTTAAGCCCCCCACCCCCCACAGCATGTTCCATGAACCTGTGTCCGCCCCTCTGAGGGAGGCAGAGGCACCAGCCAGTACTCTCACCAAGACCCAGATGTTCCCACAATAGCAGACCTGGGAGGGGGAGGCCAAGGTGCCTTGCCACCCTCAGGCAACTTAAGAAGACTGAGGGTGGTGGTAAACTGAGGCTGTGGTACGAGGAAGGGGCCCAAGATCACACAATGCAGGTGCACAATGAGAGTCACACCCAGAACCCAAACCACTACTTGTCCCAGCACACGGCCTGCAGGCATGAGCCCGTGTGGATGCGCCAGCGTAGACCTACTGGCTGGGCCAGGAAAGGGCTGGGGAATGCCCAAGCTTGAGGACAACACTACTTATCTGTCTTCTGTGCATTGACTTCAGGTCTAGGAAGCAGGGACCACTTCCTATCACGTGTCCACACACACACTAGTAGGAGCAAAGCTATCAGGAGAGGCCTGCTGGGGCCCCCTGTGCACCTGGTATAGAGGACCAGCGGCGTGTCAGTGTGCAAACCCTCCCATCCAGCGGAGGGTGTGGATGTGCCCCAAAGCTGACCCACTACTTAGAGAGGGGTGGGCAGCACTGCCACCTGATTCCACCGCCCCCACAACACCAACAGAGAATTAAAAGGTATGGCCAGAAATCTTTCATGCTTCCAAGGTCTCCTGGATGATATCCCAAGTAAAATGATTTCTGAGTGTTTCAAAATGAAGTCGACTCTTCTCCAAGCTACCACCTTCCCCTTCTCTGAGACAGTACCCAGAACAATCTGACTGGGAGGGATGGTGCCAGTGACACCCTTTGTGACTGACAGCAGGCTTTCTCCAGGACCTCTCCTAATGGTTTTTGCCCCTGCAAGTGTGGTGGATGCAAAATGCTATTAAGCATGACCTCCCCAGGGGCACCTGGGTGGCTCAGTCAGTGAAGCATCAGCCTTGGGCTCAGGTCATGATCCCAGGGTCCCAGGATCGAGCCCCATGTCAGGCTCCCTGCTCGTCAGGGAGCCTGCTTCTTCCTCTCCCTCTGCCCCAGGGTGTGCTCTATGTCTCACTCACTCCTTCTCAAATAAATAAAAACCTTAAAAAAACAAAGCAAAGTATGAGCTCCCTGGTCCCCAATACTCATCCAACAGGAGTGCTACAACTTTCCTACATTTGAATTTCAAACCTTAAAGACAACGGACAGTATCCATTTTCTTCTCTCCTACTGAATTCTATGAGGCTTTTTTTTTTTTTTAATAAAAGAGTTTACTGTGTTTTTTTTTTAAACCTGACAGTTAATTCTTATACCCTGAACCAGCACACGCGCTAAGCCACTGTTGTCCAACAGAACTTTCTACAGTGGTGGAAATACTCTAAATCTGAACTACTCAGATAGTAGCCAGTAGTCACCTGCAGCCCCCAAGCACCTGAAATGCGATGGAGGAACTGATTTTTTTTTTTTTTTCCATTTCTATTTAAATGGTGACTTCACGCCTGGGCAGCACAGCCCGCATCCTCATCCCTCCAGGGCAGGGCCCATCTCTCAGCACACTCAAGATGCTGCACGAGTGGCCTATTAACATGGCTTCTGTCTGACAAAACAACAAGCAGGGACATTCTACTGGTTCCAGAAAAAAAGCACCTTAGACCCCTGAGAACACTGTACTGCTCCAGGAAGATGTCTGAGCCATGACACGGCTCCCCAGGCACCAGAGGCTTGGCAAGCCAATGTGACGAAATACAGCTGGGCGCTCAGAGGTATTACCCGTATCTCTGAAAACAAGGGCGGGTGGGGAGTGGGATCATCAGATGCTATGATGTGCTACAATTACCAAAGGAGGTAATTCTTAAACTTAAGGAGAGAGTACAGAGAACCAGCTCTTATTGAACAGGGTATCTGTGATCCCGATAGGCCCACAATGTCTTGCTCCCTTCCCATGGTTTCTCCTCTTCTTTATGCTAAATATTGAAATAATTCTCTAGAAACTTTCTCTTAGTCTTTTGTTACAAGCCTTGAGAGTTAACAGCAGGGGTCAGGCACTGCCAGCCTCCCAGGAATCCCACAGAGACCTTTCCCAGAGCACTTTCTGCATCTTCTGCAGCCTGAGCCTGACATCTGCGGAGCTCCGGAAGGGCAAGCAGGTGGCCAGCCCTCCTCTAAACAAATCTATGCCACAGGTGGAGGACAAAATGCACCCACCCCACGGGGCAGGGCAAAAAGCTTTCTGTGCACCTGTAGCCAAGTGGAGTTTGTTCCAAGTGGCCCACGTCAGAGGACACGGTGAGCACGGCTTCTACATCAAGCAGGACCACCCATGGATTTCCAACGGTCAGTTCCCCACACCCCCTGCCCTCTCCTTCAAAGCTTGCTGCCCTCAGAGGCGGTCACTGGTCATGCCAGAGGCCCCCAATATCCTCACAAAAAAGGCTAAAAACCAGACCTGTGGAACTGCACAATACCATGGCAGGTGTGGTGCCTCGTCACGAGAACTGAGGAACTGAGGAGACTATGCTCGTCCACTCCACGGCAGAGGCCGGGTGGGGGCCTCGGCTACTCCGCCATGGCACGGTGCAGGCTGTCTTCCCCTCATGCATGTCCCAGCTGTGTACAGAGGCACCAGGACTGGCTACCTAAAATCCTTCCTCCTTCAACTGGGCCTGTTACCACGTACTAAGCTTTACAACGAACATAAGACAATGACCACAGTGGTCATTTCTGATGCTTGCCACCTGACAGCACTTCCCAGGAAAAGCAGGGGGAGGACACACAGGAAGGAAAAGACCTGGGACGCCTGGGCAGCTCAGTGGTTGAGGTCTGCCTTCGACTCCGGGGTTCCCGGATCGAGTCCCGCATCGGGCTCCTGCAGGGAGCTGGCTTCTCCCTCTGCCTGTGTCTCTGCCTCTCTCTGTGTCTCTCATGAATAAATAAATTCTTTAAAAAAAATTTTAAAAAGGAAGGAAAAGACCTTTCACCTCTGCCCTAAAGGAGCAAGGGTCACAGCAGCCCTGGCTCTCAGCCCTCCTCACCACCTGAACAAGCACCCACATGTGACTTCTGGGCGCACACTTGAAGAGTCAGGTCTGAAGACAGCACCGGGGTCTGCTTCTCTCCCTGTTCCTCTCTCTCACAAAAGAAAAATGTTCTCTCTGGTCTCATCTGTTCTCCAGTCGGCTTCACCCAGAACTAGTTCCACGGCTGGAACGTGTGACCAAACTATGCAGCAAGTCAGACATTGGTGGCACCCCCTCAGCTCTGTACAACTTGAAATACCCACCCAACAGGAAAAGGACAGCAGGTTTCTCACGGGAGACCACCTCTGGGTCCCAGGCCTGGGGGCAGGACAAGCCCCATCACAGTGACTGCAGGCTCTTACCTGGAATCACCGTCCTGGTCGTCAGCGTGGTCTCCAGTGTTGTTGACGGCATATCTGCTACGAGGCTTATCTGAGTGAGGGCAAAAAGGGGAGAGCAGCTAGAAAACAGGATCCATCCACATCCAGGAGGATGGTGACAGCTTCTAAAACGTGGTTTAGGGGCGCCTGGGGGGCTCAGCAGCTGAGCGTCTGCCTTCGGCTCAGGGTGTGATCCCAGGCCCTGGGATCGACTCCCGCATCGGGCTCCCGGCAGAGACCCTGCTTCTCCCTCTGCCTGTGTCTCTGCCTCTCTCTGTGTCTCTCATGAATTAAAAAAAAAAAAAAAGTAAAAAATAAAACGTGGTGTATATACACAATGGCCATAAAAAGAAGAGTTCCTGGGATCCCTGGGTGGCGCAGTGGTTTGGCGCCTGCCTTTGGCCCAGGGCGCGATCCTGGAGACCTGGGATCGAATCCCACGTCGGGCTCCCGGTGCATGGAGCCTGCTTCTCCCTCTGCCTGTGTCTCTGGCTCTGTCTCTGCTTGTGTCTCTGGCTCTGTCTCTCCTTCTATCTCTCAAGAATAAATAAATAAAATATTTAAAAAAAAAAAAAAAGAAGAAGAAGAGTTCCTGATACATGCTACAACACGGAGAACTGGAAAACATTAAACTCAGTGAAGGGAACCAGACACTGAAGGACAAATACTGCGTTTATTTTTTTTTGTTGTTAAGATTTTATTTATTCATGAGAGACAGAGAAGCAGAGACACAGGCAGAGGGAGAAGCAGGCTCCATACAGAGATGGCCCCTCACTCAGCGAGAGGAATCCACTGGAAGATCCTCTCCCTCCGCGCCTCCCCCCACTACATGTGCTCACATATACACATGCTCTCTCTTAAATAAATAAATCTTTTTTAAAAAAAAGTTATATTTTCCGGACGCCTGGGTGGCTCAGTGGCTGAGCATCTGCCTTTGGCTCAGGGCGTGACCCCGGGGTCCTGGGATCGAGTCCCGCATCAGGCTCCCCACAGGGAGCCTGCTTCTCCCTCTGCTTGTGTCTCTGCCTCTCTCCGTGTCTCTCAGGAATAAATAAATAAATAAGATCTTTAAAAAAAAAGGAAAATATGTTCACTCAGTCATAAGACAAATGTACATCAAAACCACTATCAGGACACCTGGATGACTCAGGTGGGACTCCCATTTCAGCTCAGGTCATGCTCTCAGGGTGGTGAGACTGACCCCCCCCCCCCCCATGGGGCTCCACGCTGAGCACGGAGCCTGCTTAGGATATGTTCATTAGGGATCCCTGGGTGGTGCAGCAGTTTAGCGCCTGCCTTTGGCCCAGGGCGCGATCCTGGAGACCCGGGATCGAGTCCCACGTCGGGCTCCCGGTGCATGGAACCTGCTTCTCCCTCTGCTTGTCTCTCTCTCTCTCTCTCTCTCTCTCTCTCTCTCTGTGTGTGACTATCATAAATAAATACAAAAAAAAAGAATTAAAAAAAAAAAAAAAGGATATGTTCATTATCCCCTAGATCCAACCATCCTACTTTGGGGAACTGATCCTCTATTCGGAAAAATGATAATGTTTACAGAAAAATACATTGATACTGTTTATATTAGCCAAAGTTTGGAGACAACTTTTTTTTTTAAATATTTTGAGAAAGTGAGAGAAAGGTAAGGAGCTGGAGGTGAGGCAGAGGGAGAAGCAGGCTTCCCACCGAGCAGAGAGCCCAACCTGGGGCTCGATTCCAGGACCCCGAGATCATGACCTGAGCCCAGGGTGGATATTTAAACCACTGAGACATCCAGGCGCCCATGGAAACAGCTCAAATGCCCATCAACAGAGGACTAAATAAATAAATCATAGTATGTTCATCCCATGACTCTGGCCATAATCCCAAATGTATATTCAAGATGTAAAGTGAATAAGAAAACAACAGGGCAAAAGTGTGTGTAGTGTGTTCACTTCTGCTTAGAAAATAAAACATGGGGGCGCCTGGCTGGCTCTGTCAGAAGCACATGCAACTCCTGAGCTAAGGGTTTCGAGTGGAAGCCGGACATGGTGTGTAGAGATTACTCAAAATAAAAATTTGAAAAACATAGGATTTTTTAAAAAGTGTACACATGCTTGTGTTTACACGGAAGATTCAGGGAAAACGCACAAGAAAACAGTAGCAGCAGCTGCCCCTACGAGGGAAAAGGAGTGGCTGGGCTTCAGTGTGGGAAAGATCGTCCACGTCCCTTTCGTCATCTATACCTTTTGTACCTTTAAAACCTGTACCATGTTAGCGAATTTAAATGTAATTTTAAGACAAAATGTAGATGAAGAACTGCACATTCGTGATAGTGACAGACCGCAAGTGACCTCAATGTGTATCCACAGGGGAAGGTGGGGGGGGGAGCTTTCTACACCCTGGGAAGGGCTCCACGGAGAGAGGGGACCGTGGCAGGACCGCGCGCGGCCCTACAGCAGGGGCAGGTGCCCGAGGGCAGGTGCTCGCCCGCGAAGGCGGGGCGGGGGTCCGGGAACGCAGGGCCTCTAGGGCCTCTACCTGCAGGTTTGTGTTACTCAAGCTGACAACGTTCATACGATGCTTAGATACACACTTAACGACTGGAGGCACTGCTGGGCGTCGGCGGGTGGGATTACCGTGATGCTTCTGACTGTGCTTTTCCGAACGCATGGAGCAGGCATTGGCCTCAAGGTCCACGGCGCGCCAGTCGGCGCGCGGGGTGGGGGGGGGGGGGCGGTACAGAGAAGGCGGCAGGGGGGGGAGGGGGAGGGGAGAGAGAAGGGGAGAGAGAAGGGGAGGGGGAAGGGGGAGAGGGAAGGGGAGGGGGACGGGGGACGCAAGGGAGAGGAGAGGAGTAGGGGAGGGGGGTAGGGTGGGGAGAGGGGAGGAGCAGGGAGGGGGGAGGAGCAGGGGGAGGGCAGGGAGGGGGAGGGCAGGGAGGGGGGAGGGGAGGAGCAGAGGGAAAGGGGCAGGGGGAGGGGGGCAGGGGAGGGGAGCGCCGGGCCCCGCGCCCGCGCTCACTTACTTGTCTGGGACGCGGGGTGCTCCTGGCTCCTCTGGAAGGGGTACCTGAACAGCAGCTTATTGCCCCTGCTGCCCGAGCTCACCAGAATCACGCTGATGGGGCTGGTGTTGTCGCCCATCGTGCCACGGCGGGGGGGCGGGGCCGGGCCCTGGGGGCGGGGCTTGTGCCGGGGCGGGGGCGGGGCCTAGTGCCCAGAAGCCGGTGGGGGCGGCCGGGCCGGCGGGGGCCCGGAGGAGGCCGGGCCGCGGGGCGGGAGGCCCCGGGCGGGGCGGAAGGGGCCTGACGAGGTCGCGCCCAGGGCCGCGGGACGGGGACGCCGCGAGCCTCCACACCCACGCCCGCCCCCCAGCGTCCGCCGAGGCCCGCGCGACGAGGCCAAGCAGCCCCGCAGAACACGCCTGCGCAGGGGGGTGGGGGGGAGCGTCCGCGCAGGCGCAGGAGACCAGTGAGCAGGCGAGCTGCGCGCACGCGCGGGGCCGGTCAGAAGGCGGGGCGCATGCGCGGGGCCGCCTGCCTGCCCGGGAGGAAGGGACCCACCCCCCGGCGTGGACGGGGCGGAGCGCGTTCCGCGAGCCCGCGGCTCGAACTCCAGGTCGGTAAGGAACGGAAGTTAAAGAAGTGTAAACACCTCCTCAGGGGGCCAGAGGCCCAGGTGACAGCTTCCAGGAGGCCCCTGACCCCACAGGGCTGGGGCGCGTGGGTGACACGCCGCCTGCAGAAGTCAGGTGGCACTTAGAGATCTCCGTCCCCCGGGCGCCCGGAAAGTCCGCGGAGGAGGGAACACGTGCGCGTCCCGCGAGGGAGTCGTGTCCGGAGCTCGCGGACGACACAGCGGACCTAAGGGCTCAGCAGAGAGCAGAACCGACGACGGACAGCTGGGCGCCCGGGGCGCTGGCGGCCGGGGCAGGAGGTGTCTGAGCCACGCCGGGGTGCAGGCATTCAAAAATCATACACAGAAGCTTAAAAAAAGTGGGCAAAGGATGTGAAAGGCCATTTCTCCAAAGAATGCAGACAAATACCCAGCAAGCTCATGAAAAGGTGCCCCACATCCCTGCAGATACACGTCACACCCGCAGGCGCGGTGACCTGAGCCCAAAGAACAGGGGTTGGCGACCCCGGGGTCACCTGCGGCGGGAGTCACGGGCCTCACCTGCTGCAGGGGGAGTCACAGCCCTTACCTGGTGCGGGGGGAGTCACGGCCCTTACCTGCTGCGGGGGGAGTCACGGCCCTCACCTGCTGCTGCTGAGAACCCGAAATGGTGCAGCCACCTTTGAAAACAGGCGATCCTGAAGGAGGTTGAACACGGACTTCCCGTGTGGCCCAGCCGTCCCCCTCCTAGCTGTAGACCCGAGACCAATGAAAACATCAGCTCACACAGAAACTGCTATGTTCACAGAGCATCGTTCAGAGCAGCTGAAATCAGCTGATGGGTCGACGATACAATACGGTATAAGCCAAACAATGAAATAGTATTCAGCCATAAAAGGGAACGAAGTACGCGGGTGCGACGGAACCCTGGAAGCACACACGCGTGTGGTTCCACGCATTTGAAATGTCCAGAGCAGGGTTAGCTACAGAGAAAGAAAGTAGAGTAGGTTTTGGGCTGGGGGTTGGAGTGTGTGGCTGCTGGGGCACGCAGCGTCTCTCCGCGTGATGAAAATGTTCTAAGATTGATCGTGGTGATGGTTGCACAGCCCTCTGTACGAAAACCCACTGAACTGCACGCTTTATTTTTTTTAAGATTTTGTATATTTTATTCATTTGAAAGCACTTGCACACATGCCTCTCTCTGTGTATCTCACGAGTAAATAAATAAAACCACTGAGCCACCCGAGCTGCCCCCCCTTTTTTTTTCCTTAAGATTATTTATTTATTTATTATCACAGATTCTGCAGGCCTTTTTACTAGTGTCATAAAGTTTTGGTTTTATGGAAAATCCACAGGTTTCTGAGTTCTTCAGTTACCAGGAAAGTCCCTAGGATGGAAATGTGGGCACAGGAGGAGGTGGTGACGCCCCAGGAGCTGGGGCGATGGGGAAGAGGAAACTGTCATCTGGGGGACAGCCAGCTGCAATCAGGGCGGCCTCTCTACAGGGACACTGGGAATCTGCGAGGACCTGCACATGGGGTCCAGGACTCTGGTGCAGGCCTCCTTTCTCTGAGTTCCCTGACCATGCTGCTGCCCCTTTGGGCAGTTTCATGACTCCAGAACTTGGGAGAGGAAGCCTGATGTCCAGTGGCTGTCCCTGACCTGGGGGAGGGCCCAGACTTGGAGGAACCCAGCATTCTCCAGTTGCTGACTCAGGGCCCGCTTTCTGCTAGTAACCTGCACAAGAGCATCTGCTGTTTATTTTTCTGGCTATATGGTTAATATTTTATCAAGAGATTGGAACCCATGAAACGTAAAGGGAGACCACCAGGACCCAGGCCACAGAGGTCCCGAATGCATCCCTTCCTAGGCTGCCCTAGCAGGGCTCAGGTGTGAGGCTCTCCAGGGCTGGACTGGAAGGAGCGGAGATCTGACTCCCACACCACCCTCCCTGGCAGCATCTCAGGGTCCACGCCGGTCTGCCTCACTGGGCTATTACAGCAGTCAGAGTATGTTGTCATTCCCTGGCCAGTCCAGTCTGGTGCTGGCAGCTGGAGGGACCCAGAGGAGGCTAGCCCTGCTTTGGGCCTCCCCATCTGTGACACAGTTGGAGCAGGTGGCTTCTAAATGTGGTCCTAGCTCAAAGCCCTCACAGTCTCCTGGACAATGATGTGCCCAGGGCCAACCTTAGCTCACAGCCTCAGACTTCCCTGCTAACACCCCATGCCTCTACATCCTCATTTTAAATTTAAATAAGTCTGTTTAGTAGCCTACTTTTTTGAAGATAACTGGATTCTTGGAAACCAAAATTCCCGACCCTTCCACTCACCCTGGGTCCCCCCCTGGGCAGGGCTAGGAGGCCACTTGATGGGTCAGGCCTTTCAGTCCTGCCACTTGTTCTGGGCCCAATAGAGCTGCCACTGCCTGTCAGAGGGCCAGGCGGGCTCACATTCCCTATCTCAGACCCCTCAACCTCTGCACCTTCTCCGCTGCACTGCTCCTGCCCAGAAAGCATTACCCACTCACCATAGAAACTACAATAATCTTGAATTCAGGACACCTGGGTGGCTCGGTGGTTGAGCATCTGCCTTCAGCCCAGGGCTTGACCCCAGGGTCCCAGGACCGAGTCCCATATCGGCTCCCCGCATGGAGCCTGCTTCTCCCCCTGCTTGTGTCTCAGCCTCTCTCTTTCTGTGTCTCTCATGAATAAATAAAATCTTTTTAAAAAATATTTTAATCTCGAATTCACCCTGCTGTGTCTTGAGGTCCTGTGGCAACAGATCATCCCTCCTAGCAGTGAAGCGGGAGCTATTTTAAACCCCACCTGACAGGTTGGTGATGTTGAACCGGGGTTTACAAGGTTAATTAGCCTGACCAGGGCCACCCAGGAGCTGCTCTCAGGAAAGGGTCTCTTGACCCCATCACAGCCTTCTGCTAAGGCACCAGGGGCCCTCTGAGCTCAGCCCCAACTACACCAGCTCTGTGTGAGCCCAGAGCTTGGAGTTCAGCAAGTCCCAGTGTCCTGGAGCACTGCCCAGCTCGGGCTCCTTGTGTCCCAGGTGGGAAAACCCAGGCCGAGAGACAGAAGAGACTTGCCTGAGCCCCAAAGAGCCAGCAATGTGGCCCACTCCAAACCTACGTCTCCTCTACCTACGGGGCTGGTTCCCTCCTTCACCGAAACTTTGAACATTTCATAACCCTCCTGAGCCTCGATTTCCTTATCTTAAAGCATGTAATGATAATAAAAAAAAACTGCTCCCACAGAGAGCTGTGAGGACCAAACACCCAACATGGGGAGTGTTTGGTGCTGTACCCGGAATTCAGACAGCACACAGGACAGATGTTACTAAAGCCACAGCACACCTCACCTCACACCGTGTGCAAGACCAATCCAGGCGGGCTGTTGCCCAACTTCAAAGACCAAACAGTAAAGTTCTTATAAGGAAAAAATAAATAAATAAAGTTCTTATAAGGTAACATGGAAGGTTCTCTTCACCTCCGTGTCCACCACAACAATTACATCACTTTTTAGGAAATTGAGTTCAATTTCGCATAATGCAAAACTAATCATTCCAAAGTGAACAATTCAGTGGCATTTTGTATATTCACAGTGCTGTGCAACCATAACCAGAGTATTTTCATTATCCCAAAAGGAAACTCAGTACCCATTATGCAATCGCTGTCCCTTCCCCTCCCCACAGCCCCTGGCACCCACTCATCTGCTTTCTGTCGGAATGGATTTGCCCGTCTAACATTTCCTATGAATGGAATCATACACCATGTGGTCTTTGGTGTGTGACATCTTTCACTTGGTGGAATGTTTCAGGGTTCATCTACATTGTAGCAGGTGTCAGTGCTTCATAGAAAGCACTTCATAGAAATATTCTATAGAAAATATTTACTTTATTCGCTTCATAGAAATAAAGCGAATAAAGTGGATAATGTCTCACTGAATGGAAATACTGTAATTTGTTCATTCACTCGACTGATAGACATTTGGCTTTTGTAAATAGAAAGGTACAACAAAAAACAAAAAAAAACAAACAAAAAAAAAGGAAGGTACAACATTTTTAAATAGGACCAAAAAAAATAACTAAATTTTACTGTATTAAAATGATAAACTTTGGGACGCCTGGTGGCTCAGGGGTTGAGCGTCTGCCTTCAGCTCACGACATGACCCTAGGGTCCAGGGATCGAGCCCCACATCGGGCTCCCTGCGTGGAGCCTGCTTTCTCCCTCTGCCTGTGTCTCTGCCTCTCTCTGTGTGTGTGTCTCATGAATAAATACATAAAACCTTTAAAAAATAAAATAAAATGATAAACTTCTGTTCAACCAAAAAGAGTATTAAGAGTAGACTTAGGGGCACCTGGGTGGCTCTGTCGGGTAAGGGTCTGCCTTCGTCTCAGGTCATGATCCCTGGGTTCTGGGATTGAGCCCCGCATGTCAGGGTCCCTGCTCAGTAGCGAGTCTGTTTCTCTTTCCCCCTCCATCTCTCAACCCTAACTGTCCCCCACCCCACTCCTTCTGTCTCTCTCTCGCTTGTTCTCTCTTTCAAATAAATAAATAAAATCTTAAAAAAAAAAAAAAAAAGAGCAGAGTTAAACAACCGAATTGAGGGAGATATGACAGAAATCTGACCAGGAATTTTTTTTAAGATTTATTTATTTATTCACTCATGAGAGACACACGGAGAGAGGCAGAGACACAGGCAGAGGGAGAAGCAGGCTCCATGCAGGAGCCTGACGTGGTACTCGATCCTGGGACCCCGGGGTCATGCCCTGGGCTGAAGGTAGATGCTCAATCACTGAGCCATCCAGGCGTCCCTGACCAGGAATTTAGACCCAGACTGTACTTTAAATTTCTATAAACAATAAGGCTGGCAACACAGCAGAAAAACAGGCATGAGCTGGATACTACAAAAAAGAGGAAATGTTACAGCTGAAACTATATTGGGTGTCAACTATAATCGAATAAAATTTTAAAAGAGGAAATCCAGTTGAACAGCAAATATGGGAAAAGGGACCCAACCTCATTAGTCATCAAAAAAATGCAAGTTATGAGCACTGCAGAAGCACTAGACACCCACCAGAAAAGCTAAAACCTAAGGAGAGCAGGAGGCCGACTTGAAGAAATGTCTGGAAGGATGTTCCTACACAACAGCAGTGGGGCTGACAGGCGGTCTGGCACTATCCACTGTAGTTGAAAATACAGCTAGAAGCAGCCTTGGAAACAGTAACCCCACTCCTGGAAATAGGCCCAGTAGAACTGCAGGCCTGTGGCCACCAAGAGGCACATACCAGAATGTTCATTGCATTGTTGCTAATAGCCAAGACCTGAACAGCCAATATCCATCCCCAGCGCAGTGGATGAACTGCGGTCTGTTCTTACGAGGAAATACAGCAGGGGACCCCAGGGGGGCTCCGCGGTTTAGCGCCAACTTCAGCCCGGGGCATGACCCCAGGGTCCCAAGGTCAAGTCCAACGTCCTCCGTGCATGGAACCTGCTTCTCCCTCTGCCTGTGCCTCTGCCTCTCTCTCTCTGTCTCTCATGAATGAATAAATAAAATATTTTTTTTAAAAAAAAGGAAATACAGCACAGCAATGAAAATTAACACCCCACAACATGGCTGGGATGTCACGGACACGGGTGAAAGAAGGCAGACGCAGAAGAGGCCCATGGTATTGTTTCATGTACCTGAAGGTCGGAAGCAGGCTCAAACAACTGAAGCTTAAGAATGCATGTTTGGACGGTAAAATGTGACCAAAAAGCAAGAAAGTAAGTCAGGGTAGGGATCACGTTGGGGGAGGATGGGGTGCTGAGCATCCACTTTACATCAATTCATTAAGCTCCACATGAGGTGCCTGGATTATATTTCACAAAAAAAAAAAAAAGAAAGAAAGAAAAGAAAGAGAAAAGACAGAAAAGAAAAAAAGGATGGGACGTTTGCCCACAACAGTGGTCTGTGGGGCTTTGCGGCTGAGGCTAAGGACGGGCTGGAGGCTCTGCCAGGGGAGAGGAGGCCCCGAGGCCCGCTGGGGGTGAGGCAGGAAGGCACCCCCATTACTCCTGCTGGGAGACAGGCGGCTTCTGGGGAGGCCCACTCCGCCTCCAGGACACGCAGCACCTGCAGCCCCGGAGAGACCCCTACCTGGTCTGTGGAGCTAAGAGGAGGCATCCATGAGATGCTACTCCTGCCCTCGACACCTGATGATACCACCATCTCACATCTCAGGCACAGAAGAAATGAGTAACATGCCAGCACCGTGTGCGGCGCACGGAGGGTGCTCAATACTGGCTTATACGTGCTTTCCATATCACAGGCCTTGTCTAAGCCAAATTTTCTCTAAGAAATGGTTCAGCAAAATATCTGTGATCAAAAACTCCTTGTAAAGGAGACATTTGCTTCTGATTCTATAAAAAGTCCAGCAGGGTTTTGTGCAGATACCTCCTTGCCTGACTCCAAAATCCATATGGAAAGGCAAAGGAACTAGAATAACAAAAACCATTTTAGAAATGAAGAACAAGGTGGGGGGATTATTACACAATCCTTCACACTCGCAATGAGCTATAACTCACAGAGCACGCACTGCACTCATTTAAAGTGCAGTTCGGGGGCCTGGGGGGGCTCAGTCAGTTGGGCAAATTAACTGACTCTTGATTTCAGCTCAGGTCATGATCTCAGGGTTGTGAGGTCGAGTCCCAAGATAGGCTCTGCACTCAGTGTGAAGTCGGCTTGTCCCTCTGTCTCCCTGTCTCCATCCCCCTCTGCCCCTCCCCCTGCTTATGCATGTGTGCAAGCGCTCTCTCTGTCTTGCTCTCAAATGAATAAAATATACAAAATCCTTAAAAAATAAAGCGTGCAAATAAATAAGTCAATAAAGTGTGCAGTTCAGTGGGTTTTCGTACAGAGGGCTGTGCAACCACCACCACGATCAATCTTAGAACATTTTCATCACGTCGAGAGACGCTGCGTGCCCCAGCAGCCACACACTCCAACCCCCGACCCAAAACCTACTCTACTTTCTTTCTCTGTAGCTAAACCTGCTCTGGACATTTCAGATGTGTGGAACCACACGCGTGTGTGCTTCCAGTGTTCCTTCGCTCCCACGTACTTCGTTCCCTTTTATGGCTGAATACTATTTCATTGTTTGGCTTATACCGTGTTCTATCATCAACCCATCAGCTGATTTCGGCTGCTCTGATGATGCTCTGTGAACATAGCAGTTTCTGTGTGAGCTGATGTTTTCATTGGTCTCGGGTCTACAGCTAGGAGGGGGACGGCTGGGCCACACGGGAAGTCCGTGTTCCACTGCCAGGCACCCCTGGTCAATTTATTTCTTATAACAGAGTAGGAGAAGGCAGTTCCGGGGCACCTGCCTGGCTGGGTTGGTGGAATGTGCAACTCTTGGTCCTGGGATTGTGAGTTTAAGCCATTGGGTGTAGAAATTACTCAAAAATAAAATCTTTAAGGAGCACCTGGGTGGCTCAGTCAGTTAAGTATCTGCTTTGGGTTCAGGTCATGATCTTGGGGTCTTGGGATCGAGCCCCACATTGTGCTCTCTGCTCGGCAGGGACTTTGCTTCTCCCCCTCCTGCTACCTCTTCTCCCTTTGCCCCTTCTCTCCCCTCTCTTTCTCTCTCTCATGCTTCCTCAAAAAAATAAAATCTTTTTAAAAATAAAATAAAATCTTAAAAAAAAATAAAGGCATGGGGTGCCTAAGTGGCTCAGGTCATGATCTCTAGGTTCTGGGGCTGAGCCCCATGTTGGGCTTCTAGGTCAGCACGGAGTCTGTGTCTCCCTCTCTCTCTGCTTCTCACCCTGCCTGTGCTCTCTGTCTCTCCCTCTCTCTCAAATGAATAAATAAAACCTTTAAAAAAAAAGAATTTTCATAGCAGCTTTATTAGTAATAGCCCCAAAGTGGAAAAAGCCTCAACGTCTGAGTGAGCAAATAAAAAACAGACTGTGGCACGTTCCTACCGTGGAGCCTGAGTCAGCGATAGATAGAACCATTGGCACTTGTAACGACACGGGTGTCACGCCGAGTGAGAGAGACCAGTCCTGAAAGATCACACGCTGCGGATTCCATTTATGTGATACTCTTGAAAAAAGACAAAATTATGGTGGTCGTCAGAGTTTAGGCATGGAGGAGGCTGAGACAGCGCGTGGGAGTTCTGGGGGTCATAGAGCTGCCGTGTGCCCTAACTGGGGTGGGGGTGGGGTGGGTGAATTTATACATGTGTCAAAATTCACAGAGCAGTACACCGCAAATTTCAATGTTGTTTTGTGATAAACTGTAAAGGAATATTTTGCCTCATTTAGTTACCGTGATAATATGGTGAGCAGTACTGCGATCCCTAATAGCACGATCCTAGAACTCTTATTAATCTGACACCCAGCCAGCTTCTCAGAGAACAGTCGGTGCATCTCTCCCCAGCGAAGCTGAGCAAAGCTGTTGCTTCTTCAGAGGACCCCCAGGGATCATAGCACCTGAGGGAAGGGCCTGGCTGCACGGGCTGCGGGGCCCCAAGGAGTGCGGCCAGCAGAATGGCAGGTTCCAGCCCAAGGACAGCGCATGGAGGGCTAATCCTCTGGCTTCCCCCATTCTGTGACTCCCAATACAAGAGCGTGGTCAGAGCTGGGCTACACATACGGGCATGGCCTCCTAGGCTGGCTGGGCCCTATCTCTCCAGGACTCTGGTCAGGCTGTGGCCAACACCCTCTCTAAGGCCCCAGGTGGGGGGGGGCGTGGTGGAGTGAGAGCCCCTCGGCCCAGCGTCCCACCAGGCCCTGACCAGCCGTCCTCCCTGGGTCTGATAAGACACCCCACCCCCACGGCCCTCTCCCCTCTCTAGGCCAGTGGCCACAGCCTGGCCCCCACCCTGGCTCCGCGTATATAAAGGGATGCTGGGGACTGAGCACCCCACAGGCCGGTCCTGAGCACGCCCAGCTCCCACTCAGCTCCACCATGTCTCTGACCAAGGCCGAGAGGACCATCATCCTGTCCATGTGGGGCAAGATCTCCACGCAGGCGGATGCTATTGGCACCGAGGCCCTGGAGAGGTCAGTGCCTGATGGGCTGCACTGGGGCCAGGAGGTGACAGTGCGGGTTAGTGAGGCCCGGGGGCAATGGGTGGGGGGCACGGGGTCAGTGGGCAGGAAGGGAAGGTGCATGGGGAAGGGGCTTGGCACCCAGGTCTCCCCCACCTCCGTGCAGTGAGTGAAGGAAGGAAGGAAGGAACTGCTGAGCCATGGGCCGCTGGGGTGGGCTTGTGCCGCGCCCCGGGGTGGGGGCCCGGGACCGGGGAGAGTTGGCCAGGCGGGCCTGCCCTTGTGCCACACCGGGGCGTGCGGGTCCACGGGGAGGTTCGCGTCCCTGTTTCTGTTCTAAAACATCCATTACAACGTGTCGTGGGGGGAGGACGGGGCTTCCTACGCGTCAGTGGCGCCACCGTGGCCCGCAGGCTCTTCGCCAGCTTCCCGCAGACCAAGACCTACTTCCCGCACTTCGAGCTGCGCGCGGGCTCAGCGCACCTGCGGGCGCACGGCGCCAAGGTGGTGGCCGCGCTGGGCGACGCGGTGCGCAGCCTCGACGACGTGGCGGGCGCCCTGTCCAGGCTGAGCGAGCTGCACGCCTACATCCTGCGCGTGGACCCGGTCAACTTCAAGGTGGGCGGGGGGGGGTCCCCAGGGTCCCCAGGGTCCCCAGGCGCCGCCCGCGCTCACCCAGGCCCTCCCTCCGGCGCAGCTGCTGTCCCACTGTCTGCTGGTCACCCTGGCCTCGCACTTCCCCGCCGACCTCACGGCCGACGCCCACGTCGCGTGGGACAAGTTCCTGTCGCTCGTGTCCTGCGTCCTGACTGAGAAGTACCGCTGAGCGCCTCCGGCTGCGCCCCTGCGCAGCTCCCGCACCTCACTGCGACCCCCCCCCCCCACCCCACCCCCACCCCCACCCCCCCCCCCCGCCCCTCGTTGACGCACCAATAAACCAGTGCAAGTCCACCTCGCCTCCCTGGTCGCTGGCGCCGTGGAGGGGGCTGCAGGGGGTGGGGGCGACAGGGCTGCAGGGGGGGTGGGAGCTGCAGGGGAGGGGCGGCAGGCTGCAGGAGGGGGCGATGGGCTGCAGGGGCGGGTAGGGGCTCCCGGGGGCGAGTGGCAGGCTGCAGGTGGTAGGGAGACGGGCTGCAGGGAGGGTCGATGGGCTGCAGGCAGCAGCGGACTGCCGGGGCGGGGGGTGGGGGGTGGGTGGGTGGGGTGGCTGCAGGTGGGGCGGGCTTGGGGGGGCTGCTGGAATCCTCCCTCGGACCCCAGGGTCTCTGCGAGGGCAGCGGGGAATCCCCCCGGGTGGAGCCCCCACCCCTTGGGCTGTCCCTGGGGCCCCCATGGCGCTCTCTCCTTCCTCTGGAGTTTGTACTGCCTCCTGGTCCCTCCTCCATGCGGGAAGGAAGGAGTGGGGGGGGTGCATCTGGGCCGTTGCACTCCTCCCTTCCTCCACTCCAGAACTTCTATGGGTCCCTAACACAGCCACGCATGTGTCCAGACTCTAATACAACAGCCACTTGCCCCCGGAGCTCACGATCTAGTAGCAGATACACACGTGATAGAGTCAGATTGCAGTTCACAGAAATAAAAACGGAAAAGAGGGTCAATCTTACTTATAATTAGAAAAACGCATTTTAACACTACTAAAAATGAAACCTTACCTAGACCCACTTCTCACCTACCCGGTGGACAAACATCCAAGGCTTTGACCACACTCTGCTAGTGGTGCTTTCTATACTGGATAGGAGCTTCGCCTTCCCACCACCAGAAACACCAGCCCAGCTTCAGGCGTTGAATGGTTGATCCGAACCATGACAACCCACACAGTGGAGAACTGTCACCTGAAAAACAAATGAGGACAATTTCTAATAGTGGCTGTGAAGTGATGTCTGGGATTTATCAAGTAAAAAGTAAAAGAAAAAAGAAAGAAGGGCAGCCCAGGTGGCTCAGCAGTTGAGCATCTGCCTTCAGCCCAGGGTGTGATCCTGGAGCCTGCGTCTCCCTCTGCCTATATATATATATATATATATATATCATGGTATCTTCTCTGTAAGGAAGGAGAGAAGAGGAATACGTGGTTAGCTTAGCCAGTAAAATATGTGGCTCTAGATCTCTGGGTGGTGAGTTCAAGCCCTCCATTAGGCAGAGTTTAGTAAAAAAAAAAAAAAAAGGGACGAGAGATACCAATGTGTATGTGCACACGCATGTGTGAACGTGTGCTGTGTGTGTGCATTTTGGCACACATGTTTGTTCCTAGCCCTGTGTGTGCACTTGTGCGTGTTCATAAGTATTGTTTCCTTATATTTTTTTAAGTAAGAGCTATGCCCTATGGGGATCCCTGGGTGGCTCAGCAGTTTAGCGCCTGCCTTTGGCCCAGGGCACGATCCCGGATAAAATAAAAAAATTTTATTTTTAAAATAAATCTTAAAAAAAAAAAAAAAGATCTATGCCCTATGTGAGGCTTGAACTCAAGACCCTGAGATTAAGAGTCACATTCTCTACCAACTCAGCTAGCCAGGCCCCCCTTGTGTTTGCTTATTTTTGCAAAGAGAAACTACGCAAGGATAAACTGGAAATGTTTACAAATAATAATGTGGGCTGGGGATGAAGAGGAGGGGTGGAGGGAGCTCCCCGCAGTCTAGCTCTCCCCGTGGTTTTGACCTTTCAATCATGTAAATCTTTTTTTTTAAGATTTTATTTATTCATTCATCAGAGACAGAGAGAGAGAGAGGGAGAGACACAGGCAGAGGGAGAAGCAGGCTCCGTGCAGAGAGCCCGACATGGGACTCGATCCCCGGTTTCCAGGATCACAGCTTGGGCTGAAGGCGGTGCTAAACCACTAAGCCCCCCGGGCTGCCCTCAATCATGTAAATCTTTAACCAAAAATAGAATCAAAAAGTGAAAACATGAAATTGAAAGCCAACTTAAATGAACCTGTGCAAGAATGTAATAGTATAACCACTTGGCTGAGACCAAAAAAAACAGCAAAGAAATCCTAATAATCACTCAGTAGTTTATTGGTCATAATAACAGATGTTAAATGTTCATAACCTTTTAACTTAAAAATTACCTTTTTTAAAAGAATTATTTTTTACTTATTTGAGAGAGAGATAGAGAGCATAAGAGGGTAGGGGCAGAGCAGGAAGTAGAAGCAGATTTCCTGCTGAGCAGGGAACTGGATGCGGGAATCCATCCCAGGGCCCTGAGGTCATGACCTGAGCCGGAGGCAGATGCTTAACCAACTGAGCCCCCAGGTGCCCCTTAGCTTAAGGATTTTCAAGGGACATCTGGGTGGCTCAGTGCATCGAGCAACTGATTCTTGGTTTTGGCTCAGGTCATGATCTCAGGGTCATGAGATCAAGTTCCACTTAGTGTGGAGCCTGCTAGAGAGTCTGTCCCTTCTCTCTCTCCCCTTCTCCCTCCTCCTCCTCTTCCTCCTCCTCTCTCCCTCTCTCAAAATAAATAAAATCCTTTTTAAAAAATTTTTAAAATTAAAAATTTCAAACCATCAGGGTGTCTGGGTAGTTCAGTTGGTTAAGAATGACTCTTGATATCAGCTCACGTCATGATCCTGGGGTCCTGGGATCGAGCCGCACATGCTTCTTCCTCTCCTTCGGCTCATTCCCCCCCTCTCTCTCTTGCTCACTCTCAAATAAATAAAATCTTTTTTTAAAAAAATCCCTAAATACTTTGTGCATTTCTTCAAGTCGACAAGAACACGTGACTGCATAGCCAGAGAATAACCAGCAAAGGAGGAAATTAACAGGAATCCAAATCCGTTCACACAAGATCTCACACATATGTCGTCCTTTCCAGTAATGCTCTTTACTGGTCCAGGGTCAACTCTTGGAGCTAACTAACTGGAATTTAAATTAAAAATTTAAAAAACAACTTTGCATTAGTCTCCTTCAATCTGCTCTTCAGTCTTTCCTTGCATGACCTTAGTTTAATTTTTTTTTTTATGATAGTCACAGAGAGAGAGAGAGAGGCAGAGACATGGGCAGAGGGAGAAGCAGGCTCCATGCACCGGGAGCCCAATGTGGGATTTGATCCCGGGTCTCCAGGATTGCGCCATGGGCCAAAGGCAGGCGCTAAACTGCTACACCACCCAGGGATCCCCATGACCTTAATTTTGAGGAACACTTGCCAGTTGCTTGAGCAGTGTTCCTCTGTTTGGGTTCGTCTCATATCTCCTCATGATGACATTTAGGTTATTCATTTCCAGCAGGAACATTGCAGAAGTGGCGCTGTGTCTACTTAATGCATCCCATACACACATAATTGTTCCTTTACTGGTGATGTTCATGTTGATCACGTAGTTGAAATGGTGTCTATAAGTTTCTCCACTACAAAGTTAATTAGTGTTTTATGCTTTTTCATTAATAATTAATAAATTTTTGGGATCCCTGGGTGGCGCAGCGGTTTGGCGCCTGCCTTTGGCCCAGGGCGCGATCCTGGAGACCAGGGATCGAATCCCACGTCGGGCTCCCGGTACATGGAGCCTGCTTCTCCCTCTGCCTGTGTCTCTGCCTCTCTCTCTCTCTCTCTCTCTCTGTGACTATCATAAAAAAAAAATAATTAATTAATTAATAAATTTTTTAACAAAGTGATACTTTGAGACTATGAAAATGTCCCGCTCTTTATATGATTTCATCCACCGCTCTTGGCATCCATTGGGGATCCTTCCTACATCAACTGTTACTGCGATGGCAATTTTCCATTGTTCCCTCTATGCTTGGCAGCCGCTCTACTGTGAGGAAAAGCTCTGACTTCCCATTATCTTTTTAAATTTATATCATATTAACTCACTAATTCCCATTTTCTTCAGTGGGTTATGCTCTACTGCCAATCATATTTATTTTGATCCCTAACCTGTCCCAGGTTTGGACAAACTGACTCATGTGTCCTCCTCATCCTTGGAGTACTTTCCTTATTTCTGCCATGAGAAGTTCCAGATCCATCTTGTACTTTCCCTGCACCAGCCTAAAATCAGCCGTTTCCCCACACAGTTCTGTTTCCTCCTAGTGGAGAATGGTATTTGGAAAGCAGGATCTGGGGGCTGATGTGCTACTCGGGTGTCACTGCTTCCAGTCTTTCTCAATGGAAAGAACCAAGAGACGTATTTATATCCATATACACACACAGTCACGAACAACTCCACACGCACACCTGCATCTGTTCTATGTCTGAGGACATTAGAAGCCCTAACCTTATACTGAGGTCTCTAGTTATAGTGCAGAACCACGTGGCTCATTCTTGTCCTCTCCCTTTCCATATTTGTGTCTCCTGCCCACAACAGTGAGGCTCTCGTTGCCCTCAACATATTTACTTCTTTTTTTTTTTTTTTTTTTTTTTTTTTTTTTTTTTTTTTTTAATAACACATGACAGGAGCTATGCTCTTTTGAACATGAATTCTACCCCAGGTGCTCCACCATGAGCCTTCTTTCATTATCATTCTTTTTATTTTTTTTTTTAATTTTTATTTATTTATGATAGGAACACAGTGAGAGAGAGGCAGAGACATACAGGCAGAGGGAGAAGCAGGCTCCATGCACCGGGAGCCCGACGTGGGATTCGATCCCGGATCTCCAGGATCGCGCCCTGGGCCAAAGGCAGGCGCCAAACCGCTGCGCCACCCGGGGATCCCAACATATTTACTTCTGTGCTCGACTCCCTGTATGTTACGAATAACCCAACTGCGTCAGCTCATACCAACTAGCCCCGGGGCTTGATATCATAATTTTCAAACTATGTTATTTATTTTGCAGGGTAAAAGCAAGTAAGTAAAAATATTATGCCATTAGGAACTACTATTTTCAGGGTAAGTAAAAATAGATGCAAATATATAAACAATGAAATTTTGGGGTGCCTGGGTGGCTCAGCCTGTAGAGCATGCAACTCACTCTCATGAGTTCAAGCCCCAGCTTGGCCATAGAACTTACTTTATTTATTTATTTATTTATTTTATTTTATTTTTTTATTTATTTTATTTTTTTTACATAGAGCTTACTTAAAAAAAAAAAAAAAAGATTAGGGACGTCTGGGTGGCATCAATCAATGATGCTTGCTTTCAGCTCAGGTCATGACCCCGGGGCCCTGGGATCGAGTCCCCGCATCGGGCTCCCCCCAGGGAGCCTGCTCATCCCTCTGCCTGTGTCTCTGCCTCTCTCCGTGTCTCTCACGAATAAATAAAATCTTTAGAAGGGTGGGAAGAGCCAAGGGAGGCCGGAGTCGCAATGGGCAAGGCAGCAGTCCTGCTTGCCAGCCATGTGGGCGTGCTGTGCCCGCCTGTGGTTCCTGTGCGTTCACACAGCGTTTGCACCTCTGTCTGGAGCATCAGTAGTCACAGGAGAACACGGGCTTTGTGGCCACGCCCCCGGTGTCAGGGGCTGCTTTATTCTCTCACTTTGGGGCTTACCTACTGTACTCACTCTGCATTGCACACTTCCTCTCCAGAGAGTGGGTGTTTCTGTCTGTGTGTCCCCAGCTGCTGGAGCCGGCCTGGTGTCGGCTAGGGGCTCAAAGGTAATCCATGAAGGATGCATGGAGCTTCTGGGGGTTTCGGGAGCGTTCCGGAGATTATTCCTGCTACTGGTCCGACATTAGGGTCTGGGATTCTCAGTGCTGCAGAGAGACTCTGTCCTGAGGGGAGGTGCCCAGGTGGGACCCCCTTCCCAGGGAGGACTCTGACCCAGAAGGACCCCTGCCCAGGAGCATGGGGGTGGGGTGTGAGGTGTGTCCTAGAGCTGCCAGCCAGCAGCCCGGCCTTTGGCATCAGCATGGGAGAGGCCAGGGAGTGACCTGAGTGTGAGTCTCCGGAGGCCATGGCCCTGCCTCCCAGGGGCTCTGTGACTATGCAAAACCTCTCCACTCTGGGCCTCAGTTGACCCCAGACCCCAGATGACCCCAGGGAACCTTCACGTTCCAAAAAACAAGTGCCTGTTTGTGGTGGTGGATCTGAAGATTTGAATATGTTGTCAGCCCCACAAAGGCAGGAACAGCCCACTTCCCTACCATTGGGCGGGCAGTGACCGAGCACTACTGGTGCTCCCACCTGGGGCCCAGCGTCTGGGCAGCCGGGCAGGCAGGGCCACCGGCTCCGGCTCCGGAAGGGCAGCCTTGGGGTTGAGGACTTCTAATTCACTCAACAAGAACTTTTGGGGAGCTTGCTCTGGGAAGTCCTGATTCTTTGGGATGCTTGGAATAGACCAGGAAACTATGCCGAAAGAAAAATTCTCTGCTTTTCTGAGTTCACATTCTAGTGGAAAACAAACAAAAACATTTATTTTCTGAGTGGAAAAAAAATAGAGCGGGTGGGAGATTGCACAGGCAGGGGTAGCGAGTTGCCATTTTAAATGCGGTGGTCACTGTGAGCCTATAAACACAGTGGCACTTGAGTGAGTGACAATGTTGGGGAAGAGTCTTCCAGGCAGGAGGCCCCACGGAGGCTGCGGAGCACAGGGAGCGGGAGAGACCAGAAACCACGCCGCCGCCGGGAGCAGGAAGGTCCGGGAGGGCTGGGGTCTCTGACCTGGGCCTTGGGAAGAGATGGTGCTGCCACCACCATGGCCAGGGGACAGGCAGAAGGATGGAAGGACGGAAGAGCAGGCTTTGAGGGCCAGATCAGGCTTGATTCAAGATGTACAGGTGAGGAGGTGAAACGCTCCCTGGAGAGAGTGTGAGCTCGGGATGGTGTCTATGTGGGTGTCAGCCCAGGCCGGTCACAGAGGGAGGTGAAAGTCATGGGACTGAGGAACTACCTCAGCACAAGTTTAGGGGGTCAGGACCCAAGCCTATCAAGGAGGAGAGAGGAAGGATGGAAAATCTGGGGAGCAAAGGGTGCTCTTAGCTGTGCTAAGCACTCAGGCAAAGGCTGGGAGGTGAGCCTGGGACGGGCTCCGGGCTCGGCTAGGGGACAAAACAAGACCCCAGCTGTAGGAGGGGGGATACTGTGGGCGCCCTAGTCCCTCCTTCTCCCCAGCTCCTCCCACCAAAGCACCAAGCACCCGGGAGCTGAAGGTTGGGCTCATCTGCAGCCCCTGCCTCTGCCCGAGCCTCTGGGGATTCAAGGCTGGAAGGAGGGAGCTCAGGGCTGGAACCCCGAGAACAATTCCTACTCCACAGTGACTGCCGGGCCGAGCTCACGCTGAGTAGGGAAGAGACCCTTCCTGGGAGGAGCTTCCAAGATTGGGGCTTGGCAGTGTCCTGTGGGCCCTCTCCACAGCTTGGGGCCTGGATGTCGTCCTCATGTGTGTGAAGACCTGGGCGTGGGAGTAGCTCCTGCTAAACCACAGGCCTGCTCCCAGGGACAGGAGCACCGAGCCAGCGAGGGCCCACAGAAGCCGCGGAGGGCTGCTTGTAGCTGACCTGGGGGCACTTGTGATGGGTGCACGCGGGCGCAACTGCACGACACAAAGATGCTTTTCGAGATAATTCAGCTAAATGAAGAGAACAGCACTAAAATGCTAGTGTGTGAGATATAAGGGATTTCTATGGACCCACCGTCTGCAGACTCCCTCGAGGGCTCTAAAGAACCATGCATTGTTTTTTTCTTTCTTTCTTTTTTTTTTTTTTTTTTTTTAAGATTTTTATTTACTTATTCATGACAGAGAGAGAGCAGGCTCCATGCAGGGAACCCGACGCCGGACTCGGACTCGGATCCCAGGTCTCCAGGATCACTCCCTGGGCCTAAGGCAGGTGCTGAACCGCTGAGCCACCCAGGGATCCCCTATGCATTGTTTTTATGAGCAATGACGGTGGCTTTTAGGAAGCCTTTGAAGACATAGTGCTAACTGGCCCCCTCCAGAGCTGAGGCCCCCTTGGAATGGGAACAATAAGTCACCCCATGTGAGCTCTCAGGCATAGTCTCCGTGATTACACACACACACACACACTCTCTCTCTCTCTCTCTCTTAAATAAACAAAATATTTTTAAAAGTAAAATAAAAACCTTAAATATCTGCACAATGCAGGGACACCTGGGTGACTCAGTGGCTGAGCATCTCCTTTCCGCCCAGGGCGTGATCCTGGAGTCCCAGGATCGAGTCCCGCGCTGGGCTCCCTGGGTGGAGCCTGCTTCTCCCTCTGCCTGTGTCTCTGCCTCTCTCTGTGTCTCTCATGAATAAATAAAATGTAACAAAAAAAGATTTATTTTTCTGATAGAGAGAGAGCACAATCAGGGGGAGGAGCAGAGAGAGAGGCAGAAGCAGACTCTCCACTAAACAGGGAGCCCCTAAAACTTCCTATCTTTCAAAAAAGGTGTGCTTACGAAGAAATGTTCATTACGTTAAATTTTAAAAATCAAGCTATAATTTAACTTAAAATACATGACTAAAAACGGACCCTTTGCAAGAACACATAGTAACTAAAGGAACATGTTAAGCACCTTATGGGGGTTAGGGAAAGGGTGTAAGCTAGGAGGGTAAAGAGACGGAAATAAGGAGTAGAGGCTGTAGTGGGAACATGGCCGTTGGGACTATAAGCTCGTGTCATCCAGGCTGTGTGTGAAGACTGTCATGCTCTGTGACAGCTGGTCTCAGTCTCCCTCTGTGACCCTGTGTTCACTCATCTGTAAAGTGCTTCCTAAGGTGGCCCCACAGAGCAGAAGCAGAGGGAGGAGGAGAGAGTGCTTCTGTGAGAGCCTGACACACTCCAGGTCACCCATCACAAGGACAGTGAGCGTGGAGGCCAGTCACGGGGCTGGGCTGACATGGTGACTCTCCACCTGGGCCTGGGCCCCTATCTCCCAGGAACTTGGACTGACCTGTGGCCCAGCAGTGGGGAGGCCTGAGTGAGAGCCCCTCGGCCCAGCGTCCCACCAGGCCCTGACCAGCCGTCCTCCCTGGGTCTGATAAGACACCCCACCCCCACGGCCCTCTCCCTCTCCAGGCCAGTGGCCACAGCCTGGCCCCCACCCTGGCTCCGCGTATATAAAGGGATGCTGGGGGCTGAGCACCCCACAGGCCGGTCCTGAGCACGCCCAGCTCCCACTCAGCTCCACCATGTCTCTGACCAAGGCCGAGAGGACCATCATCCTGTCCATGTGGGGCAAGATCTCCACGCAGGCGGATGCTATTGGCACCGAGGCCCTGGAGAGGTCAGTGCCTGATGGGCTGCACTGGGGCCAGGAGGTGACAGTGCGGGTTAGTGAGGCCCGGGGGCAATGGGTGGGGGGCACGGGGTCAGTGGGCAGGAAGGGAAGGTGCATGGGGAAGGGGCTTGGCACCCAGGTCTCCCCCACCTCCATGCAGTGAGTGAAGGAAGGAAGGAAGGAACTGCTGAGCCATGGGCCGCTGGGGTGGGCTTGTGCCGCGCCCCGGGGTGGGGGCCCGGGACCGGGGAGAGTTGGCCAGGCGGGCCTGCCCTTGTGCCACACCGGGGCGTGCGGGTCCACGGGGAGGTTCGCGTCCCTGTTTCTGTTCTAAAACATCCATTACAACGTGTCGTGGGGGGAGGACGGGGCTTCCTACGCGTCAGTGGCGCCACCGTGGCCCGCAGGCTCTTCGCCAGCTTCCCGCAGACCAAGACCTACTTCCCGCACTTCGAGCTGCGCGCGGGCTCAGCGCACCTGCGGGCGCACGGCGCCAAGGTGGTGGCCGCGCTGGGCGACGCGGTGCGCAGCCTCGACGACGTGGCGGGCGCCCTGTCCAGGCTGAGCGAGCTGCACGCCTACATCCTGCGCGTGGACCCGGTCAACTTCAAGGTGGGCGGGGGGGGGGGGGTCCCCAGGGTCCCCAGGGTCCCCAGGCGCCGCCCGCGCTCACCCAGGCCCTCCCTCCGGCGCAGCTGCTGTCCCACTGTCTGCTGGTCACCCTGGCCTCGCACTTCCCCGCCGACCTCACGGCCGACGCCCACGTCGCGTGGGACAAGTTCCTGTCGCTCGTGTCCTGCGTCCTGACTGAGAAGTACCGCTGAGCGCCTCCGGCTGCGCCCCTGCGCGCCCTCCCCTGCGTCCCTCCCGCGTGTCCCCAATAAAAGGCTGAGGACCGAGCGGCTCCCGCGTTCTGCGTGTTGCCAGGAAGCAGGGGAGGGACAGGGGGGCGCAGGGGCGAGAACCTTTGCTCCCCGAGTGTGCGGCCCCCCGCGCCCCCGCGCCCGGGCTCTGCCTGCGGTTCCGCACCCGCTGCGGCCTGCGCTGGGCCGCCCCCCACCTTGGGCCCGGCAGATAAGCGCGGGCGGCGCCTGGGCGCGGGGGGGCCGCTATAAGGAGGCGGGCGGGGCGGGAGGGCGCAAAGCAGCCCGGAGGCGCCATGCTCAGCGCCCAGGAGCGCGCCCAGGTAGCGCAGGTCTGGGACCTGATCGCCGGCCACGAGGCGGCCTTTGGGGCGGAGCTGCTGCTCAGGTGGGCTGCGGCGGGGCGGGGCCGCGGGCCGGGGTGCCTGGGGGCGCTGGGGGGCGGGGTCCGGGGGGTACCCGGGGTGCCAGGGGTGCCCGGGGTGGGGGGCGGCCGTCCTCACCGGCGCCCGGCGCGCAGGCTCTTCACCGTGTACCCCAGCACCAAGACCTACTTCCCGCACCTGGGCCCCTGCGCCGACGAGGCGCAGCTGCTGAGCCACGGGCGGCGCATGCTGGAGGCGGTGGGCGTGGCCGTGCAGCACCTGGACAACCTGCGCGCTGCGCTGAGGCCGCTGGCCGACCTGCACGCCCAGGTGCTGCGCGTGGACCCCTCTAACTTCCCGGTGAGCGCGCCGCGGCCTCGGGGGGAGGGGACGGGGGGCAGCAGGGCCCGCGGAGGCAGCGCCCTCACCCGCACCTGTGCCCCCGCAGCTGCTGATCCAGTGTTTCCAGGTGGTGCTGGCCTCCCACCTGCAGGACGAGTTCACCGTGGAGATGCAGGCGGCGTGGGACAAGTTCCTGACGGGCGTGGCGGTGGTGCTGACGGAGAAGTACCGCTGAGCCCGCGCCCCCGCCACATCCCCGCGTGTCAATAAACACGGGTCAAGCGGCGCCGGCGCCTGTGTGCTCTGTGGGCTGCGGGCGGGTACCTCCGGGCACCTTAGAGCGCCACCCCAACCCTCGCGCACCGGGGACAGGGGCCCGGGACTCTGAAATGGGGACAATTCCTTGGTTATAGTCCCGGGTCCGTGCAGAGTGTGGATCCCCAAAGCCTTGGACAGAACCGTTGCCGAGGGGCTTTGGGGCAATGAGGGGGGCACCGGGGCGCTGACATGAGGGGGCCCTGGTCTGGTGCTCTCACACAGCGACACCATTCACAAAGCACCTGTGTGTTCACTCCCTCCTGGAACCTGCCTCCATCCTTCCCGCTGGGCGCTACCAGCTTGAATTCTCACGTCTTTTGCTGACAAATACCAGCACCGCCCACCCCCAACAGCCAAGTTCCTGGGCTCAGGTCAAATGGGTTGGGACTCCTCAAGGCCTTTGCTTCCCCCCATTCCCCTGACACTCAGTCCACAGCAAACTTTGCCCTAGCCATGCTAGCCCGTTCCTCTGAAGGTCCTGGGGCAGGGCACTGGGGTAGGAACTCCCACCACCACCCTCTGGCAGACAGAGTAGGTTTCTAACCCTGTTCACACAGCCGCTGGCTGATACAGGACCTGTCCTGGAGCAACGTGAGCCTAATGCAGAGCGTGTGGAAACAAACAAAAAAACCTGACTCCTCACTGGGTTTTTGACATAATTTATAAGATCATAAAGCAGAGGAACGCCCGGGGGGCTCCGCGGTTCAGCGTCTGCCTTCCACCCAGGACGTGATCCTGGAGACCCAGGATTGAGTCCCACATCGGGCTCCCTGCGTGGAGCCTGCTTCTCCCTCTGTCTGCGTCTCTGCCTCTCTCTGTGTGTCTCCTGAGAATAAATAAAATCTTAAAAAAAAAAAAAAAAAGATGATAAAGCAGGATCAGTGCCTGGCAGATCCAGGGCCACCCAACTCCCACTCCAGCTCAAGGGGCTCCTTTCAATTTCCATGATTCCCCCAACCAAGGCTTGGTCCCCTCAATCCCATCCCACCACGGTCCCCAGGGTCAGTCTCTCCCCTCTCCGCAGCATCAGGGCAGGAATCTTAGCCATCTACTACTCAGAACCTTCTCGGACAAGGGAGCGAGGCAGGGAGTGGGATTCAGGGAGTTCTCCAGACTGAACAATGAAGGTTCCCAGTTGACAATCTTGGTCAGTGCTGGGAGCACTGTGCTGACCTGGCTGTTGGTGCCCAATCCGAAGGATGCCACGAGATAGGCCCTGCCTGTGGCCCTGCCCAGCTACCCACCGCACTCCTCAGTCCACGCCTGCACTGGTCACCTGGCGCTGCCCAGGAGCGCCTGCCCAGCATGGGGGAAAGAGGGCTTGAAGGACCACATAATCTCCCTCACCACTGCTCTTTACATGGACAATCGACAGCTCTCCATCCTGGTGGATGTTTGGGGTGAAAGCAGCTTGTTCACATCAGAAAATATTGTGCTCCCCTCCCCAGTCGGCAAATACCCTAGTTTCAGAGCCAAAAGCAGGGCGGGGGGGGGGGCGGGGGGCGGTTCGGGACCTTGTGTGGGCTCCCGGGAACCACAGGAGCCAGAAGGGAGGGTGCCACGGGGAGCTGAGCTCAGTCTGCGCAGGACACAGGACAGAGAGTGAGGGCGGCCTTGGGACCCCCCCACCTGCTCCGGGACCTCGGGGCACTCGGCCAGCCAATGAGCGTGGCCCCCACGGGTGTGCCCCCTCCGCGGCCCTGGCATAAAGCCTCTGAGGCCTCCCCGCCCCACACATTTCTGGTTCTCCTCAGACTCAGAAAGAACCCACCATGGTGCTGTCTCCCGCCGACAAGACCAACATCAAGTCCACTTGGGATAAGATTGGTGGCCATGCCGGTGACTACGGCGGAGAGGCGCTGGACAGGTGAGCACCCAGCTCTCCCTGGCGCTGGGGTTCGGCCGCCCCCCACGCTCCGTGTCCGCCTCCCTGGGCCCCTGTCCTCCCCCCGAGACCCCTGTCCTTCCCCCGCGGCCTCTTGTCCTCCCCACCCCCCCCCCCCCGTGGCCCCTGTACTTCCCCTACAGCCCCTGTCCTTCCCCCGGGGCCCCTGTCCCCACTCCCGCAGCCCCTGTCCCTCCCCCCGCCCGTTCCTCCTCCTGCGGCCCTTGTCCTCCCCCCGCGGCCCCTGTCCTCCCCCCTGTGGCCCCTGTACTTCCCCTGCGGCCCCTGTCCTTGCCCCAGCCCGTGTCCATCCCCACCCCCGCCCAGTCCCTCTCCTGAGGCCCTTGTCCTCCCCCCTCCACCCCTCCCCCCTGCCCCCCGGCCCCCCGCGGCTCACCGGCCCTTCCTCCCGCAGGACCTTCCAGTCCTTCCCCACCACCAAGACCTACTTCCCGCACTTCGACCTGAGCCCCGGCTCCGCCCAGGTCAAGGCCCATGGCAAGAAGGTGGCCGACGCGCTGACCACCGCCGTGGCCCACCTGGACGACCTGCCTGGCGCCCTGTCCGCCCTCAGCGACCTGCATGCCTACAAGCTGCGGGTGGACCCCGTCAACTTCAAGGTGAGCTGCGGGCCGGGCCAGGACACACCTGGAGGGGTGCACAGAGACCCCAGGGCTCCCGGCGGTGCAGCCCGCCCCCCGCCTGACGGCCCCTCCCTCCGCAGCTCCTGAGCCACTGCCTGCTGGTGACCCTGGCCTGCCACCACCCCACCGAATTCACCCCTGCCGTCCACGCCTCCCTGGACAAGTTCTTCACTGCTGTGAGCACCGTGCTGACCTCCAAGTACCGTTAAGCTGCAGCCGCGGCAGCGGGAGCCCCTGCCCTGGGCCCCTGGGCGGCCTCCTGCACCCGCACCCTGCACTTCCTGATGTTTGAATAAAGTCTGAGTGGGCTGCAGCCTCTGAAGGCCTCCGTTGTCTTTGTCTGCGAGTGGTGCAGGTGGTCTCCTCCCTGCAGGGGACCTCTGCCGGCCTCAGTGGCTCTTGGAACTAAAGCTGAGGCTTCCTGGAATGAGCGAGTCCTGCTCCAGTCCCAGGAGGTGCCAGGCTTCCAGGGTTCCTCTCTGGAGTGACAAGCAGGGGAGGCTAAGACTGCCACCCTTTTTTTTTTTTTTTTTAAAGATTTATCTATTTATTTATTTATTAGAGAGAGAGAGAGAGGGTGGGGAGGAAGAGAGACAGGGACAAGCCCACTGAGCACTGAGCTCCGAGCTGTGGTGGGGCTCCATCTCATGACCCTGAGGCCACGATCCGAGCAGAAACCAAGAGTAGGATGCCTGCCTGACTGACTGGGCTAACACAGGGGCCTCATTAATGGTCATTTCGTATTTCTGTTAATTTTCTGTTAATTTCCTCTTAATAACCTTTGTCAACTGTTCCCGTAAGTCTTTGTTTTTCCCTCTTATATATATGTGGGAGTTCTTCACATAGTAGGAATCTAAGCCATTGGCTGAGATATGTTCCCCAAGTCTCATCTAAAAAGGACCCAGTAGGGGATCCCTGGGTGGCTCAGCGGTTTCAAGCCTGCCTTTGGCCCAGGGCGGGATCCTGGAGTCCCGTGATCGAGTCCCACATCAGGCTCCCGGCATGGAGCCTGCTTCTCTCTCTGCCTCTCTCTCTCTCTCTCTCTCTCATGAATAAATAAATAAAAAATCCTTTAAAAAATAAAAATAAAAAAATAAAAAAAGTAAAAAGGACCCAGTGGCAGGAGGACTGGAACCAGATGCAGAAGAGGGGTTGTCCCAGGCCTGGGGGCAGGTCTTTGAGCCCTCTAAGCCCGCAGTGTCCTATCCTTTTCGGGAGGCCAGGATTGGGCCTTTGGCTGTAACAGAATCAGGAAAAGAGTGGAGAGTGGAGGGTGGGAAGGGAGAGTGGAAGCAGCCGGAGGGAGGCCCAGCATGTACAAAATAAGAACAGACTCAAGGGGCAGAGCAGGAGAGAATTGCTGAGGCTTGTCTGGAGCTTCTTTCTTCTGCGTCCCAGGCAGTTTGACAGATACTTCTTCCTGGACACAACGGGGAGATCCCGAGGGAGGGTGCCCACCCAGCCCCTCCCCAGAGCTCAGTCTTCTTCCCAGGAGAGGACATGTCAACAGCTTCTCACTCCCTGTTCTGTTGTGTCCTCAGTACCCTCCTACCACCAACTAGCCCAGGGGACTTGGTACCAGTAAGGGAACGGTACCAGCTGGGGGTCCTACCCTTCCCCCAAACTGCAGTGTCTGCCCAGCACCTGGTCATCATCCCCACAGCTCCCCACCCCCACTCTTCAGCCATAGAGGCCTTTTATCCCCCTCCCCACCCTCAAGTCAGCTTCCCTGTCCACCCTATTTTGTCTAATGCACACTCATCCCCCAGCCTCACTCCCCTAGGGAAGCCACCCGTGACCTTCAGACTAACCCTGATGCCCTCCAATGCCTCACCCACTCCCTCCACATTTCCTGAGTCTTTTTTTTAATTTTTCTTTTCTTTTTTAAAAGATTTTACTTTTTTAAGATTTTTATTTATTTATTCACGAGAGACACAGAGAGAGAGAGAGAGAGAGAGAGAGAGAGAGAGAGAGAGGCAGAGCGAGAAGCAGGCTCCATGCAGGGAGCCTGATGTGGGACTTGATCCTGAGTCTCCAGGATCATGCCCTGGGCTGCAGGCGGCACTAAACCACTGAGCCACCAGGGCTGCCCACGTTTCCTGAGTCTTTTAACAAGGCTTTCCACTCTCTGTGCCCTTGCGTGGCGATCGGATGACTGTCCCCAACTGAAAGCTGAGGTCCTGTCCAGAAAGTCGCTTTATTTATCAACTTAACCACTACTGGCCCAGTGAGTCAAGTGTCAAGCACGATTTGTAGAACTGGGTGTGTCATTGTGAGCACAGCGGTGGGGACAGTGGCTCACACAAGGTCCCTAACAGGAGAGCGCCGCCTCTGAGTCTCGCAGACCCACCACCCTGGACGGAGGACCTGGAGCCTGGAGCCTGCCTGCCCCAGCCCTGCCCCCTGGGCCGCTGGGGGTTTATCTGCAGGGCGATGGCTCAATGAGAATTCGTGGGGAGGAGGGGTTAGGAGGAGCCTGTCTGAGGGGAGCAGGAGGGGTTCCAGGCGCCAATTCCGGAGTTGGCGGGAGGGAGGCCCCCCTGTGTGCACCTCTCTCCGCCCCAGACCAGGCAGGCCTTTTGTCCGCCCTCAACCGCTCAGTCTTTCACCGATTCCACTCGAGTTAACCCAGATGGGCTGCGAGCGCCAAGCCTACAACAGGGCAGGTGTCCCTTAGGATCCTCAGGAGCGCACAGCGGGGGGCTAGGGGCGCTCGGGGACCCTCCGCGGTGTCCCTGAGCCCCCCTGCACCGACCCCCACCAGCCGGGGCCCTGGCGGTGCTAGCGGGGCTGGAGAGGTGGGCGGGAGGGAACCTCCAGTGGGCCGGCCCCAGCGAGCCCCCCCACACCCACCCCCGCCAGCCAATGAGCGTGGCCCCCACGGGCGGGGGGGCCGCACTCCGGGCATAAAGCCTCTGCGGCCTCCCCGCCCCACACATTTCTGGTTCTCCTCAGACTCAGAAAGAACCCACCATGGTGCTGTCTCCCGCCGACAAGACCAACATCAAGTCCACTTGGGATAAGATTGGTGGCCATGCCGGTGACTACGGCGGAGAGGCGCTGGACAGGTGAGCACCCAGCTCTCCCTGGCGCTGGGGTTCGGCCGCCCCCCACGCTCCGTGTCCGCCTCCCTGGGCCCCTGTCCTCCCCCCCAGAGACCCCTGTCCTTCCCCCGCGGCCTCTTGTCCTCCCCACCCCCCCCCCGTGGCCCCTGTACTTCCCCTACAGCCCCTGTCCTTCCCCCGGGGCCCCTGTCCCCACTCCCGCAGCCCCTGTCCCTCCCCCCACCCGTCCCTCCTCCTGCGGCCCTTATCCTCCCCCCGCGGCCCCTGTCCTCCCCCCTGTGGCCCCTGTACTTCCCCTACGGCCCCTGTCCTTCCCCCGGCCCGTCCACCCCCACCCCCACCCAGTCCCTCTCCTGAGGCCCTTGTCCTCCCCCCTCCCCCCTGCCCCCCGGCCCCCCGCGGCTCACCGGCCCTTCCTCCCGCAGGACCTTCCAGTCCTTCCCCACCACCAAGACCTACTTCCCGCACTTCGACCTGAGCCCCGGCTCCGCCCAGGTCAAGGCCCATGGCAAGAAGGTGGCCGACGCGCTGACCACCGCCGTGGCCCACCTGGACGACCTGCCTGGCGCCCTGTCCGCCCTCAGCGACCTGCATGCCTACAAGCTGCGGGTGGACCCCGTCAACTTCAAGGTGAGCTGCGGGCCGGGCCAGGACACACCTGGAGGGGTGCACAGAGACCCCAGGGCTCCCGGCGGTGCAGCCCGCCCCCCGCCTGACGGCCCCTCCCTCCGCAGCTCCTGAGCCACTGCCTGCTGGTGACCCTGGCCTGCCACCACCCCACCGAATTCACCCCTGCCGTCCACGCCTCCCTGGACAAGTTCTTCACTGCTGTGAGCACCGTGCTGACCTCCAAGTACCGTTAAGCTGCAGCCGCGGCAGCGGGAGCCCCTGCCCTGGGCCCCTGGGCGGCCTCCTGCACCCGCACCCTGCACTTCCTGATGTTTGAATAAAGTCTGAGTGGGCTGCAGCCTCTGAAGGCCTCCGTTGTCTTTGTCTGCGAGTGGTGCAGGTGGTCTCCTCCCCGCAGGAGTGGGGGTGGGGGGGGTGGGGGGGTAGGAAGCATAGGGCAGCTGAGGGGAGTGTGACTGGCCTCCCCTGGGGACTGCCACTACCTGGGAATCGCAGGCCTGCCCCCTGGCCACACCCAGGAGTCCTCTGCTCCCTTTATTTGATGTCCTGCATTTCACTTAAGAGCTTTGTAGATTCAGCTGGGATTTGCTCAAATGATGAACTGGTTTCCATCTTTATCTTTTTTTCTAAAGATTTATTTATTTATTCATTCAGAGAGAGCAAGAGAGAGGCAGAGACACGGGCAGAGGGAGAAGCAGGCTCCATGCAGGAAGCCCGATGTGGGACTTGATCCCGGGTTTCCAGGATCACACCCCGGGCTGCAGGCGGCGCTAAACCGCTGTGCCACTGGGGCTGCCCTGGTTTCCATCTTTACATTTGAAGACACACACTTGGTCTGAGAGTTGATGCACCTCTAGCCTGGACCTCTGAGCTCTCATGCTTCTGGGTGGTGGGAAGAGACAAGAGGTCAGGCTCCCGGGAGTGGCACCAAATGCCCCCATCCATCAAACTTCCCAAATACCACACAATCTAGATGAAATCAGGGTAAGCAGTGCAATCGTAGATGCCAGACCTTTCCCGGCAGCACCTCTTTCACTTGGTGTCACTTCCAGGACACTAGCTCTGAACATGATGACATCCTGGGGCACCATGGATCTGGAGGCCTGGTTTTTGAGGCTAGATCAGCATTTACTGCATAGCCCAGAGACCGGCAGCACCCCTGAGGTCCACCAACACCCCCCCTCCCACCCCACCACACACAAACACACACTGCAACAGAGAAGAGCCAAGTCCTGGGAGCCAGCGCTCCCAAATGCTTCCTCCTCTCAGAGTAAGCCCCTAGCGCCTTAGGTGTCTGGTCCTGAAAGTCATCCTTGGAAAATGACGTGGCAGGTCTCTGTGATACCTTTAGCACAGCTGGTGACACAGCATGAGCTCTCAGTAAGAGGTGGCCTGCCTTTACTTATTGTTGGGAAAAATGAGGACCTGGGCTACAGGTGGGAACAACCCAGATCTCTGGCAGGGGATGAATGAATAAAGAAAATGTAGTCTATCCATACAGTGGAATATTATTCAGCCATTAAGAGCTCTGAAGCCCTGACAAAGGCCACAGTGTCAAGGAACTGGAAAGTGTGCTAAATGAAAGAAGCCAGACACAAAAATGTATGGTTCCTCTTATATGAAATATCCAGAATAAGCAAATCCACAGAGACAGCTGACTTGTGGGCCTGGAGGAGAGGGGTTACAGAGTGACTGTTAATGGGGACAAAGTTTCCACTTGGGATGGTGGTAGTGGTGGCTGCACAGATGTGAACGTGGTTAAAGACACTGGATTCTACAACTTCAAAATGGCCAACATGGCGGGGGATGGGCACGTGGGTGGCTCAGTTGGTTAAGACTCAGAATTGATTTCAGCTCTGGTCATGATCCCAAGGTTGTGAGATCCTGCCCAGCATCCGGCTCCACACCCAGCTTAAGATTCTCTCTCCCAGGGATCCCTGGGTGGCGCAGTGGTTTAGCGCCTGCCTTTGGCCCAGGGCGTGATCCTGGAGACCCGGGATCGAATCCCACGTCAGGCTCCCGGTGCATGGAGCCTGCTTCTCCCTCTGTCTCTGCCTCTCTCTCTCTCTCTCTGATGACTATCATAAATAAATAAAAATTAAAAAAAATGTTTTTAAAAAAAAAAAAAAAAAGATTCTCTCTCCCATTCCAAAAATAAATAAAAAGTAAAATAAGGGCAGACCAGGTGGCTCAGTCGTTTAGTGCCTGCCTTCAGCCTGGGGTATGATCCTGGGGTCCTGGGATCGAGTCCCACATTGGGCTCCCTGCATGGAGCCCTCCCACATCGGGCTCCCTCTGCCTGTGTCTCTGCCTCTCTCTGTGTCTCTCATGAATAAATAAATAAAATCTTAAAAAAAAAAAAAAGTGAGTCACCTAATGGACTAAACCACTAGGTGCCCCCCACCAAGTTTGTGTAGAGTGATGCCTGGCAAGGAGTGAGCGCCCCATAGGTATTGGCATTGCTATGGAGATACGTGCAAGGCACTTAATAAATGCTGGTTATCCTGAAAGAACATGTGCCATGAGCCAGGCGCTTGACATCTTATCCGCTTAATTCTCACAACTTTGGGAAGACGACATCTTTATGTTCATTTTACACAATAAATGTGAAAATAGAGTGTTCTAAAAGCCTCTGGAGGAAGGGAGGGAGAATAAGCTGACGTTCAATGTCAAAGTCCCTGCTACACTCCAGGGTCCCCTAATTCTAAGGCTGATAATACATTCTTCGTTTCCACATAGTAAACAGTACAGAGTGGGCTTGGTCCCCGCCCCCCGGGCCCCTGAGCGCCTGGCTCCGCAGCAGACGCGGCGTGGCGCCCCCTGGAGGTCGCGGGGACCCGGGCGCGGAGCAGGGGCGCGATGGCGCTGTCGGGCGAGGACAGGGCGGCGGTGCGCGCCCTGTGGAGGAAGCTGGGCGGCAACGTCGGGATCTACGCGACCGAGGCCCTGGAGAGGTGCCCCCCCGCCCCGCAGCCCTTGTCCCCCCCCGCGGCACTCGTCCCCCCCCCCCGCGGCCCTCGTCCTCTCCCCGCAGCCCCCCCCCCGCCCCTGTCGTCGCCCCCCGCGGCCCTCGTCCTCCCCCCGCAGCCCCCCCCGCGGCCCTCGTCCTCCCCCCGCAGCCCTCGTCCCCCCCCGCGGCCCTCGTCCCCCCCCGCAGCCCCCTCCCCCCCCGCGGCCCCTGTCGTCCTCCCCCGCGGCCTTCGTTCTCCCCCCGCAGCCCCCTCCCCCGCGGCTCACCTGCCCTTCCTCCCGCAGGACCTTCTGCTCCTTCCCTGCCACCAAGGACTACTTCCCGCACTTCGACCTGAGCCCCGGCTCCGCCCAGGTCAAGGCCCACGGCCAGAAGGTGGCCGACGCGCTGACCGCCGCCGTGGCCCACCTGGACGACCTGCCCGGCGCCCTGTCCGCCCTCGGCGCCCTGCACGCCCACAGGCTACGCGTGGACCCCGCGCACTTCCAGGTGAGCCCGCGGGACCCGCCGCGGCCGGGCGGGGGGCGTGGGGGGGCGCGCGCGACGGCTGCCTGTGCCCTCAGCTCCTGAGCCACTGCCTGCTGGTGACCCTCGCCCGCCACTACCCCGGAGACCTCGGGCCCGCCATGCACGCGTCGCTGCACAAGTTTCTGAGCCACGTGACCTCGGCGCTGGCCTCCCGCTGCGGCTGAACTGGGGGGTACGGGACCCCCAGCCCCCACCCCCCGCGAGCTCGGACTCGGAGTAAAGTCCACGCAGGGAAGCCGCCGGCGCGCGCTTGTTCTCTTCGGGGCCGGGGCCGGGGCCGGGGCGGGGGGTTTCGGAGCCGCAGAGTCGCGCCGCACCGTCGTCTGACCCAGGGCGGGGGGGGGGGGGGGGGGGGGGGGGGGGGGGGGCTGAGGGAGGGGCGCCCCCTGCTGGCGCGGCCGGGGTCCTGCGCAGGCCCCGACCCTGGAGGGTCCCGGGGGTGCGATTGTCCCCATCCAGGCCCGGGGGTGAGGGGGCTCCTGCCGCAGACAAGGGGGGGCCGCGGAGCCCCACCTACATCCCACACTTCCAAGGAGCTTGGATTTTCTTAGATTTTCCCTCACAAGAGCAATCCTAGTCATTGCAGACACTTCAGAAAATGGCCCAGTTAGGGAACCTTCCTCCGCACGCCAGTGTGTGGGCACAACCATGACTAGGGCAACTGGCACCTGACACGTGGCAAAACTGTGTGTGAAGAAACGGGCAGGATGCGAGGTCAGACTCAAGGGCGTGCATGTGACACACACGGTAGCAACCCCACCCCAACCTGCATCGAGCTAACATCAATGCACAGCCTTCCAGGTCCTTCCAGGAACATTTAGAGACACTTTTCTGAAACTGTGTCCTCAGAGTGACACTGGAAAAAGTGGGCACATTGTACTATATAAAGAGAAACAAACCTCAGTATGAGGAGGGAAAAAGCGCACACCAAAAGCAGCACAGTGGGCCCTGGGGGCTCAGCGGTTGAGCGTCTGCCTCCAACTCAGAGCATGACCCAGGGTGCCGGGATCGAGTCCCACATCGAGCTCCCTGCATGGAACCTGCTTCTCCCCGGGGGGAGGGGAGGCGGGAGCAGAGGGAGAAGCAGGCTCCACACAGGGAGCCTGACGCAGGACTCTATCCCAGGTCTCCAGGATCACGCCCTAGGCTGAAGGCGGCAATAAACCGCTGGGCCACCCGGGCTGCCCTGTCCCACCTTTTTTGAAAGACAGTCAACCCAAAAGAAACATAATCCAAAGGATAGCTAGGCACCTCACAGTGTACCGACGGCTGACAGGCGTTTGCAGTGATCCTCAACAACATGCGTGTTAAAATGCTCCTTAACAAGACACTTGGCATGAAAAAGTATTAAAAAGGCAAACCTAATACACTTCTGGTGGAGGTGTAACTTGGAATAGCCTTTTGGGAAGGTAGTTCAGTTGTATCCCGTTGTGAGCTGGTGAATGATGCCTGGCACTCTGGAAGGTGGGGAAGGGGGCTGATTTGTAGCAGTTTCCAATTTCCATGCTGTCATCATCGTTGATCTCAAGTCCTAATTTTCACGGAAAATTAGGAAAAGATGCATAGTATCTGCCAGTGTGTTCTATATCCACTGCCCAGATACAAAATAGAGGTGAACACAGATAATAAAAACATGAATAGTAGTAAGTTGTAACTTAATTAAAAGTAATGAGTTTTCAGTATTACTTTTTTTTAACATGAACTATTTATTTGTGAATTGATATAGTTTAATAGTGGAGCTCTCAGAATTCCTGAAAAGTTAGCATGAGTAATACGGCCAGTCTCCACACACCAATAGCTATATCCTTTAAATCCAAAAAATGCACCCCAGGCATGCTTTGGTTGTGGAGCGGCCTTTGGCGGTCTCACCTCCAAATAGGCTCTGTGGCCCAGTGTCCCTGTCCCCTGCCACCTGTGATCACACGTCGAGGCCCTCAGGAGGTTACTGCCAAGATTTCCACCAGCCCACAAGTGACAGCATGGCAGCCATCTCCTCCAGCAGCTGGCTGGTGGCCACCCATGACCATGACCAGTGCCACCTGGGTTCCTCTTCCAGTAATGGCTCCTGCACAAGTGGAGCATCCTGGGGAAGCCATTCCTCACCACTGGAGTCTCCCCACGGCCAACCTGAGTCACTGGTGGGCAAGCTTCTTTTTTGGGAAGTCCACTCTCCTGGTCATGGCTACAGAGTCCTCAGAACACTCGGAATTTCCCCAGGCCTCCAGTGGCACAGTCACCTGTGACCTTGAGGAAGCAGCCTGGGTAGCCAGCCTGGGAAAGCCAACACCAGCCAATCTTGGATGGCCACCACCAGGTTTCAGAAGGTGCTAGGCTCATCAGAGATGCCCCCCAGCTGCCCTCACCATAGACCAGGCAAACGACAGCAAGCAGAAGCAGTTGTATATATCAAAAATAGTAAAACACCAAAAAGGAAGTTGAGAGAACCAAATAAAAATTCAACCAAAGTTGAACTAACCAAATAAAAATCTTAAAATTAAAAAATAATAATTATCTGGATTCCTTCATAGGCCCCAAGCACCTGGCAAAGCAAATAAATCCTCCCTAGACAAAGGCACTTCATTATAGGCCGCAGAGGGCAAAGAGCAGCACACTCACCAAGCACACAAGGAATGAGAAACCATGTCTGAGAGCCAGCAGACACGTGAGTCAGCACAACAGACCCACGAGGGTCAGGCGTTGAAGATGTCAGATTCAATTATAGGTGTGCCTACTATGTTAAAAAAAAAATTAAAGGCAAGATTTTAAATACCTGCAGGAAATCATAAAATATAAAAAGTGACATAGCACATATGAAAAGCTGGAATTTTCATATGAATTGCATTAAACCTATATACATATGAAGAAAAGCCATAGTCATCAAAAATAAAAATCCATGGGTAAGTTCAACAGACAAAGCACAGTCATAGAGAGAAGTAGGCAATTTAAAATAGATTAGAATTGGGCAGCCTGGGTGGCTTAGCGGTTTAGCGCTGCCTTCGGCCTGGGGCGTGATCCTGGGGACCCGGGATCGAGTCCTGTGTCAGGCTCCCTACATGGACCCTGCTTCTCCCTCTGCCTGTGTCTCTGCCTTTCTCTCTGTGTGTCTCTCGTGAACAAATAAAATCTTTAAAAAATAAATAAAATAAATTAGAATAATTCTCCAGACGACAGCCCCAGCCCACCCTGAGCAGGAGCTCCTCCTGAAATTCTGTACCCTGGTGCCTCACCGTCTCCTGACTCTAGTGAAGGTTATACTTCAAGCAGAAGGAAAGGGAGCCTGGGGACAAGCAGGAGATGTAAGGAGGGATGAACAACAAAGTGGTAAATGCAAACATTGATTACATATAAAATAGTGTCTATGGGGTTAGAAAGAAAAAAACCTTGATAGACATGAAACTAATAACTGAGTCATGATGACTCAATGGCAGTCGAGTGCTTTTTTTTTTTTAAGATTTATTTATTTATTTATGATAGACAGAGAGAGAGAGAGAGAGAGAGAGAGAGAGAGAGAGAGAGAGAGGCAGAGACACAGGAGGAGGGAGAAGCAGACTCCATGCTGGGAGCCCAACGTGGGACTCGATCCCGGGACTCCAGGACCGCGCCCCGGGCCAAAGGCAGGTGCTAAACCGCTGAGCCACCCAGGGATCCCCCTGGAGTGCTCTTAAGTCTTTGTATTACCCGGGAGGCAATCTAAAGTTATTAGTTTTAGATTTTGGTAGGTGTATTAGTTTCTTACTGCTGGCGTAGCAGAAACTTAGTGATTTAACACAAACTTATTCTCTAATAGTTTGGGAGGGCAAAGTCAGTTTTCACTATGCTGGAATCAACATGTTGTCTGGACTGTGCTCCTCCCTCAGGAGGCTCTGGGGGGAAATCTATTTCCTTGCTCTTTCAGGTCCTAGAATTACATTCCTTGGTTCTTGGCCTCGTCCTCCATGTGTAAAGCTAGTAGCATCTTGCTGCCTTCTGCAGGCCAATCTCCCCCTGCCTCTCTCCAGTAAGGACCTGTGTGATTGCATTAGGCCCACCAGGACAACCCCAGCTCAAAAATCTTAATCATTTTCAAAACCCTTTTGCCATATGAGATCACACTCACAGGCTCTAGGGATTTGGACCTGGACCTCTCTGGGGGCGATCATTCAGCCTACCACCACCACATATTAAGCATACTTGCTGTAACCTCATGGGCAACCGTAGTATAGAGTGTATGACTTCCAAAGTAATCGAGAAGAAAAAGTAGGATGTTATTTTATTTTTTTTTAAATCTTTTTTTTTTTTTAATTATTTATTATAGTCACACAGAGAGAGAGAGAGAGAGAGAGAGAGAGAGAGAGGCAGAGACATAGGCAGAGGGAGAAGCAGGCTCCATGCACTGGGAGCCCGACGTGGGATTCGATCCCGGGTCTCCAGGATCGCGCCCTGGGTCAAAGGCAGGCGCCAAACCGCTGCACCACCCAGGGATCCCAGTAGGATGTTATTTTAAAACAATCCCTTCAAAAAAGAAGCAAAAGTGGAAACAGAATGAGTGTGACAAATAGAAAGCCCAAGATAAAATGCTACCGGCAAAACCAAAATGTTAACTATATTATGTGACTTATTTGATCCAAATAAAGGATAAAGATCAGACACGTAGGCTAAGACAAAATGCATAGACTCAAAGTGTCACTAATAAAAAAATACCCCAGGGATGCCTGGAGGCCTCAGCAGTTGAGCGTCTGCCTTCGGCTCAGGTCGTGATCTTGGGATCCGGGATCGAGTCCTGCATCAGGTTCCCGGCAGGGAGCCCCCACCAGAGCCCCCACCTCCTGGAGACTGCTTCAGAGTGGCATCTCATACATTCATCGCCACTATCTAGTTCCAAAACTTTCCATCGCCCCAGAAGGAAGCCCTGTGCCCATTTCCAGTCTCTCCCATTCCTCCCCCAGAACCTCTGAACGATCACTAATCGATGTTCTGTCTGCATGGATTGATCGATCCTAGATATTTCTTATAAATGCAATTGTATGATATGCGGTCTTTTGGGTCTGGCTTCTTTTCCACTTAGCATAGTTTTCAAGCCTCATCCGTGCTGTGCATCAGGATCAGTCCTTTTATGGCTGAATACTGTTCCATCATACGAAGGGACCACATTTTGGCTTTTGTGTATAATGCTGCAAAAAACACGGGGTGCATGGATCTCTTCAAATCAGTGTTTTCACTTTCTCTGGGCAAATATACAGTAATCATTGGATCATGTGGTATATTTAACTTTCTGAGGAACCTCCACAGTGTTTTCCACTTTTTTTTTCTTTTTCTAAGATTTTTTATTTATTTATTCATGAGAGACACAGGAGAGAGAGGCAGAGACACAGAGGGGAAAGCAGGCTCCATACAGGCAGCCCGACGCGGGACTTGATCCCGGTCTCCAGGATCATGTTCTGGGCTGCAGGCGGCACTAAACCACTGAGCCACCTGGGCTGCCCATCCACTTTGTTTTCTGTTTATCCATTCAGCCATTGATGCATATTTGTGTTGTTTCCACCTTCTGGCTATTTTAATTTTTTTAATATTTCTTTCTTTTCTTTTCTTTTCTTTCTTTCTTTCTTTCTTTCTTTCTTTCTTTCTTTCTTTCTTTCTTTCTTTCTTTCATTCATTCATTCGAGGCAGAGACAGAGGCAGAGGCAGAGGCAGAGGCAGAGGCAGAGGCAGAAGCAGGCTCCCTCTGGGTAGCCCGATGCGGGACTCCACCCAGGACCCCAGGAGCAAGCCCTGAGCTGAAGGCAGACGATCAACCACTGAGCCACCCGAGCGTCCCTCTGGCTATAATAATGTGGTTATACCCATGTGTGTACAAGTACTGAAGTCCCTGCTTGCAATTCTCTTGGGTATATGCCTAGGAGTGCAGTTGCTGGGTTAGACATTCCTGTTTAACTTTTTTGAGGAACTGCCAGACAGCTTTCCCCAGCATCTGCTGTTTCCAAATCCCACTAGCAGTATGAGGGATCCAAGTTCTCCACACCCTCATCAGCATATTTTTTTTTCTTCCCCTCTCTCTTCTTTCTAGAATTATGGCCACACTAGTGGATGCTATGCCTTGCTTTTAACCCACAGAATTCTGTTAGGGGATGGCATGTCACCTCCATGATTAATAATGCCTCTCTTGCAGGGCACCTGGGTGGCTCAGTCAGTTAGGTGTCTGGCTCGATTTTGGCTCAGATCATTATCTCAGGAATGTGACAGGCCAGAGTTGGGATCCATGTTTGTCATGGAGTCTGCTTGAGTCTCTCTCCTTCTCTCCCTCTGCCCATCTGCGTATGCACACACTTGCTGTCAAATAAGTAAAATCTTAAAATAATGTCTCTCTTGCTTGGAGACCCTTCCCCTTTCAAAGGTACCATGTTGTGGCTGCCCACAGAGTGGGCCTCTTATTGACATCCAAAAAATAGCTAAATACTGCCAACAACCATGTGAGCGTTGAAAGACCCTTCTCCAGAATAGCCCCAGATGAGACCCCTTGATTGCAACCTCAGGGGGGGAACAAGGCCGAGCTATGGCTTGACTCCTGGTTCTCAGAAACCACCAGGAGATAATGAATATGCCATAAGCTCTGGGAAGACAAAAGGGGCTGTTAAGGGAAGACAGGGGTTTCCCAGGAGCTGACATTTTTCCACTTCCTGACCCAAGTGCGCACACAGGGCTTGCTTATTTTCTGAACTCTCGTGTGTTCTCTTCCGTAGGGACAAAGGCTGGGCCCAGCCAGGAGGTGACTGGTCTCGAGTCCCAGGCATGCTGGACCTTGGGAGAGGTCCAAAGGAGGTCCTGGCAGCCTCAGGAAAAGGCCTAGGAACATATAATTCTGTACGTATTATATAATATTACATTAATTATGCAGTATCACATACTATATTGCATTTTCTTAGACTATTCCACATAGAATACATGTACTGTATATTACATATTCAGTGTTACATTTTATATATATTTGTCTTATTTTTTTAGGTTTTATTTACTTATTCATGAGAGACACAGAGAGAGAGGCAGAGGGAGAAGTAGGCTCCCTGCAGATAGCCCGATGTGGGACTCGATCCCAGGACCCCGGGGATCATGCCCTGAGCCGAAGGCAGACACTCAACCCTTGAGCCCCCAGGCGTCCCTATATTTGTATTTCTTATATGCATTTATTTCATATAAATACTGTACCACATATTACATAATTATACAGTATCTCACATATGGTGGCACCACACCATAGTTCAGCGCTATGTATACCACATGGTACTATATTACATATCGTTACATGTACAGTATGCTTAAGTGTCTAAGCCTCTACCTGCGTCGTGATCTCAGGGTCGTGAGATCAAGCCCCGTGTCCGGCTCCAAACCCAGAAGGAGTCTGCTTGAGATTCTCTCTTCCTCTGCCCCTCCCACTCGTGCTCTCAAATAAATAATAAATCCCTAAAAAAAAAAAAAAAAAAAAAATTACCGCAGGGGTGCCAGGGCGGCTCTGTCGGTGATGCATCTGCCTTCAGCTTGGATCATGGTCCCAGGATCCTGAGATGGAGAAGCCTGCTCAGCGGGCAGCCTGCTTCTCTGGCTCCCTCTGCCCCTCCCCCAGCTTGTGCCGTCTCTCAAATATTTAACATCTTTAGAAAAAATACTGCAGGTTATATATTATTGCATAATTACATATATGGTATTATAGAATACTGCACGTTCTACTACATAACCACATGCACAGCATCATATAATGCCGTGCCAGGTGTTGCACAGTATGCACACGGCACTGTATCACATATGCAACACCATACCTGTCACATTAGTACACATACAATAACAGCACAGTGTATATTTGAAAGCTGCTCAGAGGGATCCCTGGGTGGCGCAGCGGTTTGGCGCCTGCCTTTGGCCCAGGGCGCGATCCTGGAGACCCGGGATCGAATCCCACGTCGGGCTCCTGGTGCATGGAGCCTGCTTCTCCCTCTGCCTATGTCTCTGCCTCTCTCTCTCTCTCTCCCTCTCTGTGACTATCGTAAATAAAAAAAAAAAAAAAAAAAATGAAAGCTGCTCAGAATACAGCTTAGAAGTTCTCATCCCAGGAAACATTTTTTGATGACACGGTAAGACAACTTCCGATGCTGTTATTTTGCAACATACACACGTGCTCAATCATTACACCGCGCACCTGAAGCTAACACACCACCTTTGGCCATTATATCTCCATAAAAAGAAAGCACATGGGTCTGGTGAAGGGGGCCCTGCCACTGCTCCTCCCCTAGATGGGAGGATGGGGTGTCTCTTGCACAACCTCCCTAGGGGCAGCCCACAAAGCTCAGCAGGATGAGACCCAGCAAGGAAAACAGAAGGTAGAACGAGGAGCCAGAAAGCACTGGAGAACTTCTGTTGCTCAGGAAATCCCCCCAGGGGACCTCAGCCTTCCCTGTGACCCCCGTGTCACTCGGGGGACTGGGCACCCTGGGCTGGCACTCCTGCAGGGATGCTCAGTCCTTCTGCATGGGCTGGGCTAAGGACCATGGACATATGGCAGACCTTGTGCCCATCCCTAAGCAGCCACTAGCTGTCCCCTGTGATGCAGCATGCAGGGCGACGCGGCACCACAGACTCAGGCACCAGAAGATGCTGGGATTCAATGCCTGTGGGGATGTGAGGTAAGTAGCGGAGGGGCTATCTGGGGCTGGTATAGGGACCATGCAGTGGACACAAAAGGAACTAACTGTGCCCACAACTGAGGACAGGACACCTCAATCCCCCCTCGTCCCCCTCCCTCAGCCCCAGGCACTGCCTGTGGCGTGTGCCCTGATGTCGAGAGCCGGGGGCCCCTGCTTTAGGGACACCGAGGGCATCTCACTTCACATCCCAGAGAAAGGCCATCTAGGGTTTGAAGCTGGTGCCCCAACTCCCGCCACCCCCACCCCTGCAGCCCCCCATTCCAGCTCTTGGTGTCCTTCAGACCCACAGCATCCGCAGCCCAGGAGACACACACCTGTGCTACTGACACAGGCTCCTGTGCAGGTAAATCCTGCAAACGCTGCTCAGCACAGAAGCCGTCATGGGCCCCTCACAGCGTGCTTCCACTTACCTAGTGTCCAGAACAGGCAAATCAACAGAGCAAGGTTAGTGGTTGTTTACAGGGCTGGTCAGGGGGAGGGACTGGTAATGGGTAACGAGGTTTCCTTTTGGGGGCAATGAAATGTTCTAAAACTACACAGTGGTAAACCAGAAAGCAGAACATTGTACATTAAAAACCACTAAACTGTACACTTTAATGCCGTTAATGTGTTGAATTTTATAACTCAATTAAAAAACTCTACCTACAAAATAATGGAAGTACATTCTTGGGCCCCTCCCCAGAAAATCGGGATGGGAAGGCAGGGCAGTAACCTGTTTTAAGTCTTCCAAGTTTTTCTGATGCCTGATCAAACTCAAGAGCCACTCAACTGTCCCAGTCTTGCCTGAGCAGGACCATATGCTGGGCCCGATCCCCAAGTAGCCACCATCCCATTCCTCGGGCGGGGGGGGGGGGGGGGCGCGTGTCCCCTTCCAAGGCACTATGGTGCACATCCCCTCTCCCACTTGCTCTAAACACAGCTGGGCACCACCTCGCACGGGAAGCTCCCAGCGAGGATACTGTGGACCCCAGGGTGGGTGCTCCCCAAGGCTGGGGCCCTGCTGATCTTACAGTCTCCCACACAGGCTGCAGGGCCTGATGGTCACTCCAAGCCTCCCTTCACCAGACTGTGGTTCTGGGCCTGGAGAGAGATCCATCTGGAGGGCGGACCCCAAGTCCCCCCTGCCATGCTGCAAGGCCCCACTCCTCGACCCCTACGCAGTTAGATGCCACAGCCCACACCAGGTGGCCACTGTGTCCCCTCCACTGGACAGAAGCACGGTGTGTGTGGGGGTGAATCCTCAGGAACAGTGGCAGGAGGGGCTGAGGGCCCCATACAGCTCTGGGTGGACCTCAAGAGCTTGGACCCCTGGAGGATCCGTACCTGTCAGTCTGGCCCACCCAACCTCCTCAGGGATCACAACTGTGTCCTGACATCTCTGCTTCTCTCTATAAACAAATGTTTCCCATGTTTTTGTATTCCTTGAGAGGACTCAGGGTGGGGTGATGACATCTAGCCCAACCCCTTATGATTTATGGTGACTTCCTCTAGGTACATCTAGAGGGGTACCTAGAAGTACATCCCCACATCCCCGTCTGTGAGCACTCCTCTGCTGGAACCCAACTAGGGTGAGCTGGCGGGTCCTGGGAGTGCTGTGCATGGCCTCCGTCAATCTGACCTCTTCTGGGCCCACCCAGAGCACAGGACCATATGTCCACTGCACTCCTACACACAGGGGCCTGGGGTGCACCAGGGACAAGTGGGTGCCTCTAGTAACAAGGTTGGAAGAGCCAAAAACATCTGCTCCTGAACAGACTGGGGAACACTCAGGTGACGGGGAGTAGCTGCAGCTTCCAGGCACCCTCCAGTGGTCTGTCTCAGCCTCATCTTTGTGGCTACTCCTAAGTCCAGGGAGGTCTTCATTCTACCTTTTCAAAACCATTCCTTCATGAATGGTGGTGATGGCTGCACAACCTGTGAACATACTTAATAGTGGTTGAAATAACTTTTACATGTTTTACTAATATTTTTTTAAGCCCACCCCTCCAGATGAGGGATGGAGGCAGGAGGACCTTCTGTCATCCTGGCTCCTAGCCACGCACCTCATGGTGCCTGACCTGGGTGTCCTCTGCATGCCACAGGCAGAGTCCATCGCTCACAACCCCCGGCCTCATTCCCTTTGCCCCTTCTCTCCTAGGACCGCCCTTAACGCACTCATGGCTTTGCACCAACCTGTGTCTACTTCCCAAACCATAGAGGACATGCGTCTACCGACCTAGCTTGAGGTCTACACCACCTCTTGCTTTCTGGCAGCCCCCCTTCCCACTGCAAGCAACATATATACCAGCAAGGCCCCTTCTTCCTGACTCAGCCTGGGCCTCAGACAAGGGCAGTGCAAGGACATTGCTGATACCAGGCCGGGGAGAACCTACGCCGGAGCACCCACCTGCCCGCATATCTTCTGAGAAGAGGACAGATTGTGGGAGCAGAGCCCAAAGCAGGACCACCAGCCACATCACGGTGCTGGTGGCCACATGATCCAGACCCAGTGACCACTGAGCCAGTCTCTGCACAGAGGGAGTAGGGATGACTGTTTCCATAACGTGGCCATCAGGACCTCTCTCCTAGAATAAACGAACCCCTGCCCCGCAAAAGGGCTTTTTGTTTTTTGAGTAAATGTGGCAAACAGCGGAGAGCATGGCTACCACCACAGGCTCTCCAGTGAGTCAAACTATGACCTGAACAGATCAGCCAGCCCCCGAGGACCCTGTGGCTGTCATGTGGATGTTGTCCAAAGGCCTCTGGCCTTAGATGACTCCCAAAGGGCAAGCTGCAGTGTGGTTCACGGAGCCAGGCTGAGGCTGCGCTAATAGCACACTAGACAGGCAGCCCTTCCTAAAGAAGTGGATGTGGAATGGGGTACACCTCCGTCCCCTCCAGGGCAGCCTGCCGCAGTCTGCACTGCAGGGCGGAGCTGTACAGCCCACAAGCCAACAGCCCTGCACGCTGCACTCCAGACGGTCAGGGCAGGGCACTGGGCATGTCAGATGCCAAAAGTCAAAGGGTCGTCTAACAGTAAGTCACAATTTCTGAGGGTGAGCAAAGCTCGTGGAGAACATCCAGTGTGTGACCACCTGCGGAAGGCCACGGTGAAGTCTCTAGAGCACAGAAGGACAGCAGAGACCCCACCACAGCAGTAAGGAGGCTGTCTGTCAGATTTATTTATTCCTACTCAACATAACCCCAGAACACAGGAGCAACTCTGTACATCTCTAGAAACTCACAGCTAGCTCCAAAACAATAGAAATCGTAAACTACAAAAGATGAGTTGTATTCAGCAAATATAAAGGGTAACTTTAGGCTGTGTTGAATGTTTATCAGATTATTTACAGGCCCAGGTGTAGGATCAGATCTCGCCAGCCTCCTTCTCCTCCGACCTCCGCGAAGCCATCTTCCCGTTGGAGCTCTCCAGCCTCCAATCAGCGGCCCCTCGCTCACTGCGCCCGTGCTCCCAGGACTCCTCTCTCGATGTCCGCTCTCTGGAGAACCTGGGAAACGAGAACCAGAGGCTCAGAGGAGGCCGGCATCCCCCTTCTGGCTGGCTCCTGGAGCACCGGCAGCTCTGACCCTCACCACCAGGTCAGGAAAGGCCAAGACCCAGCACACCTGGGGAAGGCCTTGGCAGGCCAGAGGGCAGCTGTCTAGTGCCCACACCACTACAAGGGAGTGTTCAGGCAGCCACTAAAAAGACATTTGTAAAGATTTCTCCTAACAGGGCAAGCTTTTGCTGTAACATGAATGGAGCAAAGGACAACAAAAGTGCACATGTGGAGTATGACCCATTATGTAAACACAGTGGAGAAAAGGCTACAATCAACACAAAGATGCTCACAGGGCTTACCTCAGAGTGTATCAATGTTTTTTGTTTTCCCTTAAGAAAACCACAACAGAGGTAAGCAGGGCCTGGTCAGGACACAAATCTCAGCGGCTCTGTGCATCAAGGGGACACCGAGTGTGCAGGTCACAAGGGAGCTGTGCCCATGTAACCACCCCCACAGCCTCTCAACTGCGCCAGCCCTGCATCCACCTGTGGCTCTGAACTTACAGCTCCCCATACCCTGGGCCCTGTTCACGAGTCCTTAAGGCTCCAAAACAGTTCCACAGATGCCCAGCCAGGCTCCTGAACAAAATCTCCAGACCCATCCCTGCCAGGTATGGCCAAGAGGCCCCACTGACAGACCCCCAGAAGACCCTGGGAACACAAAGAGAAGGGGCTCACTCCTGGTTGCAGCTACTGAAGGACTCAGAGTAGTTACTTGTATTTCGCACTCCGGTCCCTGGAAGCCCGGCGGTGGCCCCGGCTGTGGCTCCGGGAACGGCTGCGGTGGCGCCGGTGTCTGTCTCGGGACCGGGATCGGGATGACTTTCGTCGCTCCCTGGAGGTAGATCTGGACCTCCTCCGACGCCGGTCCCGGGAGCGTGACCTGCAGCAGACAACAAGGATCTGAAGGCCAACTTGCCCATTTTTGCAGCAGGTTCTGCTGGGTGCTTCGCTGCCATCTCCCCTTCCCTCCTACTGGGGTTCACAATAGTCCCACCAACTAACCTCTGGTCAAAGAGAATTAAGGCCCAACCCTCCCAGGTGCTTCTAAAAACACCTTGCCAGGAAATCCCTGCCAACCCACAGGCCTCAGCAGCACCTTCTGACTTCTCTCATTTACAGTACGTCCTTCTGCTACACTAAGCCCCAATCAACCTGACAACAGACAGACATGGCCCAAACCTGGCCCCTCACCAGCCCTTGCCTACCAGGTGAAGCTTTAGAAGTCAACTATTAAGAAAAAAATGTACAGAGAGGGCATGCGTGTGTGGCTCAGTTGGTTAAGTGGCTGACTCCTGGTCTCAGCTCAGGTTATCTCAGGGTCATGAGATCAAGCCCCCCATTAGGCTATGTGCACAGGACAGCATCTGCTTAGGACTCTCTCTCCCTCTCAAATATATTTTAAAAAGGACAAATATGTAGAAAAAAAGGACATTTCACTGAGAACATGTTAATGGATTTGGAAACCTACCTCCTTCGATCTCTGGTTCTTGATCCAGACCTAAAATGATTAAGAAGAAAAAAAACCAAAAAGATGAACAATTTCCCCCAAACAGCCCTGCCCCTCAGTCCACAACTGAAGGAGTGTCAGCTTCCCACAGAAACCTGTTAATTTCTAACGGCTCACTCATGCTCAGGCCTATGGCTCCATTGGTCAACGTTCACAATACCAGGCCAACCCTCAGTCCCCAGGGGTCAAATGCTATGCTCAAGTTCAACAACTGGCTCTGCAATGTCTCGGCAGTGGACACTCACACAGCTATGCAGAGTGTCACACAGCAGATGCAGGGCTGGGCAGGATCTACAGTCACCAAAGGACGCCAAAGTTAAAGCCTCAAGTTCCAGACACAGGCTCATTGCTAGTTGAGGGTCATATGACCTCCTTGAGAAATACTACACAACCAACCAGCAATCCAAGAAACACACATTATACAATGAGCTCTCGTTTTACATCCTGTTCTACAGCAAAAAATAACAAGAGCACCACCACAAAGTGCTGAGGGGGATGTGAGAGGAGATGCTCATACAACATGCATTCAGAGGATGACCTGACAGCTTCCTGGAAAGCAATTTTTCCAACACCTACTGATATTTGTCCTAGGAATTCTAAGGAATTTTATAAAGCACTCAAGCACATCTATAAGGATGATCATTAGAGCACTCATTTAAAAAGTTTTATAGGGGCACCTGGGTGGCTCAGTCGGTTCAGCTTCCAACTCTTGATTTTGTTTCAGGTCAGTCTCAGGGTCCTGGGACCAACCCCGTCATTGAGCTCCACTCCAGGACTTCTCTCCCTTTGCCCTGTCCCACCCCCCCAGAGCTCCCTTGTGGCTCTCAAATAAATAAATAAATCCTCATTCATGAGACACACACAGAGAAAGAGGCAGAGACACAGGCAGAGGGAGAAGCAGGCTCCATGCAGGGAGCCCGATGTGGGACTCGATCCCATACTTCTGGGATCATGTCCAAAGCCGAAGCCAGACACTCAACTGCTGAGTCACCCAGGCATCCCAAATAATAAATAAATCTTTAAAAAACAAAACAAAACACAAAAATAGCTTTATATAGAAACTGTTATCAAAAAGTGAAGGTGAGAAACAAAAACAAATACGGAATGAGGCTGCATCAAACTAAGAAGCCTCTGTATGGCACTGGAACCCATCAACAAGATGAAAGGCCACCCGGAAGTGGGAAAAACACGTGTGGACCAAGTATCTGACAAGGGGTTAATATCCAAATATATAAAGAACGCCTGCAACTCCAAAGAAAAAAAAAAAACAGATAGACATAAATAAATAAATAAATAAATAAATAAATAAATAAATAAATAAATAAATAAAAGCAGGAAGATCTTGGGATGCCCAGCTGGGTGGCTCAGTCAGTGAAGCATCTGCCTTCAGTTCAGGTCATGATCCTGGGGTCCTGGGATCAGAGCCCCAGATCAGGCTCCCTGCTTAGCAGGTAGTCTGCTTCTCCTTCTGCCTCTGCCATTTCCCCCAGCTTGTGTTTCTCTCTTGCTCTCTCTCAAATAAAATCTTAAAAGAAAGATAAATTTTAAAAAGCGGATAAAGGATCCAAACATATCTTCAAAGACAACACAGAGGTAGCCAACATCACTCATGAGAAATGCAAATAAAAACCACCATGAGATATCGCCTCACACCTGTTAGAAAAGCAATAGCCATCCAAAACTTAAGAAATCATAAATAAAACTAAATAAAAAGTCAAAGACAAGGTAAGAAATAGTAAGTGCTGGGGTGCTTGGGTGGTTCAGTGTTGAGCATCTGCCTTCGGCTCAGGGTGTGACCCCAGGGTCCCTGGATCGAGTCCCACGTCGGGCTCCCTGCAGGAAGCCTGCTTCTCCATCTGCCTGTGTCTCTGCCTCTCTATCTCTCGTGGATAAAAAAAAAAAAAATCTTAAAAAAATAATAATAAGTGCTGGCAAGGACATGGACAAAAGGGAACCCTCGTGCACTGTTGGCGGACAACTAAACCTGTGGAGCCACTGTGGAAAACAGTTAAGGAGGGTCCTCAAAAAATTAAAAATAAAACTACCATATGGTCCCACAAACCTACTTCTGTAGGTATTATTTATTCAAAGAGTATTTATTCAAAGAAAATGAAATTACCATCTTGAGAAAGACCTCCACACCCCTCCATTCATCACATCCTTATTTACAAGGGCCAAGACATGGAAACAACCTAAGTGTCAACTAACAGATAAATGGATAAAAGATGTGAGGTGTATACATAATAGAACGCTACTTGGCCATAAAATAGTAAGAAATCCTGCCATCTCTGACAGCACGGATGGATCATTAAGGCATTATGCTGTGTAAAAATCAGTCAGAGGCACGCCTGGTGGCTCAGAGGTTGGATGTCTGCCTTTGGCTCAGCGTGTGACCCCAGGGTCCTGGGATCGAGTCCTGCATTGGGCTCCCTGCATGGAGCCTGCTCCTCCCTCTGCCTGTGTCTCTGCCTCTCTCGGGAATAAATAAATAAATAAAATCTTAAAAATAAAATAAAATCAGTCAGACATAGAAAAGCAAATAACGTATGATCTCCATTATGTGTGGAATCTAAAAAACAAAACCAAACTCACAGAGAGCCGGCTGGTGGCGGCTGGAGGCAGGGTTGGAGATGGGCAAATATATGGAGGTGGGCGTGGTTGTGCTGTCACTGCACGGGCATGTGTACCCGTCTGCCAAGGGCACTCCTACTGGGGAAGGTCTGAGAGATGAAGCAAAGATCCTGCATGTACCCGTGCAAACAGACACACCCTGCCACAGCAGTGGTCACTTGTGTGTAAAAATGGACTTACGTGTTATGCTTAATACATTTTTATGCCATTTGAAAGTATTTTGTTTTAGTCTCTTTACAATCAGAATCTGTTAAAGTAATGAGAAGACTAAAAATGCAACAAACATTTCTTGGTCTTTCCCGAATTACACGCTAAGGAATTCCCCCACGAAAGCCTAGCTCTGGGCCTTTAGAGGACACTGAGCATGTCCCATGACAGTGTGGTCTTGGTTCCAGCCTCTTCCCTGAACTCTGACCAGATGTCTCCTAAGCATCTCAAACAGAATACAGCTAGAGCCAAATTCTCCCCACCACCTCCTCCTGACCCCAATATACCACTCCCAGTTTCTCCATCCCCCTAAGTGGCAACTCCAGGCCAGAAACCATGAAGCCAGCTCTATTCCCCCTTTGCCTGCCTCACAACCTCCTACCAGCAAATCTTATCGGCTCTACCCCAACACACCCAGATCCTTCTCACCCACACCTGTCACAGGTACCTCCTTCACCAGCACTCTCCTAGTCAGCTCCTCAGTCCTTGCCGCTTCCACCCTTACCATCTACACGTGTTCTCAGCAGGGCCCCACAACCCTCAGTCAGCTCCAGTGTACTCAGCCCTGGAGGATTTTCCCCGACAGCAAGTACAGCTGTGTGCGGAGCACGCTCCAGCTCGAGTCTCAGCTCCTGCCCAACTTGTCTGCTGAGTGCTGTGTTCCCAACAAGGCAGGTCAGGGCACAGCAGGTTCCTCTCCCACTTCTACTGCTCAGCCCTCCCCTACACCTTCCCAGGGACGAGTTAGGTCGCCACAGCTGCCTGTGCAGCTCCAGATGGCTCGCTCTGCATCGCACAGCTCCTCTGAGGCCAACCAAAACCCCACTCCTCTGAACATGCTACGTGTTTGCTTCTTTTTAAGGGCCATGTGGGTCGGTAGCACAAGCCAGACTGCGAGGAAGGAACAGGGTCTTCTTGGACATGTGTGTGCTGTGGATTCACCTCCTGCTCAGCCGCTCCTCCCGCTCTCTCTCCTCTCTCCTCCTCAGACGATCCTGATTTCTCTTCTCCTGCTTTTCAGCCACAGTTTTCTAAATAAAAGTTGGAAAATGAAAGAAGAACAAGTTATACCAACTAGTAAATGAATGTTAAAGCGCTTTTTTATGATTTCAGTATCAGTAATTTAAAAATCTAAAAGAAACTATTAGGAAATGGACATAACCACCTTTAAGACTTCTTAATGGAAAATACATGAAAATAATGCTTTTACTTAATTTTTAAAAGATTTTATTAGAGACAAAAAGAACAAGAACACCAAGCAGGAGGAGCAGCAGAGGGAGAGGGAGAAGCAGATGCTCCACTAAGCAGAGAGCCCCATGTGGGGATAGACCCCAGGACCCTGAGAGCAGAAAGCAGATGCTTAACTGACTGAGCCACCCAGGCACCACAAAAATAATGCTTTTATAAATTCACCTCATATATTCAGGGACAAGCTGCATACTCTAAGAGGTGCTATAGCTCAAAGTCATAGAAACTGATCTTTCACTTCACACCAATCCAGAAAGTTCGTTTTTTACAAAGGAGACTCCACAAACTTTACAGTAAAAAAGAACACGTGTCTGACCAAATATATCCTGCTGCCCAGGAGCAGCCTGTCCTTGGGAGTGCTGAGGGCTACATCACTACACTGGCTTTAGACCCGGCCTCATGGGGACAGCAGGCCAGGGGAGGTGGTCTGTGAACACTCCACAACTGGCTGGCTTTCTTGTTTGCTTTAATATTTTAAGCAATCTCTCTCTTTTTTTTTTTTTAATTTTTATTTATTTACGATAGTCACAGAGAGAGAGAGAGAGAGAGAGAGAGGCAGAGACATAGGCAGAGGGAGAAGCAGGCTCCATGCACCGGGAACCCGATGTGGGATTTGATCCCGGGTCTCCAGGATCGCGCCCTGGGCCAAAGGCAGGCGCCAAACCGCTGCGCCACCCAGGGATCCCCATTTTAAGCAATCTCTAACATCCAACATGGAGTTCAAACTTACAACCCCATGATCAAGAGTCATGTAGTCTACTGACTGAGCCAGCCAGGAGCGCCCAGAACTGGCTTTCAACATTAAGCTCAATACTCCGCTCATCAAGATGGATTGTGAACACAATAGAGAAGACAATCCAATCCAACAGAAAAGAGGAGGCCCAGAGAAACTACGGGAATGAAATAGACAAAGCTCAGAGAAAGTACTAGGTCCAGCCTCCCCACCCCCCACCCCCAATACCAACCCAAATCCTTTTGATCCCCCCACCCCTCCACTGATGGAATGAAGCCCTAAGGGGGAGTAAAATAAGGCCAGGGAGACAAAGAGTCACCAGTCTTCTCATGCTCATGAAGGATGATCCTACATCTCAGTACAGTCTGGAGCCAGGTCCTTGAACAATGGGGTATAGCAAGGACCACAGGAGAGGGGCCAGCTATCCTCCTCAAAGCACTCACAAGATGCGAGAGAGCCTTCCTATTTGGCAGCTCCGGCTCTCCACCCCTGGCTTCACTTGTCCTGAATCTGAGCAGGCACAAAAAGATGGCTAAAGTTAAAGATGGAAAGTTTCAGGGACCCCTGGGTGGCTCAGCGGTTTAGTGCCTGCCATCGACTCAGGGCATGAGCCTGGGGTCCTGGGATCGAGTCCCACGTCGGGCTCCCTGCATGGAGCCTGCTTCTTCCTCTGCCTGTGTCTCTGCCTCTCTCCTCTCTCTGTGCCTCTCATGAATAATCTTTTATTAAATAAATAAATAATCCTAAAAAAAAAAAAAAAGATGGGGAGTTTCAGCCCCTCAACTTCCACACACACTCCCTAAAGGAGATGTGACCAAGCACAGGGCTATGGTCTGGCATTAAGACCTTTACAAACCTCCCTACTTCCAAGACACTGTCCTTCCACCAGTAACAAAGAAGGCCTTGCCTATTACCTGGGCGTGTGGCCTGGAGGTGTGAGTACCTCTGGGACCACTATTAAGTGAAGCCATCTCAGATTAGGGCCCAGAACACTCCTGCTTCTCTGCTTCTTATTGTTTAGAGGTGCACTTCCTGACACATTTTTTGCTCTTAGTGTAATAGCTATAATCAAAATCTATTAATATATTTGTGTTGTTCTGGTCAACTTTGTACAAGTTGTAACTGCAATGACAAAACATGCTTTCTAGATCTAGGTAATACTTAAGATCTTAAGGGGATGCCTGGCTGGCTCAGCTGCTCTTGATCTCAGGGTTTTAAGTTTCAGCCCCAGGTTGCATACAGAGATTACTTAAAAATAAAATCTTTAAAAAACAAAAACTTAAGTTTTTAAGGCTTCAGGGGAAAAATTTCAATGTAGTTTCATCTCTGTTGGAGAAGTATGTCTTAAGAAAGAAGTAAAAGGCTTTCACGTATAAAAAAGTATCAGGAAAAAAAAAGTATCAGGAGAAAATTATGGGGTGATATGAAATGGAAATACAGTTTAAAGGAGAAATGGAAGGGGCAGCTCGGTGGTTCAGTCCATTAAGCCTCTGACTCTGGCTCAGGTCATGATTTCAGGGTCCTGAGATCGAGCTCCACATCAAGCTCTCTGCTCAGTGGGAATCTGCTTCTCCCTCTCCCTGGGATTCTTTTTGTGATTCTCTTTCCCCCTCTGCCCTTCCCTTCTGCATTCTCTCTCTCTCTCTCTCTCACACACACACACACACACACACACACACACACACACACTGTCAAAAAAATAATTAAAAAAAAAAAAAGTAGGGATCCCTGGGTGGCTCAGTGGTTCAGCGCCTGCCTTTGGCCCAGGGCATGATCCTGGAGACCCGGGATCAAGTCCCGCGTCAGGCTCCCAGCATGGAGCCTGCTTGTGTCTCTGCCTCTATCATGAATAAATAAAATCTTTAAAAAAAAAAAAAAAAAAAAAGATAAAAAAAAATTACAAAGTCTATCACTTTTCAATATTCTATAGGGAGTATAGGAGCAAAATGTGATTTTCAGTCCAGTGGCTGTCCCCCCAACTCCAGTCCCTGTGCCAGACTCACACCTCACCTACTGGCAACCCCTCAAGTGCAGGGCTCTGTCCCCTGCTCCCTCTAGGGGCACACAAGGCCCTCCGCCTTGTCATAGTGTCCCAGTCACGTGCCATGTGTCTGTCCTTCCACCAAATGTCATGTGTCTGGAGGGAAGGGCTGCACAGTTCCCAGTGCAACATCCTAGTGGTCCCTGTAGGCAGCAGGGAAGACTCCACCAGTCTGAAAAATAATCCAAACTATCTGAAACATGTTCACCCTTCCTTCTTAGTGTTCTGTATCCAAAGTAAGTTTTACAGTCTAACCCAGGAAAATAAGGAGCCTTGAGGAAGAAATAAAGGTAGGCAGGGGTGGAGCAGCACTATACTAAAAGCCCCACCACATTCTCAACCTCCCAAGGCGGCTCAAAGGCAAGGGCCAGAAGTGTGATCTTTGTCCAGCCTAACCACTCTCCAAGCATCCGCCCCTGCCCAACCTTCCACCTTCCCTGTCTAACCTAACCACAGATCCGCCTTTGCCTAAGGATAAAAATGAGACTACTGGCTCTTCCCATCTTCAAATACAAGTTATTTCAGAGCTGTGCAAGAGCTCTCTATACCAGAAGACTGGATTCTGCATTTTTTCCTACACAAGAAGTACAGACTAAACAAATATCCAAGGTCCTTTTGGATTAAGACCTTAGTTCTCTTGTGTGAATGAAGTGATGAAATCTGAGTATTTCACTCTAAAACTCAAGGCATGTTCTTAGAAAATATCAAAACACGAGTTTTTCTAAAAGTCAAAAAATATGGAGACAATCACAAGACTTCTTGGGTTTCTCCAGAAACACAATACATAAACGTACCCTCAACTGATCAAGCTTCTCTCGGATCTGAATGAACCCCAAGTGTAATTTGCCCCCGAAGTGGTCTGCAAGACGACGGTCATTGTCGTGGAGCCCAAGGTAGGCTGAACAGACCTCACAGACACGCAGCTTCTGCTGTTGGAAACTGGATGCAGGCATGGAATTTCTGTATTCTTCCTGGACGAGAACAGAGTAAATCAAAGTGAGGTACACAGAAATGCAAGCAAATATTCAACCCCCAAAATGGAAATACTGGAAGGGACTACAGAGGTGACTTTTAAATAACAGAAATCGAATCATTTACAAGCTTTAGATATTTTTAACTGATTCAAATTTCATCATTTATGAAATGAACTAAGAATCATGATTTCAAAGCAATAAGGAACATTCATTCAAAAACTCTCAGACAAGCAGGATGCGGTGTTCTCAGAGGCCAGCAGGGAAGGCAGGTCTCAGTTATGTGTGTGGAGAGCGCTAGGAGGACCACAGAATCAAGAAGGGAGACTCTTCAAAGGGGGCCTTCATAAAACAAAGCACAAAAACCAAACCAAACAAGCAACATACAAAAGCTCCTCATCGAAGACTACGTCCCAAAGTCCAGAAATGCTGCCCTAAAAGCTAAAATACTAATGGACAAATAAGTTAGACACTCTCTTCAATAAAGAACATGTCCAACAGAGCAGACCAAAATGCACCCCCTCTGGCAGCCACTCGTCAGAACAGATAAAATGCAGAACAAATGAAGCAGGACATGGCTCCTGGTGCTGGTGCCAAAGTCAGAGCATGCCTTCAAAACCCAGGTTTTGGGGATGCCAGGGTGGCCCAGAGGTTTGGCCCTTGCCTTCAGCTCAGGGCGTGGTCCTGGGGTCCCGAGATCGAGTCCTGCATCGGGCTCCCTGCATGGAGCCTACTTCTCTGTCTCTCATGAATTAAAAAACAAAAACACATCAATTAAAACACAAAAACAAAAACAAAAAAACACTCCACCAAAACCCAGGTTTTAAGAAATGCATTCCAACAGCTACTGATTTTTTTTTTTAAAGATTCTATCCATTTGTTCATGAGAGACACAGAAAAAGAGAGACAGGCAGAGACACAGGCAGAAGGAGAAGCAGGCCCCACACAGGAAGCTTGATGCGGAACTCGATCCAGGAACTCCGGGATCACGCCCTGAGCCACAGGCAGGTGCTCAACCGCCAAGCCACACAGGTGTCCCTAAATAACCAAATTTTCTACTCAACTGCATTCTAATGAACTCTCATCAGGTTTTTTTTTTTTTTTTTTAGATTTTATTTATTTATTCCTGAGACACAGAGAGAAGCAGAGACACAGGCAGAGGGAGAAGCAGGCTTCCTGCGGGGAGTCTGACGTGGGACTCGATCCCGGGACTCCAGGTTCACGACCTGGGCTGAAGGCCAGGTGCTAAACCTCTGAGCCACCCAGGGATCCCCCACAGCCACTGATTCTTAAAGGGATCTTCCATTAGTTCATATGCTCTAACTTCCCTGGCAAATGCAGATTACAATGAGACACAAGGTCACTCACTAAACTGGCAAAGACAAAAAATAAGGTACTCTCATACCTTGCTGGCAGGCGATGATGTTGGGGCAACTAACAATGCAACTGAATTAGCTGCGAAAGCAACACAGGTGCAAGCCATTACCAGGAACCCTTCTGGGCATATGTCCTAGAACATGCTCATACGTGTGCCAACAAACAAGCGCAAGGATACTTGCTGTGAACTGTCTTTGAAGATAAGAAACCAGAAAACTAAAAAAAAAAAAAAAGAAAGAAACCAGAAAACTGCCAATGGACAGCCACATGTTCATGAAACGGAACCCTACAGCAATAAACTGAAGGAAGTTGTATGGAGCAACAGGCAGAGACCTCATAAACAGTGCTGAGAATAATGCGAGAGAAAAAAATACACAGTTGGCAGCATTGATGTGGGGTATTTTTTTTTTTTAATTTTTATTTATTTATGATAGGCACACAGTGAGAGAGAGAGAGAGGCAGAGACACAGGCAGAGGGAGAAGCAGTCTCCATGCACCGGGAGCCCGACGTGGGATTCGATCCCGGGTCTCCAGGATCGCGCCCCGGGCCAAAGGCAGGCGCCAAACCGCTGCGCCACCCAGGGATCCCTGATGTGGGATATTTTAAAAGCACAAAGCTTTTAAACCTACAACACACACACACACACAGAGTTTATGGAAAGCACACATGTGTAGTAAAGGATGAAGACAGAATCGAATGCACACTAATGCCTGCCTCTGGGAGGGAAAGTATGGGACTGGAGAGGGAAGCACCGAGAACCTGCAATTCCATCATGATGTGCTACAGCTTTTATTCAAAGGAAAAAACAAGGGACACCTGGGTGGCTCAGCAGTTGAGCACCTGCCTGCCTTTGACCCAGGGTGTGATCCTGGAATCCCAAGATCAAGTTCCACATCGGGCTTCCCATGTGAAGTCTGCTTCTCTCTCTGCCTATGTCTCTGCCTCTCTGTCTCTCTCTCTCATGGATTTAAAAAAAAAAAAAAAAAAGAAGGAAAAACCAAAAATCTTAGGCAAAAATGATAAATATGGTGGGCACACAAGTATTTGTGATACTCTATCCCTTTCTGTAATTTCTAAACTAACTACTACCCCTCTAATTTCTTTCAAAATAAATTCTAATTATGCTGAGTGAAAAAGAAAATCAGTCTCACAACATTCTTGAAACGACAAGAATATAGAGATGGAGGACAGGCTCATAGTTGCCAGGGGTCAGAGGAGTGGGTGAGGCTACATAAGGGTCATGGGAGGGATCTTAGTGGTGATGGATATTCTGTATGGTGACTATCAACATCCTTTCTGTGATATTGTGCTATGGTTTCCCAAGACGTCATCACTGGGGGAAACTGGATAAAGGGTACACAGGATCTCTCTGTATTTTTCCTTCAGACTATTCAACAACCTTGAGCGCTGAGCAGAAAGGAACCCACAGGTGCCAGAGATGAGCACACTGGAGGCCTCCCCAGCACCATCCTGTCTTGCCAGTGGTTTTAAGGAAGTGGTGCTGCCTCCCAGGGTACTGTCAGCCATGGGGACGGAGGACAGTGGCTGTGGCAAGGATACTCCGAGTCCTGGGCATGAACAGCCACGCATCCCACATCCTGGTCTGGTCTGGGATGTCTGCACATCTCCGCATGATGAGCCCCTCATCGACAATCATTTACATACAAATCTCTGAGCCATCCCACAGATTTCTGGTGACGGCTCTGCTCCTGGAAGCATGAAGGTCTGGACCTCAGGGTGCCCCAAGAATCCACAGAGCTTCCCTCTTGACTCTCTGGCCTTTCTAGTAGAGCTGTCAGCAACCCAAGGAGCCTTACTGTGTTCTACATGTAAACACAAGTTTCTCACTTCAGCATACAGATAATGTAGATCCTATATGTAAGAATTTATATACGTGACTTACATTTATAATAAACACTCAAGGATTTAATACTGTGCAAAATGCAGAATTTGAATATACACCAAATTCCCCAGAAATGGAACTACTCTGTAAGCCAGGGAACACTGTTCAGAAATTTACCAAGTCACACATCTCCATGGCAATGCCACTCAAAGTATTTGATTAGAACATCACCTGCAACTGTCACATTCATGACCCCATCTGTCTTTTGATGTGAATACATTTTATAGAGAAAACATCTGTATTGTGAATTCTTTTCCTTCTCATGTTCAATGATGGAGCATATTAGCTACGAATGTCCCTCAAGGGGGTGCTGCCAGGGACATGAAGCATCATCTCAGCATCAGCATCCAATAGACATATGCGGCTGACCCCAACCCTCACATGGCCCCATCTTGAGTAACCCTTCTGCTCTCTGCATTTACCAATGTGGGTATCACACTCTAGCACCCACAGGCCCTTGGCATTACTCATGCATTCAGTTAATCATTACTGAGCTCCTACTGTGGGTTAAGCATCATGCTGTGCCAGGGGTAGGGAGGGAGATAAGCAGAGAGAGACCTGCACCAGGGCACCTACATGCCATCTCCTCATATCTATTTGGCTTCCCTACCCCACCACTCTTAATAACCTTCTCAGTCTGTGCGTCTCAGCTAAGGGCACTTCCTGGATCACCCTACCCTACCTGGAGACCCCTGGAAACACAAAGCCACTCTCAAACTCAGACCTCATTTCTTTTGAGCACCTATCTTCATCTGAATCAATCTTATCCATCTGTACACATACCCTTCTACCTGCATCTCCTCCCACCTCCAGTGGTGTCTCCACGAGGAGTGCCTCCTCACAACTAAAAACTATGTGGCACACAGCTGGAGCTTAACAAGCATTTACTACAGAAACACAATCATCCCCGTCCCCCTCTGATTCTCCCATTCCCACTATTCTCAAAGCCCGTGTGAACCATTTCCAGTTCCAGTGGTAAAGACTTGTGAGTCAGAGCATATCCAATGGATAAAATAATCTAGGAAGACAACAGCTGTCAATGATACAAACACTGAGCCCCTAAGTTTCTCCACCACCCTTCCAGTTTATCCTGGCCTGGCACCCAGGCTGACTTCGTTTGGACGCTACCCTCAATCTGCACAGGTTCTCTCTACCAGAGATGCAGTGTCACCAAGAACACCCAGATTTTGTTCTTTACATCAATCTGCACTACAACTCTGGCCCACTCACACCAGCTGAGTAACCACCATGGCCCAGCAAACCCCTACAGAGCCAGAGGATGAGAGAGTAAAATGACAGACACCACTCCAGTGACTCTTCAGCTCTTGAAACTGCAGCCTGCATGTGGGTGTTATGCTCATGGTTGGCAAGTTCCAGGTCCAATGTCACACATAGGTCACAGGAGGCAGAGCAAAAGCACAAACCCAAACATGCTGACTCTAAACCCTACAATCCTATCCACATAACACCCTATTTCCAACTTTTTCCCAATATTAAAAAAAATGGAATAATTTCATTTTAGCCCAAAAGGTCAACATTCTGGGGTTACTATGTTTCCTCTATCTCAAAGACATTTTACCACCAACCTCAGCTTCTTTCTTCTTTGCACGGACTTTCTCCACTTCCATAAGAATCTTCTGGGATTCATCCACATTTCCTTCAGCTCCCAGTTGCTCAGCTTTAGCAAGTAGTTTTCCTATTTCTTCATTCAACTCATGTACTTTTTCTGCCTGAGGGAAAACAGAAACAAGCAGGTCAGCAAACATCTAAACCAAAGAATTTTTTTAATATCGTATTTATTCATGAGAAACAGAGAGAGAGAGAGAGAGGCAGAGACTCGGGCAGAGGGAGAAGCAGGCTCCCTGTGGGGAGCCCGATGTGGGACTCGATCCCAGGACCCTGGGGTCATGCCCTGAGCTGAAAGCAGACGCTCAATCGCTGAGGGACCCAGGTGCCCCAAGATTTCTTTTTTTTATTCATTCACTTGACAGACAGAGCTGAAGTACACACAAGAAAGGGGGAGCAGCAGGCAGAAGGAGGAGAAGCAGAGTCCCCGCTGAGCAGGAAGTCCTGAGGTGGGCCTCAATCCCAGGACCCCAGGATCACCACCTGAGCCAAAAGCAGATGCTCAACCACAGTTACCTGGGTGTCCCTAAAACCAAAAGATCTTAACAGAGAGACAATGAGTGTTTTTCCTGCTGTACTTTCTAATCTGTTCCACCAAAATTAAATGAAATGAAATAGCCAAGATCTTTGCTGGATCACAAGCAAACTATAACAATTTTGACATAACTGGCCCCTTTGTGTCTGTGACCTTAAACTAAACCTGTGTGCTGCATTCCAGTAAGAGCAGCAGCATCCCTGTCACTTCCAAAATGGTTGCCAAAGTCATCATGGTGGTCACTTTCTAGGCTGTCTCTTCTCACATCTTCTACCACGCCTCAACCTGGTAAGGGCCACAAAACGTCCAGGTTTAAATGCGTAAACTTGTAACATATCCAAAATGTCTAATCATTTGGGATTTAATTTTAGAAATAAGGTAGCACCTATGGTCCAGTTAGCAACTACACATATTTTAAGATTTTATTTATTCAAAAAAAAAAAGATTTTATTTATTTATTCATGAGAGATAGAGAGAGAGGTAGAGACACAGGCAGAGGGAGAAGCAGGCTCCATGCAGGGAGCCTGATGTGGGACTCAATCCGGGATCACGCTCTGAGCTGAAGGTAGATGCTCAACCACTGAGCCAGCCAGGCGTCCTCTGCAACTACATATATTCTAAGCAACACTTTTACAAAATTGAGAGGCAAAGACACCGAAGAGACTCATCAGCTGCACTCAAAGAGGGGAAGGGTAGAGGGGTGTGCTGACAGGCCCATGACATACAGATCTACCTTCTTTACTGTGCAGGACAACTGCCCCACAGTCTAACCATTTCCCAAATAACTGTCCCCCCTTTCCTGTTTTATGTGGAGGTGTTAAAAAAGCAAACTTTAATAAGCTTGTACAGGGCAGCCCGGGTGGCTCAGCGGTTTAGCGCTGCCTTCAGCCCAGGGCCTGATCCTGGAGACTCGGGATCGAGTCCCACATTGGGCTCCCTGCATGGAGCCTGCTTCTCCCTCTGGCTGAGTCTCTACCTCTCTCTCTGTGTCTCTCATGAATAAATAAAATCTTAAAAAAATAATAATAAAAAAATAAAATTGTGGCATCACAGTTAAAAAAAAAGGAAAAAAAAAAAAAGCCTGTACAGTAGAGGCAGAGACAGGGCAGCAAGCAGCTCCTGGGGACTGCGAGCTCACGGGCAGCCTTCTCTTCTTACTGAAAAGCAGCAAGGCAGCAAGGACTGTCCACCTCAAAGGCGCACTGTCAGTGGTAATGGCAAGCTACTAGCCTGTTGGCAGAATGGTTTTTAGAAGACACAGATCTGTACACACAACTCAAGGAGAAAGTCTCCCAAGCATACCTTCGCAGAAACTTCTGCACTGATCTCCTCTTGCGTCTCTGCTAGCCGCTTCTTGGCAAGCTCAGTCCTCCGATCGCACTCGGCAATAAAGGATTCCAAGTGATCCATTGCCTAACTCAGGAGAAGCAGAGAGCTATGATCAGTTACAAGTAAGGTCTTAGAACCCATCAGTTCAATAGGACATATACTCCTGGGTTGGTTTTTTTAAAGCCTGTAACTTCAGTGGGAAGATCTTAAGCTACACTACAGCTAGCACATCCATAATCACATTAAACCAAGGGGCTTTGTTAAACCAAGTGATCATTTAGAAGCATTATCTTCTCATCTGATCTGTTTACTTCTAAAATTTGTAAAAGGACCCCCATCCCTCAATAACATTTCCCAGAATTTTTTTGGTCATAATTAATAGCGTTCTCTGAGGGGTAGGAAAGCCTGGACTAGTATCAGAGGCCCTCTTCTGGTGAGCTGTTGGGGGTGCGGATGATGTACTCACTGGTCTGTGTGAGCCACGTAAATATTATTCCCTCATGTTCTGAGGGTAGAGTTCCCCCTTCCACCTCAAAACAAAACAATAGAACAAATATTACTGAGAGCTGTGAGCATAATTAGTTATTGCCTGTCTAAAGTAGCAGGAAAACTGGTTACTACTTACCCAAAGAGATAATGGAATAGAAACTCTAGAAATCTAATTGCTCACTCTGAAAAGACTTGTGGGGAAACACCAATAAGCTGCTCCACGTGTTAGACAGTTATTTTGCCATTTTGGGACCAGTCAAAGGTCCCAGCATAACTCCATATAAAACATACAAATAGGATATCTGTCAGGCTCGGACCAGTGATGAGCAAGCAGCACCTCATAATTTACACCCACTTGTCCACTTGCAGATGGTGGCACTGTGTTAAGTATGACAGCAAGGAGTGTAGCACAGGAGGACAGGACTGCACCAGGATCTATCACCAAAAAAATACAGAAGAAAAACCTCTGGGTGGAGGTGATATAAAGCCAATGAAAGGCCAACAGACCAAATGGTGATAATCTATGACCCTCCGCCCAAAGATGGGCAAGAGAACGTACTCCCCGAGGATTAGTGTGACACTAGAATGGACTAGAGAGTTATAGTCTCCTCCAGAAATCGCTTGTTTCAAGTAAATGCATACTTGGACATAGGTCAAGACAAAGAGGCTCTGTGATGGTGCCAAGCCCCCCAACGGTGCTTGGAGAAAGGCTAAAGCAAAGCATCATTGTCCACTAAGGTCAACTCCCAATTTTACTTCAATTTTGGAGTTCAGGATCTCTTTCCTGTTGTTGGTCATCCAAACATTCCCTGATAAACATTTCACTATGTTCAAATCAAACAATCAGGTAAGCAAATGATCAGTGTTTATCTGCAAGTATTATACTTCCCAGAAAGATACAGGGTTGCCAACTCTGCTGACAGGGTGATAACTCTCCAGGATCAAGTTGCCAGCAAGCCGATACAGGTCACATGCCACCTGTGCTCATATAGGACAAAGGAGCCTAGTAGACTAACCTCAAATGCCCCAGGTCCACACCCACACAGAGGTGCTGAGTCTGTGGTGCAGAGTCTCTTATTATCTACCCAAACAGAGCCATCTCACACCTGCACCAGACCCATAAATCCCCTCATCAGGGGTCCAGTGGGGAACAGACCACGAGACAATCCTGCCAGCGCCGACCAATTAAAGCAATCAGCTGCAGCTTCAGCAGAACCCAAATTAGCTACAGACTCAGGCATCTGATAAGCTAAAAATTAAACGGCAAACTTCACACATAGAATAGCCACAACAGAGAGACATCTTTTAACTGCCACATCCTTTAAAAGATGGCACTGATCGACTGCCCCTTCTTTTCTTTAATGTGTTTGTCAACTACAAATTGAGTCCTAAAATATATGACTTAAATAATTTAAAAAAAAAAAAAAAAAGGAATTCATGTCAGTGGCCTGGGTGGCTCCATTGGTTATGCATCTGCCTTTGGCTCAGGTCATGATCTTGGGGTCCTGGAATTGAGGCTGACATGGTGGCTCCCTGCTCACCGGATGGCCTGCTTCTACTCCTCCCTCTGCCCCTTCCTGCCTTACTCATGTTCTCTCTCAAATAAAAGCTTAAAAAAAAAAAAGTATTCAAGTCTACAAATTAAGACCTTATCACAACCTACCATTTACTACAAAGTCACCCAATCTCTACAACTGAAGAGTGGTATGGATGCCTGAGCACAGTGCTGGCACAAAGTAGGCAGAGAAGTCTCACTGTGGCTGGAGGCTATTCCTCCACACTCAGGACTGTGTGGTGCTGTTCCCAGCTGTTGCCAGCCCAGTAGAAATGACACTGGCCAGACATCAGGGAGCCTGAGGCTGGTCACAGGGAATACGTGCCCTTGTGCTATGTTGCATGCCCACATGTCTTAAAATGGCCACCTAGAAACTGTGAAGGTCTCCATTTCCCAGATGAAGAAATTAAGGTAGTTTCCAAACTACTAAATGATGGCACCAGGATATGAGGACTCCAAAGTCCCTACGCTCAATGTGCACAACTCTGAGGTAGTCACCACCAGCCTGGTTCATGGATGAATAGAAAAAGTTAAAACAACTTGCCCAAGGTCATAAAGGGATTCTAACCCAGGATATCCGACTTAGTAAATGGAACTATTATTTTTGTATCTGTACATAGAAAAAGTAGGTATAATTAGAACTGGTCTCATTTGGTATATTAAAGATAGTCTGAAAATTATTTAGGATGTGTAGTTTCAGAACCTGTCAAATAAAACATCACAAAGCAAGACAATTTAGGGGAAAAAATTAACTATCTTTTTTTTATTAAATTAAGAAGAATCAAAATCTTTATATTTTCAATATATTGACACTAAAGAAATGCTCGTTTTCACAAGGTAAATTAATGTGTTAACATTGCTGCTTGCCAGTTTTCGAGTTGAGAAACTTTAAATGTCATTTTGTTTTTTTAAAAAAGATTTTATTTATTTGAGAGAGAGAGAGACAGAAAGTAAGAGAGAGCACAAGCAGGGTGGAGAGGGAGAAGCGGGCTCCCCGCTGAGCAAGGAGCCTCGATGCAAGGCTTGGTCCCAGGACCCTTAGATCACAACCTGAGCCAAAGACCGATGTTAAACCAACCAAGCCACCCCGGTGCACCTTAAAATGTTCTTTATACAGATTGCCTAGTAGCAAAACATTTTACACCCTTTCCTAAGGAATTTCTGGACAAAGTACTTTCGAGAAATCAGGCCTGCCCCTGGCACAGTCAGGATGAGACTGTGTTGACCTAGAGGGAGCCAATGGTAAAGATAGGGAGACACCTTCTCCCAGATAAAACACCAGTGGTTCCACCCACCAAGCTCAAGTCGAGGGTCCAGGCAGGCAATACCTACGCAAAGAAATACCTTTCTATACCTCTTAATATGCCCAAATACGGTTACTCACTGTTAGCAAAGATGTGAAGATGGGAGAACTCTTCTACACTGCTAGTGGGAGCATTCACACCACTGGGTAACACTATGGTACCATCAAAACCCCAGATATCCTTCTGATCCAACAGTTCTGCATCTAGGAATCTCCCCTGGATACGTGCATATGATGGCAACATGTAATGCAGCACCACAACCATCAACAGGGGACTGGTCATATAAACTAGACACCCATCCTTTGAAATACTACATAGCCAAAAAAGGAATAAGGAACTCTATATAAAAAGTTAAAAAAAAAAAAAAAAACACGAAGTGGCAGGTGTAGAACAAGGTGTACAGATTACCATCTATATAAAAAATAAAAGAGAATATAGACACTGTCTGCCTCAGGTATCCACATAAACCCCAAAGGAAACAGAAGACATCGGTTACTTCTGGAGGCACCCAGGTGACTGAAAAACAAGAGTGGAGAGGTTTCACATGTTTTTACATTAGTAAGAAATGCTGCAACCTTAGTGAAATAACTCATCTTGCAATTAGGCAATAATTCTCGATTGCTGCTTAAAGGATCAGGCCAAAACCTGAAGCTGAAGGGGACCTTGACAATCAATAGGTTAAGGCTGCCTGCAACAAACTAACTGATCACTGTGCCAGGTGAGGTGATGCAACAGCAAGTGCAAAGCTCTGCCTCTGAAATACTTCAGTCACAAAAGAACATGATGTTAAAGCCTCCAAATCTAACTCCTAGAGTACAGAAGTTGTACAGATTAGGGGAAACATGTTAAAAAGACATCATGAGGTTATAATCAGCAAAATCCAGGGAGACTTTTAAAAAATTTTTTCAAACAAATAGATTTAAAAAGACTTACAAAGCATTCTAATGTGTAGCCCTTATTTTGAATCCTGAGTCAAAGAAATAAAACTTTTATAAAAGAATCCCTTTTGAAGCAATCTCGGAAATTTAAACATTATCACATACTAAGAAATTATTTTTAAAATGACTGGTTTTAACACAGTCCTCCCTCTAGATGTAGTATTTACAGTGTTTAGCAGTGCAGTTCTGTCTAGCAGCTAGTACAAAGTAATCCGAACCGACAGTGGGGCATGGGGTGCCTAGCACTCAGGCGGTGGAGCGTGTGACTTCATCTCAGGGTTGTGGGTTTGCCCCCATGTTGAATGTAGGGATTACTTACAAAAACCTAATCTCTTTTTAAAAAAAGACTTGAGAGAAAGAGAGAAAAATCAAGCATGAGCTGGGGGAGCGGTGCGGAGAGGGAAAAGCAGGCCGGCTGAGCAGGGGCCCAACGTGGGGCTTGATCCCAAAACCCTGGGACGGTGGCCTGGGCTGAAGGCAAGCACTTAATCGACTGAGTCACTCACCCACCCCTTAAAAAAAAAAAAAAATCCAGTGGGGAAATACAATGATAAAGATGAAACAAGAGTCTCCACATCAAAAGTCACTGAAAACTGGGAGACAAACCCCGGAAATTTCATTATCCTGCCCACTTCTGTACCTTTAAAGTTTCTCAGTAACACATTCTTCAAGACACGTCAAGTAGATTGTCACCATCAAGGATGATACCAAGTCTCCATACCCATGGCAATGGAAAAGCTGATGTGTTCACAGATGAAATGACTGAGGTGTGCGGTCTGGAGATCCGTGAGAAGCCAGGGTCCTATCTCAGGGTAATGGGATTGAGCCCCGTGAAGGGTTCTGCACTCAGCAGATCCACTTCAGGTTCTCTTTCCCTCCGCCTCTCCCACCCTTACGCATGACGCATGGGTGAGATCTCTCGCTTTCTCAAATCAGTCAAGGAAGCCCTGGTAAATCAACCTTAGTCTTTTTCTACAGAAAAATAATCTGTGTAAGCATAGCTTTAAATTGTTAACAGTTCTATGAGCACAACTCCCTACTTCCTTTGAGCCAGCAGAGCCTCAGAATTCTGACCCAGAGCCAATCCTTGAACTGGCCATGTGACACAGGCCTCCAGAGACTGCTCTGAAACACTGCTACAAATCTAACCAACCAAGATCAGCTTGTGGAAGGTAAGAAGCAAGTTGTTCTTGTTGGTATAAGAACATTTGGTACATTCTTTTTTAAATTGCATTAGGATGCAAACCTAAATACACAATTCTCATTCCACCAGAGTGGCAACTTTCCATTTTTCTTCTTCACATCAACAGATACGCCTTCTTCTGCCATCCACAGCTAATGCAGTATTTCATTTCACTGTAAGGCAACTACTTTAGCCCCTTCAAAACCAAACCTATCTGGGTATTTTCACTATTTCAAAATGATCCAATGAACATTTTATGTCTTCTCATACATTAGCAAATGTCCTTGCAGGATAGCTTCTTAAAAATTGCTTAAATATTTTAAATTTGTAAAAAGAGCTGAGTTTTATTTATTTATTTTTTTTTTTAAGATTTACTTACTTATTTATTCATGAGAGACACAGGCAGAGGGAGAAGCAGGCTTCACACAGGGAGCCTGACGTGGGACTCGATCCCGGGTCTCCAGGATCATGCCCTGGGCTGAAGGCAGATGCTAAACCGCTGAGCCACCCAGGGATCCCAAAAAGGGCTGAGCTCTTAAAAAAGACCTACTGAAAGTCAAATGTCAATCTATAAATTCAGCAACTAATTATGAAAATAGATCTTAATGCCCTCTGTAAATAATGCCTTCTATAAACACAGAATTTTATTTTAAGATTTATTTATTCATAAGCAACACAGGAGAGAGGGGCAGAGACATAGGCAGACTGAGAAACGGGTTCCCCGTGGGGGGCCTGCCAGGGAACTTGATCCCAAGACTGGGGATCGAGCCCTGAGGTAAGCCACCCAGGAGCCCCTAAAGACAGAATTTTAAACTAATGTACCAAGAATTAGCAAATCAATTAAAAACCCAAGTTTTAAAAAAGGTTTTCTTTCATGAAAGAATTAATAAAAGGCATGGCTGTCTTAGCAGGACCATTGGTATGCAAAGCTTTCGCACAGACCTGACTACAATAGTCTATAGTCTGTAGGTCAGGATTAGCAACAGCCGGCCCACTGATCACAGCTGGCTAAAATGTTTCTGAAGGATTCTGCTTCTTAAAACTGCAATTTCGACAAGAAAAACCACAACTAGCCTTTCTGATAAACGTATCTGTTCATCCTGAATCAGCTATCTTTAAAAGATGAAACTGACTTCATGGTTGGTCACATGGAAAGGGGAGACTTTTTGCCAGAGCCTTTTAGACCTCTGGAATCTCCCAAAGTGAACGTGCACTACCTATGAAAAGATTTAAAAACCAATTTTCATCAAATTAACTTAATAAATCTGTATTTTGAGAAAAGCTTTATTTTTCCATAAAAGTTTATTCTGCAAAACTAAGGAGATAAAAAGCTGTCTTAGCCTGGTATTTTACAGCCAGGCCACTTTTAATCACTGTAGTTAAGAGTAACCCATGTACATGCAAACACTACTGATATATATAAATTAAAAACTTAAGGGCTCCAGGGATCCCTGGGTGGCTCAGCAGTTTGGCGCCTGCCTTCGGCCCAGGGCATGATCCTGGGACCCGCCTCGGGCTCCCTGTGTGGAGCCTGCTTCTCCCTCTGCCTGTGTGTCTGCCTCTCTCTTTCTGTGTGTGTGTGTCTCATGAATAAATAAATAAATAAAATCTTTAATAAAAAAAAAACAAAAACACAAAACTTAAGGGCTCCATGCTGGGTATGGTGCTCACTTTAAAGAAACAAAAGAGAACCTTGGGTAAATTTTATGGCATGTGAATTATATCAAAAGCCAATGGAGAAACTTTTTAAAAATCTCCCTCCCTAACACCCAGAGATATCTTCTGGCTTTACAAAGCAACATTCCACTGTGTGACAAGACAATTTACATAACTCGTTCTCCAATAAGCTTCATTATAGCTTCTTTTTCTCCCTTTAAAAAAAGGTTGCAGGGACGCCTGGGTGGCACCGTGGTTGAGCATCTGCCTTTGGCTCAGGTTGGGATCCTGGGATCTCAGGATCAAGTCCCGCATCAGGCTCCCTACCTACCTCTCTCTCTGCTTCTCATGAATAAAATATTCAAAATAAAATAAAAAACGGAAAAAATAAAAAATAAAATAAAATAAAATAAAAAACGGTTGCAATGAGCATCTTTTCTATGTACTCTTTTGCACATATCCCTAAGATATGTTCCCAACAGCAGAGTTCTGCAAGAAGTACATATATGCTTTCACATGCGGACTATGCCCTGACTACCCTCCTTCAAATACAGCTACTCCAAGCTGACCTTCATTCCTCAGGGTAGGAGGACCTTTTCCACGTGTTTACAGCACTTCTTATCAAACATTTTAATATGAACCATCTATAAGATCAAAAATGATTTTTAAGGGGTAGAGGGGAGGGGTGGTTACCTTTTAAAATGAAAACCTAATTCCTATATATAAGAACATCTCTCTCCTCATCTGAAAATATTAATAGGTGTACAACAGCCTTGTTAAAAAAAAACACACAAACTGTGGAGGGGCACTTGGCTGGCTCAGTGGGTAGAGCATGTAACTCCTGATCACAGGGTCGTGAAGTGCACAGAGCTCACATAAAAATAAGTAAAAATAAAGATGTACACAATTTAAAACATTGTTTAAAAAACAAGACAAGAGGGGATCCCTGGGTGGCGCAGCGGTTTAGCGCCTGCCTTTGGCCCAGGGCGCGATCCTGGAGACCCGGGATCGAATCCCACGTCGGGCTCCCAGTGCATGGAGCCTGCTTCTGCTTCTCCCTCTGCCTATGTCTCTGCCTGTCTCTTCTCTCTCTCTCTCTCTGTGACTATCATAAATAAATAAAAATTTAAAAAATTAAAAAAAAAAAAAAACAACAAGAAATGCCTGGGTGCCTCAGCCATTGAGAGGCTGCCTTTGGCTCAGGGCATGACCCCAGGGTCCTGGGATCCAGTTCCCATCCGGCTCCCCACAGGGAGCCTTCTCTCTCTGCCTATGTCTCTGCCTCTCTCTGTGTCTCTCATGAAAAAATAAACCACCACAACAACAACAAGGTCATGGGATTGAGGCCCATGTCCAGCTCTGCACTTAGTGGGGAAGATGCTCCCTCACCCCCGCCCCTCCTACCACCTGTGTGCACGCCCACCCTCTCTTTCTCTAAAATAAATAGACCTTAAAAAAAAAAAAAAGAAAAAAAAATTAGTATCTTAAAAAAACGCGCACACACTAAGAGGCACCCAGGTGGCTCAGTCAGTTAAGGGTCCAACTCTTGATTTCGGCTCAGGTCATGATCTCAGAGGTTATGAGACTGAATCCTGTATCTGGCTTTTGCTCTGCGTGGAGTCTTCCTCTTCCTCTGCTCCTCTATCCTGCTCCCCACCTCCCCCACACTTCGTGCACACCTGTGTGCTCTCTCTCAAATAAAATCTTCTAAAAGAATAAGTTAAATAAACACTATGGAAGCATCATATCAGACATTGCATATCCACTTAACCCATCATGTAGATAATTTCACATCAACAATACAGTGAACTTGCTCAATTCTCTTTTCACAGCTATACATCATTTCGTCCTAAAGAGCAACTGTGATTTAGGCAGTCCCTTACTGAGGACAGCTACTTGGTTCCTGTTTTTTTGCAGTTATAAATGCTATAGAAATATTCTAGAACAAATTTAGCTTTATGTGCAAGTCTATCACTAAGATAGAATCTTAGAACTGACCATGCTAACAAGTGCTTTCACATCTGAAGATGTTGAGTTGCCCAGGAGGTGTACCAGGATTATTTAATCCTCCATTTCTGGGGCACCTGGGTGGCTCAGTGGTTAAGCCTCTGCTTTCAGCTCAGGTGGTGATCCTGGGGTCCTGGGATTGAGTCCCGCATCAGGCTCCCCACGGGGAGCCTACATCTCCCTCTGCCTATGTCTCTGCCTCTGTGTCTCTCATGAATAAATAAATAAAATCTTAAAAAAAAAAAAAAAAAAAGAACTCCTCCATTTCTTCAGTTCTGAGTAAGGATGAGCACCTGACATAGGATTATTTGCCAACTAGGAAACGTCCTTTTCTATCTTTTGCCCATTTCCTATTGAACCATTTATACCATTCATGTCAATCGTGATGAATTTTACATATAAAGATAACTAGCCCATCATCACACACACTACAAATATTGTCCCAGTTTATTCTCATTATATATGGGAACTTTTTTCCCCCAATAATCTCCACACCCAACATAAGGTCAAACTTGTGATCCCAAGATCAATAGTCACGTGCCCTTAGGAATGAGCCAAGCAGGTGTCCCATGTACAGGTATTTTTAATATGCTAAATTTTAAATTTTATACAGATGAATAATCTCATCTTTCTCTTATAGCTTCTATATGTCAAAGCATCAAAACAACAAAATTCATTTCCTGGGGATACAACTGGGTATTTTCCTACTGGCTAATGCATAGTTTTCATTAATATTCATTAAAAACACCCTACTTTCTTCACACTGGCAAAATACGCCTCCTTCAAAATATACTAAACGACTCTGTGCATTTCAGTGACTCCATTTTTTCTATTAATCTATTTTCTAACTTTAAATTCATCAGGTCATTAAAATGCAAAAAATAAAAATTAAATTAAATTAAATTAAATTAAATTAAATAAATAAATAAATTTTTAAAAATGCACTGAGGGAGCCTGGGTGGCTGTCTTCGGCTCAGGTTATGATCTCATGGGTCAGAGTCCCATGTCAGGCTCCCATGTGGAACCTCCCCTCTGTGCATGTGCGTATCTTCTAACAGATAAATAAAATCTTAAAACAAAAAAAATACTGACATTCTGAGTTAGTAGAAACGCTAAGACTTGTAGTCCAGAAAACATGACTATAACTGAGATTTCAAAATATGTACCTATGCACTTATCAATCTCTGAAACCTTGATGTCCCAAGTAATGGCTTCTTTGCATAAGCATCTCCAGCTTATTGAAGAATGATAATTCACAGTATAGATAAATTTCCTTTCCAACCCTCTACTCTTAGTCGAGCTGTTGCTAAAGGCATTTTTAGTTAAAGATTCAACATTGACAGCACACTGTGGTTAAAGAATGAATCTGGGAAAGAATCATTAATTTTAATCACAAGACTACTGATTTAAACAGAGCCTCTCCTTTAAAGTGTCTTCTGGTGAGGAGAAGACATCTTTCCTTGGCTTCCTCACACCAAGCTCTGTGCCTTCCCCATCACTTAGGAATCTGAATGCCACCAAACCCCTTCACTGACCTCTGGTCATACTAGTGATGGAGGATTAGGAAAAAAAGAGAACATAAATGGAGTGACTCTAAATTCTGCACTCTCAATGGGAAAGGATGAACCCTGCTATTAAAGGGTGAAAAAAAAAACTTAGGTCCACAATGGTTTGTGGCCTGAAAGGACCACAGCACATAAGCTACTTACTATACAGGGTTCTGTGGGAACAAAAATCTCAGAGGGGTAGGGGACAGATTACAAAAAAGGTCTTAAAAAAGATTCCTTTGGGAGGCAACAATTTTTTAAAAAGTTGTGAAATTCCATTTTAAAACCACTAAACTGGGCAGCCCCGGTGGCGCAGCGGTTTGGCGCCACCTGCAGCCCGGGGTGTGATCCTGGAGATCTAGGATCGAGTCCCACATCGGTCTCCCTGCATGGAGCCTGCTTCTCCCTCTGCCTGTGTCTCTGCCCCTCTCTCTCTGTGTCTATGAATCAATAAATAAAATCTTTTTTAAAAAAAAACAAAACACTAAACTCCAAGAATTTAACATTACTATTGGGTTATAAATTGATACTATATCTTTATCAACAACAGAAACAAAAGACAAAAAGAACACCATTGCAGAACTATCTTGTAAAGATGCACACACGTATCCTGTACAAGCCAGCAATTCCTCTCCTCGGAAAAGACCTGGATAAATCCTACTATGTGTACGCCAAGAATATATTTAAAAACATTCATAATACTGTTTGTAATAGGAAAAACAAATCTTTGAATCAACCCAATTAATCTATAAATAATGAATAGAGCTTGGGGAATACTCAAGCAACAATGAAAATAAACCATAGCCAACAAAATGGGTCAACAGAAACAGAACACTGAACGAAACAATAAAGTTATTAAAGAATATGCTATGAAATTATATATCGTAAGGCATAAAAACAAAAACACAGAGTTTAAGGAATCAGAGAAATATGTAATAACACATTAAAAGGAAACAATATGTACAAAATGCACAACAGCGTTGGAGTAGTGGACTTACAGGTAGACACCAGATAGTACTGGCCATGTCCTAGCTCCCAGCCTGAGTGGTAGAGTAGTAAGTTATCTCTTTTGTTATTTTGCTTTATAACTTACAAATGTTATGTTATTCTTGTTAGTTGATATTTGGCTCTTCACAGTAGGGAGAAATTAACACAAAATAAAACTTACATCTAATTCAAAAAACAGGTCCCTTTCTTTACTTGCAATCTCATAATCTGCTCGGAGGGCCAAGTCGTGGATTTTGGTACATTCTCCTAAATCCATGCGCTGTAAGAAACAAAAATTTACACATGAACATCTACGCATCGTAAAAAGCATATGATCTGGTGTTTCAACTGTCACCAAAATAAATACCTTTTTGAATACTAAACTATAATAAAAATATTAAGAAACAGTATATACCCAAGAAACCTTATTTCTCTTTTACCATCATGATTATGACTTTAACTGTGAAAGTTTCTGTCTCTTTTAGACCTAGAGATAATTGGACTATTAATGAAAACCATATTAATTAGCTTTTGCTAGTTGTATTTTTGCATCAGTCATAGAAGAAAAGCCTATTCAGTGGGGCACCTGGGTGGCTCAGACAGTTGAATATCCAACTCTTTCAGGTCATGATCTCAATGTGGCCCCACATCAGGATCCCTGCCAGCCAGCCTGGGATTCTCTCCTACTCTGCCCCTCTCCCCACTCAAGCTCTAAGTTAAGTAAATAAATAAATCTTAAAAAAAAAAAAAAAAGAGCAGCAGCAAGGCAGCAGCATCTACTCAGCAAACAGCAGCATGGAGGAGGGGAGAGATTATAAGGAAAGAGCCAGAAAACAAGAGTATTATCAACAGAACGAACTTCTAGGCATTCCTTCTTGTAATCTTCACTATGCAAGTTGCTCAATGCTTAAGGTGTAGAGGCAAGGAGAAGGAAAGAGCAGAGAGCAATCAGGTTTTGGCAATTACAACACAACCTAATGCTTGGCTTTGTGTATCTCTTTGTACCAGAAGGCAGAAGGCAACAGAATTGGCCAATTTAGAGCCAAAAATTCCCCCTAACATTGTCCTAACCTAGCAAATGACCCTGGATAGAACTGGAGACATAGAATCGGGTCATTCAGTTGCCCTGTTTGAGAAACAAAAGGTTGTTACCACTAAGAGTAGCCTAATGTGCAACATGTTGTAAGCACATGTACAACAATTAGACAAAAGTATATTTCTTAACTAAACTCTGAGTGTAGACCTCTGTAATGGCACCCTCCACCTATGGCCATCAAGAGAGCAAAAGGAAAGTTTGTAGGCTAAGGATCACAGTATCAAGTCACATAGTGCAAGTTAACAAAACCAGCATCACAATGAGGAGACACCTGTGAAGTCCACACACTTTGTGTCTTTTTTTTTTTTTTTTTTTTATTTATGAGAGTCATACAGAGAAAGAGAGAGAGAGGCAGAGACATAGGTAGAGGGAGAAGCAGGCTCCATGCACTGGGAGCCTGACGTGGGATTCGATCCCGGGTCTCCAGGATCGCGCCCTGGGCCAAAGGCAGGCGCCAAACCGCTGCGCCACCCAGGGATCCCACTTTGTGTCTATTTAACTAACTAGTAAACAAAAATTATGAAGTCTAGGACCTCCTTTAAGTTCAAACTACAACTATGTCCAAAATGAGTTCAAAAACTTCATGGAAGCCACGCCTGGGTGGCTCAGTGGTTGAGCATCTGCCTTCAGGTTAGGGCGTGATCCAGGGGTCCTGGGACCAAGTCCCGCAACAGGCTCCCTGCAGGGAGCCTGCTTCTCTTCTCCATCTGCCTGTGTGTGTCTCTGTGTCTCTCATGAATAAATAAAATATTAAAAAAAAAAAAAACAAAATAAAATAAGTCTCCACAAATGAAAAGCAAGCCCTATAGCTACAAGATAACTGGCAGATACCAGAAATGCTTAAAAGCTAATAAAAGCTCTGTATCTCAAAGAAAACCTACCACCAGAAGAAGTAAGCACTAAAACAAACCTTCTACTACTAAGCATCTTAAGTATAAATCAGGGGATCCCTGGGTGGCTCAGTGGTTTAGCGCCTGCCTTTGGCCTAGGGCATGATCCTGGAGTCCCGGGATTGAGTCCCACGTTGGGCTCCTGGCATGGAGCCTACATCTCCCTCCTCCTGTGTCTCTGTGCCTCTCTCTATCATAAATAGATAAATAAAATCTTAAAAAAAAAAAAAAGTATAGGGATCCCTGGGTGGCGCAGCGGTTTGGCGCCTGCCTTTGGCCCAGGGCGCGATCCAGGAGACCCGGGATCGAATCCCACATCGGGCTCCCGGTGCATGGAGCCTGCTTCTCCCTCTGCCTCTCTCTCTCTCTGTGACTATCATAAATAAATAATTAATTAATTAATTAATTAATTAAAAAAAGTATAAATCAAATTCCATTCTAGAAACTCCAACTGTCAAGAATATTTTTGACATTAGTGAACCACCCCTGAAGCAAAAATTCACTGTGTTCATTTGGGTGAGAACTCTCAAGCAGCCACTGTTAATTCACGCTGAGGACAGGCCTAGGTGCCATGGTTACTCTCTGGCTGTAGATCTTCAGCTTTGCTAAGGAGGCAGGGAAGTACTGGCCAATTTCCCCCTGGCAGCTGAACACCAAACAGAGCTGAAATACCACAGAAGTCCTCTTCCACAAGATTTTAATAGGGTAAGTCTGGTGTGTCAGATCTGTTTTACTGAACAAACACCTGTGTTCTCTCCCCTCTGGTGGTCTCACACTGCTGACAGGGAAGGGTACTAAAACCTTTCCAGCATGTTTGGAAAACCAAACTTCTTCCACTGAGACAAGTTACACTACCCTCCCTCCAGCTTTCTTACTTTCCCAAACACACTTAACCAATACTGTATTTTCCCATTAAGCCTCAATAAAACTAGAACTTCCATTTCTTCTTGCCCTACTTCTATAATGACAAGAGATGGTTCTGAGCAACAACTTAGTCCTGGAGCAGTCCTTATAAGACTGAAAGTTACAACCACCTTCATTTAGCCACTATGCTCTAAAAATTTAATCACATTCATTTCATTTTCAATTTTACACAAAACACAAACTCCTCAGAAGACCCATCATTCAACTCTACTCCTCACTTGCCACTTCCATGGAGCCCACACCAGTGAGGCTCATCTTTTACAAGCACCCCCACCCAATTTTCCAATCCTCACCCTAATCGACCCTCAGCAGCCAGACATGTTCATCTGCATCTTCACGAGTACATGGACTCCCCTGGGTTTCCTTTTCCTTCTCCTCCTCAGTCTGCTTCTTGTTAGACTCCCCTTGCTGAGCCATCCCCCACCAACCCCACACCAGAGTGATGCTGCTCAGTTCATGGCCTCTCAAAACTCATCTCATTCCACAGCCTCTGCCTGCCTCTCCCTCTCACCACTTCAGACACGGCAGCAGCATGCCTGCTGTCCCTCGGCTCCATCTTTCACCTAGGGCATAACCCTAACCTGTGCACATGTGTTATTTCTCACCGTTCAAGTCTCTGCTCCATTGCCCCTGAGAAACCTTTTATCACTCTACCTAAAATAACCCGTTATCTATTTATTTATTCCATGTCCTCTTTCTCCATTGGAAAAAGTAAACATTTTATCTTATTGGCACCATATCCTTAGTGCTGGGCACACAGCAGCTATTCAATAAACATTTGATGAGTTAATCTGTACCTAACACTACAAATAATTATAGGAAATGCCTTCATTATAGTTATTTTTCTCATCAGCATTCTGCAACAACACTATCCAGGGATCTGACCTCCCCCTCTCAAAAAACTAAAATACTTCACTTTCATGCACATTCATCCCTCTGCTCCCCCTCTGCTTCTTTTGGCTCCTCCCACTAAGACTGATCAACAATTCCAGGTTATGATGCATGCCCCCCGCCCCGACACACACACAGAGGGTCTTCCTTCAACAGTATTACAGAGAGAGAGAGAGGCAGAGACACAGGCAGAGGGAGAAGCAGGCTCCCTGCAGGGGAGCCACCCGGGCTGCCCCAGAATTACTTTTTAATAGTCTCTGCCTCTGTGTATGTGTGTCTCATGAACATATAATTAAAATCTTAAAAAAAAAATAGTGGAAGCTATTAATCTACACTGATGGTACCCACAACAATCCAGCAAAACCTATCTCCACACCAGGTCAAACTACAGATAAAACCTCAGGTAACAAAGGTATAGGGTCTGCCATTCACTTCCTATTTGTTCTCTATAGGATCAGCTTGAGAAGCTCTAATCTTTCCACAAGCCACTCCACACACAACAGTAAAAAAAAAACCAAAACACAAAACAAAACAAAACAAAAAAAACAATTAGTCATGAAGAAAATATTTCCTAGTGGATGCACATTTGAGTCTTAAAATGAGCATACAATTTTTATATTCCATGAGGTGGCTGTACCATCTGAAAATGGTGGTGGTCTTCTTTTTTTTTTAATTTTTTAAAATTTAATTTTTAAGATTGCTTTTACTTATTCATGAGAGACACGGAGAAAGGCAGAGACACAGGCAGAGAGAGAAGCAGGCTCCATACAGGGAGCCCGATGTGGGACTCGATCCCAGGACCCCAGGATCACGACCTGAACCGAAGACAAACGCTCAACCACTGAGCCACCCAGATGCCCCAAGATTTTTTTTCTTAATTTACTCATTTGACAGAGAGCTCAAGCACACACAAGCAAGGGGGAGCAGCAGGCAGAAGGAAAGGGAGAAGCAGACTCCTCGATGAGCAGGAAGCCCTGAGGTGGGCCTCAATCCCAGGACTTCAGGGGATCACTACCTGAGCCAAAGGCATACGCTCAACCAACTGAGTCAATCAGGTACCCCGGTGGTGGTCTTTACAGGACTCCTTTTCTATAAGTGGCTGAATCACTGTAGATAATTCTCCACCCTTTAGTCTTCTTTAGTCCTATCTGATTTTGAATAAATGCACATTCCATAAAACTAACATTTATCTGTTTGGTTCATCTCAAGTGAACATGAAATTCTAAGGGCCTATATTCATTGGATCATGTGTTGATTCCTCGAAAGAGGAGCATAACACGGGGATCCCTGGGTGGCGCAGCGGTTTAGCGCCTGCCTTTGGCCCAGGGCGCGATCCTGGAGACCCGGGATCGAATCCCACATCGGGCTCCCGGTGCATGGAGCCTGCTTCTCCCTCTGCCTATGTCTCTGCCTCTCTCTCTCACTGTGTGCCTATCATAAATAAATTTTAAAAAATTAAGTTGTTAAAAAAAAAAAAAAGAGGAGCGTAACACAACACTTAAAACTCAGCATTATACGCAAGTGATTTATTAAAAATCTAGGGGATCGGGATCCCTGGGTGGCGCAGCGGTTTGGCGCCTGCCTTTGGCCCAGGGCGCGATCCTGGAGACCTGGGATCGAATCCCACATCAGGCTCCCGGTGCATGGAGCCTGCTTCTCCCTCTGCCTGTGTTTCTGCCTGTTTCTCTCTCTCTGTGACTATCATAAATAAATTTAAAAAAAAAAAGTTAAAAAAAAAAAAAAAATCTAGGGGATCCCTGGGTGGCGCAGCGGTTTGGTGCCTGCCTTTGGCCCAGGGCGCGATCCTGGAGACCCAGGATCGAATCCCACATCGGGTTCCCGGTGCATGGAGCCTGCTTCTCCCTCTGCCTGTGTCTCTGCCTCTCTCTCTCTCTCTGTGACTATCATAAATAAATAAAAATTTAAAAAAAAAAATAAAAATCTAAGAATTGGGGGAAGAAACGTACTTTGTTAGATCAAAAGTCTAGCATTAGCATACGTTCAAGGTGAAAACCAACTAACCAACCCAGAATTTTCAAGCAACGATAGGCTGATCTGGTTTGGCCAAATGACACTACTCATACAACCTAAGTTGTGAATACCTTCATATAAATGATTCTACAAAAATCTGACAACTTACAGAAAGAATTTTTATAGCAGTTAAGTAACATAAAATTTCACCAAACCAACAATCTGTCATTTGAAAGGCAGTAGGTAATTTCTGTCTGGTAAAGGAAAATAGAATGCAACTGTCACTGCTTACACAGCGCCCATGTCTGTTCTATGATGTTCCCCCAACATTGAATACACCTACCGTCCCAGCCAGGATATCATGGGGGCAGCAGTCCAGAAGGTGACTCTTGCAGACACGGTCATCTGTAAACTTGACTCTCTGTCTGGTTTCGTCTCCTGAAATTTATTTGTGGTTTTAAATAAGACAATATTATCACGTTAAACACCAAAGCATATCTGGTACAACAATTCACCTGGATGATTGGCAGACTACCAAATACAATGAAAAGCTGATCTAGAGATATTTACGACTGGAGCGGAATACGGATGTTGTCTGATGCTAAATATATCATGAAGAATCACACTTAATGAGATCTGACTCCGTCATTGTGCCAAAGAAGTCAAGGAATCTGAAGAGGCTGAGCACCAAAGGCCATTAACCCCACACATACATGTGGGCAATGATACCAAAACCCATGCTAATCAGAGGGCCATGAATCACCACGTATGACTTAGAGAGGGTAGTGTCCACCAAGAGAAGCTATATTAATCTAATCGTTTGCTATGGACAAATGCATAGGCAGTGTTTTGCCCAAAATCACATGAAGAAGAAAGCTTTCAAACTCTACCACTGACTGATAAATAATCTAAACCTAGTCTTCCTCTCCCCTTCACCCCCACCCTTAAAAAAGAGTTGGCACCTGGGAGTCACTTTTAACAAGACAATACCAAAAAAAAAAAAAAAAAAAGGAACTAGGTTAGTCAATACACACTGTGAGTTCCAACACATACTGTACCCATCTGCATTCTTCAAGACCTCAGCTGCAGAATTTTATGCCCGCTGTTGAAAAGTTTTAAAGGAAAAGTTTTCTTGCCCAACCTGCAGTAAGGAAGTCAGGGGAATGATACATAAAAGTAAAGGCAAAGTGGAATGTGACAATTTTTAAAGCTAATCTGTGTATACACAGAGCTGTGTAATACTAGAGGAGGAATATATTTTAGGATTCGCAAGCATCCAGGATTAATGTCGTGTCTCTTTATTGAAAATGTTTTCTTTCTAAACTACACTTTTAAAAGTTATTTGTGAAAAAAAAAAAGCAAACACTTTTTTGTTATAACAGCTTAGAAATTGGTTGTGACTCACGGCTCGATGAACATGAGGCTTTTCTGCAACTCCCTTGCAGATTGATGTAGGCAGGCAAAGATACACTGAACCTTTATAAATAAAATAGAGGGGCCACAATTGTTCAGTTTGTATGAAATAAAAATATGGGAAGCAATTCAAAAGCAACTCAATATACAAAGAAAGCTAAAAAAGCACTTATTCGCCTATGAAATAGAGTGCGAAGGATCTGCACAGCCCTGCGAATGTGCCAGTGTGAACTTACAACTTCATCGCTTGGATCGGAAAGAGGAACACAAACCACAGCAGGTTACAGTTTGCAAAGGCGCAACCGCGTTCTCCTGAGACAACCAGCATCCCTACAACCGTCGTGGCACGACATCCCTAACGCTGCCAAGTACTAGCTAGACAGAGGCTGTCCTGTGTGGCGGGAGGGGAGAGGGCTGGGAGGCACCCGGCAGGAGCCCACGTTAGAGCAGCTCGGTGCGCAGCTGCCCTTGCTGCAGAGGCCCGTCCGGCTGCCTCGGGCGGCACGAAGCTTCCTCCCCGAGCAGCCTCGGAAGAGCTCCGCCCCCCGGCTGCCCGCGGTCTGCGGCCCAGAAGCAGAAAGTCGCAGCCCCGCGAGGGGAGGGGCTGGAGCCCCGCCGACGGCTCGGGGTCCGAGGGAGCAGCCCGCCGGGGACGCGCCGCCGGCGACGGAGAAACCGGCGGCTCAGACAAAGGCCCGGCGCCTGCGGTCGGCGCGCGGGGGAGGGGCGTCCGGCGCAGGCGCAGACGGTCGCGGCCCCCGCCTTAGGCCGCCCGGCGGCCTCGCCTCACTCCCGCCCCAACCCGTCGCCGGCCGGCCGCCCCGACTCACCGTCCCGGGCCGTGCCCATGAGCTGGTCCAGCAGGGCCCGCATCTGCGCCTGGGCGGACATGATGGCCGGGGTGAGGGCGGCAGGGACGGCCGCGACGGCTCCTCTCGGCGCGGCGGCGGCAGCAGCGACGAAGGTTGGTCGCGTCGGCCTCGAGCCCGCTCGGCTCCTTCCCGCCGCGGGGGACGCCGGGAGGAAATGCGTAAGGGGCGGCGTTGAGCCTGCTGGGAAATGTAGTTTCTGCGGTGGGGGGGGCGGTCTAGGGCTCGAAACTCCGCGGGCAGGATTGGTCCCAGTGAGTTGTCCCCAGAAAAGTCCCAACCCTGATCCTTTTTTTTTTTTTTTATAGATTTTATTTATTTATTCATCAGACACACAGAGAGACAGGCAGAGACACAGGCAGAGGGAGAAGCAGGCTCCACGCAGGGAGCCCGACGTGAGACTCGATTCTAGAACCCCAGGATCACGGCCTGGGTCAAAGGCAGAAGCTCAACCGCTGAGCCGCCCAGGCGTCCCCCAACCCTGATCCTGTTCTTGGGCCCAAGACCTAGATGTTCTACTGAGACTAAACTGAAATATGAAAAAAATAAATAAAAAATAAACCGAAATAGGATAAGATATAGACTGTGCAAAATGAGTAAGTCTTCTGTGTTGCTTTCCATGGAGCCATTTACTCTCAGACTCAGTTTCCTCTCTACTGTCAAACGGGGGTTCTGAGGCTGCGGCTCATAGGACTTGTGAGTCACATCTAGGCCGCTCTGCCCTCTGTAGGGGTCCGTCTGTGAGCTCACAGCCCGCCATCCCCCAGCGCTCTTCTGGCGCTGGCCACTTCGGAAGCTGGCTGTGTACCCTCGTGTAGAGCCCCAGCCCCCGGGCGGTGGACCTTTTTTTTTTTTTTTTAAGATTTATTTATTTATTTATTCATGATAGACACAGAGAGAGAGAGAGAGAGACGCAGAGACACAGGCAGAGTGAGAAGCAGGCTCCATGCAGGGATCCCGAGGTGGGACTCCATCCTGGGTCTCCAGGATTAGGCCCTGGGCTGCAGGTGGGCGCCAAACCGCTGAGCCACCTGGGGATCCCCACGGTGGACCATTTTTACCGTGGGGACAGCAAACCGCCTTATGGGGCTGTCGGCACACAGTTGTGTCTTCTTCCTGACGGCATGCCTCCACACCAGCACGCCCCTCCAAAGGCTTACAGGATGCCGGGGTCACTGACACATGTCGTATCAACAGAGACATCATATAGTAAAGCAGACCGGTCCTTTCTCTCTGTGCAGCAAGCCACTTATAAAACTCAACAGTGGAAAAAAAAAAAAAAAAAACTCAACAGTGTAGGAGATTCCTGGGTGGCTCAGCGGTTTAGCACCTGCCTTTGGCCCAGGGTGTGATCCTGGAGTCAGGGGGATCGGAGTCCCACATCAGGCCCCCTGCATGGGGCCTGCTTCTCGCTCTGCCTGTGTCTCTGCCTCTCTCTCTGTGTGTCTCATGAATAAATAAAGCCTTAAAAAAAAAAAAAAAAGACACAGACACACAAAACTCCTATGGGTTTGTTTTGGTGAAACTTGTCCCGGTTGTAAAGTTTTACTGAAGAAAGAATGGCTAAAGCTTTTCAACATAACAAAAAGGTGGAGGTATCTGTCCAACTAAATATCATGGAGTTATTTTAAGGATATTGTAATTGAGATTGTGTGGCACCAGCACAAAAATGGAGATAGCAATGAAATAATGACAGAAAATAAAGATCCCAGAGAGAATCTGTTGGGAAATTCCCTCAATTTCCCCATGCTCCTGCAAAAAAGTCCTCTTCTCCTTAGACCCTTCGCTTACTATGAGTATTAGACCCGTAGCCATTTATTTGTGGTCTGATCCAGAAGTAAAACTTACCTTTTTTCTCTGAGAGGGCCAAGTGATTACGGCCTTGGATTAGCTGCCTAGGTACTGGGGAGAATAGTGCTCTCTTCCCCTGTATTTGCACTAAAGGAATGAGGCCCAGAATTTGGAGACATCCCTAGGTCCTAAAGTCTGGCCAGGAGATCTTGGGGGCAGTCAGGCCCCTAAAGAAACACTAATATACCAAAGGACCATAGTGGAGGGGAGACCCTTTTATTTTTTAAATTTTATTTAGTAATTCATGAGAGACACAGAGGCAGAGACACAGGCAGAGGGAGAAGCAGGCTCCGTGCAGGGAGCCCAACATGGGACTCCGGGGTCACGTCCTGGGCCCCCCAGGGATCCCCTACCCAGATTTTTTTTAAGCCTCCCCCCCTCCCGCATATCCAGATTTTTTTAAATGTGGCAGGTGCCCTTGTACACTGCTGGGGAAAAGAGTAACTCAATAAATGGCACTAGGTCATCCACATGGTGAAGAAACCACGTTGCCTTTTCTTTTCCTGACCACACTAAATCTGTCCTAAACCCAGTTAAAAACAAAACCTTAAGGGGGCCCCTGGATGGCTCAGGGCCTGGTCCCGGGGCGCCGGGTGGAGCCCCAGGTCGGGACTCCAGCTCTGCGGGCGGCCTGCATCGCCCTCACTACCTCCCCCTGCTTGTGTGCGCGCTCTCTTTCAAGTAAATATAATCTTTAAAAAAAAAAAAAAAAAAAAAAAAGACCCGAAATGTTGGGCGCCCGGGTGGCTCAGCGGTGGAGCGTCTGCCTTGGGCCAGGGCGTGACCCCGGGGTCCCGGGATCGAGTGCCCATCGGGCCCCCCGCAGGGAGCTGCCTCTCCCTCTCCCTTGGTATCTCAGTCTCTCATGGATAAATAAATAAAATCTTAAAAAAAAAAAAAATACGCCAAGCCCAGCAAGCCGAGAGAGGGCGGCAGGAGGGCCCACCTGGAGGCCAGCGGCCGCCGTCCCCCTCCAGCCGGCTCCGCGAAACCCCAGGCCCGCCCCCCTCTAACTCCGCAGCCCAGGCGGCGGGCGGGAGCCCTACCTCTGCGCCCGCTTCCGCCGCCGCGCCCGCCGGCCGGAAGTGACGCTAGAGGCGGGGCCGGAGCGCGCGGCGCAGGTGAGTGAGCGCGGTCCCGTCCTCCTTGCGCGTGCGCGCGGCGGGGCTCGCGCGGGGCCCCACCCCTTCCCCGGCTGCCACTCCTCTCCGCCCGGGCGACCCGCCGCGGGGAGACTGCACCCCAGAGGGACCCCGCCCACGCTGCCGCCCCCCTCCGCAGCGGGCGGGTGGAGAGGCGACCGCAGGGGTAGGGGCCGGCAGGCCAGCAGGTCCGACTCCCGTAGCACGGGCTCCGGTGACAGCCAGCTCCAGCCTCCGTTTCCCCAGAGACAGGACTCCGGGCAGGAAACGTTGGCCGCGCCGTAGGTAAGCCAACTTTCACTGTTCGTGCTTCTGACGGTGCCGCACTGCTGGCCGCTGCAATTAGCTGAAGGCGCCTGAGAGCCCTCTCCCGCAGGCCCCCCTGGACACTTCCCCGCGGCCACTCATCGGGACGGTGGACGGCAGAGTTGAGGTTCGCTCGCACTGGGCGCCGGCTCACGGACACCTGGGGGGGCCACACAGACACCGGGGGGCCTCACAGACACCTGCAGGGCCTCACAGACACCTGGGGGCCTCACAGACACCTGCAGGGCCTCACAGACACGGGGGGGCCTCAGAGACACCTGGGGGCCTCAGAGACACCGGGGGCCTCACAGACACGGGGCGGCCTCACAGACACCAGGGGCCTCACAGACACCTGGGGGCCTCACAGACACCTGCAGGGCCTCACAGACACGGGGGGGGGGGCCTCAGAGACACCGGGGGCCTCACAGACACGGGGGGCCTCACAGACACCTGCAGGGCCTCAGAGACACCGGGGGGCCTCACAGACACCGGCAGGGCCTCAGAGACACCTGCAGGGCCTCAGAGGCACCTGAGGGCCTCACAGACACCTGAGGGCCTCACAGACACCGGGGGCCTCACATACACCTGGGGGCCACCCCTCACATACACCTATCCTGGCTCACTGAGCAAGGGCAAGGGAACGTAGGGTTGCCCTCAGAGCCTCTTGCTCCCCGCGAATTGATGGTCATCGGGCGGGTGGGGAGATCCCAGAGGAGGCCTTTGCAGGTACTTTGGGGTTCTCGGCAGCCGTGGGATTGCAGCCAAGGAGCCCGTGTGAGGTACTCCTCTGCAGGTACTGGCTGGTGGTGTCTCTGGTGCCACTGCCAGATTGCACCACTTCCTTGGTTGCAACAACCTCACAGGGAGCACGCACTTAGTGCACTTTGCATTAACACCACACACAGAGTGACTGTGGGGTGCCAGGCATGGCGTTGGGTGCTGAGAGTGTAGCACTCCACAAAACAGAATCCCTGTCCTCAAGGGGTTCCATTTCTGTGGAAGGATACAGATAATAAACAGAATACAGAGCAGGGAGGGATGAGATGGAAATCACCCAAATATCAAGTGGACATTTATTTGTGCATTTTACCAGCTCTCTGGACCTTGTTGCACCGATTGGAGTGCTTTTGGCTTCAAGTGTCAAGATTCCATTAAAACTAACTCAACCTATGGAGGAGCTCCACTGGCTTTCTTGTGGGAAAGTTCAGAGGACCAAGAATAATAGAGAGGCCAGTGGCTTAATGAGATCATCAGGACTTGGTGATGGAGGGGGCGTCTTCTCAGACCCCCATCCCCTCACATACCACCTCTTTGCCCTATTGCTGTATTGCGATTTTTCTTAGGTTCCTGCCTCCATCCTACCTACTTATTTACTTTGCTGCTGCGTAAAAATCAACACAAAATTTAATGGATTAAAATATCCTACATTTATTATTTATTTAGAAGTGGGAAGGGAGAGAGTCCCAAGCAGGCTCCATGCCCAGCACTAGCCCAACTCAGAGCTTGATCCCACGACCCAGAAATCATGACCTGTGCGGAAATCAAGTCGGACACTTAACCGACTGAGCCACTCAGGCCCCAAATGTCCAACATCTATTATCTCCATTTCTGTCAGTCAGAAATTCAAAAGTAGCTTAGTGACGTGACTGGTTGAGAGATTCATCTGGTCGCAACCAAAACATTGGCTGGGACTGGTCATCTGAAGTCTGGCCTGGGACTGTTGGGTTTGATTCGAGAGGATACACTCACATGACCGATGACTGGAGGCCTCGGGTCCTAGCTGGCTGTTGGCAAGAGTCCTTATTCCCTTGCCTGGTGGGCCTTTCCGTGGAGCCCATGTCCTCACACGGTAGTGGTGTTCCCGCAGAGAGGAAGATGGAAGCCACAGTGCTTTCTGTGGCCTAGCTTTGGAATTCTGATTCTCTGACACCTGCCATGTTCTACTTGTCAGCATTAAGTATAAAAGACTTCACCTTTGAAGGGAGGTACATCAAAGAGTTTGTGAACATATTTTAAAACCACTGTTGCACTTAACACTCCTGTGGGAAAAGAGTGCCTATTCCTCATCATTCCAGCTGAATTCTGGACCTAATTCTCGTTTGGGCTCTAATTAGTTAGCTAGACCTGGGTAAGGGGCCCTCCCCAAAGTGAGGATGAATCAGTCCCACCAGAACTACAGTGAACATGCATGAAGTTGAGGTGCTATTACTAGAGAGAATGCATGTCACGGAGTCAAAGTGACCCCCACAAGTGATTTATACCGTTATTTATAATCAGGTTTTAAAAGTCAACTGCTTTTTGCAAGATGTCGATTTCAAGCAAATGGTTAATAAATTCATTAATAAATTACTCTTCCAAGAAAACATGAGCAGAGCAAGATTCGGACATTTATTCAGACATGTGGACGTGTTTATTTTATGCCAGGCGCTACGCTTTGTCCTGGGAAAACAAAGGCAATAAAAACTAGTGTAGCTGGAGGTTCCTCACAGTCTGAGGGTAGGTCTCAGCAGTGGCTCAGTGAGTCCTGAGCTGTGTACGCAGGGGTCAGGCAGCGCAGGCTCTGAAGCCACACGGGGTTACTGGAAGGAGGGCAGAGGACAGGGTCCACAGTGTGACCGGGGAGCATGTGTTGGACGCAGGATTGGGGAGACGCAACACTAGAGGTGGTGGGCAGGAGGTGTGTCTGAGCTTTGTTCTAAAGTCCTGAAGGGTTTAAGTTCGGGAGTTCTAAGCAGGGGAATGACATTTTCAAAAGATATTTTAGAAAGATGTCTCTTGCAGCATTGAGGAAAGAAAATTGGACTCCAGAAACCCAAGTGGGAAGTCGTAAGAACACCACCTAAAGCAGTGGCAGTTGGAGGGTGGAGCTAAGTTAACAGGGACAATCGCTGGAATCCATAGGGTTTGTTGGATGTTTGAAAACACTCTAATCTCACTCAAAACTGGTCTTTATGAACTGCATGAATTTTGTTCCCATTCTTTCTAAGCTTTATTTTTTTAAAGATTTTATTTATGTATTCATGAGACAGAGAGAGAGACAGAGACAGAGACACAGGCAGAGGGAGAAGCAGGCTCTATGCAGGGAACCCGATACAGGACTCGATCCCGAACCCCGGGTCACACCCTGAGCCAAAGGCAGATGCTCAACCACTGAGCCACCCAGGCGTCCCTCTTTGTATAGTTTATAATGGAGCTTAGCTCGTTTGGATGTGATGTCAAAAAAAAGAGAAGAGTGCTGATTCTTAAGTGAACAGCACAGACTCTGACAGATCCAGCCACAGTTCTAAAAGATTGGAGGTGGGGTGTGGAGGAGAGGTACGCGGGCCTGTAGGGGCAAACGTCAGCCATGTGTGGGTAATTGTTGAACCTGGGTGACGGGTACGTGGGGCTGGGGGGCTCTACGCTTAACGAACATTTGAACATTTACGTGACAAAAGGTTTTAAAAAATAAACAATGATAAAAATTAAGTAAATTAAAGTTAAGACCTACTGGTCTTGCAGAGTTGGCCAAAGTGATGGAGTAAGAGTTATGCATTATCTTTTCAAGGGCTTTTGCTCCCCCCTCCACCCCCTTCCCTTAGTGTAAGGACAAGAAGTAACAGTGGTGTAGTGGACAAAGGAAATAAAATCTGCCTTAGAATTCAGGAAAAAGGCTACTCTGTGCTATTTTCTGGACCAACTATAAAAGTTATTCTATGTAGTAGTTACTTGTCCAAAAGGCAGATAGATGTTCATCCTTGACTTATGCTTAGGAGGTACTTTACTCCTCGGTCACTTTACGCTTTACACTTGTGTAAAGGAAGTGACCTTTGTGCTGAGGTTCATGAGCGCCGGCTGTGCACTGTGATACACTTGCCTTTATCCAGGAACTGTGACCTTAACATTTGTTCTGATATAAAAGATAATTAAGGGCCTGTTCTTTGTAGATTATTTTCTTGGTGAAGAGAGGAAATAGTTGTTCATCCCTAAGCAGCAGAACACATAGCTGCCCTGGCATGGCTTCTGCTCTGCTCAGCCAAAAATTCACTGCTGCCTACTAGGATACGTGGATGCCTCTCAAATACCCCATGTTGAGCTGCTGTTCGAATACTTGGGCTGCTCTTGGCCATGACAGATGCAGTTCCTCCTCAGGTGGAAGACATTCATACCCATTTGTGTGCATAACAGCCAGCTTGAGGGACCAGCAGTTGAGCCCACTTGCTTTAAGATTGATTAGTGACCAGAGACCCTGAAGTACAGAGGACGATTGTGTGTCGTCTTGCCTTCTGGTCCAGGTAAGTGCCCACAGACCACTCTCACCCCGTTGAACTAACATTTGTGTTTGCCCAGTGAAAACAGCAGAGTCCTCCTGCCCTATGACAGCTCTCCATCTGCCCTGGGGGTATCCGAGTGCTCTGGTGTGGAAGGTGGCTGACCCAGGTCAGCAGTGCTCACCCAGAACTTCCTAAGGCTTGCTGCTGGGCCAGCTGTGGCAGGAGGACCAGTGTGTGGTCCAGTCACAGCACAAGCCAAGTGGAAAAGGTAGTTCACAGGTCAGACAACACAAATGCCTAGTGAATATGTGACAAGATGCAGCATATTCAGTGTGTGTGTGTGTGTGTGTGTGTGTGTGTGTGTGTGTGTTTTAAATGTTATTTATTTGACAGAGGGAGAGAGCACAAGCAGGAGCCAGGGCAAAGAGAGAGAGGCAGACTGCCCGCTGAGCAGGGAGCCCGATGGGGGTTGGGGGCTCTCCATCCCAGGGCCCTGGGACCATGACCTGAACCAAAGGCTGATGCTTCACCAACTGAGCCCCCCAGGCACCTGCATATTCTATTTTATATAAATCTTACCTTTTGGAAAGATAATCCAATGGAGTGTGAATAGGGCAAGACTTCCCCAGCAGAAAGAGGTAAGTCTACTCTACTCCCACCCAGACTTTAAGAATACTGTGCCAAGAGCAGGTGACCTTTCATTTTTTTAAGCCATCTAATGACAGGTCCCTTCAGTTTCCGTGACTGGTGAAGTTAGATGTTAAACTCCATATATAATCCAAGATTTTCCCAAAGTTTTCCCTACATATTTTCTTTATTTATTTGTTTTTTAAAGATTTTTTTATTTATTCATGAGAGAAACACAGAGAGAGGCAGAGACAGGCAGAGGGAGAAGCAGGCTCCCTGCAAGGAGCCCAATGTGGGATTCGATCCCGGGATTCCGTGGTCATGCCCTGAGCCAAAGGCAGGTGCTCCACCGCTGAAACCTGCAGGCGTCCCTATTTTCTTCATTTAAAAAACTCATCTGGGATCCCTGGGTGGCGCAGCGGTTTGGCGCCTGCCTTTGGCCCAGGGCGTGATCCTGGAGACCCAGAATCAAATCCCATGTCGGGCTCCCGGTGCATGGAGCCTGCTTCTCCCTCTGCCTGTGTCTCTGCCTCTCTCTCTCTCTCTCTCTCTCTCTCTCTCTCTCTGTGACTATCATAAATAAATTAAAAAAATAAAATAAAATAAAAAAATAAAAAGCTCATCTGGAGGCCCCTGGGTGGCTCATTCGGTTAAGTGTCCTACTCTTGATTTTGGCTCAGGGTCATGAGCTCGGAGCTGCTTCAGATTTGATCTCTGCCTCCCCCCGTACCCCACCCCAAAGCTCCAAAGCTCCAAAGCTCCCCCCGTACCCCACCCCAAAGCTCATCTGCTCCCTCCTCTCCTCTCCTCTGCCTACTGAATTGCACCGCCCTCCCACTCTCTCATGTCTAACATGAGGTACACTTTCTTTCTCTTGTTTATTTAAGTTTGCAGATACCCTTGATTAATGTCCTCCTTTGTAAAACTGTCACTCTAGTAGGTTGGGTAATGCAAGTAGATCTCCTCTGGGTGCTGGGAAGCCTTCCTTTCTCTATGCTGTAGCTTCTGGGCCAAGGGAAGTGGACGTTGTCCCTCACAGAGATAAATCTTACCAAGTTATTCTCAAAATTGTCCTATAAAACCAAACTTATGGGACGCCTCAGCGGTTGAGCTCACCTGGCATGACCCCGGAGTCCTGGGATCAAGTCCCACATTGGGCTCCCTGCATGGAGCCTGCTTCTCCCTCTGCCTGTGTCTCTGCCTCTCTCTGTGTGTCTCTCATGAATAAATAAGTAAAATCTTAATAAGAATAATTTTTTTAGGGCAGCCTGGGTGGCTTAGCAGTTTCGCGTCGCCTTCAGCCCAGGGCGTGATCCTGGAGTTCCGGATCAAGTTCCGAGTTGGGCTCCCTGCAGGGAGCCTGCTTCTCCCTCTGCCTGTGTCTCTGCCTCTCTCTCTGTCTCTCATGAATAAATAAGTAAAATCTTAAAAAAAATTTTTTTCTTAAAAAAGGATCAAAGTTTACTTTAAAAAACTGGACCCTTCCCCCAACTTCCATGTCTGTAGAATTGCCGGTTACTCGTCCTAATGGGTTTCTTTCTGCCCTTGCTACAATTTTTATACTTTCTTAATCCATTAACAATTAAAGTGAGACTTTTCTAATTTTTCTGTTCTGACTTAGCAAACTGTTGGGAAAGAGCTTTCGGAGCTGTTTCTCTGAAAGCTCCTGGGTCCGGTGTGCTCTGGTGTCTGGGGCTCCCCAAAGAGCTCCTGGGTCCGGTGTGCTCCGGTGTCTGGGGCTGTGATTGCGTCTTCTGCAAACGGGTGGTGGTATTCCTGCCCCCTTGATATGTTGATGATCCACGTGAACTGTTTGGTTTTATCCTCACCCATGATTGGAGCTTGCACCCGGCGCCACAGGTGTGGCCAGTGTGGCAAAGGTGGCAGCTTTGGTGGCCTTGGCGGGCACGCCCGGGGAAGCTGGGTGCCTGGGTGTCGGGTTCCTGCAGCTCCCTGGAGCAGGTCAGTCCTGTGCAGGGAAGCCATGGGCATGGGCCGTGTGCCTCTGTTGCTCCACCTGTCCTTAAGAGTCACATCTTTTCATACATTTTCTTATCTGTTAACATTTCTCATTTCTCTTTATTTGACATTAAGTTAAAAAGTGGACTTTTAGTTTTCCCATTAACAACTCAGAATTGATGGGAGAAAATCCCAGTCAGTGCCTGCCTCCAAATCGTGTTGGCTTATTTTCTGGTCCAGGCCAGAGCGGATCCAAACAGGTACTGGGTGCGTGTCTCTTTACGTCAAGACCTTTTTCCTGTATTGTCTTTTCTTCACCTTTTATATCGTAACAGCTTTTATGTTAGATGAAAAGCTCTTCCTTCCATTTTGGTAGCTGGAAAGTGTTCATTTAATTTCATAGATATGGACTTTTCCCCTTTTGGACTTAACTGACATGGGGTTAACATGGTACCAGTCCCCTAGGCTCTCTTCTCACATCTAATGTCTCTAAGGCACAGGTGCACATCATGTCCTGGGGCGACTTGCAGAAGCCTCTGTTAGGTGGGTGTGCCTATTTCAAGCCACAGACCTGTGGCTGTGGGTCTGTCCTCCACTGGCAGATGAGGACTGATGCATAAACATGCACACAGTGTCAGGGATGTTCCAGGCTCTTGATTCTAGAGGTTTCATTGTGTTATCAGAGGGAAAATACCTTTTGAATTTCTCTTATTCCCTCTTTATGGGGAACTTAACAGAAGTTGTGGTTTTAGACAAAAGGGTAAAGAACACACCCTACGGTGTGTTTGGGTATGTATGAAGCCGAGGCTGAAAAACCCAGGTGGGGAGTCCAGTCGGGGTAGACTTCATCTGGAAAGACATTCTTCGTGTTCTTTCCTTTGAAAGTTTTCTCGTTCTGCACCAGAAAGAGCCCCGAGAACCCCAGGTAAGCATGGGAAAGTGAAAGTTCTGGGTCTGGGCATCCACTCGTAAGTCATAATAGGTTAACCATAGGTTGGAGGCAACTTCTGGTGGTTGGCCTGTTTCTGGTCCTGTGTTTTAACAGAAAGCCTCTGCTGTAACTGGGTTTCCATGGTGGCTGGTGATTGTCATTCCAGGAAAGTCTTACCTGGGCCCACACTGGGCGTTTCTGGTCAAAGCTGCGTCTTGGGAGGGCACACATTTTCTGAAGCAAGCCCTCGAAGGCAGGGCATAGAGGCTGTTTAGCAGAGCAGACTCCCAGCCCATCGGGCGCCTAGGCATCAGGGAGCCCTTAGACTTCCGTGACCCCAGTAAACTCTGGCATTTGCTTTGTGCTCCCGTGCCTGGGGCTGTGATTGCAAGCGAGTTATGCTGATGAACAGCGAGTGTCTGTCTTTTCCACAGTGGGAAGGGAAATGATTGCTAGGGCGGCTTTCAGGAGGCCGGTCATTATTGTGAAAAAGAGAATTGTAGCCTGTCCAAAGAGAATTGTAGCCTATCCGGGGTTTGGCTGTTCTCTGAGATGCCTTCCAGTTACCACAGAACCCCGAGGTTGTTGACATTCTGCCAAAAACAAACAAAACAAAGCACACAGAGTTCCCTGCCTCCGGAACAAAAGAGCTTCTACTAAGGTCTCCTCGGCGCCGCCCAGGGCTGCCCGCGGGGGAGGCTGGTTCTCCCTCTTCTCTTGGAAGAAGCTCTGACCCGGCCTCCTGCCAGAAGCTTTCTTTTTTTCATTTTCTTTTTTTTAACTTTATTTTGAACTAAGTATAGACTCTTAAGATGTCACAAAAATTGTGTGGAGCTGTCCTCGTGCCCTTCAAGTGTCTTACGGAAGTACGCTCCTTATCGGAGGCAGGAAACGGCCATTGGCGCGCTCGATGGGCTGCAGCCCCGCGCTCCTGCCTCGCCGGCCTGTACGTGCTCAGCTGTGCTGCTCACATGTGCGTCTGTGTGGCAACTGGATTTGTGCAGCCGCGGTTCGGTCAGGTGCGGAGCTGACCGTCAGACAGAGGGGCCGGCGCGGCCCCCCACGCCCTGGCCTTGCCCCAGAGCCCCAGTGCCCCAGCACAGCGCCACTCCCCGAAGAGCTCCTGGGTGCGGCTGCTGTGAGCTCCTGAGGGGCCCACAGCAGTGGGCTGACCTCTCTCCATCTGCCCACCTCTGTTGGTTTTGAGGTAGATGAAGTTATAGGACTCCGGTGTGTTTCCTCTCAAAGACAGGAAACCTCTGGGGAAGGATCACAGTATCCTTTATCTGTTTGTTATAAAGTATCTGTAATTTCACTGGGACTGTCTTGGAACTCAATTAATGATTAAAAACAGAAAAAGAAATTGTTACAAGTAATTGAAGTGAGCCGGTGACTCCTACAGAAACATGCAGGGACAACTTGCTCTTCACAGAGATGGGGTCTGAGCTGCCTGCCAGCCTCTAGCCATCAGGCCCCAGGGTTGCAGTGTCCTGGGACACCCTGCACCCGAACCCTCCGTCTAAGAGGGTCTTGCCCTCCCCCAGGGGCACATTTCTTCATGTGGTCATGGTAGCTGCTTGTGTCTCCTCTGCGTGGCCTGGTCCTCCTGCCACCCCGCGATACAAAGACTTTTGAATTGTCAAAGATGTTACAAGGCAGAGTTTTATCTTATTTTTCAGAATTTTTTTATTATTGACCCCAATATAAAAATAACCCTCTGAGGTCAGACTTTTCCCAAGATGAGGTCTCTGGCCTTTGGCGTTGCTCACAGTGTAACATGATGTCTTCGGGCAGCTAGGTGGTCAGCCCGCAGGACTAGGAAACCTGGATGTAACATTTTCATGTTATTTCTCTACATTTAAAAGAAGTTCTTCCTTTAGCATAGTGTTGGCTCTCTTTTTCTTTTTTCTTTCTTTTAAAGATTTTATTTATTTATCCATGAGAGACACAGGGAGAGAGAGAGAGAAGCAGGCTTCCTGCGGGGAGCCCGACGTGGGACTCGATCCCGGGACTCCAGGATCATGCCCTGGGCTGAAGACAGATGCTCAACTGCTGAGCCACCCAAGGGTCCCCTGGCTGTCTTTTTCTATAGGACTCTGTGCTATGTGTCGGCTGCTGTCTCCAGACTTCTCTGGAGCACGGGTGAAGGTGTGGGGTACTGGCTGCACCTGGAACACTCCACCTGAGAGTACAGGGTTCTTGCAAAGCCCACAATTTGAAGGGGGGCCCCGCCTGCCCTGGGAGGGGCGGTGGGAGGCGAGGCAGGGGCCAGGGAGCCCTGTCTGAGGGGGGCTCAGACCATGGTCTCACTGTGATCTTGGCCACCTGGCGTCTCTAGTCATCCACCTGTGTCCTGAGTATGGTGCTCTAGCCTTCCCATGAATCTGGATACTGTCTAATATCTTGCCAACAAAATCCCTTTCTACCTAGTTTGGTAAAATCTCTTGGGCAAGCAAGGACTTTGCAGACAGAGAGACTGGGTAGGTAATATGGCCAAGGTGCCCCAGACAGGGGGTGGACCTCCAGGCCCAGCCACTCCCCTGGATTGTGCCCTTCCTTGTGACTTAGATTATGTGGGAAATCAGTGTTCCTAAATTGTGACTGACGTCCCCACTCCCCACAAATAGCCAGAAACATTGACGGCCTTTGGGTCACATTTGGTTAGAAAAATCAGAAAAGCCTTCATTAAATAAGATGCATTTGCAGTGGGCCTTAAGGGATGGATGCGACCTGAAAGGGAAGGATATTCCAGGCAGACTTAGCAACAGGAAGGCATTAGGGTTAGGCTCTTCGGGGCCACTGAAGGGCCCGTCCAGGCCTGTGAGCAGCACGTGAAAATCACCTGATATGGCTTCTTCACTGGTGCTCTTTAGACACTTGAAAGACTCCACAGCATTTGGATCAGGGGCTGGTTTCGGGAGAGCAGATCTCAGCTGGGACAGGGCAACGGCGGAGGGTTCCAGCTTCTGCATTCCTCCAGACTTCACTCACCAACCACTCTCAGGACCTCTGCCATACTTGCAGCTTACCTATAGAGTCATTTCATGTAGTACTTTTCTTTAATCAACTCACTTCTATTTATTTATTTGAGAGGGGGAGAGAGAGCACAAGTGGGGTGGAGGGGCAGAGGGAAAGGGAGAGAGAATCTTTCTTTCTTTCTGTCTTTCTTTCTTTCTTTCTTTCTTTCTTTCTTTCTTTCTTTTTTTTTTGGATTTATTTATTTATTTTGAGAGAGTGCGTGTGAGCAGGGAGACGGGGGACAGGGGGAGAGAGAGTCCCAAGGAGACTCCACACCCAGCACAGAGCCTGATGCGGGGCTCAAACCCATGACCTAGAGATCGTGACCTGAGCCAAAATCAAGAGTCGGCCTCTCAACCGACTGAGCCACCTGGATGCTCCTCATTTCTTCTGTTAAATACACTTTATTTTATTTTTTAAAAAAGATTTTTTTTTATTTATACATGAGAGACACACAGAGAGAGGCAGAGATGCAGGCAGAGGGAGAAGCAGGCAACATGCGAGGAGCCTGATGTGGGACTCAATCCCGGGACCTCAGGATCACGCCCTGGGCTGAAGGCGGCACTAAACCGCTGAGCCACCTGGGGATCCCAAATAAATTCTTGAAAGAAAGGAAATGGTAGAAGGGGTCTTGGAGTGTTGGGAAGAAAAAAATAGAAAAAGCAAAACTATGAGTAAATCCAGTAAGCTTTCCTGAGTCATGTTTGGTGGTTGAAGCAGGATGTGTTACACTCCTGTGGTTCTCAGTGTCTGTGGAGGAAGGGGCTGTCCAGGAGGAGGTCGGAGGACACAGGGATGTAAGGTTTTCCTGCTTCTGTCTGAGTTAGTAAAATGCTGACGCCAGTCATTGTGATAAGTTAAGTGTGTCTAATGTGATACCCAGAGTAGCCACTCAATCTAAGCAAACCGTGAGTGCCAAAGCAACTAGAATTCTACATGACGTTAAGCAGCCATAGGAAGTCAGGAAGGAGAAAAACAAGACACAAAAGACAGGGAGCCAACAAAACAAAAAGGCAGATTAAAGGCCTAACATATCAATGATTTCCTTAAAAGAAAATGTCTGGGGGATCCCTGGGTGGCTGAGCGGTTTAACGCCTGCCTTTCTCAGGGCGCGATCCTGGAGTCCCGGGATCGAGTCCATGTCGGGCTCCCAGCATGGAGCCTACTTCTCCCTCCTCCTGTGTCTCTGCCTCTCTCCATCATGAATAAATAAATCTTAAAAAAAAAAAAAAAAAGGAAAATGTCTGAAAATAAAAGATTGTTAGAGTGTATTTATAGAAAAAAAGTTGACCCATATGCTGTCTGAAAGAAACCTACTTCAGATATAATGGTTTGTGGGGTGCCCTGGTTGGCTCAGAACAGCATATGACTCTTGATCTGAGAGTCATGAGTTCAGGCCCCATGTTGTGTTTAGAGATTACTTGGATAAATAATATTTCGTATATATTTAATGATACAGGTGGATTGAAAGTGAAAGGATAGGAAAAGATAAACCATGCAAACTTTAATCAAAAGAGGAGTAACTCGGGATCCCTGAGTGGCTCAGTGGGTTTGGCACCTGCCTTCGGCCCAGGGCCTGATCCTGGAGTCCCAGGATCGAGTCCTGCGTCAGGCTCTCTGCATGGAGCCTGCTCCTCCCTCTGCCTGTGTCTCTGCCTCTCTCGCTATCTCTCTGTGTCTCTCATGAATAAATAGATAAAACCTTAGGAAAAAAAAAAAGAGGAATAACTAAGAAAATAACTAGGGACCTGGGGGCACCTAGGTGGCTTGGTCGGCTGGGCGGCTGCCTTTGGCTTGGGTCATGATCTCAGGGTCCTGGGATCCTGCCCTGCATTGGGTTCCCTGATGGAGGGGGGCAGGGAGCCTGCTTCTCTTTCTCTCTCTCTCTGTAGCTTCCCCCAACTCATGCATGTGCACCCTCTCCCTCTCACATAAATAAATAATTTAAAAATAAAATAACCACGGACAGAGTGGAACACTGTATAATGGAAAAAGGATCAGGGGATCCCTGGGTGGCTCAGCGGTTTGGCACCTGCCTTCAGCCCAGGGCGTGATCCTGGAGTTCCGGGATCGAGTCCTGCATCGGCTCCCTGCATGGAGCCAGCTTCTCTGTCTACCTGTGTCTCTGCCTCTTTCTGTGTCTCTCATGGATAAATAAAATCTTTGGAAAAAAAAAAAGTAATGGACAACGTAGGTAGACCTCAGGGGCATCATGATGAGTGAAGAAAGCCAGTTTCTTTTTTTTTTATTTTCTTTTCTTTCTTTTTTTTTTTTTTTTTTAGAAAGCCAGTTTTGAAGTTCAGGCACTGTGACTGTTTACATAACATTCTCAAAATGACAAAATTTTTGAAGTGGAGAACAGATCTGTGATGGCCAGAGGTTAGAGATGGCAGGGAGGCCTTGGTGGGTATGACTCTAAAGAGCTCACACCAGGGAGACTTATGTTGGAATGGTTCTGTATGCTGACACGCACGAGTGCATGCACACAATAAAATGGCACCCGCCATTTAGAAAAACCGTTTTCTGGTTTTGATGCTGTAGTTGTGCTGTGACGACAGGGGACACTGGCTGGAGGGTGAGACCAGACCTGTCAGGGTGATCTTTGCAACCTCCTCTATACCAGTAATCTCAAAATAAACAGCAAAGGAAAGTGGATCAGCTACCAGATACCTAAGACCACAAGGACTTAACCATATGTGGAAAGTCACCTGTGAAAACCACGGATGTGGCAGGGACGCCCGGACGGTGCAGTGCGTTAAGCTTCTGACCCTTGGTTTCAGCTCAGTCGTGATGTCAGGGTCGTGTGACCACGTCGGGCTCCACGCTCGGCAGGGAGTCTGCTTGAGATTCTTTCTGTCCCTGTGTCTCTCCCCTACTTGCAGTCTCTCTCTCTCTTTCTCTCAAATAAATCTTTAAAACATAAATGTGTATGTGACTGTTGAGTGAAAGCGTTCATTTCCAGGCCACCTGAATCACCCGTAAACCACCAGTGGGAGGGGGACACGCTTCGTCAAGGACCCTGACAGAGGCCGTTCCTGAGGGTGACAGCTCACCAGACCTCACTGGAAGGCTTTGGTGAACTTCACACAGAGCCTGTGCTGCTTCCAGAAGCTCAGGCTCTCGGAAGGTCACGCGTGGCCTGCTGGGCCCTGGGCAGCTCCAGACGCGAGGCAGTACGTTTCACAGGAGGGAGGCAGCGAGCGAGCCAGGTCCGGTGTCCCGGCGTCTGGAGAAAGTAGACACGCAGGATAAACAGCTCGAGGAACGTGGTGACAGTGGCCAGGGGCATGGAGTGGGCTCTCTGCAGACATCTCCTCACCTTCCCAGCGAGAAACCCGTAGCTGGACGAGGAGATCCCGCCTTCGTTACCACGTCTGCCGAAAGCCGCAAGGCACAAACGAGGTAGAGCTGCCTACCAGACCCAGCTTCAAAATCAACAGTTTTTCGTATTTTAGACCATTTGGATGCATATTCAGGGTTCTTTAATTTGGGTGCTAATAATCTTTCTCTTTTTTTAAACGAGATTGGTTTTATTTTTGTCTTTGGCAGCGGACACACCGTGGGATTGTATTACTTTACTCGATGCCCTTAAGTTTGTACTAAAAATATTTACATTGAAGAACAGTCACACAGTAAAGAATCCCTCTGCCAACACAACCCCTTCCCCATATGTTTTCCTCTTTGTTTCATACATAAATAGCAGTTTACAAGGTTATAAATAAAACTATCAGCTCCTATGGCCCCAAAGTATATACAGGTTCCAGAGCTTGACGGAATGTTCTGTGATTTTGTGACTCACAACACACGCTATTCACAGTGCTTATCTCCATCAAATGTCTTGTAATCGATCACAAGTGGTCATTGAACCAGTTCTGCCAGTAATAGACCTTTCCATGCACTTGCTTAAAGGTGCCGTGTTTTGGGGCACTGGGGGGGGATCCGTCCGTTAAGCATCCGACTCTCGGTTTTGGCTCAGGTCATGATCTCAGGGTGTGGCCCTGCGCCCTGCGTTGGGCTCCCCGCTGAGTGTGGAGCCTGTTTGAGATTCTGTCTCCCTGTCCCTCTGCCTCTACCCCCACCTACCTCCCCTAAAACGAAAAGATGTCCTGTGTTTGTTAATATTTTATTTATTTATTCATGAGAGACAGAGAGAGAGACAGAGACACAGGCAGAGGGAGAAGCAGGCCCCATGCAGGGAGCCCGATGTGGGACTCTATCCGGGGTCTCCAGGATCACACCCTGGGCTGCAGACGGCGCTAAACCGCTGCGCCACCGGGGCTACCCTGTCCTGTGTTTGAAAAGTGAAAATGGTCTGGGGCTCCTGCCTGGCTCAGTGGGTGAAGTATGCCATTCTTGGTCTCGGGGTCCTGCATTTGAGCCCCACGTTGGGCACAGAGATTACTTTAAAAATAGAGAAAATAAAAAAAAAAATAGAGAAAATAGGGACGCCTTGGGGGCTCAGCAATTAGGTTTCTCCCTTCAGCCCAGGGCGTGACCCTGGGGTCCCTAGATGGAGTCCCATGTCAGGCTTCCGGCAGGGAGCCTGCTTCTCCCTCTGCCTGCGTCTCTGCCTCTCTCTCTCTGGGTCTCTCATGAATAAATAAATAAAATCTTAAAAAAAAAACCAAAACAAAAACTGTGATCCAGCCATTAAGACATTTATAGAAGGTCATAAACTGATCTGAAATCAAAACGAATTTGTGAGAAACTAGTTTAAGATTATCAGTGATCCGGGATCCCTGGGTGGCGCGGCGGTTTGGCGCCTGCCTTTGGCCCAGGGCGCGATCCTGGAGACCCGGTATCGAATCCCATGTCGGGCTCCCGGTGCATGGAGCCTGCTTCTCCCTCTGCCTATGTCTCTGCCTCTCTCTCTCTCTCACTGTGTGCCTATCATAAATAAATAAAATTAAATAAAAAAAAAAAAGATTATCAGTGATCCCACCTCAATCGTACCTTAGTATTTTATTTGTAGTTTGACTCATATAACTCTAATGAGAATATTAGTTGGGAATGCTTTTCTTTCTATGTTTTCTACCCAATAAATGAAGGCCTAAAAAACAATGTACTATATAAAATTAAATATAGCTAACACGCAAAAATCACTTTTACTACATAAAAATAATTTGTGTGTGGGGTGGTACCTGAGTGGTATAGTCAGTTAAGCATCTGACTTTTGATTACGCCTCAGGTCACCATCTCAGGGTGTGAGATTGAGCCCCATGTCCAGCTCCACACTCAGTGGAAGTCTGCTTGAGATTCTCTCTCTCTCTCTCTCCTCTCTCTAAATGAATAAAGGAATGAATGAATGATTTCTGGAGGGACGTGTAAGAAACCAGTAACACGCATCCGTCTTGGGCCCAGGAGGGAGACTTCCACCTGTACACCTTTCAGATGTCTCACATGTATGCTGACCTGAAACTCAACATCAGTAATACTTGTAATGCACTGTCCTCTGTGCTCAGCTTTCGGGTCCCACGTTGCTTAGGGATTCAGAGACTGCTCAGGGAAGGAGCGGTCTGCCCTCATGGGTTGGGATCTGCATCTGACTTCACTGCCTAAACTTGCCAAGAGCTCCAAGGAGAAGAACACCCAGAAAATAGCCTCTGGCAACAGGGTTGCAGAGGTCTCAGCAGGTTCTGCGTGGGGGCAGGGTCTCGGCCAGGGCCCAGGAGACTGGGATGAGGGGGTGGCCAGAGCCACAGAAAGCAGGCTTCCCAGCCGTGCTGCTCCACTTGGCTGTTCCTGGAATCACTCGGGCTGCTTGGCCCCGTCCAGGTGTGGTTGGGCTGTGGCCTCAGGGCCGTGAAGGGGACTCCGATGTGAAGCCACTGCTGAGGACCCATGTCCCTCAGCCAGCGTACTTCACCAATGGCTTCACCACCCTTAGGTCTGCCTGGGCTGATGAAAGCAGATTCCCCGTCCAGACCCAGTCACCAGGTGTGCCGGCGGCCGTCCCAGTCCAGGAGCTGATGCTGAGCACGTCCCCTCTTGCTCCTCCACCAGGTAGGTGTGGGTACTCGCATCCCTTTGAAGGGAGCCCCTTGTTCTTGGATGGAGAGTCTTAGGGTGCCTTCCCACTGTGCCCCGGTGGACAGTGTGCTCTTTAAAGACAGAGCCTTTTTTTTTTTTTTTTTTTAAGATTTTAAGTATTATTTGAGAGAGAGAGCGCAAGTGCATGTGCAAGGAGGGGCAGAGGGAGAGGGGGAGAGAACCTAGAGCAGAGGCCCTGCTGAGTACAGAGCCTGATGCATGGCTTGATCCCACGGCCTGAGCTGAAACTGAGAGTCGGGACACCCGACGGACTGAGCTACCGGGCACCCCTAAAGATCAAGAATTTCAGCATTGTGATTTCTTTCCTTTTCCCAAGGTAGATACGTCAGACGCCCTCTCCTTGGGGCACAGCATCTAGATCTGCTGAATAAGCAGCTTCTCTGTGGGCTGAGCCTGACTACAGGCTCTCTCTCTGGTTACTCCTCCAGAAACCCCTGTCCCACCTCCGCACCCATGTCAGGTGCTTGGGTTTAATGAGGTCCCTGGTCATGAGTCATTGTTTGATTCCCCCGTGTGCAGCTCACTGCCTTAGTCGGCCACACCTCTTCTGACTTCCAAGACCTTAGCCCTCCTGTCTCAGCGTGAAGGAGAATGCACACAGATTAGCTTGGGTCTCTCTTTAAATCGTGGTAAACGCACCTAACATAAAATCTACCATTAGTGGTAGTCTCTGCCCCTCTCTCTCTCTCTGTATGACTATCATAAATAAATAAAAATTAAAAAAAAAACTACCATTAGTGACGTGAGTGCAGTCACAGTGTTTGTAGTCATGGCCACCACTCTCATCACCCGGGAACCCTGCACATTAGCAGCGGCTCGCGGTGCCCTCAGCCCCAGAGCCACCTACTTTCTGCCGCTGTAGATTTGCCTGTCCTGGACATTTCACGTACATGGAGCCCTAGCCCATGCCCTCTCTCTGTCCGGGCATCTCGCGGGGCAGAGAGGCTTCCATCCCTGCTGTAGGTGTCACGCTCCATTCCTTTTATGGCAAGTACTATTCCATTGTGTGGATTTGCTGTGTTGTGTTTATCCGTCTGGTGAGGGATGATCTGGGTTGTTACAGAGAACGAAGCCTTGAACCTTTGTAAGTTTTTGTGTGAGTCCATTTCCGGCTCTCTTGGGTGTACCCCCAAAAGTGGAATCGCTGGATCACCGGTACCTCTGCTTAAACTTTGAGGATCTGTCAGGTGGTTTCCCCAGCAGCTGGCACCGGGTTACATTCCCACCAGCAGCACACAGGGGCCCACCTGCTCCGCAGGCTCAATAGCACTCGTCATCTTTCACTTTTTTGTGTTTAAAGCTACCCTTATGGGGGTGTATACAGGTTGTGGGGTGGAGCCGAGAGGGGCTCTCGACGCTGGGCTCGATCCCCCGACCTTGAGAGCATGACCTGAGCCAAAACCAAGAGTTGGACCACCCAGGTGGCTACACACAGGTGTTTAAATGAATTGTTTTAATTATATAGAGAAAACCAGTTAAAGTCAGAAAGTAAAAAGTTTATCAGAAAAACCAGCCATCTCTGGTCTCCTCCCATCTTCCGTAAGCTGTCTTTGGGGGGCCACTCTGAGCTACCAGCCTCCATTGGTCGCCGGCCGCTGGTCTCATCCTCCCTTAGAGGCCTGTACCGTCTACCTTCTTGGGTCCACAAGGCTGACAACTCAGACCCATAGGCCCTTTCGTTCTCTCGACACAATGCATTTGTTAGGACACTGGTTTGGCGGTTTAAAAAAGACCCGAACAGCAGATACCTTGCCTCACACCAGGCAGACAAACCTGCCTTTCTCTGTAAGGAATCCAGGGATGGATGCTGGTTTCCAGCTGCAGGGCCCCACGCACACTCTGTGCTGTCGCCTGGCCGTCCCCAGAAGCGTCCCTGCCCCATTTCCCAGGGTGCCTGCAGGCCGGCCCCGCACGGTCACCAATGTCCACCCTGCCACAGGCAGGGCCCCCAAACCCGTCACCTGCTATCCACTGCCTCCTCCATGGACGTCCAGCACGTCGTGCGTCATTATTAGTAACAATCAGCTAGTGTTTGAGTGCTTAATGTCAGGCGCTGTGAGGAGTGCTTTATATGAATCTGCGACCTACATCCTTCCAGCAGCCCTCAAAACAGACGCTGGATTCCTTTTACAAGTAAGGACATGGGGCGGGATGCCGGGGGGGCGGGGGGAGCTCAGTGGTTGAACCGCTGCCTTTGGTTCAGGTCATGACCCCTGGGCCTGGGATCGAGTCCCGAGTCGGGCTCCCTGCAGGAAGCCTGCTTCTCCCTCTGCCTGTGTCTCTCCCTCTCTGTGTCTCTCATGAATAAATAAATACAATCTTAAAAATAAACAAGGAAACGGGGCGTGGTCACGTCAAGTCGTTTGCCCATTTAGCACAGTGAGCGCAGGCCGGCTGGCGAGCAGAGCCACCTTCGCTGTCGCCTGCTCTCCTCGGGGCTCAGCCCTCCGGGGTGGCCCCGTGGGGGTGCTGGCCACAGTGTGGTCTGTGGGCCCACGGGGCTTACTTAACACCTTGCGGTGGGTGTATGACCTACCGCGTCCCCAGCACCAGAGGCGACACCGGGGGTGGGGTGGGGTGGGGTTCGGGATGAAAATACCCCCACCCGCTGGCTCTGCACAACCAGTCTGCCAGTTAGACTGTCGTGGGTGGCGTCCGCGACATCGTCAACATTTAGCTTTTGCTTCTCGGGCTGATGGTCCAGTGACGGCCGCACCCATGCGGGGAGGCAGCGCAGGGCAGGGCCCCGGGAGGCCTGGGGGGCGGCAGCTGTGTGACTGTCTCTGTTCTATTGACGCAGCGACCAGGAGCGGAGCTCTGGGATGTGCATATGACGATGGACAGCAAGGACCTAGAAGCCGAAATCCACCCCCTGAGGAACGAAGACAAGAGGCTGCCCGAGACCCCGGGAAACCTGGGCCATGCAGACGAGAAGTTGAAAAGCTCACCCCGGCAGCCCCGCCTCTCCCGGTGCCGCACCATCGTGTTTTTTCTTTCACTGTTTGTCTGCCTGTTCGTAGTGTTCGTGGTTTCGTTCATCATCCCGTGCCCGGAACGGCCCGTGTCGCAGGGGATGTGGCGGATAGACTACAGCACGGCAGGTGTGCCCCGGGGCCCGGTCCTGGGGTGGGGTGCGGGGGGCACCGGCAGGCCCCGGGCTCTGTGCACCAAGGGAGGCGCCCGTTTGGCCACGTTTTGGAATTTAAAGAAACCGCAGATCTCGGGGCCGGGTTTGTGACGGGCTCTACCAACTGTGGCCGGCAGCACCGACGCCACGCGCCCCGTGTCTCCCGCAGAACCAGCCTTCGTGAAAAGCCCCGAGTCAGCCTTTCTCTGGACTCCCGGCTTGGTCGCGATTGGGAGCAGCGGCAGGTGTAAATGCCGCAGCCTGGGCCTGTCGTGCCGCACTGCTGGGTGTCTCCTGCAGCCAAGGGACTTTCTCAGTTAGGCCTCAGAGTCTGAAGCTTAATTTTGAGAGGGAGGAATAAAGTATGTTGGTTTTCTGCAGCTTTTATTGAAGCATAATCTGTATGACAGATCAGTCACTTGTTTTATGTATGCGCCTCCATGACTTTTAGTCTATTCACGGAGCAGCTGTGCAACTGTCAGCACGGTCCCATTTCCGAAGATTCCAGCAGCCCCGTCCCCTAGCCCAGGCTGCCACCAGTTGCCTCCTGCCTTCAGTCTTGCCTTCTGTGGACTTGGCCCATGAACAGGATCACGTGACCTGTGTCCTGGTCCAGCTTCTCTCACTGAGGCCCATCTGTCGGTTACAGCGTGTCCCCCGCTTCTCTCTGGGGCTGAACAGGCTTCCTGTGCACATGACACCTCACGACAGGTTCACCTGTTGGTGCACATCTGGGTGGCTCAGTGTCTTACCTTTATGACTGATACTGCGAGGAACACTATACAATGGTCTTTGCATGGACGCATGTTTTTCGGTCTCAGGTAGATTGCTAGGAGTGAAGATGTTGAAACTCGTGGTAAGTTGATTTGTAGCTGAGTCACAGCCCAGCTGCCTCCGTCGGGCGGCACCGTTCCCGGCTCCCCCGACCCCAGCGATTCTGCGTTCTCCGCATCCCAGACCATAGAAAGCCATCACGTTGTGATTTGACTTTGAATTTCTCTAATGACTCAGGATGCTGATGGGCATCTCTTCATGGGGTACTGGCCATTCTCAAATCTTCTTTGGTAAATGTCTCTTCAAATTCTTGCTCATTTGAAAAATATGAGGGGCAACTAGGTGCCTCATTTGGTGACACATCTGCCTTCATCTCAGGTGATCTCAGGGTTCTGGGATTGAGTCCCGCTTTGGGCTCCCTGCTCAGCGGGGCATCTGCTTCTTCCTCTGTCTATGGCCCCTGCTCATGATCTTTCTCGCTCTCAATAAAATCTTTAAAAAAATAAAATCATATATTTTATGTTATTTATTGTTTTAAGCACGGAACCCAGTGTGGGGCTTAAATTCACAACCCTAAGATCGAAACTTGAGCCAAGATCACAAGTTGGACGCTTGAATGACTGAGCCTCCAAAAATATGATTTTTTAATTATGGAATTATAAAAGTTCTTTATGTATTGCAGATACAAGTCTTTTATGAAATACATGATTTGCAAATATTTGCAGCCAGTGGCTTATCTTTGCATCTTCGTAAGGTTCTTTTCTTTTCTTTGGAGAGAGCTCGAGCACCTGGAGGGGCAGCAGGGAGGGGGAGAGAGAGAGGCGAGAAAGAACCCCCAGCCGACTTCCCCGGAGTACAAAGCCCTCAGTGCAGCCTGATGGGCTCCATCTCATGACTCCGAGACCCTGACCTGAGCTGAAACCAAGAGTTGGACACTCAACCTACTGAGCCACCCAGGTGCCCCAGAAACACTACTGATACTACATTGATCTTTTGTCTTGTGACCTTGTTGACCTCATTAATTAGACTAGGAGGTGTGTGTGTATGTTCTCTGCAGTTTCCTACATAAGCATGTAATATTGCAAAGCAGACAGGTTGGTTTTTTTTTTTTTTAAGATTTTATTTATTCATGAGAGAGAGAAAGAGAGAGAAGCAGAGACACAGGCAGAGGGAGAAGCAGGCTCCATGGAGGGAGCCTAACGCGGGACCCGATCCCAGGACTCCAGAATCATGCCCTGGACTGAAGGCGGCGCTAAACCACTGAGCCACCTGGGCTGCCCTGCTTCTTCCTTTCCAATCTGATTCCTTTTTCTTTCTTCTTCTTGCTGGAGTTCACTGGCTAAAACCTCCAGCCAACAGAACAGGTGACGTTGGACAGGTAAGAACAAAGATCTCCTCGAGCTTAGGAAGGAAACTGCTTCTTTCAGCATTAAGTACGATGATAGCTGTAGGTTTTTTCGTAGACACCCTTTAACAGTTTGTTTTTATCATGAAAGGGTGTTGGATATTGTCAGATGCTTTTTTATGGTTGTGAGACAACTGAGTGGTTTTTGCCCTTTATTCCTATTAATATGGAATTTATATTGATTTTCAGATGTTAAATCAGCCTTGAATTGTTGAGGCAGACCCCACTAGATCATGGCATATAGCCCTTTTCCTTTTCCTTGGTTGCTGGATTCATTTTGCTGCTTTGTGTTGAGCACTGGTGTCTGTATCAGTGAGGGACGCTGAACTTCGCTTTCTCTTCTTGTGGTGTCCTCGCCTGGTTCACTGTTAGGGTGACTCTGATTTTTTTTTTTAATTTTTTTTTAATTTATTTATGATAGTCACAGAGAGAGAGAGAGAGAGGCAGAGACACAGGCGGAGGGAGAAGCAGGCTCCATGCACCGGGAGCCTGATGTGGGATTCGATCCCGGGTCTCCAGGATCGCGCCCTGGGCCAAAGGCAGGCGCCAAACCGCTGCGCCACGCAGGGATCCCTGTTAGGGTGACTCTGTTCTCATAGGTGTGTACGTAGCTGGGGCCTTGTCTCTATGGCCTCTTACCTGATGGTTCCTGCCGCCTTGGGCTGCTGGGATATGTGGGGGCTTTCGAGGAAGAGCTGTCACCCTCTCGTTTTTCCAGATCTCTCTGTTCACTTTTTGACTAGTCCCCCTACCTGTTGTCTGCTCTGCCCTGTATCCCAGCCTGTGGCTGGCTCCAGAGCTGGCCTCCCCCGTTGGCCTGGGAGTTCACAATACCCCTGGGCCCCTGGCTGTGAATCCTGCCATTCCCCTCTGCCAGGGAAGCTGCTGCCTTTGGTCCTGACCTCAGTCTGGTGCCCAGCTGTGGAGGGCAAGACTGGCACCATCCAAGCCTGGAGTCTGGTGTTTGATTTCTATTTTTAAATTGTGGTGAAATATACATCCCATACATGTAAAGAGCATCATCGGTTGTCGTCACTGCACTCGCAGTGCTGTGCAGCCATCCCTGCGGTCTGTTCATCATCTCAACAGCACCGCGCGCGGCAAACACGGACTTCTCTCCCTCCTCCTCCCTCCTCCAGAGCCTCTTGGCCTCTCTGTGTACCTGCGAGTCTGCCTCTTGCAGGGACCTCTATAGAAGTGGAATCACATAACATCTGCCCTCTTGCGCCTGCTGACTGCACTGGGCGTATTGGCCTCAGAGCTCACCCGTGTTGGAGCAGGCATCGGGTTCTCCTTCCTTTTTATGGGGGAATAATGTGTGTTGGGTGTGGACTGCACTGCTCATCCATTCCTCTGTCCACGGACGTTTGGCTTCTTTCCACTTTTTGGCTGCCATGAATGACGCAGCGAACTGGTTGTACGGGAATGGAGTTCCTTTTCCCAGTTATTTTGGGTAAAAGTATGAGGTAGTGTCTCGTTACTGCTCCGATTTGCATTTCCTTAATTGCTGGTGATGCTGAGCATCTTCTCACGTGCCAGGACTATTTATCTATATTCGTGCAAGAAAGGCCTCTCACTCCTTTGCCCATTTTTGACTCGGGTCCCTTGTCAGATGCTAGATTTGCAAGTATTTCCTCCCACTCTGTGAGTTGTCTCTTCACTCACAACAGTGTCCTTTGACGCACAAAGGCTTTACACTTTGATGGACTCCACTTTGTCTGTTTTTTCTTTGGTTGCCTTGCCTTTGGTGTCACATCCAAGGAATCATTACCAAATCCAATGTCGTGAAGATTTTTCTCTATGTTTCTTTTAGGAGGCTCTTAAGCTTAGGCCTCTGACCAATTTTGAATTCTTTATTTTTGTTTTCCTTTTTTAAAGATTTTACTTATTTGAGAGAGAGAGAGAGAGAAGGAGCAGAGGGAGAGGGGCAAGCAGATTCCGTGCTGAGCACAGAGCCCCAGGCGAGGCTCCATCTCAGGACCCTGAGATCATGACTTGCGCAGAAATCAAGAGTCGGATGCTTGACCGACTACCCACCCAGGCGCCCTTTCGTTCAGTTTTGGATGTGGTGTCAGCCCAGCTTCTTTCTTTTGGTGTTTGATTTTAACCCTTGTAGTTTATCATTTGAGTCCTTCGATGGAAGGAGGAGAGCCTTCCGTGTGCAAGAGTGCGGCCTCCGGGCCCCGGGCGCAGGTCGGGAAGGATCTCTTCCTGACGAGAAGGTGTGCAGAGCCCGCACGCGTACAGCCGGGTGCCCTGCTTGTTCCTTCCTGGGCGGCCGACACCTGAGCGTTCGTGCGTCGTGTCCACAAGGGATGCGAGGTGCCGAGGTCGCCGCTGCTCCTAGGGCAGCCTCGCGCTGGAGGCGCTAACGCGTGCCCACCTGGGGGAGTGCACAAGCGGATGGGGTCAGACGCAGCCGTGGCCTGAGGAGTGGCCTTTGATTTCCTTTTTCAGTCACCTATGACTTCCTGGCTACAGAAGACATCAACAGGGACAGGATCCAGGATGTTCTCTTTCTTTATAAAAATGCCAACGGCAGCAACAACTTCAACCTATCCTGCACCGACGAAGGTGATTTGCTTTTATCTGTAAAAGGACAAACTTGTGGTAGGCAGCGGGATCCGCGCCCTCTGCCTCTTCTGGGGAAGCAGCTTGCGTATTTCTGGGAACCAGCACACAGCCCTTGCTTCCCGGGAGGACTGGGCCCCCTCTGGCCCCCGCACACCCCTGACCCCACGAGCCGGCGGGGGGGGGGGGGGGCGGCACCAACCAGGGCTGAGTCCCCCACCGAGCTGGTGTCTCCTACAGGCTTTTCCTCCCCCTGCACCTTTGTGGCTGCCGTGTCGGGGGCCAGTGGCAGCGTGCTCTGGGAGAGGCCCGCGGCCCAGGACGGCGCCCTCGTGCGGTGCTCCGTCCCACAGACACAGGGCAGCAGGACGTCCTCCGCCTGCATCCTCGTGGGCAGACCCAGCTCCTTCGTTGCCGTGGACTTGTTCACAGGTGGGCGGCTCCACACAGGTGTTCCACGCCTGGCAGCTCTGAGGTGGTTCAGCCCTCCTCCTGGGGACCTGTGGGCACGATGGGGAAGGAGCCCCATAGGGAGGCTGCCTCTGAGCAGTCATGCGCGCTGCCGGCCTGCCTTGTCACCTCCCACTCCAGCCGTCCTCGTAGGGCTGGCGTCTGCTCGAGCCCTCGGGGACCATCTGGGCCTGTCAGGGCTCCGTGTGCACAGGCACTGGTCCCTGGGCCTCAGGGTCACCGGCTGGGGTGAGGCCTGGGCCTCAGGACACCAGGGGGACCAGGCAAGAGCATTTCCCCCACCAGTGGTGGTTTTAAAGGAATAGAAGGAAAAAAGAGCAGGCTGGAAATATTTTAAAAAGAGAGGAATTAGTATGAAAGAGGGTGTGGACAAAACAGCATCCGGGTAGGAAAGCTGTCATGCTGGCGCGGTCTGTGGGTCCGGCCATAAACGCACAGCGTCCTCATGTGCCTTCTGGGAGCAGGACTCCGCCAGGGCCTTCGTGGGGGCCCAGGGTCCTGGGAAGTGTCAAGGTCAGGTGGCACCCATCCCGGTGGGAGGGTCAGCGTTGGCCCTGTGATGTCCTAGCACCACGGGGGGGGGAGGGTGGTGGACATGAGAGGCCAGCAGGAAGGGAGAGCTTTCTGGTTGCAGAGGCAACACTTGAGCACTCTGCTGCGTCAGTGACTGACTGCCCACTGGTCGCGCACCGCAAGTCGGCTGGCTTCCTGCTGGCGGGCATTCCATCTTGGGCGCTGCGCACCACCAGCCCGCAGCGCAAGGGGGTGTGGGGGCAGCACTTGGTGACGTCGTCCTTGGTTTCAGGGGAGACCCTGTGGAGCCAGCCCCATGGCTTTGAGAGGAACACCTCCGACCTGAGCTCGTTACTCCAACTGCCCGATGTCGATGCCGACGGGGCCCCAGACCTGCTGCTTCTCACCCAGGAGGACAAGGAGGTACGCTCCCCCAGGTCGCTGTGGCCCACTCCCCGGCCCCTGGTCCGCTTCTACTTCTTGGGCAGCACTCAGGTCTGACCACGTGTCAGGGACTTGCCCAGGGCCCTGTGCTCCTGGCACCTCTGACCAGCACGCGGGTGGCGGCTGTGGGCCCCCAAGGACAGTAGACCGTGCATTCGGCTGTGTGTGTCGCGGCAGCGGGGCTGTCTGGGTCCCCGGGTGGGCAGGTGCCTGGAACCACACACCTGACTCAGGGCCTTTTCTCAAACCGGGATGTTCTGCGCCATCGTGCGTGTTGCAGGTCAGTGGCTACCTCTACTCCGGCAGCACCGGACGCCAGATCGGCCACCGCGGCAGCCTTGGCGTGGGCGGGACCGCTGGCTCCCTCCTGCACGTCACCAGAGCGGGCGCTCACTACATCCTCTTCCCTTGCCGTACGTTGTGCCTCCGCCTGCAGGACCGTCCCTCGCGTGGAAGCCACATGCCCGAGGGCGCAGAGTGGGGGAAGCCTGGGAGCCCAGGGAGGGTGCTTGTGCCGGAGGGACAGGGGTGGCCTGCAGGCTCCGCAGGGGAGGTGGGTGGGGGGCACCGGAGTCCCGGAAGCAGGGCTGGCCGCCTTGTCCTGAGGCCCCTACGTTTCCGACAGCAAGCTCCCTGTGTGGCTGCTCCGTGAAGGGCCTGCACGAAGCAGTGACCGGGGGAGCGAGCCCCCTGCGCAGAGACCTGCTGTGGGAACGCATGCTCAACGCCACCCCCCACGGGCCGCTTGGGCGCAGGTTGGTCTGTGTGGAAGGCGCGGGGGCCATCCCAGGGCGCCGGGTGTACCTCATCTCCACGGGCAGCGGGGTCGGGGGGAGAGCAGCCATGGGGAGCCGGCGGGGAGAGCACGGGGCGAGCCTGCCTGCCACACTGGCTGTCCCCTCCCGTCCCCGCAGCCCGGGAGCCCTCCGCCACCTGACGCACGTGCCGGGGAAGGCAGGCAAGGACCTCCTCCTCGTGACTTCGGAGGCCTGTGTGCTGCTCGACGGCCAAGACCTGACACCCCAGTGGACCTTCCGCACTGCCCAGGTCTTCAGGTACAGCCTCCCCCCAGGAACCGTGCGGTGGCTGCGGGAGGCACCGTGGCCTGGCCCCTGGTGGCCCTGGGCAGAGGCCTGTGGTCGGGGGCTCCTGCCTGGCCCCGGTGCTGCCCCTCCATCCGGCCTCAGCTCCCCGTGGGGCTCTGGCGGGGGGGTGCAGATGGGCAGGCGCCTTCCAGCACTCTGGCCCCCTCCCCTGGGCCCCCTGCAAGCGCTCCCACCCCTGCCCCCCTCCCCTAAGGCCCCCTCCCCCAGGGCCCCTGTGAGTGCTCCCACCGCCTCCCTGCGGGGGTGGGGGGGCCTGCGAGCGCTCTCAGCCCCCCCGCCCCTTGCAGAAAACCCATCCTCGGCCACTACAAACCTGACACCCCTGCCGTGGTCATCGAAAACGGAACCGGCACCGACAGACAGGTAGGCTGCACCTCCTGAGGCCGTGCCCGTGAGTGAGGCCGAGGGACTTTTGCCGCACCGGCACCCTACCCACACTAGCCGCGCCCTCCTGCTTGCCCTCGGGGTGCAGCTCTGCTGGGGCTCCGAGGCCTGGGCAGCCCCACCTGTGACCCGCGTGCCCTCCCACCCCCAGATCCTGCTCCTGGACCTGGGCAGCGGGGCCGTCCTGTGGAGCCAGGCCCTCCCGGGCCTCCCTGGGGACCCGCAGTCTGCCAGCCTGCCAACCGCAGACCACCGCTCGGCCTTCTTCTTCTGGGGCCTCCACGAGCTCTCCGAGCTCTCCGGCACCAACCAGACGGTATGGGTGGGGCAGGTGCTAAGGGGACCCACCCCCTGGCAGGGCAGAGGCCACAGCCAGACTGAGGTCATGCCTGGAAACGGCGGGGAGCTAACTGGGAGCCTGGGCGTGCACATAATGGAAGCTGTGGATAGTAGGTGGGCTCAGACAGCCAGCAGAGGTGGGGAGGCTGGGGCTGTGGTCGGCCTGGGGCACACAACGGGCCCCGCATGGGACGGCAGGGGTGCAGTCCCAGCAAGAGTATGCCGCAGGAGGGTCAAGGCCAGGTCGGGGAGCAGAGGTGGTGGCACGGTGGCAGCCTATGGACACACTCGGGGCAGAGCATCCTGTGAGGATGGACGCCACATGGCCCAGGCGTGGGGCACAGGACCCTCGGTCCGCCTGCTCCAGATGTGGGTCCACCTGGCGTCCACTGCTGGTTCTCGCCCTAGAGGCCCCAGGACGCACAGCACAGCCTGTACATGTTCCACCCCACGCTGCCAGGCATCCTGCTGGAGCTGGCCAACATCTCCGCCAACGTTGTCGCCTTCCAAGGTGCGTGCGGCCTCCCCGGGGCGGGGCTCTGCTGCAGCCAGTCCCGCCCACTGCTCCCCAGGCCCTGACGGCTCGGCTCGTGTCTCCCACAGCGGTCCTGTTTGAGCCGAGCCGCCACGCTGCCTGCGTCCTCCTGATGGGCCCGGCTGGCCCTGACACACCTGGTACAGTCTCCGTGGCCAAGCACAAGGTGCAGGACCTTGTCCCAGGCAGTAGGGTGGTTCGCCTGGCGGAGAGCGGGCCTGACAGTGACCAGGCTGTCCGGGACCGGTTCTCCCGCCTGCGGTACCGGAGTGAGGCATAGACACGTGGTGGCCAGCACATGCGGGACACACTCCAGCTGCTGCCATTAAACCCCACAGGAAGTCCGTCCTTCCCTGGGTGTGCACTCCAACCCCTGTACTCCTTGCCCAGGATCCCCGTCCTACCCAGGGGTGCTCGGGCCGCTCCCATCACCTGTGCAGCCATGTGCCCCCCAGTCCTCACCCTGCCCCCTGGAGTCACACTCAAAGCCGCTGCCATCATCGTGTCTCCTTGGGTAGAGCGGGGCCCCACAGCACCACCCCGCTCGCCCACACCGGGTCCCTGTCTGCAGATCCCCCGGGGCCTGGGAGGGTGGCTGGCTCCGGGTGGCCTCGGGGCGCCAGCTGGGCCCTTGAGGCAGTTCCTGGTCCCAACCTTTCCTGGAGCAAGTAGGGGAGGACTCAGGCATGGTTGGTGGAGACAAGCCCCGAGGGATGGGGCTGTGAGGCGCCCCCAGGGGTGCTTCCATCCTTGCGTCGGCTGCACGTGCTGCGAATGTCCCAAGGAACTGGCCACCGGGGGCACGTGGGGGTCGGTCTGCCCCTCAGTACACACTGGAGCTGCTTATCCCTCGGGGGTCCCCACACCCCCGGCCGGTGCCTGGCCACCTCCTGGTGCTTGGATGCCCCCTGCGGTTGGTACCGCCGACACCAGACTCACCTTCGTGCCTTGCCGTGCCCCAGGCCTGCCGTGGCACTGTGGGGCTCTCGGTGCCCCGATGACCTGGGCCCCACGGGAGACAGCGGAATAAATGGTTTGCACTGAGAGCGCAGGTGTGTGCCTGTGTCTGCTCCCAGGGCTCCCGTGGCGCCGGCCAGGCTGCTGGAGAGGGGGGCCCCCTCCCACCCAGTCGCAGGTAGGGACCCGGGGACTTTTCCTGCACGGCCTCTAAGTGCAGCTCAGGTGTGAAGAGCCCTCGCTGGTCACCATGGTTCAAGTCGGGAACGCAGCCTGGGGACGTGGCGGGTGTGCTCCCATCAGGGCCTGCAGGGGGTCCTTGAGCACCCCTTGTAGTCCCCAGGCGGCTGCCCAGGGGCAGCGGGGGCCGCTCTCTGCCAGGGGCAAGACCCTTGTCGCCGTGAGAAGCTGCCGCCCCACACACGCAACCTGAGGCACAAGGGTTCCGCGGTGACAGGTGCACAAATGGAAATCCCCGGGTGCGGGGGGCTAGGAGGAGCATGCCAGACAGCACCCCTGCAGGCCCAGCACAGCGAGCAAGGAGCTGGGGGCACAGCTCAGGAGGCACCGTGCTGGCGGCCGTCCTGTACCAGGAGCTTGGTGTACGCAGCCGCGGCCCCGTCCCTCTGGGGCTCTGACTTAGGGCACAGCTGGCCAGGAGATGCTACAGGGCCACTCTCCCCACAACCTCCCAGAACTCAGTTTCCCCACCGCCTGGGGCACTCAGGCACGCTGGTCCTGCCAGAGTAGGGATGGCACGCCCCAGCGTGTCCTGCCAAGGCCACCGAGTCTGCAGCCTGAGTCTGGCCTGCGTTCCTCGTCTGCTGGGGACCCCCCCACCACGGAACCGTTCTTGGCCAACACCTTTCATGGCTGAGCTCCCTGCACCATCTTCCGCCACCGCCCAGCTCACGTGCGCCTTACACCTTGCGTCGCGGGCACCTTGTGTCGCGGGCACCGCGCGCCTCCCGCATATGCCATACGTTCAGCCCACGATTCAGGACCACGAGGTGGGCTCAGAGTGAGGACCAAGGGTATTTTATTTCCAGGCCAGGACTGGGCAGAACCGGGAGGGGTGGCAGGGGTACTTCACTCCAGCTCAGGCACCCACTCCCTTCCCCAGGGGCCTCCCCTGCCCCGAGCCAGGAGCCACAGCCTCGAGGACACCTGCTAGATGTGTCCCTGCAGCTGAGGTGGGACTCGCAGTGACACCCACAGAGTGGGTGGGTGACGGGAGGCTGGCTCTGGGCTCGCTGAAGGGCAGGAACTGGGGGCATGGCAAGAGGGTCCTCGAGGCCATGCAGCACAGCGCGGAGGGTGCATCTGCCCCAGAGCCCGCACTTCCTCCCGAAGAGCCACCTGCTGGAGACGCCCTGTCATTCACCAGCCGACCCATCCACAGGAGTGCAAGATGCCGCCGGGGCTCGTGGGGTTCATGGGGCCCACCCAGCTGGGCCCGCGTCGTCCCCGAGGCTCCAGGCCACCCAGCTCACGTGCGGACACCACCCCGGGAAGCACCGTCTGGGCCGGTGCGTCTGGGGAGGGGAGGGCTCGACCAGGGCAAAGGGAGCCCACGAGGCCCATGTGCCCTTGGGCAGAGGGGGACACCGGGCGCGGGTCTCAGAAGCCGCCAGGCCGCCCCCCACTGGTGCCCACCTAGGTGCCTCTGTCCCCGCACGCAGGGTCACTTGCAGCGGCCACAGGCTCCACAGATGTGGAGGCGGGAAGGAGCGCAGGGCTGGGGCTCGGGTGCAGCAGCTTCCGCAGGAATGGAAAAGCCCTGCGGGCGAGAGGGTGCTGAGCAGCGGGCCCAGTGGGGCTGCCCGCCTCCCGGGGCGCCTGCTGCCCGCTGCCGCCTCACCGTCTCCTGGCCTCCGCAGGGACCACGGCATCAGCCAGCAGGTCCCTGTACGCCGCCGACTTCAGGAACCGCGGGTACGAGTCCTGCAAGAGACGGCACTGGCCAGCCTCCCGCGCCGCCCCCCCCACCTGCCCCCCCAAGTCACGCGGATGCGGTCCCCCGGCTCCCGGCCAGCGGGCCTGTTACCCCTGGAACCGTGGGCTCGGCGAGGCGAACCAGGGCACCTGCAACGACCCCCTGGGTGCCCCCAGGCCCACCGCACCGGGTCCTCCACGGACCCCCAGTGGGAGGGCAAGACATGGTGGGGTAACAGGCAAGCTCGAGAAAAAGTAGAGCATACGACAAAGAACAGAAACCTAAGAACCTAATCCTTTATATTCAAAAAAAAATAAGCACAAGTTTTGTCATTAATTTTGGTGAAAACATGAGAAGACCATGCAAGAATCCAGACAGGACTGGGCTTCCCCGAAACCCAGGATTTCTAAAACAATAATTCTAAAACAATAATTCTAAAACAATAATTCCCAAACACGCCCCAAGGCAGTGGGGTGTCCAGGGCCCGTCGCCCTGAGCAGTGCAGAGAGGCCGTGGTCCTCAGGTAGGACGCGCACAGAGGAGCAGCGAGGAGACGGGGGGGGGGGGGCGGCCGGGGCTTGGCCAGGAGCCAGGCAAAGACCGAGAGCAGCGGCAGGGTCTCCGACTCCGCCCAGGAGTGCGCTTGTGCTCAGGGTCCGGCCCCGACACGAACCAGGCGACGGCGACACGCGCAGCTCGGTTCGTGAACAGCCTCGCTCCGGGTGGGAGGAGCCGGGCCGTCCACACCGCGGGACACTGCGAGCCAAAGCGGGTGAGACCCGGGGCGGGCAAGGCCTGAAGATCACCGGCCGTCGCCGAGCGCCCATGGCAGACACCGGGAGGCCGCCCGCGCGGGCCTGCCCCAGGAGACCCGGGCCTGCTCTCTGGAGGGACTGCACAGCAAACGCCGTCCCCGCAGGGCAACCTCTCGGCGCAACCCAACCAATACACAAACAGTGAAACTACCACCGATGCACGGAGTCGCAGGGAACAGGAGACCCACGAGAGACCCTGCAGGGCAGGCAGAGCAGACCCAGGCCGTGGGGGCCCCCGAGCCAGGAAGGAGCCCGACCCCAACGCAGGCGCAGGCCGGCGCCCGCCTCGGATCTCGCTCAGCTCTGCGCCCCGCAGCTCTGCGCCCTGGGCGGGAGGTCGGCCCCGCTGGACCCGGGGCAGGAGGTTGGGCCCCGCGCCGCGCCCCGAGCGGCCTAGTTGGGGAAAAGGCTTAAAGGCTTCGCACCCAATCCTAGCACGGGTACCCGCTTATACCCAAATTCAAGCCAACGGAAAAGAAATTAAGCACTTGCAGGCCGTGGGACGCGGAGAGGGTCCCAGAGACCTGTGACCGCGCCCCCCGCCCCGCCAAGAGCTCTGCATGCGACGGGGCCAACGACCCCGCGGTGCGGTGCGGCGCGTCTTGGCCCCACGGCCTCGTGCATCAGGGAGGCGCTGCGGGACGACGAAACACACAGGCCGACGCTGCACGGCTGCGAGCGGGGCGGCGTCCCCGCAGGCTCCAGGCCAGGGCCCGCGCTGCCTCACCCCCACCAGAGCCCGGAGCCCGCGGCCGCCGCAGCGCACAAGCTCCCACTGACGGACGGGCTCAGCTCGGCCAGCTCCGCGGGGACACCGAGCCCCCACCGTGTCTGCGCCGGGCGGCCCCGGGGTTGTGCTGCGGAGGGAGGGGCCCGGGGCCCTGGGGGTGGACGACAGCCCGGACAGCCCCGAGCGGCCAGCGACGCCACGGCCACGCAGGAGGCACGAGGGCGCGGCTCAGCCAGGAACGCGCGTTAAGACCCGTGCTGGGAGCGGCCCGCGGCGCCTCCGGCAGGAGCGCAGGTCACGCCACACACCCACCTTTTTCATCAGCATGTAGATGTGCAGCTGCGCGTCGTCCAGCACGTAGCGGTGTGGCCGCCGCAGTCCCGCCAGCGTGCGCTCCATCGTGCGGCTGTCCACGTTCACCCAGCGGGCGGCGCCGGGGGCCAGGAACTGCCTGCGTCACGGCCGGCCCAGATGCTGTGGGCGCCGCACGCCGCCCCGCACGCACTCACGTCCCGGCACGCAGCCCCCGGCACGCAGCCCCCGGCACGCAGCCCCGCACGGACGCCGCCCCCGCACGCACTCCCCGCCAGGCACGCACGCCGCTCCCACACGCACGCACCCCGCCCCAGCACGCCCGCCGCCCCCGCACGCCGCCCTGGCACCCACGCACCGCCCCCCCCCCCCCCCCGCGCTCACTGGTACACCGAGTCCACCAGCGCGGGGACCTGGGCCTGCCCTCCGTAGCGCAGCTCCTCGCACGCCTCCCAGAAGCTGAGGTTCTCGGCTGCAGGTGCACGGCCGGTGAGGCCCGGGGAGCACCCCGGGGAGGCCCCCCGCCCCGGGCCACGCAGGGCAGGGGCTGCTCACCGCTGAACTCAGTCCCCAGGAAAGCCAAGAAATGGGCCCGTCCCACGGGGTCTCCCAGGAGCTCTTGGAAGCTGAAGCCCCACCGCTCCACGCGGAGCTTCGTGGGCACCGCCACGCTGCGGGGACGGGAGGGGCGGGTCAGGAGCACGGGGGAGGCGGGGGGGGGGGGGGCACGGATCCCGCCCCGGGCTCACCTGGGCGCGTTCACCGTCCAGTAGGTGTCCTCGTCCGTGACCCAGGGGTTGCTGGGCAGGCAGCCCGACAGGAGGGGGTCGTGCGGGCCACGCTGGCTGCTGAAGTTCAGATACCTGGGGGGGGGGGGCGTGCCAGGGACCAGGGCGGGGCCGGGGCACGGCGGTGGGGACGCGCCCGAGGGAGGGTCTGGGCTTGGCCCCGCAGCGAACTCACGCCTCGAGGCAGACGGAGGACTTGACCCGGGCCCTGGCCAGCGCCTTCCTGCAGCGCTCCACCTGGGTGCAGCCGTGAGGGGCGTCAGCGCCCGCCCCGCCGACCCCCCCCAACCCCTCCGGCCCCGGGACCCACCTCCTGCCTGTAGAACTCCGGGCTCTGGGTCTGCAGGGGGACGAGCGGCTGCGGTTAGGGGCAGGCCCTGCGGGGGGGGGGGGGGGACCTCCTGGGGCTGCTGCAGCTACGCCCACACCCCCCGCTTGGCCCTTGAGGCCCCCTCCGCTGTGAAAGGGGCGCGTCCAGCTTTCCAAGCACCACGTGGGGGCCTCTAGTCCGGAGCTTTGCAGCTTGTCCACGGAGCCCACAAGGGCACAGAGTCCCCTTTCACGTCCCCAACTGTCCCCAGTTCATGTTTTCAAGTGTATCTGGGTCATGGTTTTAAAGGCGGCAGTTAAGGGAGAGGCACGGCCACGGGGCCACGCTGGGGCTCCAGCCTGCGGCCCTGCGCTCCCTGGAGCCCGGGTTCTGCGGAGCGCCGGGGGCTCAGAGCCGGGTGCTGGGCAGAGCCTGCACACCCCGCGGGGGCTGGGGCCTCCAGGCGACCCTACAGGGAGCCGCGTACAGTCCAGGACCTACGGTTTCCCAGCCAGGAGAGAGCTTTACCCGGGAAGCTATTTGGGGTTTTGTGGGAACAAAGGGCTCAGCTGTCACCAGGTCTGAACATGCGGCTCCCTCTGGGTCCAGCGGCCACGGGAGGCCTGGGAGGGGGTGACGGGCCCGCGCTCCGTGGCCCTGCACCGTGAGGCTGGCCCAGCCCGAAGGAGAGCCCCGGCCCCCCAGAGCCCTGCCACGCTTACTCGCACCCGGGGCAGCAGGTGGGGGAAGCAAGAGGTGAGAGCAGAGGCCTGGGCGTGGGGGCGCAGGGGGCCTCTTGGTGGCAGGGTCAAGGGCACATGGGGGAGCCCCGGGTCTGCAGGCGGGGTCCTCACCAGCTGTGCTCGCCCGGCGGCGCAGGAGCGGCGCTCTGGACCCTGCTCCAGGACGCTGGGGACGCCCGGCTGCAGAGGAAGGCCCAGGTGGGTGGGAGGGTTCCTGCCCCCCGCTTGCCGCCCTAAGCCGAGGCTCTGACCCGCCTGTCATCCAAGGGCCCCGGGGGAACTCCCGGATCTGAGACATGAGGCCCTGAGCCTCTGCCCGTCTCCCCCCCGCCACCCGCAGGACCTCACCTCCCCGCTCCAGAGCTCCCGAATGCTCAGAGTTCCCGAATGCTCCCGCCGCAGACCACGCGTCCTTCTTTCTCTCTTTTTTTTTTTTTCTTTCTCTGTTCTTTTGAAAGTAGGCCGCGGGCGCTGGGCCTTGGACTCACCCCCTGGGGCCCTAGAGCTGTGCTGCCAACGGCTGTGGGGCCAGGCGCCCCTCTAACCACCCGGGGCGATGGTCACCTGTCCCCACACACCTGGCGGCCTGGCGCCACCTCCCTGAGGCCCAGGGTTGCCTCCCCACCCCCACCCCCAGCGGCAGCTCCAGGTGCAGCGGCAGGGCCCCCCACGGGAACGCACCTGCCAGTCCTGGGGCCCGTCTACCTGCCCGGGGCCCTCAGGCAGAGCACAGAGCACGAGGGCACACTTGCCCAGACACCCGCCCCTGGAACCCCCCGATGAGGTGCCCGCAGATCCCTCCACCCGTGGCCCGCACAGCCCCCGCTGCAGGCGCACGCAGACCGGTCACCCGCGCCCAGCTGCTCTTGGCCTGCGACCTCGCTTCCTCGATGCCACCGCCGCCCATAAGCCGGGCCCCGCTGCGCCCACTCCCTTACACCCCTGTGTGGATGGCCGCAGCCTCAGGCCCGGCCCCGTGACTCTGCGTGCTCACGGGTCACAGAACCAAGACGCCAAAGCCACAGCCTAGGGAACACGCAACTCCTGGCAGACCCCGCTGCGGTACGAGGACGTGCCCCCCGCACCCGGGCTTACCGGGGGCCTGTTCACCAGCCAGTACGTCCGCTCCTGGCACGCAATGACCAGCCTGTCCCCCTTCCTGCACTGCTTAGCTGCCCTGCGGGGGTAGGCGGAGTTGGGGGGCACGTGGAGCCCACAGTAGCACCTGCCCGTGCCCGCCTCAGGCCACAGCCTGAGTCAGCGACCGGCCTGGGCAGGACGGGGCCTCCCGGGGCTGCCCACGGCGCCCACCCGGCGCGAGCAGGGGTGAGAGCTTACCGTAGCTGCTCCCTGGCCTGCACCACCACCAGGTCCCATGCGTGGCTCATCTTCCTGTGCAACTGGTCATAGTGCTCCTGGGGGACACCGAGGTCTCCCCTCACGGACCACCCACCGCCCCACGGAGACAGCGGGGATGATGTGTCTGGGGAGCTGTACTCTCGGGGGGCCTGGCTGTGTGCTCCAGGGCAGTCGGTGAGCGCTGGGACCAGAGCCCTCTGGCTGGGCTAGCCTGCGGGGGGGGGGCCCACCTTCTCGTGGCCAACCAGGGCCCCCTGCTTTCGGATGTTCTTCTTGGCCAAGTAGATGGCTGGAAAGACGGGGGGCCGGGCTAGAGCAGGCTCTGCGCCGCCTCCCTGGTGCTCCGCTTGGGAGCATAGCAGCGCAGAGAGTGATCCCAGGCCGGCCCGCTCCTCCTCACTCACCGTAGTCCAGCTCCGTGGCTGGCCCCAGGGTGCTCATCCAGAAATAGGGCGTCTGGTGTGGTGCAGGGGCAGGGTGTCCGGGACCTCCTGGGCCCTCCCCACCCCAGGAGTGGTCCACCTTCCCCGCTCCCTTGGGAAGACGCTGGGCTAGCCAAGTGGTGCCTCCGCACCTGCCTGTCTGTCCACAGCCTGCAGACTCACAGACGACTGGCCCTCCTCCCCACCCGGAAGCCCTGGAACCCAGCTCCATGCCCTCCTGGGGCCTGGGGCAGCCACTACCTCGTGGACTGGGCTCCCTGAGGCCCTACTACCTGGTGGGGTGCAGTGGGGCCTGCCCTCAGCCTGTGCTGACCATCCGGCTGGGACTGCCTGGGTCCCTGTTGTGGCCAGGGAAGCCAGGAAGGGGGCTCTATCAGGACTGGGGTCCTGTCTCAGGCCCCACGCACCCTTCTTCATGAGTGGCAGCTTGAGGATCCTGGGAGAATCCCCCACACCCTCTAAGGAGTCCCTGCTAACGGTCTCTCCCCTTAATTTGGTCCTTCTACACAGGACACTGCGTCTAGCACTTTGGGGAGGGGTGGTGGCCCCAGGCCGGTGGGGACATCACCACTTCCACCGTTTCCCCCAGTACCCTCCCGCTGGGCTGCGGGGTTTGGGGTTCCCAAGGGCTCCCAGCTGCACCTGACCTGAAACCTGTAGGGTGTGTCGTCGGGCCGGAGCACAAGGCTGCGGGGGTCGCGGAGAGGGTACAGGTAGCCGTGCTGCACCAGGAGGGTGCCCAGGTGCAGGGCCTCTGGGGGTGCGGGTGGGGGCTCAGCCTCCGAGAACCAGGCCCGAGCTCCCTGCCCAGGGTACCCCCGCAACGAACCCGGGCAGGGGGCGGGGCGCGGGAGGAGCGAGGGGCTGACCCCCTTACCCTCCTCCGAGAGGCAGTATTTCTGGATCAGCCACTCCGCGATGTCGCCGCCTGCACAGCAGAGGGGGTGTGGGGTCGGGTAGACCGAGGCAGGGCCTCCGCCACCGCGGACCCCCGCCCCCGCTCCCCGTCCCCGCGGGGCCTCACCAGCTACCGTGTGCGGAATGACGGTGATGAGCAGGCGCTGACTCCGCATCTTCACGCCCTGGTCGGGGTCCTGCATGCTCACAACCACTCGCTCCATCTGCGCGAGGGGGGCCTTGGGGGCCTTAGGGGCCGCTGCGGGGGGAGCCCCCACCCCGGGTCCTGACTCCCCGCGCGGGCCGGGACGCCCCGGATCAGCGAGCTCGCAGAGGATTAGCGCGCAGGACGGTGGATTTGGGGCCGCGGAGGGGCGGGGGGAGGGGGCGAGGCGCGGGCCCCTCCCCGCCGCCCCCCTGCCCGCGGCCGCTCTCGTGCGCACGCCCCCTCCCCTCTCCCGCCTCGGATGCCCGAAATCCCGGGGGGGGGGTGGCGAGGGACTCCGGGCCGGCACCCACCTTGCTGAGATGCGGCAGCTGCGCACCCGCGCGTCCCCCGGCCATGGCGCCCGCGAGGCCAGATGGCGGTGGGTGTCGGCCCCGCCCCTGCCCGCGGCCCCGCCCCTGCCCGCGGCCCCGCCCCCGGGCAGCGCCCGCCCCGCCAGCCCCCGGCCCCGTTAACCTCGGTGCTCACAGGGCCCCCCCCCCACGGCAGGAGAAACTGAGGCCCGTGCCCGTGGGACGAGCTCCTCGGGGACAGGCGGGGGCGCTCCGAGAGGAGGGTCTCCAGGGAGGGTGGGGGGCGCGGGACCCAGCTGAAGGCCTGTTGCGCACCTGCCCCGACTGCGGCCCGGAGGCCCCCGGAGGGGTCGCCCCAGGAGCGGGCGCGGGCGTGGACCCTGGTGGGCCGGCAGGGGAGCCGGGCGGGGTCCGGCGAGGCCAGGCCGAGAGCACAGACGGCTCCCTTTCCCCCGCTCGGCAGACACCGGGTATCGGAGCCCGAGGGAGAGGAGCCGTGGACAGGGAGGGGCCGGCGCACATGCCCCCGCTTCCCATCCACACTCAGGGTTCACCCGCGGCCTCTACACTCAGGATCGCGTCCTGGCCTTTCTCTCCCTCGCCATCAGCTTGGCTACTTCCACCCCGGAGCCCTCATGCTGGACTTTTTTAAGAAGTTCGAGTGGGTCTATTTCTGTTTGAGAGATAGGGTGCCCTCCTCCCCTCGGAGGTGCTGGGGACAGGACAGGAGGGCCGACAGCGGGCACTGATCCCTTTCCGATGCTCACAGGCCAGGTCCAGGGTGAGCTGGGCAGGAGGACTGGGGGGGGTCCTACCTCCGCTGGGGCACCATCCTCCCTGAGATCCCAGTGAACTCCCAACCATCCCCACCCGCACCAGTGGCATCAGGCTGGTCCCAGGCCTGACTGTCCTTTCTGGGGGGGGGGGGCGGGGGGTGTATCCACTGATGCTGAAGGCCACAGAGGCCATAGCTGCCCCTACCTGGGGACAAGTGGCTTCTCTAATCAAGTAACCCCACCTGTACCCCCAGGGAAAGGGCAGCAGAAATGGGGCCTGCAGCTGGGGGAATCCTGTCTTGGAAAAATTGTGGACAGAACTGCAACGGGTAATCCCCACCCAAGCCCACGGGTCCCCTCGCATCCATGGCCCTCCTCTGGGGTGCAGGTAGGGGAGTCATGGCATGGTCCCCCCGCTGGGCTCTGCTGGGGGTGGAGAAGCTGTTTGTGCAGGGTAGACGCTCAGGGGCAAAGGAACCAAGGGGGACATGTCTGCCTGTGAAGCCAGGACAGCAGGGGGCCCTTCTCCCTCTTGTCTTCGCTGAAGGTGGGAATGAATCCTGGGTGTCCTCAGCCTTGGAGGGCGGGCAGAGGGGAATGAGGAAGAAGAGGGCCTTGGGCTGGAGTTCTCCGTCCTCCACGCAGACCCTCCTCTCGCTGTCCCAGCCTGAGGCCCGGGGCCTGCTCCCTGCACTGGGGCCCCCATCTGCCCACCCCAAGGTTTCCCTGGCGTTGAGGCCAGAGACCCCCTCAGGGCTCCACCCCCAGGATTCTGCTTTGGGTCAGTGTCCTCTCCTGCTCGGGGTCGCCGCCCTGCCGAAACCCGGGAGGAAGGGCTGTGGAACGCCATGATGCCTCTGCCTACGTGGGAGGACCCTCCTCTCGGGGTGCGGACAAGTCGCCGTCGCCTGTGACTGCGAGCCCCTGGGATGTGGTGGGGGTGGGGTGGGAGGGGAGCCGCGGGCCGCAGGTGCGGCCTGCACGGCGGCTGCAGGTAATGAGAGCCTGGGGGCCAGGGGAGGAGGCGGCACCTGCCCCCCCCCCCGCCCCCGGCGGCCCCTCCCGGAGGGCTGCCCCGGACGGTCCCCCGGGCCCCCTCGGCGCCGCGGGGTGGGGCGGCTGGGCAGCCCGAGCGGGGTGCGGGCTGGGCCGGGCCCGTGACCGCGGCGGCCGTGCGGGCGACACGCGCGTCTCTGCGGGGCTGCGCGGGGTCCGCGGAGCGGCTGGGGGCGCGCGGCGCGGGCGCGGCGCTGGGCGCGGGGGGCGCTCCCGGCCGGGATGAGCTCACCGCAGTCGCGCCGGGGCTGAGCGCCGAGCCGGGCGGCGGCGGGGCGGGCGGCGGCTCCTCCGCGGCGGGGCCGGGCCGCGGGCCACCATGCTGGGCCTGGACGCGTGCGAGCTGGGAGCGCAGCTGCTGGAGCTGCTCCGGCTGGCGCTGTGCGCCCGAGGTGAGCCGGCTGGGCCGGGGCCAGGGCAGCCACGTGGGCGGGGGGCTCGGCGGGGCGGGGGCGCGGGCCGCGGCGGCCTCCCCCACGGAAACTTTGGGGGGGCTCGCGTGGGGAAACTGTGACGCGGCCCGGCCGGGCCCTGGCGGGGGTGGGGGGCTTCTTTGGGGCCAGACACTGGGGGCGAGAGAGCCTAGAGTGGGCGGGTCTGCTGGGGAAGCCGGCGGGAGACCCTCTCCCCTGGGGACTGTGCCGAGCCCCCCCTCCCTTGGGTGGGGCTGGGCCTCTCTAGGGCTGTGGCCATCACGGAGGCTGGGGTGCAGGGGGAGACACCCTGTCGGGAGAGACTGCGGGAGGCACCTAGAGAGACCCCCGGCCGGTGGCGAGAGGTCTAGGCGACCCGGACCCCCAGGCACCCCAGGGTGGGGGGCGCAGAGCCCACAGTCGCCACCCGTCCCCCAGGGGCACGAGAGCCAGAGCGTCTAGGGAGCTGCAAGGCACAGGGGTCTGACAGGTGTGGGGGGCACAGCCCCCGCGCTGGGGAAGCCCTCCAGGTCACCCCTCCTAGCGGGGCCTGCAGACCGTGGGGTGTCCATTAGGGTTCTCCTCCCCCCACCCTGGTGTTTAGCCTCGGAGTCAGGGAGGAGCCCCAGACGGGTGGCAGCTGGTGCCTCTGCGATGTCACTCGGCTGCATCTCCCAGGGGCTTCTCCAACCCCAGGGCCAGGGTGGGTGCTGCTGCAGGTCCCCAGCCCCTCACCCCGAGCCTCCCCAGCCACCCCAGTTCCTCCGGGCACCGCGGGGCACGGCTGGCCAGAGGGGGGCCTCTGGCTCGATGAGCGGATGCCAGGGCCAGCCGGTGGCAGCGGCTCATGCCCCTCCGCACCCCCCAGTCCTCCTGACGGACAAGGAGGGGAGACAGCTGCCCCCGGACGAGGCCCTGGATGAGGCCGTGCCCGAGTACCGGGCCCCGGGGAGGAAGAGCCTGCAGGAGCTCCAGCAGCTGGACCCCGAGGACGAGAGCCTGGCCAAGTACAAGCAGGCGCTGCTGGGGCCGCTGCCCCCCGTCGTGGGTACGCACGGCCCGGGCCTGCGGGGAGGGGCACGGGCGGGGGGCACCATGGTCACGTCTGGTGTTTCCTCAGACGAGAGCCTGCCCAACGTGCAGGTGACCCGGCTGACACTGATGTCCGAGCAGGCTCCAGGGCCCATCACCATGGACCTCACGGGTACCGGCCGGGGCTCCCGGGCGGGTGGGGGTGGGCGGCCAGGGGCTCTGAGGCAAACTGGCCTCAACTGCGCTTTCCCCGGCAGGGGAGCTGGCTGCGCTCCAAAGCCAGGTGTTTGTCCTGAAGGAGGGAGTGGACTACAAAGTGAAGATCACCTTCAAGGTGAGGCCAGGTCGCGGGGCACCAGAGGCAGCAGCACAGCGCCTGGAGGCGCCCCTAACCGTCTGTGTCCCTCAGGTCAACAGGGAGATCGTCAGCGGCCTCAAGTGTGTGCACCACACCTACCGCCAGGGCCTGCGTGGTGAGGGGGCGCGGGGATGGGTGGGGCGGGCGGGCGGGACCTGGGGTGGCCCCTCACAGCCCCCCTCCCGCAGTGGACAAGGCCGTGTACATGGTGGGCAGCTACGGCCCACGCGCCCAGGAGTATGAGTTTGTGACGCCGGTGGAGGAGGCACCCCGAGGAGCCCTGGTGCGGGGGGCCTACGTGGTCACATCCTTCTTCACCGATGACGACAGGACGGACCACCTGTCCTGGGAGTGGGGCCTCCACATCTGCCAGGACTGGAAGAGCTGAATGCCTGCACCCAGGGGGCCGTCCTCCCACGGGGTCCTGGCTCCCCCTCGCTCAGTGATCCCCTCCCCTGCCCCGTCCTGGGACGCCCCCCTCCCTGGGCTGCCCCTGTGCCCTGAACGGCCCTATTAAAGTCGCCTTGTCTCACTGCCCTGGGTGTTGCTTCTGTCTGCCTCCCTGCCCTGGGGGGGTGGGGCGGTGGCCTTATCTCCTGGGACTGGGCCCTGTTGCCACGTGGCGGCTACCGCTTGGCCCCCGGCCCCCTTATCTGCCCCCTGCCTCGTGGGCCAGCACTGCCATGGACGGCCAGCTCCTGCTTGTGCTGCTGTTGCTGCTGCTGGGGGCCTCAGGCCTGCGGGGACAGGGGCCGGGGGGGCCCGAGGAGGAGCCCCCCGAGGAGGAGGAGGTCCCTGAGGAGGATGGGATCTTGGTGCTGAACCAGCACAACCTGGGCCTGGCCCTGCGGGCCCACCGCACCCTGCTGGTGCAGTTCTGTGAGTGCACCAGGCCGGCGGGCTGGAGGAGCCCCAGGGGCCACCCCGGGGTTCAGCTCCCCACCCTGCAGATCCGGGCTGCCCCATGGGTACTCGGCCCCCATGGGGCTCCCGGGGCTTTGCCCAATGGCGTCAGAAGCCCAGCCCTGGGACTGAGCTGGGCCTGGAGGGGGGTGTCCAGCTTGAGCAAGAGGGGGGGCGGCAGGTGCAGGGAAGACCCTTGATCGTCTCCATCCGCAAACTGTGGCAGCCAGACAGCACTCGGGTCTTGCTCGCCCGCTAGATCTTTGCAGGCTTTTACACAAGGGAGAGCTGTTCCTAGGTTGGCACCTCCCGCAAGCAGACACAGGTGGCCAGGCGCAGGCCTTGGGCAGCAGCTGGACGGCTCGTCTCAAACCCGCTGTCAGGACGGGCCGCCCTGTGCCCAAGCAGGCACCCTGAGCAGCCTGGCTCTGGGTCAGATACTCAGATGGGCCCCGAAGGAGGGAGGTGTGGATGGGATGCTCCCGGCCAGATCTGACTGACCCGAGGTCGGCCAGTTGTGGCACGGTGGGGGCGGCAGGGGCCGGGGCCGCTCATGACCCTGTCCCCCAGATGCCCCCTGGTGTGGGCACTGCAAGGCGCTGGCCCCCGAGTACAGCAAGGCAGCTGCCCTGCTGGCGGCCGAGTCAGCCGAAGCCAGGCTGGCCAAGGTGGATGGGCCCGCGGAGGCGGAGCTGACCAAGGAGTTCGCCGTGACCGAGTACCCCACGCTCAAGTTCTTCCGTGACGGGAACCGCACACACCCAGAGGAGTACACCGGTGCGGGGCGTGGGCCCGGGGGCTGGGGGCTGGCGGCTGGGCCTGGGCTGAAGGGACTCTCCTCCGCAGGCCCTAAGGAGGCCGATGGCATGGCCGAGTGGCTGAGGCGGCGGGTGGGGCCCAGCGCCATGCAGCTGGCGGATGCAGAGGGAGCCCAGGCGCTGATAGATAGCCGGGACGTAGTGGTCATCGGCTTCTTCCGGGTGAGCTGCTGCCCTTGGGGTCCGGGCCACGGGAGCGGCGCCCGTGGCGCCCGCTGACCTCACAGGTTTGGGCTCTGCAGGACCTGCAGGACGAGGATGTGGCCACCTTCCTGGCCCTGGCCCAGGATGCTCTAGACATGACCTTCGGGCTTACTGACCAGCCGAAGCTCTTTGAGAAGTTCCGTGTCACCAAGGACACCGTGGTCCTTTTCAAGAAGGTGGGTCAGGGCCAAGGCGGGGGTAGGGGTCAGGGCCGGGACTCCTGCTGACCTGTCTGGTGCTGTCCAGTTTGACGAGGGGCGGGCAGATTTCCCAGTGGATGAGGAGCTGGGCCTGGACCAGGGGGACCTGTCACGCTTCCTGCTCACGCACAGCATGCACCTGGTCACAGAGTTCAACAGCCAGGCAAGCTGGGCTATAGTTGTGCTTGCAGAGGTGGGCGGTGCAGGGCGGGGGTGTCCATGGCAGCCACCCTGCCAACTCAGCCTGCCCCTGCAGACGTCCCCGAAGATCTTTTCGGCCAGGATCCTCAACCACCTGCTATTGTTCGTGAACCAGACGCTGGCTGAGCACCGGGAGCTGCTGGAGGGCTTTGGGGAGGCAGCTCCCCCGTTCCGGGGACAGGTACCTGCCGGGCGGGGGCCTGGTTGGGGGCCGGGTCGGGTCGGGGTCGGGCCGGGCGGCCAGCGCGGACTTGCCGTCGGCAGGTGCTCTTCGTGGTCGTGGACGTGGGCGCCAGCAATGCCCACGTGCTGCAGTACTTCGGCCTGAAGGCCGAGGAGGCCCCCGCCCTGCGCTTCATCAACATGGAGACCACCAAGAAGTACGCGCCTGCGGGCGGCGGCCCACTCACCGCGGCCGCGGTCGCCACCTTCTGCCACGCCGTGCTCAGCGGCCAGGTCAAGGTGCGCTGCCGCTGCCCGCGGGGGGGGGACGTGGGCGCCAGGCCGCGGCCCCCGTGAAGCCCTGGCCCGTCCTGCAGCCCTACCTCCTGAGCCAGGACGTGCCCCCCGACTGGGACAGGCGGCCGGTCAAGACCCTCGTGGGCCAGAATTTCGAGCAGGTGGCTTTCGATGAAACCAAGAACGTGTTTGTCAAGTTCTGTGAGTGTAGAGGGCGCTGGCGGCGGGGGGAGGGGGGAGGGAGAGAGGGGGGAGGGAGAGAGGGGGGAGGGAGAGAGGGGGGAGGGAGAGAGGGGGGAGGGAGAGAGGCGTGGGGGGGAAGGAAGGAGGGGGGCGGGGGGAGGGCGGGGGAGGGAGGACGGCCCTGCGGCCCTGCCAACGCCCCGCTGCCCTAGACGCCCCGTGGTGCACGCACTGCAAGGCGATGGCCGCAGCCTGGGAGGCCCTGGCCGAGAAGTACAAGGACCACGAGGACATCGTCATCGCCGAGCTGGACGCCACCGCCAACGAGCTGGAGGCCTTCCCGGTCCACGGCTTCCCGACCCTCAAGTACTTCCCGGCGGGCCCGGGTCGGAAGGTGAGGCGGGTGCGCCCCCCGCGGGCCGGGGCGGGGCCTCCGGTGACGCAGGGCGTCGGGGCGGGGCCTGGCGGGGCCTGGCCGGGGGCGGGGCCTCCTCCGTGGGGCGCGGAGCCTGGGGCGGGGGGGGGGGGGGGGGGGGGTAGGCCCCGGTGGTGGGGCGTGTTGAGCAGAACCTGGCGTCCCTCAGGTGATCGAGTACAAAAGCACTAGGGACGTGGAAACCTTCTCCAAGTTTCTGGACAACGGGGGCGAGCTGCCAGCTGAGGAGCCCACAGAGCCCATGGCCCCCTTCCCGGTGGGTGCCCGTCCCAAGGTCGCTGTCTCTGGGCCTGTGGCGCTGGGGTTGCCGGTGGCAAGGGTGAAGCAAGGGTGCAGCTTCCAGCTGGTACTCTGTCTTCAGGACACACCAGCTAATGACAGCGCGGAGCCCAAGGAGGAGCTGTAGCTGCCCCCGCATCACCACCTGCTGCCCCCGCGTCCCGCTCTGCTGCCCCCACATCCATGCCCTGGGAGCTGGGCAGTGAATAAAGATTTGGTCCTGGACTGTGTGTGGTTCCTGAGCACGACTGGCCCCCTGGCCCTTGGGATTACCCCAGGAGCCTCCCAGGCCCCGACCTGTCTTGAGTAGCCCCCATCCCTTTTGGGTGGAAGCCTGACTCGGGTCTGGGTGTGGGGACGCCCCGCTGTCCAGGAGACACCCTGCGCACACCCTGACCCCTGGGGCCGGCAAGCCCTCCAGCCAGGCGCCACCACCGGAGACGTGCGTGTCCGCAGCCCGAGAAGGTTCAAAAATGATTTTATTTCATTATTATCCAAGTACCTTTGAAAAGATAATTGTACAAGTCAGCGCATGAAAAACGGGCTGGGACAGCCCCCCACTGGCCCTGGCCTGAGAAATGTACATATTTACAGGGGCCCTAAGAGGGAGGGGCCCGGACCCGCTGAGCCAGCGCCCGGGAGGGGTGGGCGAGCGCGACGGGGCTCCATCACCGGATCCACACAGTGGCAGGCAAGAGACAAGCTGTGTTGAAGGCACTCGGTGACATGTACAATTTATAGAGGCCCAGGACCCTGGCACCCACCCCAGGCCTGGCCAGGCCTGCCCGGGGTAGGTGGTGGCGGGCGAGTCCCGGGGCAAGCGGCGGAGCCTGCGCGGTGACGCGGGGCGAAGAGCACCGGGCACAGCGGGACGGTCCGCCAGGAGCAACAGCAGCAGCAGGGCCCGGCCATGCCCGCAGGACCACCGTGGAGGGTCGGAGGCCCGTGGGCCCCCAGGACGGGCCTCCAGCCCGCCGGGCGCCTGCCCCGCTCTGACGCTGCGTCCCTGCCCGGGCCCGAGGCGGCGCGGACGCCAGGCCGGTGCTCAGTCCACCTTCTCCACTTTGCCGATGATCTTCTCCTCGAAGACGGGCAGCACCGCCTCGTCCTCGCGAACCTCCTCGAACACCACGCCGCAGTCAAACTCGTCGCTCACTTTCTTGAAATAGTATCTGCAGGGAGCGTGGGGGGGGGGCGGTGAGCGTAAGGGCGTGCGCCTGGCCGGCGGCTCCTTCCCGCGGCTCCTCCCCGGCCCCTCCCCGCAGCTCCTCCCCTGCAGCTCCTCCCCAGGCCTCTCCCCCGCAGCTCCTCTCTGGCGCCTCCCGGCAGCTCCTCCCCCACAGCTCCTCTCCGGCCCCTCCCCTGCAGCTCCTCCCCAGGCCCCTCCCATGCAGCTCCTCCCCCTGCAGCTCCTCCCCCTGCAGCTCCTCCCCGGGTCCCTCCCCAGCAGCATCTCCCGGCAGCTCCTCCCCGGCCCCTCCCCTGCAGCTCCTCCCCCGCAGCTCCTCCCCGGGTCCCTCCCAAGCAGCTCAACCGGGCAGCTCCTCCCCGGGCCACTCCCCAGCAGCTACCCCCGGCAGCTCCTCCCCGGGCCACTCCCCAGCAGCTCCAAACCCCCGCCCCCGCAGCTCCTGGGGGGGGGGTCCCTCCCATGCAGCTCCTCCCCCCGCCCCCCGCGACACCCCCTGCAGCCCCTCCTCCCTCGCTGTGCACACCTGCTGCACAGGCACCAGCATTATGCAGGGTCCCCGCTCCACCCGGGTCTCACCTGTAGTTGCCCTTCTTGGTCAGCAGCTCCTTGAACTGGCCGAGGGTGACTGCGCGGCCCCGCACCAGTGTCCGGTAGGGGATGGGCTCCCCGCAGAAGTAGTAGGCCACCACGATGCTGTCACACGGCTGCGCGCTCCCACTGCCCGCCTTCCTCTGTGACTTTGTCCTGGGGGCAGAGGCGCAGTAGTGACGGCTGGGTCGGGTCCCAGGGCCTCGGGTGCCCCAGGACACAGGGTGCGCAGGAGCGGCCAGTCTCACCCAACGCAGACACGCCCTCGCCCCAGCACCTTGCCCAGCCAGGGGGCCTCAGTCCATGGGGTCCCCGGCGGGCACCAACCCCACGCACTCAAGTACGCAGCGCGGACCCGGCTCACGGCCCGCGTGCCTGTCCCACACCCAGCTGCCTTAGTGGCCCACCACCGCCGCACCCACTGCGCGGCCTCAGGTCTCCACCCACGGCCTGAGTCAGCAGGGTGGCACCCCCTACGCAGACCACTGAACATGGCAAATGAGCTTCTCAGGGCCAGGCCCCACGGCGGATCCCAGCTCCTGGCTTCCAAGACACCCAGGCTACTGGAACCAGCGCAGCCCCAGCAGGTCTACACTGCGCATGCCCTCGGAAAGGCCTAGAGCCCTCCCGCTTTGGAAACATCAATGGCCGGTGGCTGCACACAGCACTGTGCCCGGATCTGGAGAGGGACTTGCCCGCCGCGGACGGCCTGTGTAGACAGCAGAGGCAGCGGGCGGCCAGACTCCCCAGGGAGGGCAGGAGGCCGCACGATCCCCAACCTGCCTGCTCATCCTGCCTGTGCTGAGTGCTGCTCCGCGTCCGAGAGCACAGGCAGCGAGTGCCCTCTGTCGTCCAGCTCACCCCTGTGACCGCCCCAGGGCGGCCCAGGTGGGTTCGGCACAGCCCGTGGCCCCAGCCCGGAGCCCTGCCAGAGGGAACTACGGCATCACAAGGTCATCTGAGCACTCGGCGGAGACCTTCCCTCGCCCTCGTGCTCCAGGGCACACAAGGTGCCTACTTGGGCCTGCGGCCTTCCACTGCTTGAGCCAAGCTCGCATGCCTGCCCTGCCTGCATCCTGTACCCTCCCGGTGGGGGGCAGGGGCCCCAGGGGGTCCGTCCTTGCAGGAGGGACGCAGGGACCACCCTTGAGGAGTGAAGCCCCTCAGGCATCGGGCTGGACATGACAAAGCATCACCTGGGATGAGGAGGGGGCCCTCCTTTGCTCTGTCTTGTGCACATATGCTCCCCAGTGCCCACCCTGCTCTGCGCGAGCCCAGAGAGCAGACACGTCCACGCATGCCTGCCTTCCACACAAGAACGGAGCAGGCTCAGTGTGCACACAGCCCCTGCACACAGCACAGGCCACCGTGCAGGTGCTGAGCCAGGGGAACCACGGCCAGTCACAGCGCGCGGGGGACATGGGCCGGAGCGGAGGCAGAGCACAACTTCCTCTCTGGCCTGCTAGCCACGGGGCACACGAGGACGACCTACATCTCCTTCCATGCACACGGGAAGCTTGAGCCTGGCCCGTGTCTTCCAGTGCGGCGCCCCAGGTACGGTCCCGGGGACAGTGGCTCCACTGCAGGACCTGGCCGCGCGCAGTCTGGGTAAGCGGTACTGGGGCCCGCCAGGGCGGCGCACGTACTCTGTCTCGGAGAGCTCCAAGTCCGACACGGCTGGCACCACGCTCAGCACAGGTGTGCACGCTGGCCTGACGCAGGAGCGCCCCCGCTGGATGACCTCCTGTACATACCTAGGGAACAACCGGGTCAGTGAGCCGCAGGTGCCGGGGCGGGTGCTGGGGGGGCGCTGGGGCAGGTGCGGCGGCGCGGCCGAGGGGCCACAGACTGGCAGGTGGGGCAGGGGCCCCCAAGAGGCTGCGTCATCGCCAGACACGGCTCAGCCTGTGTGAAGCAGAGGAAACACGTTCTGGCCGCGGGGCTGGAAGGTCAGGGCTCCGTCAGGGTCAGTCACAGTTCCGGGTGCCTCACTGGACGACACAGCTCCTGGGACCACCCGCAGGGAGCGCCGATCCGAGGCACGAGGGTCTCGTCCCTTCATCCGCCCTGAGGGCCTCTGGGCCAGGGCTGGCCTCGCAGCCTCCGTGCACGCAGCTCCTCCTCGGCGGTGCTCAGACGCTGCTCCATCCTGGGGGCCGGCTGGCGGCCCTGAGGCGACTGCTCGTCTGCCAGCCTGGGGGATCCCTGAGGACCTCGTGGGGGGCCCGGCACCCTACTGCTGCCCTGGACCTTCACTCCGTGTCTGCAGCCATTGACAAGAGGCCCATGCGCCTGGACCGACGACAAGTGGTGATGCCAGAGCCTCTGGCCAAAACCCATCAGGAGGCTCACAGCCCCAGACACGCATCCCCGAGAGGCCCGAGGGGCGGTTTGGTGTCTCTGCTGCAGGAGCACGAGCGCGCGGGGCCTGCTGGTGCTGGTGGGAGAGCAGACGCGAGCCCTGCACCCCGAATGCGGCAAGGACGGCACCCCACGAGGGGTCTGTGCGGCAGGGAGGACCTCCTACACGCCAGCCCTGCAGCCCCGTCCACCTCAGGTCCCAGGTCCTGTCAGGCTGCGTAGCATCCCCGCACCGGGCCAGCCTCCCATGCCAGCCAGCGCTCTGCTTCCAGGCTGGCAAGGTCACGGTGTGAGACAGAGGCCGGAAATGTGGGCGCCTTCAAGACCAGGGGACACACTCAGACCCCTGGCTCTGCCCAATGAGATGGGCACCCTGCCGCCAGCCTCCCAGAGCTGGATGGCCCCCGCAGCGAGGCCCCTGGGAAGCATGACCAGTGACTGAAGACGGGGGAAGGCATGCCGGCCAAGTCTGAGGAGATCAGGGTCACTGTGGAGCCACCTGCCCTGAGACCCTGCTCCATGTGGGAGAAGTGACCTCGAGGCCCAGCTGAAAAGGTAGGGAAACTACACTGTGGCCTGGAGAGAGCACCTGCTACCTCAAAGGGGTGCCCCCGGGGGAGGGTCTGTCGGAGGCTGCATCGCCAATGGGCCCACCTCTGTGGTCCCGGAGGCCAAGGAGGGCACGGCAAGGGGGACGCTGTGCTTGGGGTCCCTCCAGGAGAAAACCTGAACATCTGTATGTACTTGAGCAGTGCTGACCGTCCTGCCCGCTGCCGACGGCACTGTTCACGGCACCCCCAGGGCCCCCACTGAGCTCAGCCTGCCCAGCAACCGGGGTGACCGGACGCCAACCTCTAGCTGTTCCACGACGTGATGGGGCACTGCAGGCTCCCAGCAAGAGCCAGCGTGAGTGTCCACTCACAGAGCAGAGAGGGCTCCCTCTCCATCCCCACGGGGACAGGGTCAGCACCACCTGCCCCACCAGACCCTGCTCACAAAGCAGGGCCCCTTGCCAGCCCACGGGGGCTCTTAGTGGAAAGGAGAGACCAGGACTGCCAGGGGGTGGGCAGCTGGGCTGTCTGGGGGAGCCCCGGGCCTTGGGGAGCTCTGGCCCCAAAGCGGTGCCGAAGCGCCTGGCACGGCCCTGGCAGGTAGCGCAGCCTGCCCTCCCCGACCCCCATACCTCTGCTTGGAAGGTAACTTGCTGGCTCTCTTCTCTTCCTCCTCCAGACGCCTGCGGGCCTCCTCCAGCTGGGTCAGAGGGTTGGGGGCCGGGTTGGGTGGCATGGTGGGGTCTTGAATGAATAGGTGAGACGGCTGGACGGAGTTCCGGAGCTGAGCGCTGACCCAGGGATGCACAGCCCCGGGACGCTCGACAGACAGGGGCCTGGAGCTCTCATGCACCTGCTGCTTCTTGGCACCAGAGGACCTTTGGGAACAAAAGAATCGGACGTGGCAGCACCTGAAGCCCTGGCCACGGGCAGGTGCCAGGGACCAGGACTAGGACCAGGACCAGGATCACACACCACTGACTCTGGCCAGCATGTGAGCTGCTGCAGTTTCCTCCTGTACATGACACAGATGTGTCTATGTCACATACTTCTTTTGTGATTTTTTCCCCTTTCCTTTTTTTTTCTTTCGTAATTAAAAAAAATATATTTACTGTAGAGCGAGGGAGTGTGGGAGGGTGGAGGGAACATCACGTGGACTCCCTGCCCACCAAGGGGCTCGATCACACGCCCCCAAGACCGTTGCCTGAGCCGACGCTCAACCGGCCATCAGGTACCCCCTTCGTAACTTAGCTTTAATAACTTTATTGAAATATAAATCCTGGGCAGCCCTGGTGGCTCAGCGGTTTAGCGCCGCCTTCGGCCCAGGGCGTGATCCTGGAGACTCGGGATTGAGTCCCACGTGGGCTCCCTGCGTGGAGCCTGCTTCTCCCTCTGCCTCTGTCTCTGCCTCTCTGTCTCTCCCATAAATAAATATTTTTAAAAAATTAAAAAAATATATAAATCCTATCCTATATAACTTCTTATTTTGTTTTTTAAAGATTGTATTTATCTTTTCATGAGAGACACAGAGAGACACTCCCTCTCTCGCTCTCTCATGCTGTCAAATAAAGTAAAATAAAATAAAACCAAAAAATGTTTTAACGTCAAAACAAATGTTCCTTGTGAGAAACTCGAAATACACAGTAAATTCAAAGAAAAATATAAATAATCCAAAATATCATACTTAAAAATACCTACTCCCATTATACTGGTATATCCTCTTCCCTGTCAAAAATACTTAAGTGGCGTAACTCTTAACATGTAATTTTTTTCTGGGTTTTCCCCTCTGCACGATAGCACAGCTTTGCCTTTGTAATTCAGCACAGAAGATGCTTCACGGCTGTGCGCTATGCGTTTGCTCAACCGCTAGATGAATTTGAGCGGAAACATGAGGGTCCTTGAACTGAGGCTGGAGCCTCAGAAAGGGGGGTTCACAACCCCAGAAGCTCAAGGGAAGGCACCCCAGAGGGAGGTGGGCTCTGCCCCCTAAGGAGCCGCAAGGCCAGCCCCGGGGAGACCTTGGCTCTGGGCCTCAAGCCCCCTCATAGCTCTCCCTGCCTGTCCCCACCCCCTGCCTGCCTGGCTTTATGTAAGAACAAAGGCACATGGCCCCCGGCTCGAAGGCCAGAGGGACCTGCTGCGGACACGGAAGGGCCATCGCCCAATGGCCTGTCCTAACAGCAAGCACCTTCCAACCTGAGACTGTCTCCAGATGTGCCTTTGACTCTGTCCATTTGGGGTGGAGGAGTGGCCAGGACGGAGCCATTCCTTGCAGAAACCCAAAAAAGGAAGAAATCCAGAGCAGCCTCCATCTACCCCCCACCCCAACCAGAGCAAGCCAGGGGCTCTGCACAGACCCCTCGCCCAGGACGGGCTCTGTGACCACGCGTGTGCCCAGGGCTGTGTGGAGACCAGACACGGGGACCCAGAAGAGGGGGGCCCCACCCTGTGTCACCACCCAGGACGGGCGGGACAGGTGTGCACTGCCCCCCACGATGGAGGGCCAGGGACGTCTGAGATGGAGGAAACGGGAGGCCCGCCCACCCACGGGTCAATCCCACCAGCCCCAGGGCCCAGGTGGCTGCTCTGGGAGTGACGTGTCTGCAGGCTGGGAGGTGTCTGACCAGCCCCCCAACCCCTCAGAGTCTCCCCACAGTGGATGGACCCACGTGGGGCAGCAACAGCCTGTCTGGAGGCCCAGCTCCCCCGGAGCAGCCCCTGCATCCTTGCTCAGACGGTGCCGACACCGCAGACAGCTGGGGGGCACCTGCACGCACGGGAGGCTCTCCCTGCGTCTGTCTGCAGACACGGGCAGGTACCAGCCTCACCTCCCCAGTAACCGAGGTCAGTGTCATGAAGAGGCGTCACCAGCCCAGAAATAACCTCCCGAGAGCAGCCGTGTGATGGCAGGTGGGGCGCAGCACAAGGAGCTCACACAGAGGCAGGGTGATGAGATAGAGCTCAGCAGCGGGTGGGCACGGCCCCGAGGATGCTGAGGCTCCGTCAGGGCCCCCACTCCCTCGGGGCCCCTGCTGCCATGGACTCGTTGCTTCCGCCGCACGTGCTGAGATGGGGGGTGGCCAGGCCACAGCTGCCAGCTGCCCTGGTGGAGCCGTGCTGGAGGCTGTCGGCTAACTCTACACGCGTCGTGCCCTCGAGCCGGGCCGCCGGGCGACTCTTACCCATGGCCGGCCTTGCGGTGCCTGCTGATCTCCTTCTCCCCCTCGATGATCCACTGCATGATCTTCTGGTTCTTGTCTGTGTCCTCTGACGGGCCGGGCACCTCAGTGCCAGCGTTCTTCCCCGACTCGGCCTTCTTGGCATTCCTCCTGGAGGCAGTGCCGGCCTTCCCGCTGCAACAGCAAGAGCCGCGAGTCACCTGCTGACTGTACCTGGCCTGACGCCGGACCACACCCCGACCCAGTGGCTTCGCCAGTCGTGTCCTCATGGGTTCCGCCCAAGGCCATCTGGCAGCATGCGGAGGAAGGGGTCCGGGCAGCAGCAGCAGGAAGGCTAGGGCATCTGCCCTCACCCACCTGGGGACCCAGCCACTCCCCGCCCAGATGCCTCCCTTGGAAACCAGGGCCTCCACTTCGGCACCCCTGGGCCGGGCCCAGCACCCATGCCTGGCGCCTGGACTCCGGCCACCACATGCCTGCAGTCGCTGCAGCTATGGCCCCCGCCTGGCACCACTTTCATTTTTTCTTTTTTTAAAGATTTGAGAGAGAGCTAGAGAGCGAGTGTGCACACATACCGTGGGTGGGTGGGTGGGTGGGGAGAGCAGCAGACTCCCCACTGGACAGGGAGCCCAATATAAGGCTGACCTCACGACCCCGAGATCATGACCTGAGCTGACACCAAGGGTCAGATGCTCACCTGACAGCCACCCAGGCACCCCAGAGCTGAAGGACTCTCAAAGGGGAATCGTGGCCTAGAAATGCAGAAGAGAGCCGCAGGACACAGCTTCTCATAGTCCCCTTCCTGGCCGGGAAGACCCACAGGTTCAGGGACAAAGGATGCCCGGTCCCAACCCCAGGGCACGGCTCAGGCTGCCGCACGCACTCACCTGTAGGCCAGGCTGTCGCTGGCATTGGGGGCGGCACCCACGCTCTCCGAGTGGCTACGGGGCTTGGCTGTGTGGCCATGCAGCTCCAGGCCCCATGCAAAGCTGCCCTGGACCCGGCGGGCAGCCTCCGCGTCGGCCTGCTCCTTGGGCCTGGCGGCACCGTGGTAACTGTGGTGGTGGCTGTGCCTGTGAAGGTGCAGGCCAGCTGTGTCCAGCTTCGCCCCTGACTTGGGTGCGTGCTTACCGTGCCCAGAGGGCACACCCCCCAGCACCCCCACGATCTTGGGCACGTGGGCATTGTCAGGGGAACGATGGCCAGGCCCTGGTGACTGACAGCCAGGCGTCCTCATGACCCGCTGCACGTGCTCATCCAGGATGCTCTCGGGGTTCTCCTCGTGCGCGTCCCGCAGTCCCACGCAGCCCACGTCTGCATAGCGGGGGGGAAAGTGGTGCCAGGCGGGGGCCAAAGGCAGCTTATGAATGGCCCCCAGGGGGCCTGAGGGCACATCACCATCCTCTCCTTCTTCCTCCTGCAGGACAAGGGCCACGTGTCAGCTCCCTGGCGGTGTCATGGAAACCTCGTGGGTGAGGTCACACAGAAGTGGGCCTGCAGCGTGGTCCGAGGGGTCAGGAGCCCGGAGCCCAGGTGCGGGGGGGCCAGCTGCTTGGGCTGGCTCCAGGGCCCCTCCCTGCAGCTGCAGAGCCCCAGCTCCCACCCAGCCGCAAGCGCTGGGCCCCAGGAAGAAGTGCCACACTCACCCACAGTGTGCGGACACGCCCGTGGCTGCCACCCACCTGCGGTTCAAGGGGTCTCAGTGCCAGCCTGAGTCCTGCTCGCCGAGAAACCTCCATACTGACTTTCGTGTTTCTCAATAAAGATACTTTTACCTTTTCAGTCAATGATTTTCCTATTCCTCAATATTTAAAAAAATTTTCATTTCAGTGATCTCTATCCCCACCACAGGGCTCGAACCCACAACCCTGAGATCAAGAGTCGCAGGCCCCTCTGGCGGAGCTGGCCTGGGGGCCCCATTCCTCAATTTTATTGCCATAGTTTCCATTATATTTTTCAAGGGAAATTTTGCCCTTGTACAGAGGAACTCTTGTTTCCTGCTTAATTATCGAGTTATGGGTTTCTTGGTACATTGTCACACTGGACCAGCAGAGTTTCCTCTGGGTCCACAGGACCACATCTGTAAACGTAAACATCTGGTCAGTCTAACTCCAAAGATACATCTCAAGTCTTCTTCCTCGCCTCACTGAACTGCACAAACTGCATAATGCTGAGTGAACCCGCTACCAACCAAGAAGAACGGGAGGCGACCCGACCGGGCCTGTGCTGTAACCAGACCCTCGGAAATGCAGCACAAAGCGTCCCATGTAGCGGGAAATACGGAATCCTCGCTGGCACGGGCTGTCGGCTGCAGGCCCGCCAGGCCTGCTCAGGGCGCAGGCGCTGGGCGCTGGGATGGCCCAGGGATGGGCACCCCCCACGGCCCCCCCATGCCCCCCACCCCTCCGCCTTGGCCTGCCCGGGGCACTGGCAGTGACCCCCGAGGGCAGCAGGGAGCAAGAGGGACACTCTCGACCCCGGGGGGCCCAGATCACATACATTCTCTCAGCGGCTCTGCCATCACAGAAATTCAATGTCAGGGTCTTCAAACGTTAGAGGTTTCCTAGCAGATAGCTTGTTTCTTCTCCACTCTCATTTTCCAAATTTTACAATAAAAGTAAGGTTTTTAAACAAGATTCGTTAATGTATTTGAGAGCGAGCGAGTGGGTGCAGGCAGTGGGAGGAGGCTGAGGGCCAGAGCCTGGAGGCGGGCTCCCGCTGAGCGCAGAGCCCACCCGGGGCTCAGTCCTACGACCCCGAGGTCGCAGCCTGCACCGAAACTAAGAGGCATACGCTTAACCGACTGAGCCACTCAGGCGCCACAATAAAATTAACTTATTTAGTCATTTTTCTTAAAAAACAGTGATTTATGACACATTCTTACAGGCTGCAAAATCACACAAGATGGGGAATCTCACGTGGGTGTGGATTCCCTGTAAACAGGCTACTGGATTTGATTTTCTCCAGAGTTTTTGTGCATAAACACAGCGTGAGCGATGCGACTGCGCTGCCGGCAGTGCCAGTGCCCCGAAGGCTGAGGGGCGCCCATGGGGACAGAGGAGCTGCGGCGGGCGGCGTAGGCTGCACTCAGCCACGGAGAGCCCCCCCCCCCTCTGGAGGCCGCGGTACTGCCCGAGCAGCAGGCTGGGCTCCCAAGTGGAGGCGGCGGGGGTGCTAGAGGTCGGGGTGGGCATGCCCCGTGGGGCTCATGGGCTGGGTGCTGGCCTCTGCGCCCCCGCTGGACCCGGCAGCACCTGGGCGGCCCCGCTGGAGGAGCCGACGCCGGTGCCGACCCGACAAATGGCTCCACATCTGGGCCCACGCGGCCGCCGGAGCTGGCCGGGACTCGGGGCCGCCAGCCGAGACCATAGCCCGCCACCCGTGCCAATGCCTGCTGCCCGCGCACGGCAACCACACTCCCCCTGGGCAGCCTCACGAAGCACGGGTACCCGCGCCCCACAGGCCAGCACCCGGTTCGGCGCCTGCCCGTCCTCCCACCGCTCTCCCAGGCTGCCGGGGGGCCCGAGGAGGGGGCTCTGCGGTGCGCCCACCTGGCCCGAAGCCAGCAGGCCAAGGGGATGGTGCTGCCACGCCTCCACACCAGGCCGTCAGCACGACGGCCCCTGTGACCACACCCGCGCCCCGGTCCCCGCCACGAACCCCAGGTCCCGACATGCTAATGGGGAGCAGGGTCACACGAGGGAGCTCCCGAAGCCGGGGGGCAGCGGCAGGGCCAACAAGGAAGCGCCAGGTGTGCCCGTGTGCCACGGCCCAGGAGCAGCCTCACGACAGCATCCCCGGCCTCGAGGTGCACGTGACCCCCGGGGCAGGGAGCACGCAGGCCCCTCCTGGGAGAGCTTCCCGAGTCTGGGGACTGCGCGGGTCTCCACCGGAAACATGAACGTCACGGACAGAAGTCGTTCCTTAAAGCGCGACCTGGTTTTTGATTTCAGGCACTGCGCATAAATACTGAGCAAACAATAGAAAATACAAATTTGCAAACTTGGTGGTGACCATTTTTCCTCTTTTCTTAAGTCAACTCTACCTCAACGTGGGGCTTGAACTCATGACCCTGATCAAGAGTCGCTGCTCCACTGACCACCCGCTGGGCACCCCCAGCGGTGACCACTTCCCACTCCAGCAGGGAATCCCTATGCGCAGAGCAAGGCCCACGGCCAGGAGGACAGGGTGCAGGGGCCTTGGGCACAAGCCACCTCGTGGAGTGTGAGGGGCTCGGGGAAGTCCTCACTCGAGGAACGAGCTCGTCACCCAAATCCCAGCACAGGAGCCCCCGCATGTGTGAGGAAACCGATCTCACAGAACGACACACAGAGACGACCGAGGCAAAGCGTGTCCTTGGCAGTTAGGGCAGGAAGCATGAGAGCAAGTGAGTTACAAACTGCATGAAGGTTTCACAGTGTTGAGCGTCCAGCAAGGCCACAGGCCCGAAACAAGGTACGTGGCGGGCACATCCCGCCCTCCCGCCTTTCTGTGCTCTGCGATGGCAGGTGGGGGCCGCCAGCCCTCCCTGCCCAGTCCACGCTCCAGTCCTCACACATACGCATGCAGGACCCGGCAGTGCTCCCCGGGGGCCCCCGGGACATGGGAGGGGCCAGCAGGGCAGACGGGGCGTACCAGCCCCCAGAGCCCGCAGCAACAGGAGAGCAGGGGGGCAGGCTCAGCCAGGCCGCTCTGGGCACACGTCGAACGCCACCACTCTCCTCCCCGAGCTGAGCCCGCGTGGCCCCCGCGTGGCCCCCATGGGCGACAACAGCGGGGCGTGCTCTCGGCCTGCCCCCCAGCTCCACACGGCCCAGAGCGGCTGCTGAGCGCCCGCGGCTGCCCCCCACCCGGGCACCTCCTCCCTGGAGAGCAGGCGGCGGGGGCTCCAAGGGGCAGGCTGCCAGCCCCGGAGTGGACGCAGTCCTCGCGGCCTGAAGCCGCCCTCCACTCGGCTCGCCACGCGAGCCCATGCGTAGCCCTCCCCCGAGGGGCGCACTCACCATCCGGACGCGTTTCAGCCGCTCCTCCAGCTTCTCCTCGGCCTCCCGCGTCCGCTGGATGGCCTCCAGGCGGTGGATGAGCTCCGCGGCAAACTTCTGGGGCTCCACACGGATTTCCTTTGGCATTCGGTAAGTGCGCTGCGAGGAGACACTGCTGATTAGCTGGCACGTGTGGCTCTGAACCGCGTGGCACGCGAGCACTTTCTGGGCGACAAGACACCGCACGTGAAATCCGCATTTTAACGTAACTGTTCACTTTTTCCCCTCCCGCTCCGTGTCAACCTCCTCACTGCCCCCTGTGCTGTGGGACTAAAACTCTCCTCACCCAGCGCTGACCTGGGAGGGGAACGCAAGGCTGGCAACTGCGTCCTTGGCCTCTGCGACCAGAGGACTGGCGGCCGGGGGCCGGCAGGAGCCGGGTTAGGGCCCTAGGCAGGGAGTAGGTTCGGTGTGCTAACCCCGGTGTGTCCTTCCCTTCGGCCGCCAGCCGCCCCCAGGAACTGCCCCGCACATGCCTGGCCAGGCCAATACCCCGTGAGGCCCAGTGCCTGGGGCAGACCTACGGGGCCAGGGACCGTGTGAGGGAAGGGCCGAGCCCAGGAGCCCTGGGGGACACGGCCTGCAGGACTGCCCTGCGCAGCATGGGACAGCAGGCCCCGAGGGCCCACACCTTGCTCGGGATGTGGCTCTGCTCTAAGGGTGGGAGACACAAAACTCAGGGCACAAGCGTCAGGGGAAATGGGACGACCTTCCTTTTTGGAAAACAGCTGAGCAATGCAGCTTTCGGGAACACACTGTAAGTCTTCTGGGGCGTAACTTTACTTTAAAATAACTTCAAAGTTAAAAACACTGTAATAGGCCAAAGAACTGCTGTCCACCCTCCACCGCGATTCCCCAACTGCTGACACCTGCCAGCACTGCCATCCCCTCTCACAGACGCTGACACAGATGCGCGTGTGCACCTTGAGTCACGAGAGAAGACACAAAGCCCGCTCCTTCCTGAACACCTTCGTGATTTTACCAAGCAAACACATCCTTGCACTTCGTCACAACTAGTACAAAGCGAGGAGAGCGCCCTGGCAACTGTTACCTAAGAGCTGATCTCATTCCAATTTCATTAGCTGTCCCAACAATGCGCACTGTAGCATTTAAACCTCCAAGCCACCAAGGTCTAAGTGAGGGGGGCAATGGGGGCCCCGGGGGGCCACCAAGGGAGGGGAGGGGGGAGGCCTCCCATGGGGGTTGGAGCCGAGTGTGTTCACTTTTCTCGTCTACAACAGTCCCTAACCTCAGACACGCGTGAGCCTGGGGGAGAAGGTTGTGGCCAGGGCACAGAGACCAACACTCCATGTGGGGCCGACGCTGGCCTCGATGAGCTCAGGGGCAGCTGCAGGGACCTCAGAGGGCCCTGGACAGGGAAGCAGAGGAGAGCAAGGCCAGGACACGGGCGGCACGTCAACGGCATGACAAGCTGGTGCAGGCAGCCCGGGGTTGATCCTGGATGTGAGGAGGCCAGGCCCACGAGGACGGGGCGACTGAGGGTGATCAGTGTCCCCAGAAGAGGCCGGGCGGTAGGGATGGCGAGAGGCTGAGAGGCCGTGGCAGGGTCTTCCTGGACAGACGTCAGATGCGAGAGGCGCGGAGGCCGACAGGGCCGGCCATGGAGTGCTGCCTCCGCGGGCGCTGCGTGGACCAGAGCGGCAGGGCCCACACGGGGCTGAGGGCCAAAGGCCAGGCGTCCGGGTGGCCGGAGCTCCAAGGTCCGGACTGCAGGACAGCACACGCGGACCAAGGGCACAGTGAAAAGTCCTCACGAGGCCAAAGTGCACACAGGCAGGGTGATGCTGGCGAGAGGACACGCGGGGGCTTGGCTGCGGCGGATGCACCCCCAAGCCCGTGTGCTCTGGAGAAGAGCCTCCAGGCTGCAGGTTATGCTTGGAAAAGTCACACATTGCAAGAAGTTATGCTAATGACCACACCTATGCCTTCTAGCTGTGGAGGAACAGGAAAGTCGCCAAGGAAAAGACTGTCATTAAAGCCATGGACCTTCTGGGGCACGGGAAGGGCCCCTCTGTCAGCCACGAGGAGCAGCCATCCGAAGCTCGAGGGCCAGGGCAGGCGCCCACGTGCCCCAGCACAGCCACCGACACGCAGCCCCTCGCCCAACCCAGGAGCCAGCCCACGTCCCCCTGCCCTGCCCCTGCCCAATGACAAAACGGATGTGTGCAGGCTCTGGGCGCGGGCCGGCGTCCCCACCACAGAAGACCACGCCAGCCACAGCACCCCACAGCCTCGGCTACGATGGGGAACACCTCCATCTGGTTGGCCGGGTAAGAAATGTTACCCCTGGGGCAGTGCGGGGGTGCTCAGCGGTTTACCGCCGCCTTCAGCCCAGGGCCTGATCCTGGGGTCCTGGGATTGAGTCCCGCGTCGGGCTCCCTGCATGGAGCCTGCTTCTCCCTCTGCCTGTGTCTCTGCCTCTCTCTCTCTCTGTGTCTCTCATGAATAAATAAAGTCTTAAAAAAAAAAAAAAAAAAGAAATATTACCCTTAAAAATAAAAATCAGTTATTTTACCAGGAAAGATGGCTTTCTTCAGGAAAGCAAATCTATGGGCTAAGCAATCTGTAAAAAAGTCACAGACCACTCCCAAAAACAAAAGCCGTTATTTTGCGGAGCACGGGAGAAAGTTGGCAGGGGCCACTGTGCATGGAAGCCTGCACACGGGTGTCTAGGGTGATGGGGTGATGGGGGCTTCTCCATGGCCAACGGGCAGGACACGCAGCCACATCCTTCCCTGTGGCTCGGGACCCTTGCCGCTGACGCTGCTCCTGCAGCATCTGCAGGTGATGGCTCCTGCCGTCGGGCACCAGAGCTCCCCCGCCTGGGCCCCTGACTCCGCCTGGGCCAGATGTCTCCCGATTAATGTCCGTGGGAGTCCACAAGGGACACCTGGAGTCCCTTCACCTGCCCAACCACTGCCTGGAACAACGTGCTGCTCTAAGGGCCTCTGCTCTCTCGAGGCTGCATCCAGAGCTCCTGCTCCTGTGGTCCCCACCCTCTCTATCCTGCCCCCCGCCGCCCTCTGCTGACCGTCAAACAACGGACGCGGCTGTGTCCCTGTAGAGGCCAAGAAGCTCCTCACACCCCAGATAAGTACACGAGAGCTTCTTGTCACACTGGACCCCAGAAACAAAGCCCAGGCGGGTGAGGACCTCTGGCTGACCTCTGGCTCCCCATCTGCACTGACCCCCCTGGCCTGGCCGTCGACCAGCCTGGGCTGATCCTGTGGATGCGTGAACGGCGCACGGAGCAGGGGCTCATTTGACCTTCCCCCAAAGGCAACACTGGCTTCTCTCAGGACACACAGGACCTCCTGCTCTCACTGAATGGTCACTGAGGGCCAGGCCCAACGCTCGGCACAGTGCCTGCCAAAGCTCTTAGCCCCCCTCCAGGGGCTGGTCAACCGAGGCAGGAAGCCTGTGGGGCCGCAGCACCGTCCATGCCTCACAGGAAGGCCAGGCTCTCGCTGCCATGCCACTGCCTTTCTTGGCTCTACCTTCATGCTGACTTGGCCAGGACCTTCCAGAACCTGAAGACTCCTCGCCTTCCTCCATTCTGGAACATTCCCCCACTGACACTTGTTGCTCTTGACTCTTCCTGATTCTCCCCATGCCACATTCTGAGAAGCCTTTCCAGGTCTGTATTCCAACCTCTCATTTTCTATTCTGGTTTTAATGAACACTCACTCTGGTTAACTTATTGAATAAAAAATTGTTTTTGAGGGATGCCTGGGTGGCTCAGTGGGTTAAGCATCTGCCTTCGGGTCAAGTATGATCCTGGGGTCCTGGGATCCAGCCTCACACTGGGCTCCCTGCTCAGTGGGGAGCCTGTGTCTCCCTCCTCCTCTGCTGCTCCCCCTGCTTGTGCTCTCTCCCTCTCTGAAATAAATAAATAAATTAATTAATTAATCAAATAAATAAACAAACAAACAAACAAAATTTTTTAAGGAGAGAATCAAGACAATGTGGTAATGTGGTCCTGGCACAAAAATAGACACATAGATCAATGGAACAGAATAGAGAACCCAGACACAGGCCCTCAACTCTATGGTCAACTAATATTCACCAAAACAGGAGAGACTATCCACTGGAAAAGGGACCATCTCGTCAATAAATGGTGCTGGGAACATTGGACAGCCACGTGCAGAAGAATGAAACTAGACCATTCTCTTACACCAGACACAACGATAAACTCAAAATGAATGAAAGATCTAAGTGTGAGACAAGAATCCATCAAAATCCTAGAGGAGAACACAGGCAACACCCTTTTTGAACTTGGCCACAGCAACTTCTCGCAAGATACACCCATGAGGGCAAGGGAAACAAAAGCAAAAATGAACTATTGTGGCTTCATCAAGATAAGAAGCTTCTGCACAGCAAAAGAAACACTCAACAAAACTCAAAGACAACCTACAGAATGGGAGAAGGTATTTGCAAATGACGTATCAGATACAGGGCTAGTAGCCAAGATCTATAAAGAAGGCATTAAACTCAACAGCAAAGAAACAAACAATCCAATCATAAAGTGGGCCAAAGACACAAACAGAAATCTCTCAGAGGAAGACCTAGACATGGCCAACAAGCACGTGAGAACATGCTCCGCATCACTGGCCATCAGGGAAATACAAATCAAAACCACAATGAGATCCCACCTCACACCAATGAGAATGGGGAAAATTAACAAGGCAGGAAACCACAAATGTTGGAGAGGATGTGGAGAAAGGGGAACCCTCTTACACTGTTGGTGGGAATGTGAACTGGTGCAGCCACTCTGGAAAACTGTGTGGAGGTTCCTCAAAGAGTTAAAAATAGACCTGCCCTACGACCCAGCAATTGCACTGCTGGGGATTCACCCCAAAGATACAGATGGAATGAAACGCCAGGATGCCAGCACCCCGATGTTTATAGCATCAGTGTCCACAATAGCCACACTGTGGAAGGAGCCTCGGTGTCCATCGACAGATGATGGATAAAGAAGCTGTGGTCTATGTATACAATGGAATATTCCTCAGCCATCAGAAACAACAAATAACCCACCATTTGCTTCAATGTGGATGGACCTGGAGGGTATTATGCTGAGTGAAATAAGTCAGGCGGAGAAGGACAAACATCATATGGTCTCACTCATATCATATGGGGAATATAAGAAATAGTGAAAGGGACTATAGGGGAAAGGAGGGAAACTGAGTGGGAAAAACTAGAGGGAGATAAACCACGAGAGGCTCCTAACTCTGGGAAACACACAAAGGGTTGCAGAAGGGGAGGCGGGCAGGGGGTAGGGTGACTGGGTGACAGGATAAGCACTGGGGGTTATACTATACGTTGGTAAATGGAGTTTAAATTAAAAAAAAAAAAAGTATGTTAAAAAAGGAGGATTACAAATTAGCATCCCTAAACCCCCTTTGGGGTTGGAGATGGGGGTCCGGTGTCTCAGTGTTCAACATGTCTCCAGAGAAAAATCTCATAGATCCCTTTTCCTTCTATCAACTCAGTTATTTAATGAAAGAGAGTGAGGAGGTTTGACAGTGGAAACACTCATCTCTTCTAGACTCCTCTAAGAAATCTTCATCCTTGGTCCTCAGGCACCTTCCTCTGGAGTGGAATCTTGCGCGTATCTTTTGAAATTTCCTTCTAAAAACTTGTTAAGTGTATAAAATAAGATGTCTCTCTGTGCCTTTCTGTAACTCACAAAATCAGAAAGAATGTTCCCCCCAAAAATGCTAAGGTTTTGCTGAGTTTTATGTTTTCTTTTACTCTTTTTTTTTTTAATTGGAGTTCAATTTGCTACTTTTACTCTTAAATATGAAACATTTCTGGAATTATCTGGTTTTCTCTTTTCACCACTATAAATTATGTGACTGCTTTCTCTTGAAAATAAAAATAGGACATAAAAGTGTGAAAAAAAAATTTTAAGATTTTATTTATGAGAGACACAGAGAGAGAGAGAGAAAGAGAGAGGCACAGAGACACAGGCAGAGGGAGAAGCAGGCTCCATGCAGGGAGCCCGACTCAGGACTGGATCCCGGGACTCCAGGGTCAGGCCCCGGGCCAAAGACGGCACTAAACCACTGAGCCACCCGGGCTGCCCTGAAAAAAAATGTAAATAGAAAAAAAGAGAAGTTGTTGCAGAAACGTTGCAAGAGCTCCAGCAAGAACATTTCCCAAATTGAGAGCAAGTTGCCTCCTCGATGTCCCGTCCCAGAAGCGGGGGCAGGCATCCTACCAGGGGTCCTCCTGACACAGGCCCCATGCCGCCGGACCTCCTCTCGCACTGAGGCCTGAGGTACTGAGCCAGGCTGTTTGTCTGACTCCTGTCTCCCCGGTGACTCCAGAAAACTGAAAGCCAGTTCCTGTGTAGGATGGCCCTCACCCTGGGCTACTGTCCTGGGGACATCCCCACAGCCCCCACGGCCCCCACAGGCAACACCCATCTGACGGACCACACGAAGTCGCTTGTTCCCACCGGGAGCAGGTACTGCCCGGGGGCTACCCTGGGTGGCGTCAGTGCCCCGTTCCTCCGCACGCTCCACCTTGGTTTCGCCAGATAACAGGCACAGATTTCTCCTCCATCGCCACGGACTCTGACGCCCAGCAGCCTGGGCCTGGGGGGAGGGGAGCCTCCACGTGGCTCCTTGTCCTCTCACCCGCTTCCTCTGGGGGACTTGGCTCCCCTCCTGCTCCCCCTGCCCAGACCCAGCTCTGAGTCTACATGTCCACGGAGCAGAGCCAAGGGAGGCAGGCACCTGCCTGGGGCTCCCTCAGAGGTCGCTGGTGCACACACACACGTGCAACACACACGCGCACCCACGCTCCCCGCAGCATCTTCCGCTCCTCTCCCAGTAGACACGTCAGTGCCTGGGCCGTGCCGAGTCAGCTGGGAGGCGACAAAATGCCAGGCGGCCCTCTTCTCAAAGTCAGAACAAAGCCACATCCTTTGTTCTCACCATCACCTACCTCTCTTCTTGCTTCAAAACTAAAGTGATCTGAAGGAGCTCAAAGGTCCCTTGAACCAAGGGATCCTGGCTGAAGATGGGCGTGCACTGACCCTGCACGCACGGGCTCTTCCTGCACAGACCGCAAACAGGCGGCCACCTGAGGCCGCAAGCGAGCCCTCCTCCTCTGCCCTGAGAAGTCCCTCGTGTCCAGCCAGGGTGCCAACGTGAGCAGAGCGACTCTGTAGATAGACAGGCTGCCCGGCCGGCTCTGGGCAGCCCCCAGCGCCCACGGTCGGGAGCACCCCTGGCACCTTGGTGTTGTCACCCTAAGGGGTGAAGCCGAGGCAGCTCCCACAGAAAGTGCCACAGTAACGTGGCCAGGCCCGGGGGTGCCGGGTATCAATGGAGCCGTAGTCAGGAGGCCCAGGCAGGGGCTGGCGACAGGCTCACAGCCGCTCTCCCGCCTCGAGGAGAAGCTCCTCACTTACCAGGATGGGGCCAGACTGCCCAGCAGGTGCCGTGGCCGGCCCTCCCGCTCCTGAAGGGACTGGACAGGCTGGGCCTACGGGCCACCCGCGCGACCGCAGGCTGTGCCTAGACGTGAGCTGAGCTCACAGGAAGCCAGGCGGAGTAGGAGCAGGGATGGGCCTGGTGTGAGAGGGCTGGAGGGCTCACATGGGAAGGAGGGCTGCACAGCCGGAACTTACAGGAATGTGAGGTAGAGGCACCCGCCCGTTGACCTGGACACTCTCCTGCATCTCCCGGCGGTGCTGCTTGCGGATCCTGTACGGTGGGATTCCATCCCTGTCCAGGAGAGAGCGAGCCTGGCGTGAGTGCAAACAGAACAGCTCAACACGACTCCGCTGTGCTGGCTCGACCTGGAGTAGAGTCGGCTGTTTTCTACAGCTTCACAGCGAAGAACGGTTTTTCCATTTGTTTAAAATATTTATTTTTTAAAGATGTATTTGAAAGAGAGAGAGAGAGAGAGCACACACGAGTCACACTAACGTCAGTGGGAGGAGGGGCAGAGGGATAGACAGAATCCTTGAGCACAAAACCCGACTTGGGGCTCAACCACAGGACCCCGGGATTACGTCCTGAGCTGAAGGCAGATGCTCGCCGCTGAGCCCCCAGACGCCCCCGTTTTTAAGGCGGGGGAGGGATACAGGACAGAGACCGTACATGGGCGTGAAACCGACAATGTTTACTACCAGTTCTTTGCCGAAAACGTGCAGCGATCTGTGCTTTACTGCCCAGGTGGGCTGCCGTGTGCCTACCCGGGAGGGGCGCTCCAAGGGGGCCAGGAACAGGGGCCCCCAAATGACAGACCCCGTTGGAAGAGATTTCCAAGGTTCTGACTTGCTCTGCTACCTTCCACGGTGAACTGCTGAATGAGCATAACCTCCCTGTGCACAAATCTGTTGCCCTGACACGTGTTTCAGTGATGAGCCCTTTCGAAGATCATCACGAACACAGGAATCGAGTTCTGTATTGTCTTTACCACGACTGTGCACTCACTCCGGGCTGAATGCCCTGCTGCACATGCGCCATCCCTGGAACTCCTTGTGCTCCCCTGCTACGTGAAGGGCCTCTGGAAGCTCAGCGGTTCACAGGAGCCAACAGGACGGACAACGCCCACCAGAGGAGGACGCCTGGTCGGTGGCTTTCCCAGGCCCGTCTCCTCCTCACCCAAGGACTCCCAGGTGGGCTCCCGGCTCTGACGGCGGGAACGGATGCGTCTAGGCCGTCTGGCTGTTGGAAGGCCTCGGCCTCCGTGTTCCCCAGGGGCTGCAGTCAAGATCTGCGACCCGGCCTCTCTCCCAAGCACAGCCCCAGGGTGGCGGCTGGGCAACAGTGCTGCTCTCACTTGACAGCAGGGGTCAACCACGCAGCCACAATTCTGACCTCACCTCATTAACTGCTGTGCAGCCTAGTGAAGCTGCCACCTGCCGCCCAAGGTGCCCAGGATGTCCTGGCCCCGCCTCACACCCAGCAGCTCAGTGGCTGTGTCGGCAGGCAGGGAAGTAATGTTCTCCCCCTAAAATCACATGTCTCAGGGGTTCCATCCAGGGGGAGAGGGTGTACTTTGGGTCAGAGTGAGGGAGGAAGAATCCAGGACAGCCCATCTCTCCTGTCACTGCCTCAGTGTCCCTGGCTGTCAGGGCACCGGCTGGTGTGCAGTGTGACTGGCTCAGCAGCCTGGCAGGGGCACCCAAGGGGGCAGGTGTCAAGGAACAGGTGAGTCAAATGCATTTAAAACATCTTTACATGGGATCCCTGGGTGGCGCAGCGGTTTGGCGCCTGCCTTTGGCCCAGGGCGCGATCCTGGAGACCCGGGATCGAATCCCACGTCGGGCTCCCGGAGCATGGAGCCTGCTTCTCCCTCTGCCTGTGTCTCTGCCTCTCTCTCTATCTCTCTGTGACTATCATAAATAAATAAAAATTAAAAAAAAAAAAAAAAAAAAAACATCTTTACATGCCCCTGGAGTTCCATTCCAGTGTCCAGGGCCACCAAATTTTTGTTTCTCATATGCTTTGACCAGGAATTTAAACATTCCACATGCCTCTATGGATTAGACACTGTCCTTAGACACCCGTGCACAAAGTGCAGTGAGCCACCGTCTCTACTGTGTGGTTGGCATGCTGAGGGCAGCTGTGCCCGCTATAAGATAATTTAGATGAAACCCACAATCCTACTTTTTGCCTGATATATATTTAAATATTTTACATTCCAAATCAACTATTCCTGTATTTCTGAATCTTAGTGTAAACCAAGATAGAGTTACCAGGAAAAAAATATTTTTAAAATTTTATTTTATTTTATTTTGTTTTTTTAAAGATTTTATTTATTTATGCATGAGACACACACAGAGAGAGGCAGAGACACAAGCAGAGGGAGAAGCAGGCTCCCTGAGGGGAGCCCGAAGTGGGACTCGATCCCGGGACCCCGGGGTCACGCCCTAAGCCAAAGGCAGGCACTCAATGGCTGAGCCACCCAGGCGTCCCATATTTTAAAAATTTCAGATCTTTCATTTAGGAACCATATGTCATTTTCTGTGAAAGAATTAAGAGACTTTTCAAGAAAAAGTGTGCGGACAAATGGATTTTCACTGTAGTAATCAGTTTCAGGGAAGAGAAAACCCAATGCTACAAATGCACAATCCCGAACTGTCACCTGCTGGTGGGGGTTGTGGCAGGTACTGCTGAAAACACAGCCATTTCAAATAAGAAGTTGCTAAACACGTCAACATTTTACCTGAAAAAAAGGGTAACGAATGAGAAAAACCACACAAAGAAGTTCAACCTGAAGGGACGGGTCCAGCTTGGGCCCAAAGAGGAAAAGAAGGTACCCCAGATGCGCAGCGACAGGGGGCGTACTGCTGTGGCTGGGAAAGGGCCTGTCTGGCGGCGGGAAGAACACGGGAACACAGGCAGAGACGAGGCACCGACTGTGAAAACCCCACAGGAAGTGGGACCACAATTTTATGATGTCTTCTCTACAGAAGGTTTAGTGACCCTTCCTTTTTTATTTAATCCTGATTGTCAGGATCCCTGGGTGGTGCAGCAGTTTAGCGCCTGCCTTTGGCCTAGGGCGCGATCCTGGAGACCCAGGATCGAATCCCACGTCAGGCTCCCGGTACATGGAGCCTGCTTCTCCCTCTGCCTATGTCTCTGCCTCTCTCTGTGTGTGACTATCATAAATAAATAAAAATTTTAAAAAAAGAAAAAAAAATCCTGATTGTCCACGGTTTTTCCCATGAGGAAGCAAGCTGGCTGGGGAAGAAAGCCACCCCCCCCCGCCCCGCCCCACAGGCAGCCAGCTGACAGCGGCTGCTCCCACCCCTTCGCAGTCCTGGCCCTCGGCCCCCAGCCAGTCTCGGAGTGGGGGTGGGGGACACCGCACACCTGCTCGGGCCCTGGCCAGGGACCTCCCGGCAGCGGCAGTCAGATGGTGAATGGCACCCAGACTGAAAACGGGGTGAATGTGACATTCGCGGGCAGCCAGGACCACGAATGACCTTGGCAGGCTGGCTGGGTAAGGCCCTGATATAACGACACAGTGTCTTACATCAAACTCGTGATGTGCGTTTGGGTCCCCAAAAGCCACCTGTCAAAGCAAAGGAGAGTGTCAGAAAATAGGTACTTTCCCATCAAGAGGACGATGGAAGAGTTAGGTGAACTGTCACCCCTGGGGGACACGAGGCTCCAGGTGGCTCTGGATGGTTCCCACGGCCTCTGGGCACGTGCGGCCCTGCGCTATCCCTGCACAGGACCGGCCCTACCAGTGCCCTCGGCTCTTGCCTCCCCATGTCCTACACAGAGTATGTGACAGGAACAAAATTTCAAACGACAGAAGGGCACGGAGCACAAGGCACCTGTGCACAGCAGGGCCTGGCCGGGGGCCGCCTGCCCACCCTGCTCGGCCACCCATCTGTATGGTGAGCCCCCTGACGGCTCCCCCCCGTTCCAAGGTGCCAGCAGCCGTGCCCTCAGAGACAAGCAGCTGCTGCAAGTTCCGGATCCTTAATGACGCAGCCCGGCTGTGCTGGTGGGGGTGCAGGGGGCACGCGACGCGGTGGGCACGGCCCATGTCCAAGGGGGGACTCACACGCTGCTGTCGGTGAGAGACAGGCTGTCGGCATCACTGGACAGGCTCTGCTGCTCGCTGTCATTGGCGCTGGTGGCCGGGGCGAGGGCGTAGCCGGAGCTGACGTAGTAGGGATGCACAGGCTCCCGCCAGGACCCACACCTGCCAAGAGGAACACACGTCAGTGGCGGCCGAAGGCAGAGCCATGGAGCCCCCCGATCACGGCGCACATCCCGCACCTTCGAGGTCTACCCGGGCGGTGGGCGACACCCCAATCTGCTGGCCGCTCAGCCTGCGGCAGCCCCAACAGAGACCCAGGCAGGACGTGCCTGCGGGTGGGGGGCACGGGTCCGCCTGTCGCCGCCAAGCCTTACCACAGCGCGCCCCGGTTCTTGTCGTGCCCCTGGGAGCCCACAGGCTGGCATCCGGGCCGTCTACACCCCGTCCTCACCTGGGATCCGCTCACCCCTTCCGTCCACTTTCCACTGGGAGGCTCACGGCTTTGCCAGAGTTTATCAAAACCTCTAGTCTTACTATGAACGGCCAGTGACACAGGCGGAAAATACTTTCTCCCTAAATGTCACTTTTCTTTCCGACTTTTTGTTGGTTTTGGTCGCACAAAGGTTTTCACGTCTACGAAACCAGACTTACCAACCTCTTCCTTCAGATTTTCTGCTATCTTAGAAAGCAGGCCTTCCTCGTCATAACCTTCAAAATACATTTTTATTTTTCCTCAAATGATCCAATAGTTTTTTTTTTTCATTTAGAATTTCACTTGAAACGGTCGCTATATAACCCACCTCACTTCCTTGCATCAAGATGGAGAGTCGGCACAAATCCTGAATGAATCCACCTTATCCTGAACAGCTTTATTTTTTATTTATTTTTTTAAAAGATTTTATTTATTCATGAGAGACAGAGAGAGAGAGAGAGAGAGAGAGAGAGAGAGAGGCAGAGACACAGGCAGAGGGAGAAGCAGGCTCCATGCAGGGAGCCCGACGTGGGACTCGATCCTGGGTCTCCAGGATCAGGCTCTGGGCTGAGGGTGGCGCTAAACCGCTGTGCCATCGGGGCTTCCCTCCTGAACAACTTTTTTTTTTTTTTTTTTTTAAAGATTTTATTTATTTATTCATGAGACACAGAGAGAGAGAGAGAGGCAGAGACACAGGCAGACTCCATGGACGGAGCCCGATGTGGGATTAGATCCGGGGACCCTGGGGTCACGCCCTGGGCGGAAGGCAGGCGCTAAACAGCTGAGCCACCCGAGCTGCCTTTTTTTTTTTTTTTTTTTAAAGACTCCTGAACAACTTTAAACGCCAGGCCCCGTCCTCCGTCCACGTGCCTCTACTTCTGCAGGCTGCGCTGCTGTCTGGGCGCCGCCCCGCCCGTCACCGCCGTGTCCCTGCCGTGTCCCTGCCGTGTCCCTGCCGAGTGCCCTGACGCCTCCACTGCCCAAATACTGTGCTCACATAGCGACATACAGGCGTTCGGGAAGGGGACAGATACAGCAAGGCTGTCTGAGGCTACGACAAGACGGGGCCCGCCAAGCCTTCCTGGTGGCCGGGACACAACCCACCTGGGTTCCAGCCTCACCTGTGATGAGAGCACTGCTGCCAACAGGACCCGGACACTTGTCACATTGTGAACGGCCTGCGCCAAGCACGAGGACCTGGGAAGAGTCACTGCATCACTCAGACTCCAGTTACTTCTAAGGTAACAGACAACCATGACCCAATGCAGAGAACGTTCTGGAAGCCCCAATTCAAACCATGCACACACTGAGGAAAAGGTGCTCGAGCAAGACTCGGGCCCAGACACCTCTGTATCCTGAACGCCCATCACATAGAACGTGTAGGGCCGGGGTGGTCCAGGCAGTGCAGCTGGAGAGGGGCCAACTCCCCCAGGGGGTCTTGGCGTCCACGGTCTCAGGAAGCGCGGCACGACGAGTGCCAGCCAGGTGACCCCTCATTCCAGCCAGTGAGGCGCAGCAGGGGACGGTCACCCGCCAGCTCCACGGTCCCACCCACACAGGGGTCCTGTCCCACCCACACCCGGCCTCCTGACCCACCCTGCAGCCGAGGGCTCCCTGGGGACACTCGCAAGTTCCAGCTGAATAAGGGCAGCGGCTTAGGAACGGGGCCATCCAGAGGCCCGCAGGAAGGGACGGGGACGTGGACAGAGACACGGCCAGCTGGTCCCCAGCCCCGCGTGGTTACACCTCCTCATCTAGGTTATGTCTGACATGAAGTGACAAACTGAGGGCAGCCGGCCACAGCAAAATTCTTTAAGTATCACAAAATTTTACTTTTATTTTTTAAAGTAAGCTCTAGGCCCAAAGTGGGGCCTGAACTCACGAGCCAGAGATCAAGGGCCACACGCTCTACCTAGGGAGCCTGCAGGCGCCCTCGATAAAAAAATATCATATTTATGGGCAGCCCCGGTGGTGCAGTGGTTTAGTGCTGCCTGCAGCCCAGGGCCTGATCCTGGAGACCCGGGATCGAGTCCCACGTCGGGCTCCCTGCATGGAGCCTGCTTCTGCCTCTGCCTGTGTCTCTGCCTCTCTGTGTGTCTCATGAATAAATAAAATCTAAAAAATAAAAATAAAAAATAAGACAAACACGGTGTCTGCGTTTCCTGCAACTGCAGGATGAGCAGAGTGCGCCACGCGTGGGCTCCAGGCTCAGATGACAGGAGCCAGCGCAGCAGAGCACAGCGGCCAGGAGGATGGAGGACCCGTTACCCGCTCGGACGTCTGCTCAGCGGGGCGGCCCTCAGGACGAAGCTGCCAGTGTGGAGCCTTGGCTGCTGGCCACGACCGCGAGGGCGAAGGTCACGGGTGGCAACCTGCGTCCCCACAAGACAGCCGCGGACGGGGAGCGTGTGCACATGCATGGGCACGGCCAGCGCAGCCAACCTCCCAGGAGCCGCAAGAAACTTCCACACGCTGGACCTTTCAAAGTTGGCAGAGTAAAACCCCGACGGACCCACCCAGGAACGTGTCCCGCTCCGCGCTGCCCGCCTCTGGCTGCCGTCTGCACAACTTTCTTCCTATTTTCTACGTTTAACTGAATAAATTCTTTTACTCCGGTGGGTCTCTAGGAGGAGGAGCTGGGCCCACTGTGCAGCAGGACCCCTCTGCTCGGATTATGCCACGGGTCCTGCTGCACCGCCCGTGACCAAGGGGCAGGGCCACCCACCACCTCGCCAACTTGGTTTCTGTGTGTCCTTCTGCTCCAACTCTTTCGTTCGTTCTCGCCTTCCTTTGGGGTGACTTTTATTTTCCATCTCCTCTCTCGAACAAAATAACCCTGTTACTCCGCTGTTAGTGGTTCCCGTAAAGGTCGCAGCAGGCGCCCTGATGTACCAAAGTAAAAAGTGCGTTTCCCTCCTCCCAGGTCACACAGGGTCAGAATTAATTCCCTTCACTTCCCTCACACACCAATGTCATTGGTGTCCCGTGTTTTAACTCCGTAAACATCCCACACCGCACAGGACATGGTTAGGATGGTGTTACCCCATGGACGGTCACCCAGAGCCACCCCCACGTTTGCACCGGGAGTCTCCCTTCTGCCTGAACAGCACCCTGACCTGTCCCCTCTGGGGGGCTGCTGGCAGCGGGAGCGGCTGCACCTCCCTCGGTCTGCACAGACCTGCTCAGCGGGTGGGACATCTATTTTCCAGGAGCCTCGCGCACGTCTGGAGGGAGCAGGAAATGGCCCAGCACCACAGACCCCAGAGCCACGTGGCCGTCCCTAAACAGTGAAACAGGACGGCCTAGGATCCAGCAGCTCCATGGCACAGTGTGCGTCAGACAGGACGGCAGCAGGGTCCGGAAGAGAGGCCTGTCCCTCGTCCCGTGCCGCCCCATCCCCGGTTCTCAGGCTGACCGATGGCCATGTCCCCCGCTGCACACCCAGGCCAGAGTGCGCCTCGGCCCCAACCCTCCCAGGGCCGCTGCTCTCCGGGCTGAGCCCCGACGGCCACAGACACCAGCCGCTAACCCCAAGGACAGACCCGGATTCGTTTCATTGTCCAACAAGCCGATTTTCCCCTCTAAGATTGGAGCTGGGCGGTTCCACAGGCCCCACCCTCACCACGCAACACCCCAGGCTGCGGGCTCGGACTTCGCACAACGGCGCCTGGACTCCTCACCGTGGCTGTCGCGGCGGGCACTTGCGGCAGGGCTGTCCCACAGGGGATGCTGAATCACACCAACACGTTTAGCTCGCGCGCTCCCCGTGCTGAGTAAGCACGCACCAGCCGCCGTCTCCCGCTCTACGGTGCTCCGTCTGCCATGGGCAGGTGACTCGTGGGGACGCCAGCTGCGAGCAGGTGACCGTCCCCTACCACCCGACCTCTGGCCTTCCCAGCCGCAGGCCCTGCTGGCCTTGGCGGACTGCGCGGACGCCCGGGCTCCTGCTCCACCTGCTCGGTCCGCACACGAGCTGTGTCTCTGCTCAGCCCTGCCACGGCCCTGTGGGCCTACAAGCTGCGCCCCACCCCCAGCCGCCTGCCCTGGCCGGAGACCCCCACCCAGACCCCCACCCAGACCTCCACCCAGACCTCCACCCAGACCCCCACCCAGACCCCTACCCAGACCTCCACCCAGGTGGTGACCATTAACCACATTCTCTGGATCCCAGTTGTCTTCACACTCATTTTTCTCAAGAATCATATTGTTTTATATCCCTGAGCATACGGTTAGTTTTCTGTCTTTTTAAAATATTTTATTTATCAGAGAGAGAGAGTGAGCACGTGTAGAGCACACATGTGGGAGGAGGAGCAGAGGCAGAGGGAGAAGCCGAATCCCTTTCCAGCAAGGAGCCCGACACGGGGCTCCATCCCCAGACCCCAGATCCCTAGCCGCCCCCAGGTTACTTTCCATTCAGTATCTGGCTATTCTGGACGGAGGGCCAGGCACTGTGTGTGAATATCCTCCTGGACGCCCGGGGGGCTCAGCGGTGCAGCGGCTGCCTTCGGCCCAGCGTGTGACCCCGAGGTCCTGGGATCGAGTCCCGCATCGGGCTCCCTGAAGGGAGGCTGCTTCTCCCCCCGCCTGTGTCTCTGCCTCTCTCTCTCTGTGTCTCATGAATGAATAAATCTTAAAAAAAAAAAAAAAAAATGGGATGCCTGGGTGGCTCAGCGGTTGAGCATCTGCCTTTGGCCCAGGGTGTGATCCTGGAGTCCCGGGATCGAGTCCCACGTCGAGCCTGCTTCTCCCTCTGCCTGTGTGTCTGCCTCTCTATCTCTCATGAGTAAATAAATAAAATCTTAAAAAAAACAAAAGATTTCATTCATTTGAGAGAGAGAGAGAGCGCATGCGCGAGCATGCAGAGCAGCGGGAGGGAGAGGGACAAGCAGACTCCATGCCGTGTGCAGAGCTCGACGTGGGGCTCCCTCTCAGGACCCCAAAATCCTGACCTGAGCCAAAATCAATAGTTGGACACTCAACTGACCAAGCCATACAAGTGCCCAGCCTTCAATCGGATTTTTAAAGAAATTCTCTCTTTCTACTCCTCCATGCTCCCCTCCATCTAAATATATATAAAAAATTAACACTAGTTCTCAACATTTCTAGCTATTCTCCGCTGCAGGTTTGCCCTGGGCCACCAGATTATCTGATACCAGAAGCAATGCTTCTCCACCCGAGATGAGGCCTCTTACCTCCTAGGAATCCTCAGGATGAAGGACGACACCCAAGCTGTACTCCAGCGGGTGGAGTGTGGGTCGGCCCCTCCATCTGTCGGGCTACCTGCAGCCGTGACCCGCGCCCTCGCCCGCAGGGATGCTCCTTTCAACCGCCTCACTCGAGCATCCTCGAGGAAGAGCCTCGTGATCTTTTCCTCACGAATTCTGGCGCCCACTGCATCATGCTCCACGTCACGTCCCCGTTTGTTCTGACACAAGGTCATGAGTCTCACGGCTACCAGAAGTCCACTCAGTGCTACAGAAAAGCGCTCCAGCTCAAGCCAGGCTTGAATACCCCTGGGGAGCCGGCCCCACTGGCCCCCTGCACTCACGTCAGCCTGGAGGGTATGTCGGGGACCAGGCACCTACGTCCCCACGCTGCCTTCCCTAAGCAGGTCAGGAGGGCTGTGGTCAGCTGAGGTGACAGGCGGGCCTCATGGCTAAGGGGTCACGGAAGCCACATGGGCTCCCTCCTTCCTCTGGTCTGTTTACACTCTGCATCTGACATGAATCCTCGTTAAAGTCCCTGCTCTGACCTCCCCCCCACCCCCCATCACTGCTGTTCCTTCGGCTGTGTCTTCAGGGGTGCCCGGTGCACAGACGGTGAACCAGCCTCTGTCCCTGACCACCCCTGCCTGACCCTGACCTAGGCACCCTTGGGTCTTAGCCTGAAGCCCCTCTGCTCGATACCACACCTGCTGGGCTTGGCCAGGCCCTGCCCCCAGCTACGTCACTCCTAGGGCCAGACTTGTCCCCGTCACTCCTAGGGCCAGACTTGCACAATACCTACACTCTACCTGCTCCAGCACGTCTATACCATGTAGGTCCATACCACATAGGTCCATACCGCGTGGGTCCGCGCCTCGGCATATCAACCGCTGCCATAGCAACTACAGTAGGCGACCTTAGTGAGCAGAGCCTAGAGTCCCCTGACGCCCCAGCCCTCTCCTTCCAAGTGATTCCAGGACCTCACGGCCGTGTGGCAGCACCTACCTGTGTGTCCCCGCCGGCAAGCGACCCCCGCATATAACTCAGCTTGCTGTGTGGCTGTGTTCTGAAGCCCGAGACGTGCCTGCGGTCACCCGCGTACTTATCAGTTCTTCCTCAGCCACTGACCGTGTGAGCACCTAGGCCTTCCCCCGTCTGCGTGCAGCCCCCTCCGGAACCGCGCACAGAACCCCTCTGGCCATTACTGTCCTTGCAGACTGCAGGACCATCGGCGGCTCCTCCAAGGTCACTTCTTCCTCTGAGTTCACTGCACCCCGTCCACGAGAAGGTTTCGGATCCACCCCTCTCCCCCCTTGAGGGCCCGTGCATAACTCCTTCTGGCTCATTCTCTAACCAACACATTGTTAAATCTATCCATGGGATTGTTTTTTAAAGGTTTTATTTATTTGAGAGAGAGCAAGCGTGCACAAGCAGGAGGCGGGGCAGAGGCAGGGGGAGAAGCAGGGCGTCCCAATGCAGGACTCGATCCCAGGACCCCGAGGTCACAACCGGAGCTGAAGGCAGATGCTGTACTGACTGAGCCACCCAGCACCCCATCCATGGGATTTTTTGTCTTAGCTGTTGTATATCTTAATTTTGCAAAGCATCCACGATGGTAGCCACTAGCCACATGGGATATTTAAATGTAATCAAAATTATATAAATCAAAAGTGCAGCTGCTCAAGCACACTGGCCACCACCGCAGGCGCTCCTGCAGCAGTGCGACCAGGGCCCGGGGAGCAGGGCAGCCAGTGTGGACCGTCCACGGCACTGCCCTGAAGTCGCTACATCACCGCTTCCTCTCCTATTGTCCTGGAGGTCAACCGTGGATTCCTGGACTTGACAGTCTTACGTTTTAAAGGTTGTGGAGACCCCCACGTCTGGAGCTCTGCCAAGGGCTACTCTGCCCTCTGCTTCCGGTGGCTCTCACTCTGTGTCTGGCCACCCATCGCTGCCGACTGGCCGTTATGGTGGAAAGTTTTCTGCAGGAGCAGACGTGGGTTTGGACGAGGCGTCTTCCGCCAGACGCCAGAATCACCTGCACCCAGCTTGAGGCCCGTGCTCCTGGTGTGACTCTGTGTTAAGTCCACACCTCCACCACCCAGCCCAGTGCAGAAGCACTGTTGGCCCGAGGCTGGGATTTGTGCCCCAGCCATGCGAGCTGATAAAGGAAAGTCCCAAATTTCCCCAAATTTGACACTGGAATTAAAGATCCTCCTGGCAGTGTGCTCATGGCCATTTTCCTCTGTATGTTTAGTCTGGTCCGTCCCTGAACATAGTTTTTATCCTAAGAAATGTTTACTTGTATAAAAGCGAAAAGAACAACGTAGGAACGCAAGGCTCCTGTCACTCCCTCCACAGCGAGCATGTGTGGGCCAGTGCGTCCTTCCCCAGCCCTGGCACACCTCGTCCGCCTCTGCCGTCGCTTCGACCCCGGGCACGAGGCTGCTTCAGCAGAGGGCTGGTCAGGAGACCCTGGCCCCAGCAGCGGCGAGCCCCACCTGCAGTCAGACAGGTGGGAAGGGGAGGCTGTGAGCACCTTCTCCCGTGCGTCTTCCCTCAAATTCTTCAATTAGAAGAAAAGCCAGAAGGCCCGGTCATCGTGCAAATAGCAGCCAATGCTGGCTTCCCCCCTGTGCACTCTGTTCCCACCAAGACGCATCGAGGGCAGCTCCACGACAGCTCCAGGGCAGCTCCAGCCTGGCCCTGGGTCGTGCTCAGCACCCTGCCTAACCGGCACACGTCTCCCCATTTGCAGCAGGACCTGCCCCGCTCCGCCTTCTGCTGGCCCTGCGGCCGTGCCTGGGCGCTCTGCCCGCAAACCAGAGACACCAGGCGCACTGGCAGGTGGGGGCGGGCAGGCCTCAGCCCGGGAGCCCCCACGGCTCCCGGAACACGGCTGCAGAGAGGTGGGAGCTGGTTTCTGCTTCTGTGTTCCAAAAAATTCTGCAGAGAACTGAAGAGTTACAGAATGTCTGGGAAGGAACAATCAAGATGACCGAACAGCAGGCAGGAGAGGACGGAGTGCGCCCCGGCACCGTGCTGCCACCGCACAGCTCTCCACTCCGAACAGTGCGCTCACTTGGTGCTCCCAGCACGAGACAGGCCCGCGTACTTTCAGATACGACAGAGGGGTGTGCGCCCTACACACGCCCATCCCGGGACGAGGAGGCACACGAGAGAAGCCAAGTACCCCATGCTGGGGCCTGTGGAACGCTGAGAGTGCGGGTGGGAGGGGCGCCTGGGGGCTCGGCAGCTGAGCGTCTGCATGACCCTGGGGTCCTGGGATCGAGTCTCACATCGGGCTCCCTGCAGGGAGCCTGCTTCTCTCTCTGCCCGTGTCTCTGTCTCTCTCCGAGTCTCTCATGAGTAAATAAATAAAATCTTAAAAAAAAAGTAAAGAATGCAGGTGAGAGGGCCAGAAAGTTGGAAGGCAAAACCCAGCCAGGCCCCCCACCCGGGTCTACCCTGGTTCTCGGTGCAGAGGGCCTGACGGAAGAGTTTGGGAGACTGATGTGGCCTCTCGAATGGGGGTCAACGCCAGGGCAGAGCAAGGGAAGGCGGCCTGGCCAGGGAGCAGGCCGCCAAGGTGGGGGACCAGGGACGGGAGTCACGGACTTGAGTGCTCGCACTTCAAGGTTATCACCTCTTGGGGGCACCTGGGTAGCAACTCTCATTTCCCGCTCAGGCCGTGATCTCAGGTCACGGGATCGAGCCCCAGCCCCGTGCCAAGCCCTGCAGCGGGCTGTGAGCTGAGCGCGGAGCCGGCTTCCGAATCCGCCCCACCCTGCCCCCTCCCCCGCTGGCGTGCGTGTGGACACGCTCCCGTGCCCTGTCTCTCTCCAGGAGGACAGAGAAGGAAGCCATCACCTCCTATCATTAAGTGGAAAAGCTGGCAGGCAGGAAGGGCCAAGGAGGCGGCTGGTTGTCAGCGCTGAGGGATGCGGCCCATCCCAGAGTGCCGCCGGGCTGTGCTCCCAGTGAGGCCTGCCGTCCAGGCCGCCACGGCCGGTGGCTCAGGATTGGCCGTCGGTCCGTCCACCGAGGCAGCGCAGACTACACCGTCAGCGCCCGGCTCGACAGGTTCGGGCCCTGAGCTGGACACCACAACGCCCCACCCACAGCTCCGGGCCAGCGTCCATCGCCTCCCCTGGGGAGCTGTGGCTGCCGCGAGACAAGTGACCGAAGGAGGGACCTGCCGGGGCTCATCTCCTCCCTGCGCTCCACCGGGACGGCCTTCAGTGCTCTGACCTGAGACGCGAACATGCAGACAGTGGGGCCCAGGTCCACACGACAGCAAGGCCACCCCTGCAGAGGCCTGGATGGCCCATGCTCCCCAGCCTCCAGGCGGCCCTGGTGTAGGGCCACTGCAAGGGTCACCTGTGCTCACCCCGGCCATCCTGCAAGAGACACGGGCCGCCTCTGACAGCGCTCTCTGGCTCCCTGTGCCGTTCTACCGAGGTACAGAAAACAGTCTCCACCCCTAAAAATACTTGGCAAGTTGCTACGTGCTTGCTGTCAGCAAACTGCAAAGCTGTGTCACTCAGCTCAGTGGACTCACTGACCACATCAGCGGCTTTTAAGCTGATCGATCGATCAATCTATCTTTTAAAAGATTTTATTTAGGGCAGCCCTGGTGGTGCAGCGGTTTAGCGCCGCCTGCAGCCTGGGGTGTGATCCGGGGGTCCCGGGATCGAGTCCCGCATCGGGCTCCCTGCATGGAGCCTGCTTCTCCCTCTGCCAATGTCTCTGCCTCTCTCTCTCTCTCTCTCTCTCTCTGTGTGTGTCTCTAATGAGTGAATAAATAAAATCTTTAAAAAGTTAATAAATAAATAAATAAATAAATAAAATAAAATAAAAGATTTTATTTATTTATTCACAAAGGAGAGACAGAGAGAGAGAGGGAGGGAGGGAGAGAGAGGCAGAAACCCAGGCAGAGGGAGAAGCAGGCTCCACGCAGGGACCCCGACGTGGGACTCGATCCGGGGTCTCCAGGATCACACCCCGGGCTGAAGGCAGATGCTTAACTGCTGGGCCACCCAGAGGCCCCTGTTTTATACCTGAGTGTAGGTGACACAGTGTTATCCGTCCCCACTTACGACTCCCGGGTTCCCCCGAAGGGGCAGCTGCCGTCCGTCGCATCTGGCGCTCTCATGAAACCACTGACCGTACTCCCTGTGTGGCGCCTTTCATCCCACAACTGGACGCCTGTATGTCCCATCCCTCCCCTTCAGCTGTGATGTCCGTCCCAGTGGGCAGTTCTTGCTCATCTCCCCGCCACCTCCCCAGGGATCCAAGGTACACCGGGTGTACCTTCCTGCGTGAGTCTTCCCGGGCCCTCTGGACAGGCGGTGGTGTGGACACACGCCCAACGAGGAGGCTACAAGGAAGCAGTCCCAGGAGTGGACTCGGGCTCATCTGGGGTGGGCTGCAGGGACCACGTGACTGCAGCGGGCCATGACCAGCAGCTTCCACGTGGACTTGTCCACGGAATCTGGCCGGATTTTATGGGAGAACGGAAGCTCAATAAAAACAACTGGAAAAAAAAAAAAAAAACAACTGGGATTGATAGTATTAGAATCTTACGCGTGAGATCACAGAATCATAAACTACGGACTAGCTTATGAAATACATCAATTTACCTGATCACTATTTTGACAAGTCAGACAATCCCTTACACTAGAAACAGAGCGACGCATCAGGGTCAGTCACTCCACCTCCACAAAGCCAAGGGAAGGGGTCCCTGGCTGAGCTCAGGGCCCAACAGGTCATCACCTCTGCCCCATGGACCCAGCAGCCAGCAGCCGGGCCAGGCGACACCACCGCTGACATGTTACCAAGCAACCTCCTGCCAGAAGCGGTTTCCAGGGGCCCCGGCCCTTCCCCAGAGCCCCGTCCTCATCGAGGCCCAAGTGACGGTGGCCGCACGCAGGAGCCCACACCTGTCACGGCCCTGCGGAAGCAAACAGCTGGGCTCTGCCCAAGCCTTAGCATCTTGTTCTAAAAGCCTAGCTCCCTGAGAGGAAAGCACGTAAAATGCCTTTTTAGAAACATCCCTACCCCAGTGTGACACGCCATACAGCACACTTCGTTAAAGCACATACAGTGAGGACCTCTGACACATGTCCACACCCATGCCCCGACCGCCGCAACCAGACAGCGGAGGCAGCTATCACCCCCGAGTGTCCTCGTGCCACTCCAGAAGGCCCCTGCCCAGTCCCCTCCTCCACCAGTCACCAGTGGCTAGACTGCGTTTTCTAGAATTCTCCACACAGGGGAGCCACACGCTCCCTTTTGTCTGGCTTCCTTCGCCGGGCACATCTGCTCTGAATCTGTGCAGGCTCCGCTCCCATCAGCAGTCCGTGCCTGCCCACCAGGTGGCACCGTGGGCTTCAGCGGCCCTGCGGCTTGCTTCTCCACCCGCCTGGCAACAGCCCGCGGTCCTTCCTGAGGTTCCGGCAGTCGCACGGGGTCCCCTCACGTGCACAACACCTCACAGCGCCGACCAGCACCCTTCCCACACTTGGACTTCATCAGTGGGAGGGAGTGTGGGTCCAGACCCAATCAGAGCGGGGCCGCCAGGCCAGAGCTCTCTCCCATCGCCCTCAGGGAGCCACCCACGGAGCGAGAAGCCCGTCACCCACACCCAGAGCGACATGGCCGGCCTTCGGATGGGGTCCTGCCCGGCATCCGGGTGCCCCTCACACAAGCACCCTCAGGAAGGAGCACGGGCCAGCTTCCTAACAAAGCAACTTGCTCCAAGAGTTGTCTTCTCACCTGCAGAGCCTTCACCACCACAAAGTGACCAAGGCAAAGGGGCCAAAGGGTGAGGATGGACATGCCGTTTCAAATTACCCTCTTTACAAGGTGCAGAGCACCGGCCCCCAGAGAGGACGTGCCTCTGTGTTTCTCCAGCAGCGAGATGGTTTCAGGGCACGCTGCCCACATTCACGTGTAGGTATTATCACTGGTAAAACAAATAACTGACCTCTGTATCTAAATATCAAAACATTTACAAGTTTGTCATTACATTTAATGACAGAAATGAGCCCAATGTCAGGTATAAAAAAAGTCTCTACCTAATAGAAAAAAAAAAAAGTCTCTACCTTACATGCTCTATGCAAAAATCAGGAATTTGGCCTCTACACAAACTACCAGGCAAGGCCAACAGCATTATCCACTGACTCCCCTACGCGACCCAACTTACATATCCATCGTGAGCTTTGGATGACAGACACCTGGGGTCACCACGGGGTGCAGAAGCAGGTGCTACCAGAGGCTGAAGAGACAGCCTGCCAGCGACACAGAGACTATAGAGCACATGTGCCGCCCCGACAGAGGTCAGAGATAATTTGGGATGGGAGGAGATTAGAGGGTGAATGAGTCACCTGGTGGCACCAGGTAAGAGCTGCATGGTCGGCCACCGTGCTCCCCGTGCATGGGGTTGCCCAGGTTACAGATTCCTGCAGGCTCTTTATTTATTTTTATTCTACCGTTGAGGCACCCCACCCAACACAGGGTCTGAGTTGCGCAACATATCAAAGGCCCTTTCCTTTATGGTCAAAACCAAACAGTAAGATGGGAGGATGTGTGTTCTGTGGAACAGGCCCAGCTAAGACTGAGCCAGGTGCCCCCACCGCCAGTGGTGGACAGAAGAGAAGCCTGACTCCAGAGTGGCCCCCGGGCCAAGGCCCGCTCACCACCACTTGCCAGCTACTGACCTTGCTCAAGCTGCCACTCATCCCCCGCCAAGTGGGTGACAAAGCCCCTCCCACCTTCATAAAGGTTCCGTAAGGAACGGCACACACAGCGCACCTGCCGAGCGCCAGCATGAGAGGCACACAGCGCTCCACAGAGGCCACAACCAAGCTGTCCTGGCACCGAGGCCCTTGCATCCACACAGGGGGACTGGGTGGGAAAGCCTACAGCCCTCAGTTAAAACCCACCATTCCACCTAGCTTTCTGTAAGAGTCGATACAAAGGCTAACAAACCAGACTCAAAGATCTGAAGTCAGAATCTCGCAGGAGACCCTCGCAGGAGCCCAAGCAAGGAGGACAGGCTCACAGAACAGGAGGCAGGCAGGCCAGGACCCGCGGGTATCGTTCCCTCTAGGCCACACGTTTACATGAAGCTGTGTTCCTGCAACCAGCAGCCCTTCAAAATGACTGTGAGGCATGTAGATAGGGGCCCGTCTTCGTGGGGGACATAAAGATGGTTTGTGCCAAGAGGGCTCCAGAGGGATCTGCGCACAGGGTATCACATCAGCGTCTGCTCATCTGTATTTTCTAATTTTAGGGGTGCCTGGGTGGCTCAGTTAGTTAGGCGTCTGTCTTCGGCTCAGGTCATGATCCCGGGGTCCTGGGTTGGAGCCTTGCATGGGCCCCTGCTCAGTGGGGAGTCTGCTTCTCCCTCTGGCTCTTCCCCTCCCCCTGCTCCTGCTTGCTCACTCTCGCTCAAATAAAATCTTAAAAAAAAACTTTGGAGAGTTGAAGATTTAAAAAAAGAAAACAACAAAGAGGAAGTTTATCTACCAACTGAGCCACCCAGGTACCCCGAAGAGGAAAGAGGAACCTTACACAGTAGTAACCTAAAAGTGGGACAAAAAACATTTTACAGATCCCCTACTGTAGTTTTTTAAAGACTCCTTCTCATTGCAATGATGGGGGTCAGCCCTCTCCTGGAGACCCCAACCCCTCACTCTAGCCTCAATCCCTCAGACCGCAGCTCCAATGAACTTACTAGTTCTAAAGAAGTGCCAACCACACTTCACAAGGTCATTGCAGGTTGCAACATTGAGAAATAAATAGCAACTCCCGGTAAACTGTAGGCAATGGGAGTAATCGACTATGATTGTACCTGTACCCGCCTGTCTGAGGCCTTTCAGACACGAGCTAGAGAACCACAGGATACCCTACACAGAACGTGTTTAATACAGACCTGAACCAGTCTATGATCCCAAATGAGATGCAGAGGCTTACAAATGGAATCCCACAAAGAAATCCTATAAAGCTGGGAAGACCCATTCTCAGCTTTGAAGCTACAAGACCAAACAGTGACTTGGGAAAAATGTAATTTATTAAAAATAATTTTTAAGGGGCACCTGGATGGCTCAGTCGGTGAAGCTTCTGCCTGCGGCCAAGGTCATGATCTCAGGGTCCTGGGATCGAGCCCCACATAGGGCTCCCTGCTCAGCAGGAAACCTGCTTCTCGGTCCCACTCTGCCCCTCCCCTCAGTTCAAGCTCTCTGCCATATAAATTTTTAAAAACCTTTTTAAATTAATAAATAAATACATGTTTCTACAAAAACACTTAGGAATCTAGTCACAGGGGGATCCCTGGGTGGCTCAGTGGTTTGGCGACTGCCTTTGGCCCAAGGCGCGATCCTGGAGTCCCGGGATCAAGTCCTGCGTTGGGCTCCCTGCATGGAGCCTGCTTCTCCCTCCTCCTGTGTCTCTGCCTCTCTCTCTCTCTCTGTGTCTATCGTAAATAAATAAATTAAAAAAAAAAAAAAAAAGGAATCTAGTCGCAGTCAAAACTCTGTCCATAAAACAATATGATTTAAAATATATATATATATATATATATATATATATATATATACACACACATATATATATATGATTTGTTTCCTTGAAGTAACGCAGCAACCACAAATTCCAAACCTCAGGTCACCCTCTTTATTTCTTAACGTCATCAGGTAATTCTCAAGGCCTTCCCTAAGCTACCAGATTGTTTGGCAGCCCTAACACCTGCAGGAAGCCCATCTGTCCAGAGAGAAGCAGCCTCTGTGCAAAAACTGAAAACCTAGAGGAGAAACAAAAAATCTCTAGGTAGCTGTTTTCATAAGAGTTATTTGATTTTTCTGCTTATGAGTTTTCTCTCACAATGTTTCAAAAGGATTTTCTCTCTTTTTTTTTTTTTTTTTTGGATTTTCTCTTTAAAGGGTTTTACTTCATCCAAATGAACTTCACAAGACCACCTAATGAGAAAACCAAACTACAAAGGATCCATCCAATGTGCCCACGTGTAAGAGAATGTATAATGACAGCTGCGCGAGTGAGGCCGGGGCCTGGGATGCTCTTATTTGCCCATCTTTGTTCAGCACGGAAATATTTTTATCTTTAAAGCATCTCCAGCACAGCTCCACGTATCGCCACAGAACTTTACATTCCAAAGCGAATGACATTTCAAAGAACCGAGGCACAAGCCCGGTATTCCTTCGACCCCGCTCCGTTGCTGGGATCTCGACGAGGTACGTGTGCCGCTGGGCCCGGCCCAGCCCGGCCCCGCTTAGAACGCCGCGCCAGCGCCACCGCTGCTATTTGCACACCGGCGAACCAGAGGGCTCTGGGCGAGGGCGGCTCCGGCGCAGCCCACCCGCGGGCCTTGCGGCGTCCCCCCAGGAAGGGTGTCAAGGACGCGGTTCTAGGTGTCTGCACACCAGCCTGCTCAAGGCAGCCGAGCTGAGCACGGCGTCTCTGGTGGGGGCACGTGTTTGCTGGGCAGCGCTGCATCGGCCACGAGCTCCAGCTTGTCCCTCACCACGCTCACCTTCTTCCCTAGCAGCGAACCGGGCCACCAGTCCGTCCACTCACCTTCGTCACGGGATAATGGGGCAAAACACTATGATGGATAAAAGCGAAGCAATCCAAAACACAAAGAAAATCCTAGAAATGTTTGCAGTAATTAAGTCATCTCCAGGGCAGCCGGGGTGGCTCAGCCGTTTAGCGCCGCCTTCAGCCAGGGCGTGATCCTGGAGACCCGGGATCAAGTCCCACATCAGGCTCCCTGCATGGAGCCTGCTTCTCCCTCTGCCTGTGTCTCTGCTTCTCTCTCTTTCTCTGTGTTTCTTATGAATAAATAAATAAAATTAAAAAAAAAAATTAAGTCATCTCCAAAAACGAAAAATTAACATTTAGGCAAAACATCCAGAACTTACACTTATCGTGTATCATAATCATACTCAGTGGGGGCAGCCCGGGTGGCTCAGCGGTTTAGCGCCACCTTCAGCCCGGGGTATGATACTGGAGACCCAGGATGGAGTCCCACGTCGGGCTCCCTGCATGGGGCCTGCTTCTCCCTCTGCCTGTGTCTCTGCCTCTCTCTCTCTGTCTCTCATGAATAAATAAATAAATCTTTAAAAAAAAAAAATCATACTCTGTGGGACTGACCTAGTAATTTTACATCATATCTGTTTCTCCTTAAAAAATCCCTACTTTATTTTGTTTTTTTAAAGATTTTATTTATTCATTCATGAGAGACACACAGAGAGAGAGGCAGAAACACAGGCAGAGGAGGAAGCAGGCTCCATGCAGGGAGCCGGATGTGGGACTCGATCCCGGGACCCCAGGATCACTCCCTGGGCCAAAGGCAGGCACTAAACAGCTGAGCCACCCAGGGATCCCCGAAAATCCCTACTTTAAAATATATTACGGTGGTGCCTTGGTGGCTCAGTGGGTTAAGCCTGGCTCAGGTTGTGATCTCAGGTCACGAGATCCAATCCCATGTCAGGCTCTGGGTTCAGCAGAGTCCATTTGAGATTCTCTCCCTCTTCCTCTGCTCCTTCCATAGCTCACATGCGCATGCACTCTCTCTCTCTCAAATAGATAAACAAATAAATAAATAAATAAAATGAATTAAGTATTAAAAATACAATACGTTCATGTTAACCTGTATATGCATAAACACATCATGGAATGACACGCAATAAATTATCCACATTATTTACCTATAAGTGGTGAGTTCTGGCCGGACATGGAAGCCAACAATGTTGACAGGGAGAATGGGGAAGAGGGGTGTTTCATCCTTCAAACAATACTTGAGATTATTTTTAGTTTTTAAAAGATTTTATTTATTTATTTATGAGAGACACAGAGAGAGAGGCAGAGACACAGGCAGAGGGAGAGGCAGGCTCCACGCAGGGAGCCCGACGCGGGACCCAATCCCAGGTCCCCAGGACCACGCTTGGGGCTGCAGGCAGGCACCAAACAGCTAAGCCACCCAGGGATCCCCAATACTTTAGTTTTATAAACTATGGGGCATAGACTTCAGTCTCTGCTCGTGTGCCTGACGACAGCAGGCCTGTCACACAGTCTGTAAAAGTAACACCACTGAAGAGCACAGCTCTCAGGACAAGAACATGGTCACTATGAGGCAGACCAGCCTCTGCCCAAAGGCCATTTTAAGTCACAACCAGAAAAACAGAGACACCTATCAGCAACCACTCATTTCTCTCTTTTTTTTTTTAAGATTTTATTTCTTTATTTGTTTGAGACATAGAGAGAGAGAGGGAGAGAGGCAGAGACACAGTCAGAGGAACAAGCAGACTCCATGCGGGGAGCCCGACGTGGGACTCCATCCCGAGACTCCAGGATCACACCCTGGGCTGAAGGTGGTGCTAAACCACTGAGCCACCCAGGCTGCCCAACCACTCATTTCTTTACAGAGTCTTCTGACTCCTGTTTTAAAATCATACAACAGGGCAGCCCCTGTGGCGCAGCGGTTTAGCACTGCCTGCAGCCTGTGGTGTGATCCTGGAGACCAGGGATCAAGTCCCATGTCAGGCTCCCTGCATGGAGCCTGCTTCTCCCTCTGCCTGTGTCTCTGCCTCTCTCTCTCTGTGTCTATCATAAATAAATCTTAAAAAAAAAAAAAAGAAGTCGTTTCAAATCTTTTTAAAAAAAGGGGGAGGGTAGCACCTGTGGCTCAGCGGTTTAGCACCTGCCTTCAGCCCTGGGCATGATCCTGGGGTCCTGGGATCGAGTCCCTCATCGGGCTCCCTGCATCAGGCCTGCTTCTCCCTCTGCCTGTGTCTGTACCTCTGTCTCTCTGTGTCTGTCATGAATTAATAAATAAAATCTTAAAAAAAAAAAAAGTCGTTTCAACATACTTTTACCTCTCCCACAGCACCGCCGGCAGCACACAGGGTCACCGACTGTGCACTAAGCTGCTGACTGCCACTGCACGTCTTTCATCTGTGAACAGCGCCTGACGACTGATCCCTCCTTCCTTCCTACACGGTTTGCTTATTTGGCTTCCAAGACACCGCCCTCGCCACCGTCTCAGCAGACCCGTGTCACCTGGTGTCTACCTACCGCAGCTCACCCGCCACGCAGGCTCGGGGCTCTGGATCCAACACACCGGCGACTCGGAGACCAATGCGGAAGCTGCAGTGGGTTAACTGACTCTCGGAAACATCAAAGCAGCGCTGTGAGCTCGTGTCACTGCTGTCCCTGCCAGCCGTCCGTTGCAGCCCTGCTGCCCTTCTCCCTCCCCGTGGAGTGCACAGCAGGTGCAGGCTGTGTTCTCACTTTCTTGAGGTCTTGCTCAGAAGCCATCCTCTGACATGGGGCGCTCTCCGGCCACACCAAGTCCCCACCCCGTCCCGCTCCTCACTGCCCTTGCTCGCCCTGTACTCCAGCACAGCACTTGTCACCATCGGGAACATTCTGCATTGGTTGTAAAGATTTTATTTATTAGAGAGCGAAAGACAACAGCAAAGAGCACACGCAGGGAGGCGGGGGCAGACGGCGGCAGCGAGTGGGGCCACCAGGGCTGGACCTCAGCAGCCCGGGCTCACCCCTGAGCCCAAGGCGGACGCTGGACAGGCCAAGCCGCCCGGGCGGCCCTGGATTTTATCTTTTCACGTCTTGTCTTCCTGTTGGAATAAGCTGCAAGCTCTGTGGGCAGAGGGCCCTGTGCGCGTGGCTCACCGCGCACCGCCAGCGTCTCGGTGCGGCTGAGGGGGCAACGGCCGGCGAGTCCGGCCTCAGTCTCCCGGGCCGCCCCCTGCGCGCCGCCCACGCTCCGACCTCGACCACCGGCCGGGCGCGAGCCCCAGGAGCCACGGCGGCACAGCACAGGCTCCCGGCCCGCAGGGAGCTCCCGGCAGGAAAGCAGGAGGCCCCGTCCCGCTGCGGCCATCGCGGCGCACCTGCGTTCACGGCGGCCCGCGACCGCTCACAGGGGCCTGCCTTCCGCGAATTGGGCGCGGCTGCAGGCCCGGCAGCCCGCCCTCGGCAAGCGCACACGCGCACCAGCACGCGCACATGGCGCCTCTTGGCGCGAAGCCTTGCGCCTCCTCCTGAGGCTGTACCCCGGGCGCCCCGCCCCGCTCACAGGCACGCAACCCCCGTACGACCTGCGCAGCGGCCCGGCCAGCGTCCGGCTGGAGGAGAATCAAAGGCTCCTATTTAGGGAAATCAAGTAGAGGGCGAGACCTCACAGGGATGACGGCTGAACACGGAGGGGCCCGGGGGCTCAGTGGTTGACCCGCCTCCGCCCAGGCGTGACCCCAGGTCCCGGATCAAGGCCAGCATCACGCTCCTGCGCGGCGCCTGCTTCTCCCCCTGCCTGGGTCCCTGCCTCTCTCTGGGTCTCATGGATACAGAAGTACATGAATAAATAAAATTAGGAAAAAAAGAAAGAAAATTGAGGGACTAGATGGAAGTGTGCATGGTCACCCGGGAGACCTGCAGCTCCCCTACCTACCTGGCTCCGGCCCCAACAGCCTCCCCCACAAAAAGGGGGCGACGCCAGGGGCAGCAAACTGCTGGGAGAAGAGACTCCGGCAGGGAGAGGCACCGGCCGCTGAACCCCCCCCCACCCCTGCAAACCACCTGCCCGCGCACATCTTACGCACCTCACTTCCAAACAAGAAGGAACAGCCAGGGACAGCCAAGGACCATCATTTGGGTAAAACTTCCAGCAGGCACAACGGACACCAGCACGAACCCATAATAAAGGAACCGGGAAGACAAAGACTACACCACACAGAAAGCGGGGCAAGCAGCATGGAAGGGATCGTAACATGTGCAGGACAACTTTAAGATGTTGACCCATGAGGGGCAGCCCAGGTGGCTCAGTGGTTTAGCACCACCGTTGGCCTACGGCGTGATCCTAAAGACCCGGGATCGAATCCCACATCCGGCCCCTGCATGGAGCCTGCTTCTCCTTCTGCCTGCGTCTCTGCGTCTCTCTGTGTGTCTCTCATGAATAAATAAATTATTTAAAAAAAAAAACGTTGACCCATGAGCAGTATGTTCATCAGCGCGCACACTCGGAAAACACACACAGGACACATTCACCAGGAAGACCAGGAAACACAACAAAAAGAAACAGAAAACAGGAGAAAAACAGATTTAAAATGCAAAGGCTGATTTCAACATTTCTTTTTCTTTTTTTTTAAGATTTTATTTATTTATTCATAGAGACACAGAGAGAGGGAGGCAGAGACACGGGCAGGGGGAGGAGCAGGCTCCATGCGGGGAGCCCAAGGCGGGACTCAATCCCGGGACCCCGGGGTCACACCCCGGGCTGCAGGCAGTGCTAAACCGCCGCGACACCCGGGCTGCCCCCAAGGCTCATTTCAGATGGTCCAATATCTAAATAATAGGAAACTCCAAAACAAGGAAACAGTGAAAATGGGGGATAGGAAACCAATGAAGAAACAACACTTAACAAGCTAACAGAGTTTAAGGACGACTTTCCTCACACAGAGAGAATAAAAGTCCCGGAGCAAGGCCCAGTCCCAGGAGACGCGCTCGTGACAGGACAGCCGAGGCTGCCCCGCGGCCCCAGCGCACTGCTGTTGGCCTTCTCCGCGCACCGGGGGGATGCGACACGGGCCCGCAAGCCCTGCAACCGCCGAAGCAGACGCCGGGCAACTGGAATTAGAAGCCCGTTCAAGCCCTCCGCCACCCACAGTGCCACACGGCCTCACGCAGGGGCCACAGAGCAGCCGCGGGCCACCACACAACGGCCACATGGCACCGCAGGATGGCCGCAGGGCACCACATGACAGCCACACGGCAGCCACAGGGCGCTACAGAGCACACGGCACCCCACGGCACCACAGGGCACCACAGACGCCTGAAGAACCAGCACGTCAAGGGCAGTGGGCCCAGGTAAGGCTTTAGGACACGCGTCTCTTGGGGAAAACCGCTCCGCCGGCAGGCTGTACAGGTGGAGAAATACATCCACAGCGTTTCTTATGTGGATCCAGCACAAGGGAAGATTTACGTCAGAAAGCCCAAATAACCAAAGGGAATAGTGCAGCGACAAAAAATCAAAAATATAAACAAAAAAATGGTACAAGAAAGAGCGCGCTGGCCCACCTCAGCAGCAGAGGCCCCACTGGGACCTGCCCACACCCGGCGGCCAGAGCCTGAGCCACGCCAGCAAGCCAGCACGGCCCAGGCCTCGAGGGAGGCAGCTGCAAAGAAGCCTGGGGCCACCAGGAGCACGGAACCTCGCCCATCACAGGCCGAGGGCCCACGACGCTCCCTCAATGCTCCCTTGAAGCTCCGCGGGCGCCCAAGCCACACGGGGAAGACTTGGCGGCAGGAGGGGCTGCACGGGCGGTGCGGGGCTAAGAGCCTAGTTATCACCCTGTCCGCATTACTGGAGTTCTTCCTTATCTCCACATTTTTTTCATAAAAATTAATTTTTTTAATTAAAATTAATTTAAAACACTGGTACGGGGCGCGGGGGCGCCAGGCGGTTCGGCGAGGAGTCGACTTTGCCCTTGGCTCCTCCCCGCTCAGCGCCCACGTGCTCGCCCTCTCCCTCAAATAAATAAAACCTTTAAAATAAAAGTTAAAATATAATAAAATACTGGTATAGTAGTGCAAACTCGGAGAAGATCCAAGATCACATTAAAAGAAAACACTTAACACGCATCCTTCTTAAAGATAAACTAGGCTTCTGAATAGCTGCATATAAAAAAAAAAACAAACAAACAAAAAAAATGAATAGCTGCATATAATCTAGACCACCCTGCAATACACTTTTGTATATATTTTAATAAGTCCTTTCTAATTTCTATAAATATATTTTATAGGCATTTGGAAAACGTAGAAAAATAAAAAGAAAAGAAAAAGCCTACATTCTCCAACCATACAGAAAAAGAAAAAAAAAGAAACCTGTGCAATCAACCCACTACTGGGTATTGGAGTTACTCTGTTACCTACCACAAACAACAATGCAAGCAACATTCTTTGTGTCTTTTTTTTTTTTTTTCTTCTTTGTGTCTTTTTAAGTCCTTTCTACACCCAACCTGGGGTTTGAACTCACCACCGCGAGATCAAGAGTCCCACGCTCTATCAACTGAGCCAGCCAACGGGAGTCTCCCTTATGTTTATTTTTAAATATTGGTTCAAGGGACACCTCGGTGGCTCACCAGTCAATGAAGCGTCTGACTCTTCATTCTTTTTTTTTTTTTTAATTTTTTAATTTATTTATGATAGTCACAGAGAGAGAGAGAGAGAGAGAGAGAGAGGCAGAGACATAGGCAGAGGGAGAAGCAGGCTCCATGCACCGGGAGCCTGATGTGGGATTCGATCCCGGGTCTCCAGGATCGCGCCCTGGGCCAAAGGCAAGCGCCAAACCACTGCGCCACCCAGGGATCCCAGCGTCTGACTCTTGATTTGAGTTTGGCTCAAATCTTGATTTGGGCTCAGGCTGTGGATCTCAGGGTCCTGGAATCGAGCCCATTGGGGCTCCACACTTAGCACAGTCTCCTTGAGATTCTCTCCCTCTGCACCACACCTCATGCACGTGTGCACGTTGTCTCTTTCTCTCTCTCCCAAATAAAGAAGTAAATCTTTTAATATTGGTTCAAGAGACGACCCTGGCCCTATAGACTGAAGATGAGTTAGTAGAGCTCCAGAAAGGGTCAATGTCAAAACCAAAACCAAAACTAAAGCATTTAAATAGCTCAAAGTGCACAAAGCTGGATGAGCAGAGGGCCCAGGAATAGACAGAGAGCTCCCTGCTGCTGGGGGTGGGGGGAAGCTAAAATGACACCCACCCAACCCACCTAGCCACCCCTGTCCCTTAAAACCAGAAGAGTCAAGACCAGTTGCTACCAGAAGTTTCAGTGGTCCATAGAGAAGGCCCTTGGGCCAATGCCAGAAGCCACCCAGCAATGGGAGTCCAACTGCAGAGGGGACGTGGGCAAGGCCAGAGGGCCCTACGCACGGCCTCTTCTGTGGACTCTCTGAAGATGCTGAAGCGCTTTACTTTAACAAAGTCAAGCAACCAGCCTCTGTCCCAGGAAGGGACTGAGAAGATATACTGAGCTATTTCCTCAGATCAAACACATTTTGGAATTAAGAGGTTCTAAGAGGACCCTTAGTGACTCACAAAACTGAGCATCTGTACTGATGTGACACAGCGGGAAAATAAAGCAACACAGATTCTCTTCCACACACACAGGGACGTACGCACGGTCACACTGGTGCTGGACTGGAGAAAGATCGATTAGACTGCCTTGCCTTCCCAAGTGAACACTACTCGCCCAGATCCTGCTTGTAATACCTGCACGGTAAGCTGGTATAGACGACGTCAGAATTCTAGAAAACATGAACAGAGCTGAGGAGTACGAGTCCATGCAAATCTCTGGGACACTGGGGCACAAATATGAGAATGGGCAGCGACACCAGGCGGCTGACCTATAGGTATGGCTCAGTTCCAAAAGCTGCACGCCAGGCCAAGCACATCAAGCCCACGCTCTCCTAAAATAGCTGCGGCCACACGTCAGAGCCACCGGCAGTGCAGTCCATGCAAAGGGCCCTGGTCAACAACGTTGTTCATCGGCTCTCTGCGAGCACTTCCCTTTCACAAATCCACTGATACGGAGGCCCAGGCAGAGAGGCCTCTCTATTCCAGATTTTTCTAGTCTAACAGCAGAGACTTTGCTGGACTCTGCTAAAACCTATTGAAGACCATGGCATTTTGTATGACTGAAGCAGAGAAAAAAACACAAACACTTTTAGAGTCTCCTGTAACTAATTTAAAAATTTTAATGGCCAGCCCTACCCCCGACAGGTATATGAAACGCACACAGCACGCTCGTGCTGCTGGGACAGAGGAGCTTGAGGTTGAGTCCAGATCCAGCGGGACATCCCAAAAGAGCTGGAAGAAGGGATGACCTGATCGGAACTGCACTTTAGAAAGACTGCTTTGGCCCTGCGGGGAGAAGACAGAGGCCTGGGTAGGCGGTTCTATAGTGGGGTGCCTGGGCGGCTCAGCCAGGTAAGTGCCAGCTCTTGATCTCTGCTCAGGTCTTGATCTCAGAGTCAGGAGTTTGAGCCCCACTTGGGCCCAGCATGGAGTCCACTTAAAAAAAGGTTTGAAAAAAAAAAAGTTTGCAGCGGCCCAAGAGGAGGAGGTGGGAGCCAGCACGCAGATGGCAAGAAGTACAGGATTCCACACACATCTCTCAGGGAACCAGAACCTGCTGCTCTACTGGATGTGGGGGTGAAGGAAGCAAGGATCCAATGGTTTGGGTAGATGCTGGGGCCACTTCTGGAGGTCAGAATGATTACAAGACGAACAGGTGTGGGGTGGGGAATAAATAAGCTTCCCCTGAAGGAAATACGTCACTAAAATCTAAACATGTCATTCGTATCTTTGAAACCATATGTAATTCTGATACAAACTTCAATATCCAGGGCAGCCCGGGGGGCTCAGCGGTTTAGCGCCGCCTACAGCCCAGGGACCGATCCTGGACACCCGGGATCGAGTCGCACGTCGGGCTCCCTGCATGGAGCCTGCTTCTCCCTCTGCCTGTGTCTGTGTCTCTGCCTCTCTCTCTCTCTCTCTCTCTTTCTGTGCCTCTTATGAATTAATAAATTAAAATATATATATATGCATTTTTCTTATTGATAACTAACCTCTCCACCCAACATGGGGCTCAAGTGTACCATGGCAAGATCAAGAGTCCCACCCAGGGATCCCTGGGTGGCACAGTGGTTTAGCGCCTGCCTTTGGCCCAGGGCGCGATTCTGGAGACCCGAGATCGAATCCCACGTCGGGCTCCCGGTGCATGGAGCCTGCTTCTCCCTTTGCCTGTGTCTCTGCCTCTCTCTCTCTCTGTGTGACTATCACAAATTTAAAAAAAAAAAAAAAAAAAAGAGTCCCACCCAGCCGGGTGCCCTGGCTGTCAGCCCTTTCCATGCTGAGTCGCTCCTACTATGCACGGCACCCATGGTCCACTCCTGGTCATGACCACGATGACCAGCCCCGACCAGGAGCTCCTCACCGGGCTGGCCCACCAGGAAGACACAAGTAAGTAGCTGAGACGCGGTCCTTAGGGAACTTCTCAGCCAGTGAGGAAGGTAAAGGTAGTAAAGAGAAATGGAAAGCATTTGCGAATGTCCGGCATGGAACCCAGCAGCCACTGCTAAGTGTGGGTGGTGGAGGCCTGAGCAGGTGACCAACCAGGCCCAGAAAGAGAACGTGAGACAGGCCCTCCCACATAGTCCCTGACTGCACTTGGGGGGCCAGAGCACACTTAAAAAAAAAAAGATTTTATTCATTTATCTGAGAGAGAAACAGCAAATGAGCACAAAGCAGGGGGAGGAGCAGAGGGAGAGAGAGCAGAGTCCCTGCTGAACAGGGAGCTGCGGGGGGCCTAGGCACCCCCAGGCCACACTTCTGATAGGAAAGCAAAACAGGAGCTGCCAGCTAACTCTCACAGCCCCTGGGCCCTAATGCCAAATCACATGCATCATCAGAGGACCTTTTGTCAATTCAAACCAGTTAAAATGGTGGGTGTAAACCAAAGTTATGTTCAAAGTTCACTGACTAGTTCACTGACTACGGTAACAGACTGGGAAAATTTGCATCAAGACTCCCACAGAACAGAATTTGCATGGAGACGCAGAGAGCCAGGAATTCTAGGATTGCTTGACCCAGGGGCTCAAAGTGACCCCAGGTGAGCAGGATAAATCCAGAAAAAGCCAGGGGCACTGGTATTTTCTGAGCTTTGACAGAAACTGAAGTATAATGCTCATTTAACCTTTCACAGATCGGGTGTATTATAAAGAACAGCCACGTGCACGCACACATGGCCAAATGAAGCCTGACGCTCAGGCCTCCCATGGGGACACGGGGAAGAGCAGGGCCAGTCAGGAAGGCTGAACTGCACCAGAGAGCACAATCGGAGGAGTCCAGGCTACAGGTAGGACCGACGGAGCCGTGGGGCTCAGGTTCAAGAGACCCTGCGGTCATCCTGTCCTAAGTAATCACCCCGCACACACCTACCTCCATGCAGAGTCAATGCTTAGGAGAGGCACCTGCTGCCCACAGGAAGTGCCTCCCCCAGTCAGGAGATTTCCAGTCCAGCACCACCACCCCTTCCCTGTCCTCTCCACCCCAATATTCCTTTGCGGGACCACGTCCACCACTGGGGCAGTGGGCACTTTACGTCCCTCCAGGTTAGCAGCACAGTCCCGGGCCCCTGCACCAAGATTATGCTGGAACAGCCGGGACACGGAGGCACACACACCGCCCCCCGGGCCGGCAGAGCCAAGCACAGGACCTCCCGTGAATGCTGGGGGCAGCGTGTGCTACCAAGCCAAGGAGCCCGAGCCCATGGGTGCTGCTCCAGCCTCCCCCAAGCTGCAAGCACAGCGGCCATGGAGGGCAGGGACAGGGAAGCGGCAGCTCCTTACCAATCTACGCGCGCTCACCTTAGGACCCGGCAATCGTGCTCCACGGCGTTTACCCAAAGGAGGTGAAAACTTCTGTCCACACCAAAAACCGCACCACAGGTTTACTGCAGCTTTATTAATGATTCCCAGAACTTGGGGCAACAAGATGGCCTTCAGCAGGCGAGCGCACGAAGGAACGGAGTCCGTCCGCACCACGGAGCGCCACCTGCGCTCACGAGGAACCACCCAGAAGCCGCGTGGAGACATGGAGGGACCTTCTGTTACCATGTGAAGGAAGCTACTGAGAAAAGGCACACGCTATGTGATTCCAACCACAGAACATTCCGGAAAAGGCAAAAGCGACGGGGGGGGGGGGGGGGGGGGGGGGACAAATGCAGTTGCCTGGGGTGGGGTGCGGGGAATGAGCAGGCTAAGCACGGGATGTGCAGGACGGTGACCCTACTCAGCCAACACGACGGTGGCAGATACGTGTCATCACACGACCATCCAGGCCGCAGCGCACCTGGCACCAGGCACGCACCCCGGTGGAGACTCCAGGCTTTGGGTGGCAGTGGTATTGATGTAGGGTTATCAGCTGCAACAGACACACTGCTCTGTGATGGGTACTGATGTGGGGGAGGCTGTTGCGGGGGGCGGGAAAGCTCTCTACATTTTTGCTGATAACCTGAAACTGCTCTTAAAAAATAAAGTCTTTAAAAGAAAACTGGCTGGAGTCCAGATCAAACCACATCTGAAACTGGCCCTGCATCTAACCTTTTCATTGATTTAAGTTACCTAATCCCCTTCCCTGTTTAAGGCAGGGTAGGCTGGATTTCCTGTGATTCCCAGCCTAGTGCACCCAACTGCACACCCCGGCAGGACAAAGCAGAATGTGCTGGACCTCATACCTGTCAGTGCTAGTAAACGATGACCGTGACATCAGAGATCTTCCACTCACTAAAGTATCAGAGCCAACCTCGAGCAGAATGGGGTTCAACTGTGGCTGGGACTCCCAACTCCTGGCTTCCTCCGCACCAGCAGCTCCATGACAGGCAAGTCAAAACTAAAATGTGCCACAGTCCTTACAGCTCAACGCACTTAAACAAGTAAAGCCAACATATTCTAGTAATTTAAAAGCAAAGTTGCTGCTTAAGATCAAGAACCAAGGGGATCCCTGGGTGGCTCAATGGTTTAGCGCCTGCCTTTGGCCCAGGGGGCGATCCTGGGGTCCCGGGATCGAGTCCTATGTCAAGCTTCCTGCATGGAGCCTGCTTCTCCCTCTGCCTGTGTCTCTGCACCTCTCTCTCTCTCTCTCATGTGTTTCTCATGAATAAATAAATATTTTTTAAAAAAAAGAGAGAGAGAAATCAAGAACGAAGAGCAGCCCTGGTGGCTCAGCAGTTTAGCGCCTGCCTTTGGCCGGGGGCATGACCCTGGAGACCCAGGATAGAGTCCCACGTCAGGCTCCCTGCATGGAGCCTGCTTCTCCCTCTGCCTGTGTCTCTGTCTCTCATGAATAAATAAACAAAATTAAAAAAAAAAAAAAAACCGAGAACTGAAAAACATACAGAATAAGACTCAGGAGACTTTGGGTTTTTTTTTGTTTTTTTTTTTTAAATAATCTGTATATCCAAACTGGGGGGTCAAACTCATAACCCCAAGGTCAGAAGTTGCACGCCCCACCAACTGAGCTAGCCAATTCTGATTTCTGATTTAAAGGATTCCCAAGCCCTGGGGCACCTGGCCGGCCCAGTCAGGGGTGCATGCAACTCCTGACCTTGGGGTTGTATGTTTGAGCCTCACACTAGGTGTAAGATTATTTAAAAATAAAAATCAAAAAAATAAAATAAATAAAATAAAATCGAGAGAAACACACACACTCAAAAAGAAAAAAGAAACAAAGAAATAAATCAGAATTTAACTAAAAAATTTTTCAAAAAATAAAAATAAAAATAAAATAAAATAAAAATAAATAAATAAATAATTTTCCCCTGAGCCAAGGCCTCGAATTTGATTCCATCTTAAAACTATTCTAATTAAATCATTTTAGATTGGGTTTTAAGAACCACGGTAGTTACTGGCCTTATTTAGAATAAATTTACGGCAAGTCTTGTCCTAAAAAGCTTGCTATATCAATAACGTTAAGCTCGAGACAATGAACAAAAGGCACACAAACATTACTTTAAATGGCGTATGTTGAACCGCACCACTTACGTGACCCTTAAACCTCATAAACATTCAGCCAGTTTCTGTACCAGCGTGAGCCTGAAGAAACCAGCAGGTTTTAACAGCAGCGCGAGAGGGGAGAGGATTCGGACTCCTGACTGAATCAGCAGGGGTCACGCGGGTTCCCAGCTCCCAAAGTTTCACACGCAGGTGTCCCCAGTGCAGGGAGAGGAGTGGGCAACGGGAGCGCCATGCCGACGGCGGCTAGCACCGATGAGGGGCTCCAACCCGCGTCAGCGAAGTCTCCGGTAAGCACAGAAGGGACAGTCGAGGAAAGAACGAGGAGCCAGGTTTCCCAACAGCAAACAGCCTCTCGACAGCACCACGGGCACCTCCCACGTCGCAAGGCATCACATGCGCAGGCGCTAAGCACAAAATCAAGCGCCACTGGGACTGGGCCGCACCACAGCTCTTACTTCGTGAGCAGAGGGGACAGGGTCCCCCAGCACGACCCCCAGAGAAGGCCCCAGAGCGCTGTGGCCACCTGCTGCGGCAGCCTCCCTGCCAGCGCTACCCAACCTCCAGGAGGAATCTGGGGAAACAATCACGAAAGACAACCATCCAGAATTCTGGCCGCACTGACGCTTTCCACATCCACTCCTCTCTGTATTTAGCCAAGAGGATTACACGTATGGGGTAAGTCCCCCTGCACGCCACAGGCCAAGTCTGAACGCCACGACCTCTGGGACGTCTGAGGCTCTTCGTGACATACAAGGCCGTACACTTGGGACTGTTCTTGCCAAAGGGCCCTCAACTCACAAGTATTAAAACCACGTGCTGCAAGCGTCAAAGTAGCAAGAGGAAGAACCACCACCACGCTCACCCCCAGCAGCAGGAGCACACCCACGTGGGGCCTGGGACACAAGACCACTCCTGGCTGCCACCTGTGCCTGCCAGCTGTCCAGGGCTCGGACGTGAGCACAAACACGGCCGCCTTGCATCCAACTCACCTGAATTCTCTGCCTTCGCTGTACCGTCTACTTGAGGAGGCCCGCGGGGCGGCCGTCTCCAGAAGCAGCTTCTGTGTGAGCCTGCCGGGGGGAGCAGGGTCTCTGCCACCGTCTTCATCCTGCTCTTGGTCACACTTCCATTCCTCATCTTCGTTCAGAGTGGGCAGGTAGCCGGGTATGCCCTTCCCCGTCCCTGACCCAGAGCTCTGGTCGCTACAGAGCTTCGGGCTCTCCGAGCCTGTCCTCGTGTATTCCAAATAAATATCAGACTTGAGGAAAGAGGGGTAGGTGTTCTCCTCCATGGTGGACTGGATCTCCGTCTGCGCCTGGTCAAACATGGCCGGATCGATGAGCTGCTTGACGATGCAGTCCTTTATGAAGCTCTTGGTGGCTGGCTTGGTCTGGCGGGACACGATGCCGTTGTTATCGAGGATGTACTTGCGGTAGATGGCCTTGGCCAGCTTCAGCCTCTTCTCCTCGTTCGAGTCACAGGGCTCCAGCTTCCTGAAGCCGCTGCAGGCAAACCAGAAGTCCAGCAGGTCAGCACAGTCCTCCTGCTTCAAGAAAGTCCTAAACAGGTTTATCCCGTCCTGATCGTCCAGCAGGGAGTGCAGCGACTCGGCCCACTTCAAGTATGGTGGGGTGGGGGAGGCGCTGCCCTCAGGCTCGTACCCCAGGTCCAGGTCGGAGCGCCTCGGAGTGGCTGCTGAAGTCTCACCTTTGACCCCGGCACCTTTCCCGGAGCAGAAGCTGTGGCTGACGGGCCTGGGGTCTGTGGACACCAGTTCACCCTCCTCACCAGGCACTGGGGGGCGCGGGGCATCTTCAGTGAAACTTGCTCCGAGGTCCAAAGGGAAACCCTGCTCTTGGATATTCATTTTGGGACTCTGTGCGTCAATGAACAATGAGCGCTGCACCCTAATACATCAGTACTTATAGCTCCAAAGTGAATCAATCTGTCCTGTTGAAACCATTAAGAGGACAAGGATTAGGAAAGGTGGGTCCATGGAAACATGACCACAGAGGTTTTCTCAAGACAAGACTTGTAATGATGCCCTCCCACTCGAACTCAAAGCCAGAAATTCAGTTTAAATTTTCAGTCTTGGGGATCCCTGGGTGGCTCAGCGGTTTGGTGCCTGCCTTCGGTCCAGGGCACTATCCTGGAGTCCCGGAATCGAGTCCCATGTCGGGCTCCCTGCATGGAGTCTGCTTCTCCCTCTGCCTGTGTCTCTGCCTCTCTCTCACTCTCTCTATCATGAATAAATAAATTAAAAAGCCTTTTAAAAAAATAAATAAATAAATTTTCAGTCTTTTGTCACAAGGTTTATGCTGTATTAAAAAAATTTGTGAGAACTTTTACAACCACAGGTACGTCTCTGGATCTCAAAAATGAACGCCTAGAACAGGGACACAGAGTGCCACTCCCCTCAGGTGTCTTTCTGCCAGAACATCACGGAGACAAGCAGCCTGGGGACCTCCCATCTCAGCCACAACCAGCCCTTCCCTGCAAGCTCTGGGAAGCCAACAGACCCAGAGAAAAGAGATGTGCTTTCTAGTGTTCCGGGCTGCAAAAACTGGGACAAGAGCCGGTTCCTCACACGTAAGATGAGGATGACCGCCCTACCTGTGATGCGGGATCGCTGTGATATTCAGGTACGGAAAGGCAGGCTCGCCGCCCAGCACACAGCAGGTAGTCATCTGCTCCCCACATCTGTGGGCCCACGGCCGCTGTGCTTTCTGCCTACACCGTCGCTGCACACCTCATATGCCTCCTAACGCGGGCAAACACGCAAGGACGTGTTCCTTGAGCTCTCAACACACACCCATACGAACAGTGGTGGGTCAGCTTCAGCCCCTTCCACTCAGTCACCCAAGGACTCCCCACACACATGGTGGCCATCCCACATCACAGTGTGGACAATCTTAAAACATGCTTCCACCACAAAGCTGCCTCTGACCTCGCCTATAAGGAAAGTGCCCTCCTGATAACAAATGCCAATTTAGTATTCTGAAGAACAGAGGAGACCCGGAAAAACAAAATGAAGTCCAAATGCAATCACAGCTTTTAACTAAGCGAGCACACGGCTCACGTGATTCACCTCCATAAGCTCAAATCGCAACTACGCATCCTCTCGGGGGTTGGGGACTACAGGTTGCGTGGCTGCTGCGACAAGCCCCCCTCAGGTGTGAAGGAAGGCTCTCCCGGGTCGGGACTCTTTCACGGTCTCCGGTCCTCCCTGACATGCCCCACAGGAGCTCTGCCCACGAGCTGGGCTGTACCGCCCCACCTGGTAGCCCCGCACTCCTCAAGGTGGTCTGGCTAGAAATAGGCTGGAGAGAAGCGTGTCAGCTCCAAGTGCCCAGAGCACTGAATAAGCCAGAAGGAGAAAAATAAACACCTTAAATCTGGTACCAACACCAAGGGCAGCCCTCCCCGGCCACCGCTCCCCACCCTGGGCTGCCAGGGGATCCGCCCCCACAGCTGCATCCTCACACTGCAAGCACTGCGTGTGCCAGCAGATACTGATGGCTAGAAGCGAAAAGCCCCCAAAGACAGAGAACAGGTCACAATAACGTGCCCCAGGTGACATTTCTACAGCTAATGACTTCTCATGAAAACTACCTGGCAGTCTGTAATCTCAGCAGGAGCAGCCTGCTTCTTAAGGTCAAGGCCCACGGGCCGGGCACCCTGTTGTCACGGACCACTCCAATGGCAAAGTCCCTCTCTTTGAGCCCTGTCAACGTGAATGGGCACCTGTGGTGTCTCAGCTCCACACCGGCTCATGGACACCTGATGTCCTCCTGTTCAGGACGCCTTCTTAGGAAGGAGGGCCCGCGCCCGGCGCCCTGAGCCCTACCCTCAGACACACTCCAGTTTGCCAGTCCTGAGAAAGAACCAAGTCGCTGCAATTCAACAGGAGCTTAATTACAAGTCACCGTCGCCTGCTCTGGAGATGCAACTATCTCCCGTGTAAATTATTGGTAGCAGCCTGATTAAACGTTTTCTGCAGGACCCACAACACCTAGCACACTTATTCAATGGCATGAACACATACGACAATTGTCATAAATGCCAAACGTTAGCCCTCCAGAGATGCTGAACTACAGCAGGACAAAAACAGCAACAAAACTCAACATCTACCCCTTTATTCACAAAACTGGCTATCTTTAAAAGCTAACATTTTAATTCACGTGTGAACAAGGCTCCCCCCCACCCTAATCATTTTAAACTATTTTTCATTGCCCGAGAGAAATAGCTCTTATAACTCACATCTGTTTTCGGCTGTCAACTGACAGACGATCCTCGGTGTCCCCAGAAGCACAGACACCTCTCCAAGTTACTGACATTATGGAAACACGCTCTGATTCCCGCCATCTCTGGGTTCCCACGCAGAAGCACACCCAGCGTTTTGGTGTACGCACGTGCATACCACACATAAAGCAGTTACGTTAATTCAGGTCAGAGGCAAATGCCCACAAGCCTTGAATCTGGCCAACAGCCTGGAACCACCATCAATAAAAGGATTCCATAAAAGTCCTCCACGGCTCTGACGAACGCTCTACAAGGCTGATAGAGCATTTAAAATCTCCCGTAGTCACTGCTGAGCCATACCCCCGGGGAGCCACGGCAGCCAGCTCCATGCTACACGTACAGACACATGTTCATCCCACTCAAACCTAACTTCATAACTTTTAACTTATAGGAGCCTGGAAGCAATAGAGCATGTCTGTGACGCTGTCCTGTCCGGTATCTAAACCCTGAAAAGCTTAGGGCCGCTGTTCCAGAAGGTGATCTGCTCCTCCACCTCCTAAATTCTCAAGGACCAATGTAGCCCAAAGAACTCCACTTACTTTTCTGACTCTAGAAACCCAAGAAGCGTCCACACCTCCTGAAAATGCCACAGCAATGCCGTACTCTGTGCGCCTGTCCATTCTCCTGCCTGAATGTCAGGTTCTCAAAACTGAAACTCAGAGCTAGCACCCGAGCCCAGGTTCAGACCATGTGTGTTCTCCAAAGAAGGGCCTCGAAGCAAGTGTCCGGAGAGCGTCCGTGCAGAAGCAGGGCAAAACGGAGGGCCAGGGATGCGCGGCAGGGGCTCCTCATAAACCACCCCAGACCTGTGCGGGGAGGCCCTCCGGTAACTGGGGCTTCCCCTCTGTTCTCAGAGCTAAGCAGAAAGTTTCCCGCCTGGCCGGGCGGCTCTGCTCCGCGGGCACCGAGCTCCAAGCTGTGGGGAGGCGCTAGGGGCTTTGGGGGAGCGGAGCCGGTGCCCGGGGTTCGGGCCTCGGAGCCCCGCGCGGGGCCGGGGTCACGGGGCCGCCCCAGGACCTGCGCCCGTGCACACGCGCATCCCGGCCGGGCCCGCGGGCGGCCCCGCTCACGCCCACCCCCCGGGACCCCGCGCACCGCCCCCCGCGCACCGCCCCCGCCCCGGCCCCGGCCCTCGCAGCGCGTCCCCGCCGCCGCCCCGCACGCCCCGAGCCCGCACCCGCCGGCCCCTCTTCCGGGTCCCGGCCCGCCCGGCCTACGCGGCCTACAATGGGCGGCCCACAGGCCCGCGCCCGGCCCGCACGACTCACCGGCGGCGGCGGCGGCGGCGGCGCCCCGGCCTGGCTCCGGGAGCGGCGCGGCGCGGCCCATGCGCTCAGCGGCGGCGCCGCGGGCGGGACGGGGCGGGGGCGCGGCCCCGGGCGGCCCCCATCGCAGCGGCGGCGCGGCGGCCAGGAGGCGGGCGCGGGGCAGGCCGCGGGGGCGCCGCCGAGGCCGGCCGCCCGCTCTCACCCGCCTGCACCGGGAGACGCGGCTCCGGCCCGACTCCGGCCGGTCCTGCGGCGGCGGCGGCGGCCGCGATCGCTTCCCCGAGCGGGGAGCCCGAGCGCAGAGCGCCGAAGCCCAGGCCGGAGCGCCCCCGCCGGCGCCGCCCGGAAGTGCGGGGGCGGGGCCGGAGCGCGGGGCGGGGTCCCGGAGCGTGGGGGCGAGGCCGAGGACGTAGGGCGGGGCCCGGAGCGTGGCCGAGAACGTGGGGGGCCCCCCCGAGCGTGGGGGCGGGGCCGAGGACGAGGGGCGGGACCCGGAGCGTGCGGGCGAGGCCGAGGACGTGGGGCGGGGCCCGGAGCGCGGGGGCGGGCCCGGAGCGTGGCCGAGAACGTGAGGGGGGGACCCCGGAGCGTGGGGGAGGGGCCAAGGACGTGGGGCGGGGCCTGGAGAGTAGGGGCGAGGCCGAGAACGTGGGGCGGGGCCCGGGGCGTCGGGGCGGGGCCCGGAGCGTGGGGCGGGGCCGAGGATGTGGGGCGGGGCCCGGAGAGTGGGGGCGAGGCCGAGAGCGTGAGGCGAGGCCGAGATCATGGGGCGGGGCCCCGAGCGTGGGGGCGGGGCCGATGATGTGGGGCGGAGCCCCGAAGCGTGATCCGGGCCGGAAGTGAGGTCACCCGGGGCGTAGGGCGGGGCCAAAGGCTCGGGGCGGGGCCAGGACGCGAGCGTTTCGGATACGTGGGGCGGGGCTGGCAGGGGACGCACCAGCCGGAGCGGGGGGCGGGGCGAAGGCTCGGGGCGGGGACTTGGGCGGGGCCGGAGCACGGGGCGGGGCAGCCTTGAGGAGGGGATCCGGGAGCAGGAGGCGGGGCCCAGAGCGTCGGGGAGGGACCGCGAACGCAGGGCGCAGCGGAGAGTGTAGGGCGGGGCCGGAACGTGGGGGCGGGAGAAGGACGGGGACGTAGCCCGGAGAGGGGGCGGGGCCGAGAGCCCCGGGCCCGAGCACTTGCAGGGACGGACGACGCGGAGGCGGGGCCCGGGGCAGCGGCGGGCGCGGGGAGGGGGCGGGGCCGTCTGGTGGGCGGGGCCAGGTCCCAGGTGCCGGCGTCTGGGTGGGCCTGGGCGGCGAGCGGCGGCGCGGCGGGAGCCCTTGCGGGTGCTGCGGGGCCGCCCTGCCCGGCCGCCGAGCGCTTGGCTTTCCTTCCTACGCTGTCCCTAGGTCATACTGGCGCGGCAGCCTGGGGAGCAGGGCTTCCTGCACCACCACCTCTGCCCTTCACCGTCGCCATAGCAGCTGTTGCCCGACCTGCAAGCCCAGCCGGCCAGCTCCTTGTCCACCCGCCCCGGGCCCTTGCCTAAGAGAAGGAAGTGGCACTGAAAGGTTACCACTGACCCTCAGGAATTGCTTCTGGCACCCCCGTGACCACCTAGGGCCTGTGCCCCACAGAGCCACGCGGCCTGCACCTGAAGAGATGCTCCCCGCAGTCTCCAGGGCACAGCCGTGCCCCCGTCCAACAGGCCACCACATCTCCTGGACCCTGTTTGCCCTCCCGGCACGTCCTCATCTTTCAGGCTCCATACCAGTGCACAAGTCCTGGCTTGGGGCTCCACGGGCCACAGCCAGCCTCCCACCCAGATGCCCACGGGTGGTGCCTCCCTGGGGTGTGCAGGTGTAGGGGCACGCCAGCCTGCCTCAAGTCTCAGCACAGCATATCTCCCAGGGGGTCATAGGAAAGGGGGACAGTGAGGGATGAGGACAATCAGGGACGATCCCCAGCCTACCGAAGGCCCAGGCCACCCAGGGGCAGTTGGGGCTATAGATGAAGGGCTATGCGACCAAGCCCACACTGGCCCCACTAGGGTGATCAGAGTGGGGGTCACTCTCACCAGCATCCAGCTGGGACAGTCCCAGGCCCCCCAGTGCAGCCCCTCCCCCACCCCGTTCAGCCTAGGAGTCTTAGAGGCCACGAGACACAGTGGGTGGCCTTCTGGGCACAGCGGGGTCTCTGTGGGGTATGGGAGTCCTGGGTGGGCTGGACAAACAGCAAGAGCTCCCAGACACTGGCCCTCATGTTGCCTCCCCACTCCCAGACCCGGGTCCCCAGTGCTTGCCTTGGTTCTGCAGAGCTGCTGCTGTGGCCGGGCCAGGCTTCCAGGGTTGTGTCCACGTCCATCCTCCTCCTGGCCCATGGCGGCAGGTGTCCCCAGGCCCCAGGACCAGAACAGGACCCTCGGGCCACTGGCTCCTTGGGGCTCCCGCCCTGCAGGGACAGGAAGGGAATCAGAAGGCCTGGAGGAAATGCAGCAGCCCAGCTACCGCGGATTAGAACTGTGGGCTCGGACGGACGATTGAGCAGGGTGAGAGCGGCCGTGGACCAGAGGAGGGAGCCCAGGGAAGGCCAGACCGGGCCTGCGGTGCTGCAGGGGTGACCTGGCAGGGACTGTGTCAGCCACCCAGACGTGACACCAAAGAGCCCCAGGAGCCTCATGTCAGAACAGGTGAGTTCCTTGATGGAGCGCCCTCTTTTCACACACACACACACCCCCCAGTGAAGGGGGTGCCAGGGTTTGCCACTAGAAGCTTTGATTGGATTAACCGTAGAGGACATTTGTTCCGGCTTTCCAGGAACTACATGAAAAACTTAAAAGCAAACGTGAAATAATTTTCTTCAATGTAGACATAAAATGAATACTTCGAAATAAAGCGAGTTTTGAAGCCTTACACGTGTTCGTCCACTTGGCTGAGGAAGACCACTCATAAAAAGTGATTCAAAGAAATCAGCCAAGATGTGCCGACTATGTTGAGGCGTGTCCAGCATGGCCTGATGTCTGATGATGAAAGCCAGGAGCAGAGGACAGGCTGCAGACATGGGACACTGGGGGCACATCCCCATTGTCTTCCTGGGAGGGGAGGGCGGGAGGGACCATGGGATTTGGGCATCTGGAGGGAGGGAGGGGTCTCAGGCCGATCCCCTTCTGGGTCTGCCCCAACAGGTGTGGGGGGTGGCGGTGGGAGGGCAGGCGAGGCCCCGGGGGCGGGCTCATCCGGCTGTGGCCAGTTGTGACGGGTGTGCCCTTGGAGGCACAGCTCCAGCCGCCCGGGCTCCACCCCTCATCCTGGGTGTCTTTCCTCTGTCAGTTCTGAGCGCTGGGTTGAGGGCCAGTGTCGCATGGATGCACAGCCGTCACACCAAGATCATGAGCCCGAGCACCAAGGCGGCCCGTGCTCGGTGCCCGCTGTTGTGGGTGTAGAGCTCGTGCCTGTAGGGTGGGAATGCTGACCACCCATATTCCAGGGCACTAATAGGTTATTGTCGGAGTGCAGAATCGCAGAATCGGGGGTGCTTGTGGCACTTCCTTTACGCATTCAGGAAGAGGCTCTGTGCCTGAGAAAATGCAGCGGGCACCACCCCGCGGGCCCCCGTGGGAGCGAGCTGGATGCCTGGGCCCTTGGAACAGAACGCGGCTGCCCACGCCAGGCACAATGGTGCTGCTCCGACTGTCCCGGGACCAGTGAGAAGGTGCCCAGCGCAGCCCATGGACACTCCAGCCTGGGGGACCGCATGTCAGGGCTGGCCCCTGCCTGTCCCCGCTCTGTTGGGATCCCCGTCCCCTTGCCCTGGGGGCGGCTGTGTCATCCAGGCTGGCACTTTGCATCGGTCTTGCTCTTTGGTGTCTTCAGCTGCAGCTGCCTGGGGCACACACCCCAGAGGTGATCTCGCCCCCAAAAGCCGGGCTGAGCCAGCCGGGGTGTAAGGTCAGGGCCCTGTGTCAAACGAGCCAGCTCTGGCATCAGCTCGCTGTTGGGAGTACCTGGGTGACTGTCACCTTCTCACACTGCTCTATGTCATCCCAGCCCGGCCGTCCCTGCTCCTCAGAGCCGCCACGGGCTCCCCTGAACAAGGCGAGGAGGCCCCACAGCAGAGGTAGGGGACTGCAGCACTCGGCTCCTGCCAGGCCCGGCTGGTGATGCTGCGTTCGTCCCCATGTCCCCTGTCTGGACGACTCACCCAGCAGACCTGACACAGCCCCCATGGGTCAAGGGCCAGGGCTCAAGGCCGACAGGGAAGCAGGGGCACGGCAGCAGGTGAGTAGTCCCAGGGTGCCCTCCACACCCGCCCCAACTTGGGCTTCACCCCCAGGGTCCCCCAGGGATCCCGTCACTCCAGGCCGAGGAGCACCGCGGGTCATCTTCCCATAGTGCGCCTCCAGAGAGATCTGGCGCCAGGGCCGTGTCCTCACGAGGACAGGAGGACAGTACTGCACTGAGGCGTGCGTGGCCCTGCCAGCCACAGGCGCCTGGGGGAAGGGGAAGAGCAGCCTGCCGCCTTGGGAGCCTCGGGGACACAGCGCTGACCCAGCTCCCACCTCCCCGCACGCCGCCCGCCCACAGCAAGGCGGGCAGCTGTGCTCAGCACAGTGAGGGTCCCGACCCAACCCCGCTGGCCCCAGAGGTCTGTGGGCAGCCCCTCGTCACCGAGCCTGGGGCTCAGGTGCAGGCAGGGAGGGCCTGCTGGCCTCTGCGACCCCAGCGCCATTTTCCCAGGATGGGTGGTGTCTGAGGGATCTCAGCCTGACTTGCAAAAGCAGCGGCTGAAGTCCCGGAGTCCCGGATGGTGTCAGGTCACTCCCCTTTCTGGTAGCGGCAGCCCCTTACACCGGGCAGGCCTCCTCTCTGTGCCTGCTGTCCCGTCACCTGGGATGTCCTTGCCTGACCCGAGCCCTCCATCCCCGGGGCCCCTCGCAGCGCCGGAGCTCACAGGCCCCTGCCACCGCTGCGGCCTCTCCTTCCACCTGCCAGACCTCGTTTGGCTCCGCCGAGCCCGTGCAGGGCCAGGCACCAGGGCAGCCCGTGGACCCCTTGCGCCGGTAGCTGGGGGGCTTGGCGAAGGGCAGGCAGGGAGGGGCTGTACCCCCGCCCAGGCACACGCCCTCGGGGCAGCCCCCAGCCTCTGTGCACCTGCCCCCCCACCGCGCTGTCCAGAGACGTCTCTCTCGGCTGCCTAGGAGCCCCGCAGCCGCTGAGGCCACACTCTAAGTATGTGATTACGCATGCTGGGGTCCCTCGGCCCTTTGTTGCTGCAGAATCTGTCGTAGCAAACAAAAGTGCACTGGATTAGCCACAGTGGATTAAAAGATTTGCTTCCCAGAGTTTACCTAATAACCCAACAATCGTGCCGACAGAGGCTTTGAACCTTGGGATGCGCCGGCCAGGCCATCTGGGGGCTCTCGGCCTCTGCAGGTGGCTGCCGCCCGTCCCCGCTCCCGGCGCGGCCCCCCGGCCAGGCCTGTGCTCCTCCAGGCCCGTGCACCCAATGTGGGGCGAGCCCAGGTCCTGGGGGAAGGCGCAGGGCGCGGAGGTCGGGAGCGGAGCCGGCCAGGTGGGCAGGCAGCAGGCCGCGGTGGGCCCACCCCCAGCACGTCCACCCGGTGCAGCAGGGACGCCGGCGCCTCGGAGGGCAGCGGTGGCAGGTAGGTGACGCGCCAGGCTGCAGCCCACTCCGGCCACCCGCGTGCGCTCACACACGTACACACACAAGCATGGCCCCCTTTGATCTCTGCTGGCGAGCCTCTAACCGCAGCTGCCTCCCCGCCGTCCTCAGGCGGCCCGGGTAATGGGATTTGGCACCTCTGATCGGGGCGGTCTGGCCGCCGGGTACAGGTGTATGTTTTTCTCCCTTGTCGCTTTCCTCTTTCTGTTTTAATTTTTTAAAAAATGCGCCCTGCACGGCAAGGACGTGACGTGGCCTGTGGCCCAGTGGCGAGAGGGCCCGGCCGGCCGGGGGTCTTTGATGCGGCCTCGGGGCGTGATCGGATCGGCCCCGGGCTTTGGGGCTCCCGCCTCGTGCGCCCCTTTGTCTCCAGCCCCGGTGGCCGCATGCGCGGGTTGGGGTGCGAGGGCCGCCGGGGACAGTGGGCGGTGCGCCCGCTTACCTCACCTGGCTGGCTCCGGCCGCGCCGCCCTCCCCGCTCCGCCATGCTGTGCTGGGCCTCGGCGCTGCAGCAGCCCCGGGGCCGCGGTCCCTGCTCCTGGCGTGGTGGCTCGGCAGGACTGGGCTCCGGGCTGCAGCTCGGGCTCCCAGCGCCGATTGGCTGAGGCGGGGACCAGATGACAGCCTCAGAACCCTACGGTAGCCATGGCAACCAGCCCCTTCAGACACCGCCACCCAGGCCACTCCCGATGCCGCGGTGGGAGTTGGCTGCGCGTGGGTCGCGGTGCCCTCGGAGGGCCAGGCCGGCGGCGCCCTTGCCCCGCACCAGCTCCTGATGCCTCGCGGGTGGGCTTCGCGTGCGCCGCCGGGAGGCGTCCCCGGGCCGTCGGTGCCCCGCCGGCCACCTGCTGGAGGCGGCAACAACATCCTGGCAGCCCCTGGTTCCGCGAGGATTTCAGGTCAGGCTTGCCCCAGGGGCTGGAGACCAGGCCACTGGTGAGCAAACAACGGGTGAGGGCGGCGGGAGAAAGGGCCGGAGCCCCACATCAGGGACTCAGAGCCCAGCTTGCATCCCCCAAGACCCCAAGGGCCTCGGCTCTCCTGCCTGCCGACCCCTCCCGCGTCACTTTCAGGAGCACACGGACCCGCGCTCGCCCCTCAAGAGCCTCCCGAGGCTCCAGCTGGCCCTGCGGCGGCAGAGACCCTGCGCCTTCACAGGGAGCTCTCTCCAACCCACACAAACCTGCTCCTCGGGGCGCCCGGGCCCCGCATCCCGCCGCACCAGCCCACAGCTCCAGCCCCACGGCTCGGTCCTCCTGGTGTCTCCAGACCAGGGCTTCCCGTCAGGGGCCCGACGCGGCGTTGCCGCGGGGACCGGCCCCCGCCCGGCCCACCTAGAGCCGCCTGTGCGGGTCCAACGCCTCAAGGCCCCGGATCCACCTGAGCCCCGGGAAGCCACATCCCCCTCCAGGCCCAGGCCCAGCTCACACCTGCTGCAGAAAAGAGGAAGAGAGCCGCTGGCACAAGCCTGCGAAGAGCAGCATGAGCCCCAGGCCCTGGGAGGTGGCCAGGACCACGGGTGCCCAGGGGCAGCGGAGGCGGCCACTGCCCAGGCCAGAGGGGCCTGGGAAACGGGGAATCTGGACGCGGGTCCGCAGGGCTCGCACACCAAGGGGACGGGCTCAGGGTGGGCCAGGCTACACAGCCAGCCCCGGGACTGGCTCCCACCCCGAGTCTTTGGGTCACGGTGGGGGGAGCGGGGAGTCCTGGGCCTCAGGGCCTCCCCCACATGCGGGATGCCACGGGCACACAGGTGTTGTCTAGGAGCAAGGTGTGGGTGGGAACAGGGGCCCCGGTCAGCCAGGGGGTGGGGCCCCAGCCTGGGGTTCTCGGAGCTTGGGCAGGGCTCCAGGCCGCTGCTGCTGAGCCTCTTCAACTGACCCGGGGCTCCCCTCGGAGGGCATCTGGGGCACAGCTCCAGGGGGAGAACCATCGTGCACACGGTGGGCCTTGCAACAGCCCTCACGTACGGGGTCAGGCACAGGGCCGTGGGCTGGGCTGGGCCGCACCCTCGTGACCTCAGTTGCCCTTCCTGGGCCTCGGGACCCCACAGTGTTGACGGTCGCACTGGCGAGGGCTCCACTGCCCAGGTCCCAAGGGACCTCCCCATCTACAGCTAGTGGCCAACCCTCGTGTCCGTGGTCCTTGACTGGTTGGGCCGTCACAGAAACAGGCGAGCCTGGGAACTTGCCTAGGGGCTCCTAGAGGGGCGACGGGGGTACAGGGGTGCAGCCTGTCTGCGCACCGGGGCCAGCACAGGGCAACTCGGCCTTCTGCAGGCTTGACGGGGGTCAGTACAACCACCGACCCCAATCCAGAGGCCTGAGGGACTGCGGGCACACACGGCAGACTAGAGGAAGAGGACCTGGAGGGGGCCGTGTGGCCTGGTGGGCTCCCAGCGCTCAGCTCCGGTAGGGGTGCAGCAGTGAGTACGCACGGTCCCCGTGTCCCCCTTCCCACCTTCTGGAGGGGCAACCTTCCCAGACTTGGGCTACTGCTTTATCTGGGGTGGGCCGGCAAGCACGTCCCTCACTGACCGCTGAATCTCTCCCGGGCGGACGGTATTTGTGAGAATGTGATCAAACAGGTTCTGACTCTGCCCGAAAAGGGCCACAGCCAGAACCACTCACTGTAGGTTCTGGGGAGGGAGGTGACCTGCTGAGGCCACACCAAGCTCCTTCCACTGAGCAGCAGCACTGGAGGCGAGTGGGGGCCGTTCCTTGGGCAAGCTGTACGCCCTGGGGAGAGCAAGGCTGCACACCCAAATGCAGCAACGCAGCTGGGCCTCCAGCAGACAGAAAGGCGCCTGCTGGAGCCCACCCACCCCCACCGCCACAGGCCCCAGGCCAGCCCTAAGCCCCTGGGGCACCGGCAGACACAGGAGCACAGGGGTCCTGGTAGGAACTGCCCACCTTGACCTGTAGCCTCGGTGAGAGCAGCAAAGGGCAGCTGGGAGCCAGAGCCAATGACCTGGGGGCACGCGGGGTGCACAGCGGGTAGGGGGTGGGTGGACAGGTGACAGGAGCAGAACAGCCCTAGGAAGGGGTCTGCTAGATTCGGGTCAGGGCTGAGCGTGGGAACCATCAAGCGGGGGCTGGAAGGGCTGGCCAGTCCAGGACGCCAGCCACGGCGCTGGAGCCAGGCGCGGCGGTGCGGGTAACCCAGCCGGGCCTTGCAGGCCGCAACCAGGGCAGGGGCAGGCCAGGCGCTGGCAACATTTGGTAAAATTATTGAAAAATGAAAAACCAATGTTTTTCCCATGTTGGAACATCCCGTGAAGAAACAATCATGTGCATCAAGATATGAATCCAGAGGGGCGCCTGGGGGGCTCAGTGGTTGAGCGCCTGCCTTCTGTTCAGGTCGTGTGACCCCAGGGTCCCAGGATCCCGGGATCCAGTCCCACATCGGGCTCCCTGCAGGGAGCCTGCTTCTCCCTCTGCCTGTGTCTCTGCCTCTCTCTGTCTCTCATGAATAAATAAAATAAAATCTTTAAAAAAAATCATAAAAAAAAAAAGAGAGATACAAGTCCACAGTGCACCCCAGAGAAGTCTGGGACTGAGAACATTTTTCAGCCTTGCACACAAGACCTCAGGACCGCCCTGAGGGCAGGCCCCACCCCTCAATGACCTCCCTGTGCTGTGGAACCTCCAGGGCCCTCCTGTGGCTGGGTTCACCGGCCATGCTCCGTCTGGCCTCCACCTCCATCAGCACAGCCCAGGTATGTTCACATCCACAGCACCCTGAGGGGAGCCGGGCAACCCTGGGTCAGCTGCCAGGAACAGGTCGGGGTATCACTCACTCCCTGTCCTCCCAGAGTGATCTGAATGGCTCTTGATGCTCAGTACTCCCAGAACAGGGCCGGGAAAGGGGATCAAGGCACCCCAAGTCTCAGGGCACTGGGCCCAGCATCCCAAGGGGATCCACATCCTGCACCCCCCTGGATGGCAATCCGGCGGAGCCTTCCCTCACTCCCAGAGTCAGCCCACAGCCTCCCTGCCTCTGCCCAGGAGAATGCCACACGGATGAGGATGTGGACACAGAGAGCATCTGTTGCCAGATGCCTCCAACCACCCTGGGCCCTTCCAGAGGAAGGCAAAACATGGCAAGACACCAAAAGGAACCCCGGTCCCACAGGTCAGCCACATCCAGGTCTCTGGGGCAGGGCACGACGAGGTCCAAGACCATTTGGGAGCGCTCGGGGCTTCCAGGCAAAGCAGCACACACACACGGACAAGTTCACACTTTACTGGCACCTCCCCAGCTGGGTCTCCACCTCAGGGGAGAAGAGGGGGCTACAGAGGCAGCAAGCCAGCCCCAGACCCCAGTGGGGGCCCTGGGACAGGAGATCCCTGGAGTTCCACAAAGCCCATCCAGCCCTGGCAGCCACTGAGCCAGCACAGAAGATGGGGTTCATCCACCAGCCCCCACCAGACTCATGCGCCCGCGGGGGCGGGGGGCAGGTCCCCGCATAGTCACTCCCTGCTGGCCCTCTTCTGCACCACCACAGGCTCAGACAGGGCCTGCTGCTCAAGCTGCCCAATCAGCTCCTCCACGTAGACCTTGAACAGAGGAGTCGGGTCCTGCAGGAGCGAGACAGAGTCACAGTGAGCTGCTCTGGGGAAGCAGGAACGCAGCTGCTGCTGGCCAAGCATCAGGGGGAATGTGGCCCTTCAGGCTTGGCCTACAGCCACCAGCCCAGAGGACAGCCCTGTCCGCAAGACAAGGATCACCTTCCAAGGGGGACACAGGGCTCCGGCATCTATCCCCATTTTTCCTGCCTTGGGGTCCTAAGCCACGGAGGGTTCCCAGTTCCAGCAGCAACCATCCACTCCAGACTTTCCAAAATGTAGATACAAAAATATCTCAACTCTGAGACTGCGAAGACCCCAAGGCAGGGGGTGCTACGTGGGCAGACCAAAGATGCCCCCAAGAATCCTTCTGTCCATGAATTTATGAAGTCAGCCGGGGCGCAGGACAGTATCAGCACGTTGAGGGGAGGGGGCACAGCACACGGAACCCAAGGTTGTGGCTCCATCGGGGCAGCCCTAGGCCAGGTCCTCCCTGGGCCAGCACACACCACCCCGTCTGTCCACTGGTGCTCAGCCGCCGGTGCTCACACTTGCTCACCTTCTCCTCCAGGAGCCTCTGCTTCTCCACGGCCTCATCCAGCGTCAGGCCGACCCACTCGGCTTCTGCCTCCGGGATGACAAACTCCTGCCCCGGTTGGGGGAGGGGGGAACCAGGCCCACAGTGAATGGAAGGACGGCCAGCCAACAGGACCCCCCAGGGAGCACGACGCACCAATGGAGGCCCCCACCTTGTACTTGTCGTAAATGGCTGCCCTCTTCTGGGGGTTGTCGCGGTGCAGCTGGGGGTCCTGTCGGGCGAGCCGCAGCAGCATCCCTCGCTTCAGGTCCATCCCAAACTTGGAGCACAGATCCTCCTCTGGAGTCTGGCAGGAGACCACGCATGGGGCAGGGCAGCTGGCAGGGCCCTCCAGCCACCTGAGAGCAAAGGGAGGCCCGACAGCGGGGAAGGAGGCAGCAACGCTCGCTGGGGACCCTGGACCCCGGACGACACGCCGGGGGAGCCCGCCCTGCGCCCGCACAGCCCCTGGCTTGCCTTCAGGATGTAGAAGTCAAACCCGTAGGCCGCGTCGATGAGGTCCAGGGTCCGCGCCGTCACCGTGACAGCGAACTTCGTGTCCAGGATCTCGCTGTAGAGCTCACGCTGCAACAGCTGTGGCTTCCACACCTTCTTCACCCTCTTTGTGAGCTAAGGGAGGGACAAAGACGTCACGCGCGCTGCTGCGGCCTCCCCCGGGGCCGGGCGGGGCGGGGCGGGGAGCGGGGCCGGGGCCCGCCGCCACCTACCTTGTCGTCGCCGACGTACCTGTAGCCGACGACCCAGCCCTCCCCGCCCCAGAGCCCCAGCTGCGCCTCCGGCGGCCGGTACACGGGGATGGGGACGTCCTGCACGCGTTCCCGCCGGCCGCCCGCCGCGGCCCCGGCCCCGGCCCCGCGCGGCCTGTGGTGCACCGGCGCGGGCGCGCGCGCCTCCTGCAGGGAGCGCAGGTAGTGCGGGGGCAGCCGCGAGCAGATGCCCTCCCGCAAACGTAGCCGCCTCCACAGGCCCACCGGGACCTTGTGCAGCGGCATCGCGGCGGCCCCGCTCCGCCCCAGCACCCCGCCGGAACCGGAAGTGACGCGCCGCGCCTCGGCCGGCGCCCGAGGAGCCCGTCAGTCTAGCGCTCGCCCCGCCCCCTTCCTGTCCTTAGGGACCAAGGAAAATGCCCTGCGGCGAGGGCGGCAGCCCCAGGCACGGTCCGCCAAGACCTCATCCTCACCCGCGGCGGAGGGCGGGGCTTGTGACCCGGGCCGCCTCCCTCCCCTCTCCCCCTCCTGCCCGCCCCTCCCCTCCCCCCGGCCGCCCGCCCCTCTCTCCTGTCTAAAATAAAACACTGCAGTATCTCAAAATATCACTGTAAAATATTAAACTCACCCATCACAGCAAAATCAGAGCTACGTAAAAATGTCTTGCCAATTTTTAACCCCCAAAACGCCACATAGAAATGTTTCCCCTGGGATCCCTGGGTGGCCCAGCGGTTTGGCGCCTGCCTTTGGCCCAGGGCGCGATCCTGGAGACCCGGGATCGAATCCCACATCAGGTTCCCGGTGCATGGAGCCTGCTTCTCCCTCTGCCTGTGTCTGCCTCACTCTCTCTCTCTTTCTCTCTCCTCCTCCCCCACCTCTGTGTCTCTCATGAATAAATGAAATCTTTAAAAAAAAAAAAAAAAAAAAAAGAAATGTTTCCCCTTTATGAGCCCAAGTGCAGGGGCCTGCGGGCGCCCAGGGCCGCAGGTGCCCAGCCCTGCCCCCCGGGGAACAGACAGCAGCCCACTGCGGTGCTGCCGCCGCCTCCTGCTTCCCCTGCGGAGGACGGGGCACGCGGGTCGGGTCCCTGGGAGCCTCCTCCCCAACAGTGGCTCGGCCCGCGGGGCAGCAGTGGTCCCTTCGTCTCCGGGAACAAGTCCCCACACAAGGGCCCAGGAGCCCATGGGATGGCTGCGGCACTGCACTCCTGGGCAGCTGGGCGCCTCCCCCCCAGGAGCCTCTCCCCAGGGGTCCCGGCCTCTCCTGGAGCCCCAGGGCCCATCAGCTCCCTGCCTGCGGACTGTGGTCCCCTCTCCCCACACATCTGCATCAGCAGGGAGCATCCCCATCAGGAGCCAGGGATGCAGGGAAGGCACAGCTCCCAGGCTCAACGGGGCAGGGGCTGCAGGGGGTGGGCTCAAGCCAGAACCTCACAGAGGAACAAGGACCATGGGGAATCTTTCTCCCCACCTCCAACCACCTCTAGGCAGCAGAACGCAGAATGTGCCCCTGCGTGGTACCTGTGGTTTCCAAGCAGCCAGGCCCAGGCCCCTGGGGCCCCCGCACAGGGAGCCCGCAGCCAGCAGGCACAAGGGAATTGGGAGTTGGGGGTGTGGTCCTCTCCTCCGGAGGAAGCAAATAGTGCATTGGGCAATTTTATTCTGTTGGAAATCAATCTGGACAGGGTCCTTCTCCTTTGGTCCTGCCCCTGGCCAGAGAGTCAAATCACAGCTGCAGGCATCCCTGAGCCGGCCACATCACGTCACCGTGTACAGCTCCTCTCGGTGGTTCCTACAGATCTGATAGTGGCAAGTGAGCTTCTGCGAGCAGGTCCAGGGCTTGGTGTGCTCCTCACGCGGCGGCAGCAAGAACGCCGCACTTCCTGCAAGCAGCATGTGCCAGATGCTGTGCGTGTAGTAATAGTTGTCGCTGGTCATCATGGAGGTGTAGATGGCGACGGCCACAGCAGCCATGGAGATGCCAGGCAGGAGGTAGAAGGCCCAGCGCTGCCAGGACGTGGGGTAGCAGTGGCGCCGGTGCCTGCAGCGGTACACCTGAGGGAGCCGCCAGGTGAGCATTGCTGAGGAGCTGCGGCCACAGTCCCCCAGGACCCACCCAGGTCCGGGCAGCGGCACCGTCCTGCGGCTGCAGAGAGGGCCTGTGCGCACAGACATTTGACCGTTCTTGGGCCGGGCCATGGGGGGTCCCTGGCGGCCCTCAGCATGTGTGAGGACTCAGGCCCAGGAGCAGGAACCCGGCCCCAACAAAGGGCCAGGATGTCTTGTCCCAAGTAGGGGTGTGTGGGGGAGCCAGACTCAGCCCAACCACCGGGGGTGCAGGGGGTCTGGGCAGGAACCCTGGCCCGTCCCAGCTCCTTACCCACATGGTGACCATGACCACAAAGGCAAAGAGACAAGGCCCCAACGTGTTCCAGGCACCTCTGCGGTCTAGCTGCAAGGACATGGCGAAGATCAGCGTCCCCAGGAGAAACAGGACCTGGGCAAGACACGGGGTGACCACAGGGTCACAAACCAGAGCTGTTTACAGCAACATGAGGTCCAACAGCCACAGGCAGCCCGGGGATGGACGGTAACCATGCTGCTGTCCCCACGGCCCAGACCTCCTAGGGTTGCTGGCTGGGAGGCAGGTGACCACCTCAGCCCCTGCACTGCTGGGACCCGTGGCTCCCATGGGTCCGTCCACAGTGAATGTCGGAGGCACCAGCATGGCCAGGCAGGGCACCGGGGCCTGTGTCTCCATCAGCCAGGGCCACCTGAGGCGGAAAAGCCCCCAGAGTGTCCTCAGCACCAGGGACTGCAGCAGCACGGCCAGGGGCCTCACCGAACCCGCCCACCCGAGTCCCTGCCCGGCGGCTGCCTCGCAGTGGGAGGCACCACGAGCCGTGGGAGGCCCCCCGAGAGCTGAGCTCTCGCTCTGGTCTCGTCCTCGGCAGGCCACGTGCCGGGGCCTAACCCTGTGTCAGGAATCACTCACGTGTTTCTGGGCCGCCTTCAGCCGTGCCATGCAGAGGATGGTGACCCAGATGGACACCCCCGAGCCCAGGAAGTCGCAGAACTGCAGCGTGTCATAGCTGAGGATGCACAGCACCGCCTCCCCGGGCTGGTCACACGCGTGATAGAACTGCACACGGGGTGGTGAGAGTGGCTGCGGCCCACGCAGCCCGCCCCTGCCCTGCACCCAGGAGGCGCGGCCAGCCTACCGTGGAGAAGAACATGGTGTAGGCGTAGACCGAGGCCTCCACCAGCAGCGCGCGGTGCACGGAGACGGCGATGGGCGCCAGGAACACGAGGTTACTGAGGGTGAGGAGGAGTGTGGCCACCCTCTGCTGGGCCACGGTCTGCGCCGTGCTGTTGTCTGTGCAGCTCCACCCACGCCAGCCTGCGGGCCCAAGGGACGGTAAGGGGGCTGAGGCCCGCGGGGTGCTCCTGAACGTCAGGGCCTACCCCGCATCTAGAGCCCTGCAGGGAAGCCCCTTCCTCACCCAGGAGCAACTGGGACAAGCCGGGGAAGGTGTGGGGCAGGTGTGGGTTAGGCCTGGGCAGGTGTGAGGCAGGTGTGGGGTAGGTGTGGGGCAGGCCCGGGCAGGTGTGGGGCAAGTGTGGGTTAGGCCCAGGCAGGTGTAGGGCAGGTGTGGGGCTAGTCAGTGGCAGGTGTGGGGCAGGTGTGGGTTAGACCTAGGCAGGTGTGGGGCAAGTGTGGGTTAAGCCCAGGCAGGTATAGGCCAGATGTGGGGCAGGTGTGGGGCAAGTCAAGATCAAGTGTAGGGCAGGCCTGGGCAGGTGTGGGGCAGGTGTCGGTTAGGCCCAGCAGGTGTGGATTAGGCCCAGCAGGTGTGGGGCAGGTGTGGGGCAGGGGAGGCCAAGGTCAGCAAGCAGTACTGCCTCCGGGGGTGGCATCTGTGCCTGGGGTGCAGGGGTGGGGGACTGTGGGTGCATGGTAGGCATGGGGAGGAAGCATCTGCTCTTGTTCTGCAGAGTCGCACTCTGGCCTTGACAGAGCGGAGATGGGCTCTCCAAGGAAGGCACAGGGCCGAGATGCCAAAGGCAGAAGTGTTTGGAGATGGGGCTTCTGTGGCTCAGCCGGAGAGGCCTGCCACGCTTGCTCCCGGAGTCATGAGTTCGAGCTCCACACTGGGTGTGAGGACTGCTTAAATACATAAATGTAAGAAAAAAAAACAAAAAAGCGTCTGGAGCATCCAGGCCTGGCCCTCACCAGCCTTGCAGCTGCAGCCTGCGTACAGATAGCTGTGTCTGCGCAACAGGAGACACTGGCCGTAGGGTCCGCAGTCGTTCAGGCAGGGTACCAGGTACAAGGCGGTCTCCACGAGGACCGAAGCCTGCTCACACTCCCTGTGGGAAAGGGGCACAGGAAGGCCAGCTGCTGAGCTGCGCTGGCCGGGCCCTCGTCAGGGCTCCCAGCGGCCTCCTGGACACACAGAACCACACTTGAGGCCCCCAGGCTCGACGTGTCGGAGGACAGCAGCTACAGGCTCTGCGAGGCCAACGTGCCCTTCCCCTCGGCCTGCCCTGGGTCCCAGGCTCCCTGCACTGCCCCTGGGGCTGCAGCAACAAGGGTGACCAGGTGCATGAGACGAATGCCTCGTCTTGCCCAGAAGGCAACTGACTGCGCGAGGCTTGCAGGACGCTTGGTGGCTCCAGACCTCGAGCGGGGCAGCCCCGTGCAAGGTCCTGCCATCGGGGTTCAGCCGCCTGCCCCCGGTGGTGCCCGGGTCTCCAGGTGTACTCACTCGGGACTCTCAGGGCACACCAGCTGCAGGGAGAGGTACCAGTTGTCCGTCTCCGGGTAGGGGACGACGAGGTCAGCCTTGCGGGACGCGGCGCTCAGAGACAGGCGGACGCCCTGGAAGAAGGCTGCGGGCAAGTGGGGGTCCTGCTCAGAGGCGGCAGGGGCGCGGCGGCGGGGGCAGCTGGCGGTGTCGCCCGCCCGTACCTGTGGTGCAGTTGAGCGATGCATTGAAGCTGAGGAAGGGCGAGGCAGCGTTCATGCAGACGGCCACCCTGGTGCTGTTGGTCACGGCTGTCTAGGGTGGACAGGCTGCGTTGAGCTCAGGCCTGCGTTCCCGCTCTACCGGGCGCTGGCCACTGTCCTCTGTGGCCCCTCCAGGGCTGGGGCCCCCCGGCCTGACCCCGGCCACAGCCCATCTCCCTCGGCATGGCCCCAGGAACACAGCCCTCCCCCGCCCCGGTGCCTGCGCGGTCCCCGTCCCCCCAAAGGCTGACCCGGTGTCCGAGCCTGTCAGCGCAGGAGGAGCCGAGCGTGGTGCGGGGCGGGTGCGCCCCGCGCTGAGCCAGGCCCGAGACACGCATGCAGGAGGTACCTGGTTGGCCTGCAGGGAGATGCCTAGGGAGCCCCCACTGTCCGCGCCCGTGTGCAGGTACAGCCGCATCACTGACGGGGTGCCCGACCGCACCAGCACCGACACCCGGTCCGCGGGCCAGAAGCGCACAGACAGTACGTCCGTGTCCTCCCGAATGACCGGGTAGCTCGTTAGGCAGAAGGGGCCACCGCCCACCCCGCGGCTCCTGCCCGGGACCCAGGAGCCCGCGCCGGGGGGCAGCAGAGCCGCGGAGGCGTTACAGCTGCGGTTTGGGCTGCTCTGCAGGAGGTGCTGCAAGTTCATGGTCCACGGCCTGCAGGCTGTCGGAGGACGGAGCTCAGCTGCAGGGGGCTGGGGGTCCAGCGGGGGCAGAGCCACGCGTACCCACCCTCTGCACACAGCCCACCTGTGAGGGTAGCCACAGCCCTGAAAGCCACCAACACGTGAGGTCCTGCCAAGCTCTTAGCCGTCACTTGCAGCCACCGCTCCCAGGGTGGTGAGGGCAGCAGCAGGCGGCAGGACCAGGTGAGGCTGACGCACGTGAGCACCTTCTGGAAGTTTCTGGGCAGGGTGGCTGAGCCCACGGTCAGGCGCACGGGGCAGCCCAGGCTCCCATTGGTCACACAGCCCTGCAGCTCCAGCCGCAGCTCCTGGGTGTACTCGGGGATGAAGATTCTGTGGCCAAGGGGACACGCTCTCGCTCAGGCTCCCTGACTTGCACCACCTCCTGCATCATTCCCACAAGGTGCTGGCCGAAGGGGGGGGCCGCCGGGTCCTGAGACCCAGGACCCACGGTGAGGGCACGGGGACCGCCCAGTCCACCACACCCAGAGGCAGGGCCTCCCCGAGGTCCCACTCACTTGAGGTAGCTGGGATGGGAGCGGAGAGTCTGTGGAAGGGGAACATCAGGCTCCAAGATAGAGACCTCGACGGCCCGCACGACCAGCATGTCAGGATGGAAAGTGTACACGCAACTGGGAGGGACAAAACCCTAGGAGAGAGGAGTGTAGGGGTCGGGGCCATAGCAGGGGACCCGCGGGGGGGTCAGGGCCGGAGCAGGGGGCCTGAGGGGTGGCCAGGGCCAGAACAGGAGGCCAGGCAGGGGTCAGGGCTGGAGCAGGGGGGGCGGTCAGGGCCGGAGCAGGGGGCCCATGAGGCCGGTGGCGGAGGAGGTCAGGGCTGACTACTGAGCTGCAGCAGCGCACAGGGAAGCAGCGCAGTGGATCCTAAAGCAAAAGCTGCCCCAAGGGCATAAATGACGGGGGGAGGGAGGGAGGGGGGGTCCCACACTGCGGGCCCTGCCCCCACCCCTCAAAGCGGTCCCTTTACCTTCACCTCAATCTTCTGGGATGAGGGGGGCAGGTGGGCAGCCACGAACCAGTCCCCGGGCGCTGGGTGGGAGACGTTGACGGACGCATTGCTCTGCAGCATCTTGATGAAGAAGGGGGACTGCACGGAAGTGTTGGCGGGGAAGTCGGTGCCCAGGGGGTTGATGACAGGAGGCGCGCCGTAGCGGAAGTACCTGCGGGCGGAGAGCGGCAGGTCAGGCGCAGGCCCGGGGCGCGGGGCGAGCGGCAGCGGGCGGCGGTACCTACACAGTGACCTCGGCGTGGCTGCAGGTGGGGCCGCCAGCCCGGGACACCTGCAGCAGCCAGCGGAGCAGCACGGCGTCGGGGGGCACACGGAAGTGGAAGAGTCTGGCGCTGCCGTACCAGCTGTAGAAAGACAGCTTCTGTGGGGACTGCGAGAACTGCTCGGACACCAGCCTGACGTCTGCAGGTAAAAGGGGCTGTGAGCCAGGCCGCGGCACCCACGGTGCCCGCCTCCCCACGCGGTCCCATGGAGACGTGAGCGGAGCCCCGGCGAGCGCCTGGCTCGCTGACCCCGACGCAGCGCCGTCCTCTCCCGCCCTGGCAACTTCTCCGCCTGCTGTCCCACCAGGCCAGGCCGCATCCTTCCAACCCCCCGCCCCACACCGTTGATCCCCGGGCAGCACAGCCTCGGACCCTGAAGCCAGCTCTCCCCCGACCAGCGACAACGCGCCCATCGGGCAGCTTCCGCAATGAGGCCCGACGTCGGGAACCCCAAATGCCTGAGACCTTCGAAGCACGTCCCCACACACCCTCCCACACGTGGTCATGTAGCCTGGGCAGCTCTGGGGCCAGGAGACGGAGGCTGAGGGACGCAGGAAGTGTGCCGCATGGGAGCTCCGGCCCACCTCCCCTTGGCCCTGGGCACGGGACCCCTGAACCCTTGCTCCCCCTCCTCTGAGCCTCCCCTGTCCCCTGCTGGGGTTCCACTTGGGTGAGGGAATTCAGGCCTGGAGACCGGCCACCTGCTCAGGCCCACGATGACCTGAGGCACAGCCAGACTAGAGTCTGGGGGGGAGGCAAGCAGAGACCTGGGGGGACGGGCCCCAGCCGGAAGCCTGGCCCACGGTGATGACAGAGGACCAGCTGGTTCCTGGACTCTGGTGGGTTCATGCTCATGCAGACTGCACAGAGGCACGGTGGGGGCCCCTGGCAGCAAAGTGCCCACGGCCCCAGCCTGGAGCGCCCCTCCGTCCCCGGCATAGAGCTCTCAGGTCCCCACCTGTGTGCAGAGCTCCCCGGCTCCCCTCCCCTCCCCGCTCTCAGAGTTTGCAGCGGATGCTCACCCTGTCTTGCCAACGTTTCTAGGGCCAGCTCTGAGTCATCGGGGGCTCAGCTGAGGCCTGAGGCCTCACCCCCGATTAGGACCCTCCTGGGAGTGTGTGCCCAGCACAGCCTACACCAGAGCAGGCGTCTGGCCCCACGAGCACTGCCCACCCACAGCCCTCCCTCTCAGGGCTCCCACAGAACAGAAACACCCTAAATGTTCTCTGTGTTCTCGGGGGCAGCTAGCCAGGGGTGCGGGCCGTGAGGTGCCTGGGCTCGATGGCAGGCAGTTTGGCCCCAGCACTAGCTCAGGCCCTGTGCCTCCTGTGACCTTGGGTGTTCCTTCCTTCCTCTGGGTCCCAGCTTCCTCGTGAGGTGGCTGAGGCAGGCAGCACCTCCCCTCAGGCACCCTGTCCTCTGAAGTTAATGGATGTTAAAGTGCTTCCGGGGGAGAAACCCTGCTGTGGACGCAGGAGGGTGTGGCCTCTTCCTCCCCACTGGGAGACAGGCTGCCTGCCATCACCCCCATAGCAGGCCAGGGCCCCTCCAGGTTAAGCCAGGTGAGCAGGGAAGGAGCTGGCCCTCCCGCTTGGAGCAACGGCAGAAATGATAGGAACCCACTTGCACAGCCGGTCTGAGGTCCAGAGAAGCCCACAAAGCAGAGAACTCAGGGGTAGGCTCTATGCGGGACGGAGTCCCAACTTCCCAGGTGGCTGCTGGCCACCGGGTCCCATTCCCCCGGTTGTGGGCTGAGTCCTAGAGCCGTCCACCAGCGGGGCACCCAGCACCCTGGCCTGAACGGGGCAAAGACATCCGGCAGCCACCAGCGCGGGAGCGCCAGCCTGTGGACACCTGGAACACAGGTGGTAGCTGTGACATTTCCCCAGGTGCACAGGAGATAAGAGACCTGCTCAAGGTCGCCCTGAGACCCAGGGAACCCCTTACCAGGGCGACATGTCCCCTCCAGCATCCCAGCCCTACGGCCCAACCTCCTACCACGCAGTTATGTTGCTGAACAGAAGCCCATTACCTGTATCAGGGGGCACCAGCCTCCTGCACCCCACCCTGCCCCGTGGGCCCCTCAAAGAACACAGGATCAGTCGGAAGAAAGTCCGTGAACCTGTACTGGGAACCCACATGAGGGCATGCTTCCCACACCCTCCGGAGCAGGGCAGGTACCCGGTAAGGACACACTGCCCGGGTACAGATGTCAGGACCAGCGGCCTGCCCTGTCTGCAGGCCTGCGCCCCCCTCCCGGGAGCCCTCACCCAGCCCTGACCTCAGGATGGAGAGGAGGCTGGACACAAAGGTGGCAACATCCAGCGGAGCAGCTGAACCAGAAACCAATCTCCCAGGAAACCACCTTTCAAGTAGAGCTGTGCCAAGTGGAGGCCCAGCCCTCAAAGACACAGGAGCTCGGAGGGTTTCAGAGAAGGGGGGGCAGGGAGCCAGGAGTGGAGGGGAGCGCCCCAGGCTGTGCCAGCCGCAGGGCCTCTGGGCCCCGGGAGACCAAGGCAACGCTCAGGGGGCTTGACACCCCCAAGTGTCTCTCTCCCAGGCAGGACCCTGAGGAGCCACTTCCTGGGGGTTCAGTCCAGGGAGGGGACTCTCTCGGGGCAAAACCGCCCAGACATACCCCTCTCCTCAGGTCCACCTGGAGGCCAGCGGCCAAAAAGCAAGGCCAGCTGTGGGGGTCACCACCCGGGGCTTGGCTGTGACCCTGTGGAGGGTGAGGACGGACGCCCGCGGGGCCCACTCCGGGAGCCAACAACTTTCTCCTGCCTCTGCCCGCCTCTGAGGTCAGAGGGGCCCGGAATCCCACCGCCCTGTGCCCCAGCTGAGCCCGGCGCCCCTCCACGCCCCACACCCCCCCACACCCCCCATGCCCCTCCACCGCCCTTTGCCCCAGCCCAGCCCTGCGCCCCTCCACGCCCCCCCCACGCCCCTCCACCGCCCCGCGCGCCGGTTCGGCCGCTACCTGGGCGCCCGGGGAGGGACCCGCGAGGGGCCGCGCGCTCCAGGGCGCGTCGGCGAAGTGGGCCGCGGCGGCAGGTAGGGGCGCCGGCGTCCTCCCAGCCCACCTGCCCCGCCGCCGCCGCAGGTGAGCGCACAGGCGCCCCCGCCGAGTCACAATCCCCTCCCCCCGGCTGCACCCCATGGCGCCCGCGGGGCCGCGCGGCTCACCGCTCCTCCTGCCGTCGCCGGCGGCCGCGGGGGTGGCCCGAGCGAGCAGCAGCAGCAGCGGCCCCGCCACCGCCGCCACCGCCGCCGCCCCCGCCGCGCCCCCGGCCCCCGGCCTGGCCCGGCCCATGGCTCCGCGCTCCGCCCGGCGCTACCCGGCCCGCGTCCCCCGCCGCCCGCCGCCGCCCGGGCAGCCGCCGCCACTACGGCCCCCGCCGCCGCCTCTGCCCCGGGCTCCCATCGTCCGGCAGGTCCCCGCCGCCGGCGCCCCGGGCACTTCCGCCTTCCGGGCCCCGCCCCGCCGCGGGCAGGGCCCGAGCGGGACCCGCGGGCGGGGGCGGGAGGGGGCGCGGGGGCGGCGCCAAGCGGACCTGGGGCACCGGGAGGCGCACGGGTCACGGGGAGGTCGTGGACTAGGGGTGCCGACCCGACACAGCGCGCAAACGGGGGAACGCGGGGCGAGACAGGATGGAGGTCACGCGGTGCGCGCGGGGCACGTGGGCCGGGGGCGGGGCGAGACCCCGCGGGGGGCGTGGGAGGGGGCGGGGGGCGGGGCGAGACCCAGCGGGGGCGTGGGAGCCGGAGGGAGACGGGGGGGGGGGGGGGGGCGGGGCTGGAGCAAGAGAGAACAGCAGGTGTCACTGAGAACAGTAGACCCAGTGGAGCACACGAGGCACGTGGGACGGAGAGGGCCCCCGGGGGTCGGGGGCTGGCGGGAGACCCAGGGGCACGCGCGGGGGACGTGGGACCGAGAGGGCGCGGGAACCAGGGGTTCAGAGGGGAAGGTGGTGAGGCACGAATGTGGAATCCACCGCGTTTGAGGCGGAGGCGATGCGCGGAATGTCCCGAGTGCCTCGTGCAGGTGCAGTCGCAGGTGTCCGTGGGTCGCGAGTGTCGGGGTCCCAGAGCCGTGGGCGGGACGCCGCCCTGTACCGAGCCCTGGGGCGGGGGGGGCGGACTGGAGCCGCGCCCCAGCATCCGCTGAGCCCCCACCGAGTGCTTGGCCGGCAGCGGCCCCCCAGGCAGGGCCTCCGGGTCCTCCACACCACGAAGCCGAAGCCGCCATGAGCGTAAAGAACGCACTTCCACGGGAAAATGAAAAAGCTCCATGTACTTGTGGGAATCTTGTCCTCTATAAGATGCCGATTTGCCTGAGTGGGTGGAATTTGCCCTCACCTTTCACGTGGAGTTGAATTCCAAACAGGTTAAGGATTTAGGGGTTAAAGAAAAAAAACTGGGCCGCCTGGATGGTTGAGCGTCTGCCCTTGGTTCAGGTCCTGGTCCCGGATCGAGTCCCACCTCAGGCTGCTGTGGGGAGCTTGCTTCTCCCTGTCTCAGTCTCTCATGAATAAATAAATAAAATCTTAAAAAAAAAAAAAAAAAACTTGGGGGAACTTTTTCAGAGTCTTGGGGAAACGAAGGCATTTCTAAAGATGACCCTAACTGAGAAGTCTAGAGGAGAGACAAACTGACCAGGGGAGATGCAGGCTCTGCGGAGCATGCTGCCTCTGGTCGGTGAGAACCTGCTGCACTCGGGCCAGGCTCAGGGCTCCTACAGGGAAGGGCCGATCTGAGTGAGTTGAGAATGAAGAGCCTGGGATGGAGAAGCCCTGCCAATCAAGAGCACAATGCCCACTCGCCCGCAAAGCCTGAGGAGACTCTGGGACGGACGCCCAAATGCAGGGGAACAGACCCCAACCTCCCCTCCTTGGAGAAATGCAAGCTGAAAAGCACAGATGTCTTGTCTTCTGCCTGACAAATCTGCCAAGGTCAAAAAGTTCGATCCCGCTGGAAGGGTGTTAGGGAGCAGAGGTTGGGGCTCCCAGAAGCTGTGGGATCCGCTCTGCTCCTATCCAGGGAGGCTCAGGAGGGGAGAGGCCACTCTGTGCTGCGGCGGGCCCACTCCCCATCGAGGTCGTTAGGCCAGGGGCGTTCACGGGGATTCACGCAGCCACACAGAGCGGCTGTCAAAGAGAAGCCCGCAAGCTGCACGAACTGAGTGGGAACCGGCACCAGATGCCGCTTTGGCTCAGAAAAGCAAACAGCAGAACAGTGTATACAAAAAGCTACCTACAAAATTTTGCAGGAAGTTTTTTTTTCTAGTTTTTTTTCTTTTCTTTTCTTTTTTTAGGGGGATGCAGAGGGAGAGGGAAAATCGTAAGCAGGAAAGAGGCTCTTGGACTCACGACCCTGAGATCAGGACCTGAGCCAAAATCAAGAGATGGATGCTTCACCAATGGAGTCCCCAGAACACCCTGTAGGATTTTTTTCTTTTTTACCTTGCGTGCACGGAAGGCCCAGACCCGCTGGAAGCACCTGGGGACAGGTTATGCTGATGGACTCATAGAGTTCCTCAGAGTCCCTCAGAGAGGGAGGGAACCCGGCAGGCAGCCAGGATGGAAGGCCGGCTTTACCTGTGGGTGTGTCTTGGGCATTGTGTAGGGAGTGTTGGCTGAGAGCTCACAGAGGGGAAGGCAGGGGAAGGAAGGGAGGGGGGAGGGGGACACTGACCCAGCCAGCCCAGGGGCCCGAAAATTGCAGAAGGGTGGAGCACGGGGGCCCAGGTGTGATGCCAGCAAAGAGACCCTTTGTTCCCCGGGTCTTGGCTGGGCCCCCCTCACCCCCGGCCAGCTGGCCATTCTCAACTTAAAGGGACAGAGGTCATGTCTGTGATTTTGCTGAGCTGCAATTTTAGGGCGCGAGGCTGAGCCAGGGCGATGCTGGGACAGCAGCTGTGGTCAGTGCTGAGCACTGGAAGCCTATCCCCCCCTCCCGCCGGGCTGGGCTCAGGTCCCCACCAACCTTCCTCCTCTGCTGCTCCAGAGGGTCGCCTCAGTGTGCAGCTCCTGGGCCCCTCCTCCCGGGCTATGTCCAGGGCGGGTGGCCTGGGCTGCTGGGTGGGGGGCCACGCTAAGTACTGCACACGCCCTGGGAAGAAGCCCAGGACGCCCCTGGGGGGCCTCCAGTGGAGCCCCGAGGCTGCCCCCTCCCCCCAGGGATGGCAGCGGCCCTTGTCCCCATCACGTGCCACAAGGGCAAGTTCCAATGAGAGAGGTTGGGCCACTGTTGAGAACAAAATGACTAAAACGTTAGAGGGCGACTTAGAACACACCCCGCAGGTACAGGAGTAAGTGAGAGGGCCAGGAACCCAGGGAGTCACGGAGGCAATGGCGGTCACTTGACCTTGTTCTCAAAAGTGCTTTGTAAGTAGGGGCGCCTGGGGGGCCCTCTGCGGAATGGTGGGGACTCCTGGGGTCGCGAGTTCAAGCCCGCGAGGGGGAGGAGATTCCTTTAAAAAAACTGTTGTGTAAGTAGGAAAGCTATGAAAGTACAGGGTAGGGCAAAGGTCATCCAGTCCAGAGAGGAGGGGGACTGAGGAAGGATGCTCCCCTGCCCCCCAGACCAGGACAACCTGGAAGAAAAACAGGCCGTTGCCAGAGAAGGTGCGGGAAGGTGCAGGTCCCCTGTTGGGCTGGGGCACCGGGAGCAGCAGTTTCCAGCCAAGTAACAAGGGGAGCCGAGGGGAGCCGGGGAGCTGGGAGCCATGTGAGGCGCACAGAGCAGCCCGGTGCCCTCAGGCCTCCAGCATTTCAAGGTCCCCCTGGCAATGCTCACACCTGGGGAACTGCGAGGACGCTGTCTCTGCAGCACCTGGATCCAAGGCACCTCCAGGGCCTCCAAGCCCACCCTGTGCAGGAGGGGGTGCGGCGGCACCCCCACCCTCCCCTGTCTCACCTGCCCCTCAGCAGCTCCAGTCCCCTCTCCTCCCTCCCCTCCCCTCCCCTCTTCCTCTTCCTCCTCCCTCCCTTCCCCTTCTCCCTTCCCCTCCTCCCTCCCTTCCCTTCCTCTCCTCCTCCCTTCCCTACCCCCTCCATCCCTCCTTCCTCCCCTCCTTCCTGGCTATTGCAGGCTGGTGGTGCTGCCACCCTGGGCCCAGCTGACATCTGGCCTCAGCCCCCATGGCTTCCATTCCAGCTAGAGGCCTGCACCCACTGAGAGGGCTCCAGGCCTTCGGACAACTTGGCTGCTCCTGGTCACCCTCCCTGTCTTCCTTCATCCACTCAGGCTCCTCCTCCCAGGGTGTCTTGTGTGTGAGGCCCTAGGAAGACCCCAGGTGGGAAGGAGCTCACCCTGTGTGCTCAGGGCCTCTGTCGCACACCCCACTGCAGGCTCCAGTAGGAAGGAGCAGGGTCATGACCTCTGCGGTCTGAGTTCTGCAATGCAGACCTCCTTCTTACTCTTGTCCTAGGCCCCACCTTGTCACCATAAACTGGACTGGGGGTCCCCAGACCTTTGGGCTTCATAGGAATACTTCACCCAGGGATCCCTGGGTGGCTCAGCTGTTTAGCTCCTGCCTTTGGCTCAGGGTGTGATCCTAGAGTCACAGGATCCAGTCCCGCATCGGGCTCCCTGCATGGAGCCTGCTTCTTCCTCTGCCTGTGTCTGCCTCTCTCTCTATCTGTCATAAATAAATAAAATCTTAAAAAAAAAATTATGCATAAAATAAAAGTTAACCTTTTTTTTTTTTTCCATGAAGTTCAGCGTGAGGTTCTTATCTATCCCGACTTTATGTGGGTGAATGAATGCTTCCCGTGCCAGGTCCTGGGCACTTGGGAAGGAGAGGGTGAAGGGTACAAGCAGTGCCTGCAGGCCCTCAGCCTGCAGTGAGCCTGGGATGAGGTCCAAATGCATTGGAGCATGGTGACCAGACCAGATTCCTGGTCCCTTTCTAAGGGGCAAGTGAAGAGGGTGGTGGGTGAGGGGCGCATGCAGGGCAGGAGGACCGAGAGCTGTTCTCTGGTTTGGAGGCTCCCATTGGCACCCCTCGCCCTGTGCCTGGGCCAGCACATGCTGGTGAGGCTATTCGGGGGCCGTCCTAGGAGAAGGAGCCCATTTTTCCTGGCTCCTACCAGCAGCAACCTGAGCAGGGACAAACAGAGGTCTGACAGGTCTCAAGGCGGATATCCGGATATCCGGGCGCCTGGGGGCTCGGTCGGCTTAGCATCTGACTCTTGGTTTCAGATCAGGTTGTGACCTCAGGGTTGTGAGATCAAGCCCCGTGTCAGACTCTACGCTCAGTGCAGAGTCTGAGTTTCCCTCTCCCTCTCCCTTTGCCCATCCTACCTCTCAAATAAATAAATACATAATACATACATACATACATACATAAAGACCACACAATAGAATACAGTTGGAGTCCCAAGAGGACTGGAAAGAGAGGAGGCAGAAAAGAATGGGTGAGAAATTAATAGCCAAAAATTCTCAGATTTAGTGAAACACATTTACAGATTCAAACAGCTCGGTGACCATAAGAAGAATCAATACAAAGAAAACCACACCAGGTTCAACTATTGGAAATGAAACTTGAGCGGAAAATATTGAAAGCAGCTGGAGAAAAATGACGTTTAAGGGAACAACAGTCTGAATGATTTATAACGTCTCAGAAGTGAGAAACAATGGAGGCCAGAAGACAGCAGAATGTTGTCTTCAAAATGCTAGAAAAAAATACTCCTGTTAACTCACAATTCTATGTCTGCCAAAAACATCCTCTAAGAATAGACAAAATCAGAAAAAAAAAAAAAGAATAGACAAAATCTGGGACGCCCGTGTGGCTCAGCAGTTGAGCATCTGCCTCCAGCTCGGGGGTGACCCCGGGGGTCCTGGGATCAAGGTCTCCCCGCAGGAGCCTGCTGCTCCCTCTGCCTGTGTCTCCGCCTCTCTCTGTGTCTCTCGTGGATAAATAAGTAACTTTTTTTAAATTATTTATTTATTTATTTATGATATTCACAGAGAGAGAGAGAAAGAGAGAGGCAGAGACACAGGCAGAGGGAGAAGCAGGCTCCATGCACCAGGAGCCCGACGTGGGATTCGATCCCGGGTCTCCAGGATCACGCCCTGGGCCAAAGGCAGGTGCCAAACCGCTGCACCACCCAGGGATCCCAATAAGTAACATTTAAAAAAAATTTTTTTTTATTTATTTATGATAGTCACACACACACACAGAGAGAGGGGTAGAGACACAGGCAGAGGGAGAAGCAGGCTCCATGCACCAGGAGCCCGATGTGGGATTCGATCCCGGGGCCTCCAGGATCACGCCCTGGGCCAAAGGCAGGCGCCAAACCGCTGCGCCACCCAGGGATCCCAATAAGTAACACCTTCTTGAAAAGAACAGAATATTCTCAGCCATAAGAAAGAATGAAGTCTTGGCGCTTACGACAATATGGATGGACCGAGAGGATGAAACGCTAAGTGAAAATAATCAGCCAGGAAAAGACACCTGCAATAGGACTCCACTCCCACGAAATTAGGAAACAAAACAAATGAACAAAGAAAAAAGAAACAAAATAGCACACTCTTAAGTACTGGGAACCGAGCAGCAGTGGCCAGAGGGCAGCTTAGTAGGGCGACAGGTGAGGTAGATCAAGGCCACGAGGAGGTACACGCTTCAAGTCATACAATAAATAGGTCACGGAAATGAGAAGTGCAGCACCGGGATGTAGTTGTAACGCCGTCCGCAGTGATGGGGACAGACGGTGCCCATACTCGTCACCGTCGTGGTGAGCGCCGTGTCTTGTACCCAGTTGTCACATCAATGTGTCCACCTGAGACGATTATCAGGTGTGTTCGTTATACTTCACATAAGAAAAAAAGGCAGGGGGCACCCGGGTGGCTCAGTCGGTGACCGGCTGACCCTTGTGTTGGCTCAGATGGCAACCTCGGGGTGCTGGGGTCGAGCCCTGCGTCGGGCTCCGCACTCAGAGGGGAGCCGGCCTCGAGGTTCTCCCAGCCCCTGCCTCTCCCCCACCTGCCTGCTCGCTCGCTCTCATAAATAAGTACATCTTAAAAAGTCAGAGTCTGTCCAACTGAATTTTATTTTTTATTTTATTTTTTTAAACGTTTTATTTATTTATTCACAGAGACACACACAGAGAGAGAGGCAGAGACACAGGTAGAGGGAGAAGCAGGCTCCATACAGGGAGCCCGACGTGGGACTCGATCCCGAGTCCCTGGGATCAGGCCCTGGGCTGGAGGTGGCGCTAAACCCGCTGAGCCACCAGGGTTGCCCTCCAACTGAATTTTAAAAAGATAGATAAAGCAAGCCTGGACTATCCCTAGAAGTGGCTCAGCCCAACTGTCCACACGACCCAGACGGGTGACAGTGGACGGATGGATGGACGACGAGGAACCGGCGTGCCTACGTTTATCAGGTCGGTAGACTTCAGAAGAAAGAGTTTGACCACAATGAACACAAATATTTTACAGTAACAGCAGGGTGAGTTCATGGGGAGAAATGTGCGTACACACCCCGGGAGGGGCCCCACGGGGCGCACTGGGAGCACTGGCGGTGGCCTGCCCGCAGCACAGACCCGAGGCCTGCCGGCGGTTGGTGGAACCTGCTAGATGGAGGAATGGGGACAGGGATCCTAAAGCGACTGCCAGCAGCTGTGAGCCACCTACGTGCTGCGGGCCGCGTCCACCGACTGTGGACCAGACCTTCTGGCGGGTTCCGCAGGGAGCCGGGCGCCCGGCCCACGGTGTGACCAACGCAGAAGAGGGACGTGGCGCAGAGTGAGGCTCCCGGCCCCAGACCGAAGCAGGAGCTGCGGCAGTGGCGTCTAGAGGAGAGTGAGCTGTGGCTGCTGACTGGGGGACTGCGGGGACAGACAGCTCCGGGCCGGCCCACCGCAGGGACACGCACAGGGACGTCCCCATTTATCCAAAGGAGGCGCAAGTTTAAAACCCGCAAGTTTATTTATTTTAAATAAATAAAATCTAAAAAACAAACAAACAAACAAAACCCCCAAGAATGGTGGGGAGATTCCAGTGTGGGCAGTGCCTGTTGTAGTGCCGGGAAACGGGGCTGACGGAAGCAGCTGGTAGGGCTGGCGTGGGGGTTGGGCCGGGTCTCCCCAAGTACATTGGGCGAAGACCACCAGCACATTCACAGGAATGTGCCAGAAATCCAAGGCTGTGCTGGCCCCGACTGCGATCCTGGGCCCGGGCCTCACCCACACTGACACCCCAATACTGGAACCCCGTGGGCCCGGCCTTGAGAGGCAGCAGGTGCTGGGCAGAGGGCTGGGAGTGGGCCCAGGTGGTCACAGCCCTGGCCCCCAAGGGACAGGATAGCGGCGTGTGTCCTAGACACCGGGTCCCAGTCCCAGGTGATGAGACCACCCACACCGCCCCCTCCTCGGTCTTTGATCTACTGGTTTATTGCTGCAACATGCACCTGGGACCTTGCAGTTTCTGCGGGTTGGGAGCCCGGCTGGGGCTCGACTGGAGAGTCAGGCTCGGGAGGCCCCCGGCGTCCGCCCAGCTGTAGTCACCTCCAGCCTCGACTCGGGGGGATGCGCTGCGCTCCTCATCGCGTGGCCGTGGGCCGGGGCGTGGGCCGTGGACGCAGGACTGCGCAGCGCTCCCGGCTGGCGGACAGAAGAGAGGCGGGATGGCTGGGCCTCGGCCAGGGTGTGGGCCACGAGAGTCCCCGACTTGGGGATCCCAGACACCCCAGGCCCAGCCGCTGGCCGCTGACAAGATCCACAGGCAGTGAAGCAAGGAACAGAGTTATTTCCACGACACAGACATGGTGAGGACCAGACTGGCGTGTCCAAGACCGTGTCCAGGCTATGGAAACCACTTCCAGGTTATCCGGACACACGGGGGCAACGATGGGTGCACAAGCGGGGGCAGCGAGGTCAGGCTAGTCATCGTCTTGAGGTCAGTCACTGGGTGCCCACGGGCTTGCGGGCTCCAGGCCATCCTTACGGTGGGGCAGGTGGCTTTGGGGCCACCAGGGGTACTTTGTCCTCAGGCTCTCATCCAGCCAAGAGATGAGCTGGAAAGAAGAGCCCACCTGGAAAGTGTGGGTCAAAGCAGGGCAGGAGAAGCCCTCGTTCAGGGCTTTCTGCAAGTGGCCTTGGAAGTGACACCCCTGGGTGTCAGGGGGCTCAGTCAGTTGAGGATCCGACTCTTGATTTCAGCCCAGGTCATGATCCCCGGTCCTGGAGTTGCACCCCACGTGGGGCTCCCTGCTCAGTGGGGAGCCGGCCTCTCCCTCGGCGGGCCCCACCCCCACCCCCACCCTGGCTCAGGTGCGCTCGCTCTCTCTCTCTCATGAATAAAATATTTTTTAAAAATATTTTATTTATTTATTCATAGAGACACACACACAGAGAGAGAGGGAGGCAGAGACACAGACAGAGGGAGAAGCAGGCCCCATGCAGGGAGCCTGACGTGGGACCCGATCCCAGGACTCCAGGATCACACCCTGGGCTGCAGGCAGCGCTAAAGCGCTGCCCCACAAGTGCTGCCCTAAATAAATAAAATCTTAAAAAAAAAAAAAAAGAAGGCCCTTCTGAGGTATATGATTGACCAATATTTCCTCGCATTTTGTAGGTTTTTTCACTCTCTTGATAATTCCAAACTGCTGACCAAAGTGGGTTTTGTCAGTTGAGGTTCTAACTAGCGGTATGTGAATTCCAATGGGCCACGATCTTCCTAATACTTGGAATTTTCAGACTTTGAGTTTTTTAATTTTTTCTTAAGATTTTATTTATTTATTCGTGAGAGACACAGAGAGAGGCAGAGACACCACAGATTATTTATCCATGCATCTGCTGAGGCAGAGGGAGAAGCAGGCTCCATGCAGGGAGCCCGACGTGGGATGTGATCCCGGGTCTCCAGGATCACACCCTTGGGCTGAAGGCAGCACTAAACCACTGAGCCACCCGGGCTGCCCAGACTTTGAGATTTTTTTATTTTTTTTTTTATTTTTTATTTTATTTTTTAAAGATTTTATTTATTTATTCACAATAGACATAGAGAGAGAGAGGCAGAGATACAGGCAGAGGGAGAAGAAGACTCCATGCCAGGAGCCTGACTTGATACTCGATCCCAGGACTCCAGGATCATGCCCTGGGCCAAAGGCAGGCACCAAACTACTGAGCCACCCAGGGATCCCCGACTCTGAGATTTTTAAAACGGTTTTATTTAGAGAGAGAGAGAGAGAGAGAGAGAGAGGGCACGTGAGTGGAGGAAGGGGCAGAGGGAGAGGGAGCACCTCAAGCAGACCCCGCTGAGCACAGGGCCGGATGCGGGCTCCATCTCTGATGGAAATCAGGAGTCAGAAGCTCCATGGACTGAGCCACCCAGGCGCCCCAGAGTTTCAGATTTTTCCTCTGGCTTTACTTGCATTCCCCCGATCACTCCCGAAGCTGCGCGCTTCTGCGTATGCTTCTTGGCTGTTTGGACTTGCTCTGGAGGAGAGAATCTGCAAGCATTTGCTGGGCCACTGGCTTACGGTCTTCTACTCATTGATTTCTGATAATAAGACCCTCGCCATGGATGGGTTTAGGGCGCTGGAAACATTCTTTCCCATTCTGTGACGACTTTTTTCTTTCTTCATGGTTTGTGTGTGTTTTTGAACAGATTTTAGTTTTTAGAGGAGTTTCAGGTTCACAGGGAAACTGAGCAGGAGTGTGTTGTCCCCACATACCCTTTGCCCCCAAACGTGCCTTCATTCCCTATGCGCATCCCACTGCTGCTGCATCATGTGCTACATTTGTTACAATCAGTGAAGCTACACTGACAGTATTGTTTGCCAAAGTCCACAGTTTTCATTAGAGTTCACTCTTGGTGTTGCACATTCTGGATTTGACAAATGTGTAACAATGTCTATTTGCCATTGTAGTATCATACAGAATAGTTTTGCTACCTTAAAAATCTGCTCACACCCCACCTACTCCCCCCACCCCCTAACAATCACTGAATTTTTTTTTTTTTTACTGTCTCCTTACCCTTGCCTTTTCCAGAATGTCATTTAGCCTTTTCAGATAGGCTCTTTTCAATGAGTAATATGCATTTAATTTTCCTCCATGTTTTTTTTTGTGGTTTCATAGCTCATATTTTTAATTACTGAATAATATCCCCTGTAAGGATGCACCACAGATTATTTATCCATGAATCTGCTGAAGGACGTCTTGGTTGCTTCCAAGTTTGGCAATTATGAATAAAGCAGCTATAAATATCTATGTGCAGATTTGTGTGTATATATATATTTTCAACTCATTTGAGTAAGCACCAAGGAGCATGATTGCTGGATCATATGTTTGGTTTTTCTTTTCTTTCTTTCTTTTTTTTTTCTTTCTTTTTTTTTAAGATTTTATTTATTTATTCCTGAGAGACACAGAGAGAGGCAGAGACACAGGCAGAGGGAGAAGCAGGCTCCATGAGGGGAGCCCGATGCAGGACTCTGGACTTGATCCCAGGATCCCAGGATGACACCCTCGGCTGAAGGCAGACGCTCAACCGCTGAGCCACTCAGCTGTCCCCAGGGAAATTTATTTATTTATTTATTTAATTTTTTTTTTTTTTTTTTTTTTTTTTTATGATAGTCACAGAGAGACAGAGAGAGAGGCAGAGACATAGGCAGAGGGAGAAACAGGCTTCATGCACCGGGAGCCTGATGTGGGATTCGATCCCAGGTCTCCAGGATTGCGCCCTGGGCCAAAGGCAAGCGCCAAACCACTGCGCCACCCAGGGATCCCTAACATTTTTTAATTTATTTATGATAGTCATACAGAGAGAGAGAGAGAGGCAGAGACACAGGCAGAGGGAGAAACAGGCTCCATGCACTGGGAGCCCGACGTGGGATTCGATCCCAGGTCTCCAGGATCGTGCCCTGGGCCAAAGGCAGGCGCCAAACCGCTGCGCCACCCAGGGATCCCCCCAGGGAAATTTATAACTGTAAATGTTTATACTAGAAATTAAAAGAAGTCTCGTAAAAATTAATAAAGGGAGCGGTGTCTGGGCAGCTCAGTCTAAGTGTCTGATTCTTGGTTTCAGCCCCGATCCTGATATCAGGGCTCTCCCGGGGCTCTGCGTGCAGCGGGGAATCTGCTTCTCTCTCTATCTCTCTCTCTCTGCCCCTCCCTCTCTTTCTCAAATCTTTAAGAAAAAAAACATTTTTTTTAAAGATCTTAGTGTGTTTTGTTTTTAATTTTTGTTTATTTATGATAGTCACACAGAGAGAGAGAGAGAGAGGCAGAGACACAGGCAAATGGAGAAGCAGGCTCCATGCAGGGAGCCCAACATGGGACTCGATCCCGGGTCTCCAGCACCACGCCCTGGGCGAAAGGCAGACGCTGAACCGCTGAGCCACCCGGACTGCCCTCAAATCCTTAAAAAATTAATAAAGGGAAACCTCACTAAAGTGGGGCCAGGTGGTTAAATGAGGGGGAGCCCATGACTCATCATCAAGTACAGGAGGAGTTGTCAGTTACAGATGCCAACAGGACTGTCATTTACGGACCTCAACAGAAGAATCAACAACAAACAGTCATGAATCACAAGTCCCAACAGGGACAGATGTACGCGGAATCTCCTGTAAGAAATCCATCACCGGGGACGCCCCGGGGCTCAGGGGTTGAGCGCCTGCCTTCAGCCCAGGGGTGACCCCGGGGTCCCGGTATCGAGTCCCACATTGGGCTCCCTGCGTGGAGCCTGCTTCTCCCTCTGCCTGTGTCTCTGCCTCCCTTTGTGTGTCTCATGAATAAATAAATAAATAAAAATCTTAAAAAAAAACCCCAAAACAGCAGCTCCTAATGTCCACCTCTGTCCCCATGAAATCAAGTTCTCTGTTCATTGGATTTGCCCAAGGCTTTGCCTTACCTTGCAGACCCCAAACTCCAATTCTCTGTTATTCTTTTCTTTTTCAGATTTTGATTTATTTTTCCAGGAATCTCTACACCCACTGTGGGGCTCAAACTCATGACCTGAGATCAGGAGTCATCCGCTCCACCAACTAAGCCAGCCAGGTGGCCCAATTCTATGTTATTCTTGAACAAAGCCATTTTTTTCTGATAAATTAATGGACTATTTCATTTTTTTTGGACTATTTCATTTTTAAAAAAAGATTTATTTATTTGAGAGAGAGAGAACACACGTGAGCATGCAGGAGGAGGGGCAGAGTGACAGACAGAAACTCTAGCAGACTGCACACTGAGTGAGGGGCTGGATACCGCCACCCTGACTGAGATCATGACCTGAGCTGAAACCAAGAGTCCCACTAACTCACTGAGCCCCCTAGGCCCCACAGGACTACTTTATTTTTAAGGTAAGCAATCTCACAGCAATAACTAACCCCTCACCTTAATTAAGCCAGTGGAAAAAGAAGGCCGCTTGTATTCAATATTTTACTGGAGATTGTAGCCAGAACAATTGAATAAGAAAATGAAATAAAAGACATCCGCACTGGGAAGGAAGAAACATCGATCTCCGTGTCCACATGACATAATTTCATACCTGGAGAATGCTAAGGAATCCACTAAAAAAACTACTGGAATAAATGAGTTCAGCAAAGCTGCAGGATAGGCAAGATCAACGCACAAAAGTCAATTGTATTTGTACACTTTCAATGAACAATCAAAAATGAAATTAAAGAAAACAATTCCACTCGCAGCAGCATCAAAAAGCTTATTTGATTTTTCAAAAACCCGTTAAGATCCGCTAGATCTCCTGCCAACAGTAGCTGGCCACCGACCTACCCACCACAGCAGGACTGCAACAGAATACGGGGTTCTTCACCCCGCCCTCCCCTCCGCTCCCCCTTCCTCCCTCCTCACTGCCCTCCCCACTCCTCCCCTCCCCTTCTCTCTGGCCCCTCCTCTTCCCTCCGCCCCGCCCTCTCCTGACCCCGGCCTCCCCTTCTCGGTCGCCCCTCTCCCCTCCCCTCCCCGGTGGGTCATCCCCCTCCCTCCGCCCCTCCTCCCTGCCTGCCCCGCCCTCTCCTTCCCTCCTCCGTCACCTCTTCTCCCCCTCCCCTCCCCGGTGGTCCCTCTCCTCCATCCGCCCCGCCCCTCCGCGGTGACCCCGCCCCTCCCCCCTCCCCCTCGCGGTGGCCCCGCCCCCCGCCACATCTCAATCCCCTCCGTGGTGGCCCCGCCCCTTCCCTCTCCCCGGCCTCGCCCACCCCTCCCCTCCCTCTCCCTCCGCCCCTCCCTCTCCCTCCGCCCCTCCCCCCTCGCCCTCGGGGCTCCGTCGCCCGCGCTCTCCCCGTGCTCGCCAGCGGCCCGCGGGCCGGGGTCATGGGCGGCGTCTTGGGGCGCGCCACGCTGCCGGGGCTGCTACGTGGCCCGCGGGTCCCCGGGCCTTGCCTGCTCGCGCGCTCCAACTCGGGTGAGTGGCCGGCGACCCGCGGAGGGGGAGGGGGGAGGGGAAGGGAGGGGGCGCGCCGGGCCTTTGTTGGCGCGCGAGCCCTCGGGGCGCCCGCGCGTCTCCCCGCCTCCGTACCCCCTCCCCGCGCCCGGGCGCAGGGACCCGAGGGCTCCGGAGCCCGGGGCAGCCCGAGGCCTGCTGGGCCTCTCCCGGTCACTGCGGCCCGCGGGCTCTCCCGACGCCGCCGGAGCGAGCTGCCCCCCAGGGGGCCGGGCCGGCTGGCGGCAGGCCAGCCCCGCAGAGGGCCCCTCCACGCGGGGTCTTAGGGGCACCGGCTGCAGGACTTCCCCGGACGCCCCCCGCCGGGGTGTAGGCTCCTCTCGGGAGCACATTTGGGCCTGGACCCGGGGCTGCGGGTCAGTGAGAGTCTGGGGCCCGGGCTTGTAAGGGGCGACTATGCCCCCTGTGTGCTGCAGTGACACAGCACTAGAGACCCCTGGGGCGGGCTCGGTCCTGTGCTTGGGTCCCCCAGCGGCGGCCTTCAGAGCCTCCAGCCGCGCAGAGCTGGGGGCCGTGGGGCAGCGGGTCCACAGCTCTCCGGAGTCTCCCCCTGCACAGGATGCCCCCTGCCCTCCTCCTCAGGCCCGAGCTCCCTTTGTCCCCTGTGCGTGGCCCACCTGGTGGGGAAGGGACACTTCACTACTGCCTGGTTCCCTGCCACTCCTCCCCCTCAGACCCAGAGGATGCGCTTTGGGTCCTTCCTCACGCGGCAGCTGGGGAGTTCGGACAGTGACCGTGCCATCACTCTGGAGCCCCGCAGTCAAAAGCAAGGCCAACAACATGCCCTCTTTCCCATGTGGCATCTCTGGGCCTCTGGGTGGCCTCCGAGCTGGGATTTGCCCCCCCACCTCTCGAAGATGCCTCCTCAGGGAGCCCGGATCCCATCATGGGTGCCCCTGCCACTGCACGGGCAGAGCCACAGCCCCTCCTGACGGGCTGCAAGCACCAGGGGACCCCCTGTTGCTCTCTGAAAGGCAGAGTCCTGCTGGGCATCCGTTGCTGTGAGCCCTGCCCTTCTCCCGTCCAGAGCTGCTCTGGTAGAGGCAGGCACTCTGACGGCCAGGTGACACTTGGGCTGTGGCAGCAGAACCCAGGTTCAGGCAGATGTGAAAGGGTGAGGCACCTGATTCCCCTTCTTCTAAAGGAGGGTCCTCCTGGACTCGAGAGCGGACCCTGGTTGCAGTGAAGCCGGATGGGGTGCAGCGGCGGCTTGTGGGAGACGTGATCCGGCGCTTTGAGAGGAGGGGCTTCAAGCTGGTGGGGATGAAGATGCTGCAGGTACCAGGGCCCTTGGCCCATGGGTGTCCTTGGGACCGGTGGGGGCTACCTCAGCCCCGGGTCAGGAGGAGTATCCTGGTGTTGGCAGTAGCAGGGGAGGGGTGGGGAGGTACGTGCTGCTGTGCCAGCCCATGTAGGTGTTATCTGCAAAGCGCCTGAGGTCAGGATACCACGGTCCCTGGCCCAGTGCCCAGGGGCTCCCCTCACCCTTGCCCCAATGCTGCCCAGGCACCAGAGAGAGTCCTTGCTGAGCACTACCATGACCTGCAGAGGAAGCCCTTCTACCCAGCACTCATCAGCTACATGACCTCCGGCCCCGTGGTGGCCATGGTAGGGCAGGCAGGGGTGGTGGGAGGGGTGGAGGGCCCTGGGCGGAGCCCAGAGCTGCTGAGTCCTTGGCGATCCCCACCCCGTCCCGCCCGCCTTTATCTCTGTGCTGCAGGTCTGGGAAGGCCCCAATGTGGTCTGCTCCTCGAGGACCATGATAGGACACACCGACTCAGCTGAGGCTGCCCCCGGCACCATCAGGGGGGACTTCAGTGTCCACATCAGCAGGTCTGGGGCCTCTGACACACTCAAGCCACTGGAGGTGACGGGCCAGCTCGTTAGGGGTTGAGGAGGGCCTGAGTGTGGGTTGGCAGTCTGCTCCTAAGGCAGGTCCACGGGAACTGGGCATCTTGCTGGGGCCAAAGGAAAGCCAGAGATTTTCGATGCTGGGATGTCACACACACCTAATGTTTGCCAGAACAGGTTTTTTGAAGCCCTTTGCACATAGGAGATGATAAAGCACTCACTGTGTGTTGTCTGACTCTGAGTGTTACCACCCCGGAGGGGTGGCATGGGACAGCTGGTGGGAACACGAGGCTCCCAGAAAGGGTCGGGGCTGGGCGTGAGGTTGTGGGGAGAGGCCAAGGTCAGTCTGGAACCAGTTTTCCGGCTCTGTTCTTGCAACAGAGAAACATCGCCCAGCACCGGGCTTGCCCCTCTCGACAGCAGGGGGTTAGCAGATGCCTCCCGGGACCTCCAAGGTTCCCACTGAAGTCCGTGCCTTACCTTTGCTGCCTCTCGTTGGCGCAGGAACATCATTCATGCCAGCGACTCCGTGGAGGGGGCCCGGAGGGAGATCCAGCTATGGTTTCAGAGCAGTGAGCTGGTGGACTGGGCAGACGAAAACCACCAGAGCAGCATCTACGCAGCCTGAGCACTCGGGCTGCCCTCAGCCACCCTGCGGCCATCCAGGATCAACTACCTCTGTCGTGCAGACCCCGAGCCCACCCCGGCGGTCTGCCCTTTTGTCCCAGACCCCATCTACCTTCTGCTCCACGCTACCCCGAGGAGCTGAGCAACCAACTCTATGTGCCTTTTACTATCCTGAGCCAGTAAGAAATTGGACCAAATCCTTTCTATACCAAAGTGCCAGACAACCTTTGGGGTGTCTCCAAAAGTACGTAGCGTAAGCGCCCTTCCCCCAAGGGGGGTGAGACATCACTGTGTTGTGGCTGGCGTGGGTCATTTGGTACATTTCCTGCCATCTCTCAGATTAGGGGTGAGGACTTCATGCAAAGCTGTTCGAGTTTGAGAGTAGAAATAAAGCTTACCTTAAGCTCACGCACCGGTCGGGGATCCGTCATTTTTAACTGGATCAGACAGGCAGAGGTGCAAAGGCCCGCAGCCTGAAATGTAGGGGGATCCACGCCTAGGCCCAGCACCCCCACCTGGTCATGCTCAGCAGGGCCTGCCTGCCTCCGGCAGGGCAGGAGGGTGGCGAGAAGGGTGTGTAGGGGCCCCTGAAGCCCCCAGGGCAGAGCTCCGTTCCGGCCTCTGCGGAGCCTGGCCAGGGCTCCCCGTTCTCGTGTCGGCGCTGCACACATCACACCAGCTCTGGTCCTCAGCTGTGACCCTGGTCACTTGTCATGGTACCGGACTTTGCACGTCCTCGCACCTGCTGTGGCCGCCTTGGCCTCGCTTGCGCTGTGACTTCTTTATAAAGGACGCCCTGATCCCGGCCCACAGCCCTGGTGGCTGCCGTGCCCCGCCCCCAGGGCTCGCATGCAGTGCCCTAACCTCTCCCAGGCAGTCACCGAACCGGCCATTGTGAGGACGAGGGCAGCTCGGGCAGCTCGGGCTGCCCATGCGAGGGGGAGGCGGTCCTGGGCTCTCGCGGCTCCACCGCAGCAGTGAAGGGAGGGGCTCGGGGGGCGGGCCGTCAGACGCTAAGTGCCCCCCCAAACAGGTTGTTAAGGCGCGGAGGGGCAGCGACCCTTGACCTGGAGCCTAGTGTCCGCGGTGACCCCTGGCGCGGGCCAGGGCGCTGACGCCCGCTCCCGTCATCAAGGCCGAGGCGGTTACGAAGCCAGCTCCCTCGGTGCCCGCCGCCCCACTGCGTCTGACCGCCCGAGGCCCAGCAGGCCGCGCAGCCGCGGGGTCCGAGCACCGAGTCCTGGAAGGCGCGAGGGTCGCTGTGGGCGGGGCGGCGCTGTGGGCGGGGCTAGCACGGCGGTCGGCGCCGTGGGCGGGGCGTCCTGGGCGGAACCGGGAGCCGCTGTGGGCGGGGCTAGCACGGCGGTCGGCGCCGTGGGCGGGGAGTCCGGGGCGGGGCGTCTGGGGCGGAACTGGGAGCCGCTGTGGGCGGGGCTGGCGCGCGGTCGGCGCCCGGGTTAGGCCAACGCTGCGTCTGCTCCCGCACCCCCGGGCCGGGGCGCTGATCCCCGGAGAGGGCCCCGCTGCTGCCCGCCCTGACCGGTCCCTGCCGTCCTCGCGACCCCGGCCGCCCCGCGCGCCATGGCCCAGCCACCGCCCGACGTCAGTGAGGACGAGTGTCTCCCCGAGTACCGCCATCTCTTCTGCCCCGACCTGCTCAGGTGAGGGCGGAGTCAGGGGCTCCCCCGGGGCGCAGCGCTGCGAAGTTGGCTCGGGGCGGGTGGTTTTACTGCGACCGCAGAGGACCGGGTGCTGGCGGCCGGCGATCCAGATGTCCGGGTGGTGTTCCAATCCTCGTCCGGGTGGTGTTCCAACCCTCGTCCGGGTGGTGTTCTAACCCTCGTCGGGGTGGTCTTCTAACCCTGGTCTGGGTGGTGTTCTAACCCTCGTCGGGGTGGTGTTCTAACCCTCGTCGGGGTGGTCTTCTAACCCTGGTCTGGGTGGTGTTCTAACCCTCGTCGGGGTGGTGTTCTAACCCTGGTCCGGGTGGTGTTCTAACCCTCGTCCGGGTGGTGTTCTAACCCTCGTCGGGGTGGTGTTCTAACCCTCGTCCGGGTGGTGTTCTAACCCTCGTCGGGGTGGTGTTCTAACCCTGGTCCGGGTGGTGTTCTAACCCTCGTCGGGGTGTTGTTCTAATCCTGGTCTGGGTGGTGTTCTAACCCTCGTCCGGGTGGTGTTCTAACCTTTGTCCTGTTGGGAGCAGACTGTGTGTCCCGGTGCGGGTCCTGGTCCGGGAGGGTGGGGCTGAGGGGCGGGTGGAGGAAGGCTCCTGTGTCTTGCAAACATGTCTCACCTAATAACTTTATTGTTATTTTTAAGTAGGCTCTGTGCTCAGTGTGGGGCTTGAACTCATGACTCCGAGATCCACCCACTGAGCCAGCCAGGTGCCCCTCTGTAATTATTTTAGTTGTTCTTTAATTTCCTGGTTGGGGGATCCCTGGGTGGCGCAGCGGTTTGGCGCTTGCCTTTGGCCCAGGGCGCGATCCTGGAGACCCGGGATCGAATCCCACATCAGGCTCCCGGTGCATGGAGCCTGCCTATGTCTCTGCCCTCCCCCCTCTCTCTCTGTGTGACCATCATAAATAATAAATTAAAAAAATTAAAAAAAAAATTTCCTGGTTGGCCCATTCATTCTGTACTAGGATGCTTTTCAGCCTCCATGTATTTGAGTTCTTTCCAAATTTCCTCTTCTGACTGAGTTCCAGTTTCAAGCATTGTGCTCTGAAAATGTGCCGGGAGTGATCCGGATCTCTTGGTACCAGCTGAGACCTGATTTGTGACCCAGTATGTGATCTATTCTGGAGAATGTTCCCTGTGCACTTGAGAGGAAGGTGCATTCCGTTGCTTTAGGGTGGAATGCTCTGAATATATCTGTGACATCTGTGTGGTCCCATGTGTCATTCAGAGCCCTTGTTTCTTCGTTCATCTGCTTAGATGACCTGTGCGTAGCTGTGAGAGCGGTGCTGTAGTTCTCTCCTATTGCCGTATTATCGACGTGTTTCTGTAATTTTGTTATTGATTGGTTTATACAATTGGCTGCTCCCATGTTAGAGCCATAAATACTTATAATTCTTAGATCTTCTTGTTGCATAGACCGTTTAATTATGATATAGTGTCCTTCCTCATCTCTTATGACAGCCTTTGATTTAAAATTTAATTTGATTTAATTTGTTTAATGAAGGAGTACTACCCAGCTTTCTTTCTTTCTTTTTTTTTTTTAAAGATTTTATTTATTCATAAGAGACAGAGAGAGAGAGAGACACAGGCATAGGGAGAAGCAGGCTCCATGCAGGGAGCCCGACGTGGGACCCGATCCAAGGTCTCCAGGATCACACTCTGGGCTGAAGGAGGTGCTAAACCGCTGAGCCAAAAAAATAAAAAATAAAAAATAAAATAAATAAAAAATAAGTGAACTGCTGAGCCACCCTGGCTGCCTTACCCCAGCTTTCTTTTCATGAGCTGGAGGTATCTTTGGATCTAAAATGAGTCTCTTGGCAGCCCAGGTGGCTCACCTTTTGAGGTGTTTCTTTGTTTGGCGCTGCCTTCAGTCCAGGACGTGATCCTGGAGACCTGGGATCGAGTCCCATGTCGGGCTCCCTGCATGGAGCCTGCTTCTCCCTCTCCCTCTGCCTGTGTCTCTGCCTCTCTCTCTCTCTCTCTCTCTCTATGAATAAATAAATAAAATCTTAAAAAAAAATAAAGAGTCTCTTGCAGGCAGCATATCGATGGGGCTTGCTTTAGAAAAAAAACTCATGTGTTTGACAGAAAGAGAGCACAAGCAGGGGGAGCAGCAGCATAGGGAGAGGGAGAAGTGGGTTCCCCATGGAGCAAGGGAGCCTGATGTGGGGTTGATCACAAGACCTGAGATCGTGACATGAGCCAAAGGCAGATGCTTAACCAACTGAGTCCCCCAGGTGCCCCACTCATGTTTCTTGAAGTTTGAGATTTGATGCTCATCTGTAACATGTCTCTGATCTCTTCTCAAGCCTTGCTAAATTCCTACCTCTCTCTCGTTCCTCATTTAGCACCTGAACGTACCATGCCGGCCCTTTCTGGCCTGCCGGGCTTCTGTGGACAGGTCTGCTGCTAGAGAATGTTTCTACCCTTGAAGGTTACAGACCTCCTATTCCCAGCTGCTTTCAGGATTTTCTCTTTGTCTCTGAGATTTGCAAGTTTCACTATTATATGTCGGGGTGTTGGCCTATTTTTATTGATTTTGAGGGGGGTTCTCTACGCCTCCTGGACTTGGATGCTTGTTTCCTTCCCCAGATTTAGGGAAGTTCTCAGCTATAGTTTGCTCCAATATACCTTCTGTCCCTCCCCCCTTTCCTCTTCTTCTGGGATCCCAATTATTCTAATATTGTTTTGCTGTATGGCATCACTTCTCTCTCGAATCCTCCCCTGGTGATTCAGTGAGTAGCTGTTTATCTCGCTTTTTCTCAGTTTCTCTAGTCTCCATTATTGTGTCTTCTAGATCACTAATTCTCTCTTCTGCTCATTTATCCTAGCTGTTACAGCTTCCATTTTTTATTGCATCTCATTAATAGCCTTTTTGGTTTCAACTTGATTAGATTTTAGTTCTTTTATTTCTCCAGAAACAGATTTTCTGGTGTCTTCTATGTGTTTTTCCTCCCCAAGTTCAACCTGCATCTTTATAATTGTTATTCTGAACTCCAGTTCCGACATCTTACTTATGTCCATACTGATTAGGTCCCTGGTCAGTACTGCCTCTTGTTCTCTTTTCTGAGGTGCGTTTTTCCATCTTGCCATTCTGTCCAGAGAACAGATGAATGAGAGAACACAATACTAAAATGGCAACAACGATCCCGGGGAACTATACACTAAACAAATCAGAAGACACCATAAACCAAAAAACCAGCTTTTTTTTAAGAAAGAGAATATAATCAGGTGAGCAGAACAGAGCGATACACTGGATGCTGTATTTTGGTCTGTTAGAAAACTAAGGATCAGGGGATCCCTGGGTGGCTCAGCGGTTTAGTGCCTGCCTTCAGCCCACAGTGTGATCCAGGAGACCCGGGGTCGAGTCCTGCGTCGGGCTCCCTGCATGGAGCCTACTTCTCCCTCTGCCTGTGTCTCTGCCTCTCTCTGTGTGTCTCTCATGAATAAATAAATAAAATCTTCAAAAAAAAGAAAAGAAGATTAGGGATCTATCTCTTAAAATGCCTCCTGTTTTCTTAGGGACAAAGTGGCGTTCATCACCGGTGGTGGTTCTGGCATCGGGTTCCGGATTGCTGAGATTTTTATGCGGTGAGCACTGCTCTATGCACTCTTGCACTCCCTCCCACCCCCGAAACTCACTCCACCTTGCATGGACCCTGCTGTATCCCTGGGCAAGATGCTGGTGGGTGGTAGGAACCCCTCTAGACAACAAGCCATCAGAGGGCATCTGAAAGGGTCAGGTGCTTTCCTGGAGGAGGCAGGACTCTATGGTCTCCTCCTAGAGGTTCATTGAGACTAAGGCTCTGGCCCCAGCACCCCCATTTGTACCAGAGGAAGGGTGCAATAGGTTGAGCTAACTCTGCTGCCAAGCTCCCTGGGGCCTTGCCAACCCAGGGTTGGTGAGCCGAGTTGACTCCAGCAGTGTGCGGAGCACAGTGTCTCTTGGAACACAAGATCTGTGACCTTAGGCCCAGGCTGACCACTTGTGAGCCCCAGAGGAAAGGGCCAGAGTTAGGCTGGGGTTGGGGGGAAGAGGAAGCCTGTTGATATGTTATGGACCCCTCGCCGGTTTTCTCCAAGCCTCCACTTTTCATAGAGAATGGGTCTCACTGGATGAGATTTGGGGATTCATCCATTGCAGGTGAATCCCATTTTCCAAGCTGGCAGCTTGTGCATGTTGCTTCTCTGAGTAGAGCATGGCCAGCTGTGCTGAGGGTCATTTTGAGGATTAGGTGGGGCTGCTTAGCAGGTGTAGCTATTACTGTTACTGTGAGGCTGAGTGTTTCAGGCGGTGAGGCAGGGCAGGCACCCTGGCCTCAGCGTGGGCCCTCCGTGTCCTTCACCCCAGCCTCGGAGGGAGAAGCCCAGGGCACCCAGCAGGGCCCATGCAGCTGCCGGGCTGTGCATCTGAGGCTCCCGGCTGTGTCACTGCTGAGTACATGGTGTTTGGGGGAGAACCCATATCTCTGTGTGGCTGGTGTACCGCATGCCAGAGAGACCCAGTCTGGGGCCCCCAGGGCGGGTACCTTTGGTGCCACTCGGCTTTGCTCAGGCCCCTGTGTTTTCTGCAAGCTGTGCCTTCGGCCCTGGGCTGGTGCTTCAGCCCAAGAGAGCCTTGGGGAAGAGGAGCTGTGCCTAGAGCACCAGGCAGGAGGCCACCTGGTGTGTCCCCTGTGCCTTGCTGCCCTCACACCTGCCCTCTGGCTTCGCAGGCACGGCTGCCACACAGTTATCGCCAGCAGAAGCTTTCCAAGAGTGTCTAAGGTGAGGGGGTCTTTCCTGTGTCCATCCCACCCATGGGTGGCTGTGGGGGCCCAGAGCCTGTGCCTGGAGGGTCCTGAGGCCCAGAAGATGGCGACACCAAATCCTGCTTCTCTCCCAAACACGGACCTTCAGTACGAGTGGCCTCCCAAGGGTACCCCCTGGTTTTTTACAACATCTCTTCTGAGGAGACTCTCGTGTTGGGTGGTACTGTGGCCCCAAGAGAGATCTCAGCTCATTCGGATCTTGAGGGTGGTTCACATGTTGCATCCACCTGGGAGGAGACTGTCACCACTGCCACAGCTGGTCTCTGTGGCAGGAACTAGAAGTCAGCTGGGGCTGCCATTGACCCATGACCAGTGGCCAGTGGCCTGAAGGGCAATGTCGAAGGAGGGTCCTAGGGAGACGGGGAGAGAGAGGGATATCTTAGAACTGTCCACTGGGGGTTGTGGCTGCATGGAGTGGCCGCCTGGCTGCTGTGCCTCCGGGAGTGGGGTCCAGCAGCAAGCGGCAGCCTCCCAGCATCCCCTGGACACATCCCCCTCGTCAGACTCCCCCACGAGGCCACTGGGCTGCTGCCCACCTCTTTCCTTCTGGCTCCTAGGCTGCCAGAAAGCTGGCTGCTGCCACTGGCCAGCGGTGCCTCCCCTTATCTCTGGACGTTCGAGCTTTTCCAGCCATCACAGCTGCCGTGGACCAGGCACTGAAGGAGTTTGGGAAAATCGACATTCTGGTTAACTGTGAGTGGCTGATGGGTGAGGCCGGGGGCTTCTGGTGGGTTCAGGGGCCTCAGGGGTCCTGTCCTGGCCAAGGCTCAAGTGGACATCCTGAGAACTCGGCCTACACACAGAGTCAGGGCACTCTCATGTCCCAAAACTCTCCCTTTAAAAAAAAAAAAAAAAGGACATAATTTTTTCAGTAGAGGTTTAGATTTACAGACTAACTGAGCAGCTCGTAGATAGAATCCCGCGTACCCACTGCAGCCCTGGTGTTCACATCCTGCGTTTCCTACAGTTGGTGAGCCCGTATGACCCGTCCTGCTCACCAGAGTCTGCACGGTACGTCAAGACTCACTCTGCTGAAATTCCCTTTTTTTAAAAAAATTTTTTATTTATTTATGATAGAGAGAGAGAGAGAGAGAGAGAGGCAGAGACACAGGCAGAGGGAGAAGCAGGCTCCATGCACCGGGAGCCCGACATGGGATTCAATCCTGGGTCTCCAGGATCGCGCCCTGGGCCAAAGGCAGGCGCTAAACCGCTGCGCCACCCAGGGATCCCCTGAAATTCCCTTTTAAAAACATGGCATGCCCAATCTCCTGCAGCTAACAAGGTATCGCGGGCTGAATAGCCCAAAACAGCAGAAATGTGTTCTCTCATACTTGTGGAGGTCACAAATCCAAAACCAAGGTGTGGGTAGGCCGCCCTCCGCAGGCCCAGGGAGGCTCTGTTCCAGGCTTTTCTGCCCACCCTGGGGTGGCCGGCGATCCCGGCTGCTCCCCGGCGCGTCTCCGCCGGCTGGCCGTGGCCTCCCCCACGTGTGTCGTGTCTCTCCTCCTCTTCAGAGGACAGCAGTCCCTGGGTCTGGGCCTGCCTAGCCCCGGGTGACCTCAGCTTAACTTGATTGCATCCACAAAGGTTATGTTTCCAAATAAGGTCACGTTCACTGATACCAGGGATTAGGACTTTAGCATATGCCAAGGGGCTGGCCAGGTACAGCGTGCCGTGGGCGACCTCTGTCTTGTTGCCCAGCCAATGCAGGGGGATGTCCAGAACCTTGGTGGACATTTTAAATTTTTATTATTATTTAAAGATTTTATTTATTAGAGAGAGCGCGTGCACAGCAGGGGGAGGAGCTGAGGGAGAGGGAGCTTCAGGACCCCGCTGAGCAGAGTCCCCACGGGACTTCAGTGCCTCCCTGCAGATCAGGACAGATGTCAGGCCTGCAGCAGGCGAGCTGAAGGCAGATGCTTAACCAGCTGAGCCACCCCGGGACCCCTATTATTATTATTTTTTTAGATGTGGGGGAGGAGCAGGAGAGAAAGAGTCTTAAGCAGGCTCCACAGTGAGTGCAGAGGATGTGGGGTCACTCTCCCCACCCTGAGATGATGACCTGAGCTGAAATCAAGATCTCTGAGCGCCCCAGATTCCCCTTCAGCATATCTCTTTGAGGGACGTAATTCAGCCCATGAGATCTGTCCTGCCCAGTCTCCCAAGAAGAAAGGGGCCCCCAAGTGCTCGGGCCCCGCCCTGTGGCGCCTGGAGCACCCCGAGGGCCGTGTCCTGGTTGCCGGGGCTCCAGCACGCTGTGGTTTTCTCGCAGGTGCAGCGGGAAACTTCCTGTGCCCTGCCAGTGCGCTGTCCTTCAACGCCTTTAAGACTGTGATGGACATCGACAGCTTGGGCACCTTCAACATGTCTCGCGTGCTCTACGAAAAGTTTTTCAGGGTGCGTGTGCTTTCTTCCTGGGAATCGCCTCTTCCGGCCACCCACTCACTGCCCTCCCCCATGTGTTACAGGACCACGGAGGGGTGATCGTGAACATCACCGCGACCCTGGGTACCCGGGGGCAGGTGCTTCAAGTGCATGCGGGCTCTGCCAAGGCGGCTGTGGGTACGGGCACCCCCCGGGTCGGCCGGCCTGGGCTCCCGTTGGGTCCTTCTCCCGCCTGTCCCTGGAAACCAGCAGTGGAGAGGCCCGGCCCGGGCCCTGCCTCCCCTCATGCCTGCCTTCCTCTGTGCAGATGCGATGACACGGCACTTGGCCGTGGAGTGGGGTCCCCAGAACATCCGCGTCAATAGCCTCGCCCCTGGCCCTATCAGTGGCACGGAGGGGTTCCGGCGGCTGGGTAAGCCCTTGGGACCCCGCGCCCCACAGTGCCTCCGTGGGTTCCCCTCCCAGCTGGCTGGGACACGCCCAGGAGAAGGACCGGTTCCTTGGGCTCCTAGGAAGAGGCCGTCTCCAAGCCCAGGGTGGGGGGCGGGGGGCCCTGGGTCCCCTCCGTCATGGGGCTGAGCCTTGTGTTTTTGCAGGTGGCCGCCAGGCCAGTGTCAGCACCAAGATTCTGGACATCCCCCTGCAGAGGCTGGGCAACAAGACCGAGGTAGCCCATGGCGCGCTATACCTGGCCAGCCCCTTGGCATCCTATATGACAGGCGCCGTGCTGGTGGTTGACGGCGGGGCATGGCTGACCTTCCCTAATGACCTCAAGCTGCTGGCAGATTTCGCCGCCTCTGCTAAGCTCTAGGTGATGCCGCTCCTGCCTCCCGCGGGTCACCTCTGGCTGTGGCCCCCTTCCTGAAACCCCTGCCCCGTGGGCTGACGTCACCATATATGGTCCTGATGAGTTTCCCGAGTCCCTTGGGTGTATTTCTAGACATGTTCTTGGGTACGTTTGGGGTTGGGCTACCCCAAAAGGCCACGTCGGGCAAGGCTGAGAGGGGTGTTCTGAACGGGTGGGGGGTGCTGGGAGGGGGCCCCGCCAAGCCTCAGCGCCTCCCTGCAGATCAGGACAGACGTCAGGCCTGCAGCAGGCGGGAAGCCGTCTCTCCGGGAGCTCCGCCGGGTGCTCGCCCGCCCCGGAGGCCTGAGGGCCCGCGGGGCCGTGTGGGTCACGGACAGCCCCACTGCTCTCTGCCTTCCCCTGTCCCCCTAGTGCCCGAGGCCCCTGGCCTGGGAGGCCTGCTCACCCTCCTTGAGCAGATTCCCCTCTGAGCGCCTCCTCACTGTAGGGCCACTGCTGACTCCGTCCTGCCCTGGGCGGGGGGGGGGCTGTGGAAACTCGGGGGGCAGGCTTGCACCGCACCCCCTGCTCCCCAAGCTGGGCTTGTGGTGGATGCCATGAGGCCGAGAAGCGCTCTGGGCTTTGGTTCGGGTGACACGTTCCCAGCACCCATGGCCCGTGCACCCCAGGCTGGCCCCCAGTGCCCGGGATGAGGAGCCCTGAGACGGCCCCCGCCTGCCCCACCCACCCCGCCTGCCACCCTCTAGGGCGCTGGTGTGCACCTGCAGCTTCTACCCTGGGCTGGCCACTCTTGGGTGCTGCCCAGGCCGTGGGCGGCGAAGCTGGGGTGCCGCGGTCTTCCCCACGCCCTCGGCATCTGGCCGTCGCTGACGGGCACTGGATGGCTGACGCAGTGGCGGCGCTCGCAGGGCCCAGACACCTCCTGCGGTGCTCCTCCAGGACCCGCCACCATGCTGCACCTCGTCCGCAGCATCGAAACCAGAGGCGGGCCTGGTCCAGCAACGGTGCCGCGTCCACGTGTGCTCCCCACGGATCCATCTCCACCTGCTCAGCTGCCCGCTCTGCACGGATGTCCGCCGGGGGCACTTTGGCATTCTGGAGCTCCCTGGGAAGCTGACCTGGGGTGACCTGGGCTGTGCGGCTGTTGCTCCCCTGCGCTGCCTGCCCAGCCAGGAGGCCTTGGTTCCCTTCCCGGCTGGGTCCTGGGGTCCCTGAGTGCAGCCCCGGGGCATCTCAGGCCCTGTCTTCCGTCCTTGCTCTCCTACGTGGGGATCTTCCTCCACAAAGGGAAGCCAGGCCAGGGAGGCAAGAGAAGCGTGTTTGATCCCTGCCCCCCAGGCCTGGGGTCCTGGGTCTCCTCACCAGGGTCTTGGGCCACAGATGGGATCCCCTCTCAGCCTTTGCTGACATGGGCTGGGTTGTCCCCACCTGCCCTGGAGTCGTCCTTTGCTGGGACATCCCAGGGGACTTGGTCCTGTGCCACTCACGGCTGGACGTTCTAGGCCCTCCTCTGGCCATCACTGCCACCAGCACGATCCCACAGGCCTCTCATCTGTTCCCCTGACATTCATGCCAGGACCTAGGGAGCCACTCAGATCCTTGGACTTGTTTTCTGTGTGGTTTGTTGGAAACTCTGAGCTGCCCTTACAGGTGAGGCCCCTGAGCTGCTGTCGGGCTCTCTCCTGTCTGTACCGCCTGTTGGCATAAGCAGGGATCCTATCATTTTGCCAACAAATGCATTTTCCTAAAAAACACTTTTTACTATAAAATAGAGCTTGCAAGTGTTTGTAGAAGATAAAGGAAGACACTGGAAAAGAATCACCAGTGACCCAGTCATTCTGAGATGGGGATGTTTCCTTCCTGTTTCTTTTCTGTGAGTCGAGAAACCGTGTCACACCTCATACTCCAGTGCCGTCCTCAGGCAGGTGGAGCCCACCCTGAGGCAGGGGGAGGTGGCGCACTTCCTGGGGTGGGGGGGCTCACCGCAGCCAGGCCCCCAGGGAGCTTCCTTACCCTGCAAGGCCCGGGCCTGCTCCCGGGCAGTCCTGGTCGCCGCTACAGGACGGAGCTTGAGCCTGTGCCGCGGATGCCACCTGACGGGACCGTGTCCCAGTCCCTTCATCATGTGAAAAGAGTTCGGGGGAGGAGCCGCGCCAGCTGAGAGGCCACCGGGCAGGGGGACCCCCTCCACATGGAATATCAGGGTGCTCCTTGGGGCGCCTGGGCGGCTTAGCCACTGACGGGTCCCACTCTTGATCTCAGCTCAGGTCTTGATCTCAGGGTCATGAGTTCAAGTTCTGCGTGGACTCTGTGCTAGGCTTGGAGCCTATTGAAAATAATAAAAATTAAGATAGAGGTGCTTGTTGTCACAGAGACCAGGATTTGGTGGCCTCGAGTCCAGCAGCAAGGCAGACACGTGGGTGCTCCTCATGCTCCTGGGTGGGAGAACAAGCAGGGGGAAGGGTTCCGGGGGAGGCTGGCCGAGCCGGGCTGAGGCAGTCATTGGGGCCCCTCTGCCACCACCAGGCTGGGCCACCGTCTTTCCCTGAGGAAGGCCCTGGAGGTGGCCAGCAGTAGGGTGGTGAGTGGGCTCGGGTCCCACCTGGCAGGACGCCTCTGGAACGGTTGCCTGTCACTGCAACTGCGGTTCTCCCGAGAACTGGCCGCAATGGGGTACAGACAGTGACACCGGAGGTTATAGGGGCTGGCTCTCAGGACCGTGGAGGCTAAGAAGTCCCATGACCTCCGTTGGCAAGTGGGGACCCGGGAAAGCCGGTGGCCGTGTGAGTACGGGTGCTCTGGCAAGAGGAGGGAGGCTGTGGCCCAAGCAGAGTCCCCTCCACCTGCATTGCCCTGCGGCCCCGGGTGGATGGCACCATGCCGCCGCCCGCATTGGCAATGGCAGGTGGCCTTTGCGCGGTCTAGCAGGTCACGTGCCAGTCCCTCCCAGACACATGGCGTCTGTCGTTGATCAGCTGCACATGATGGGCCATGGGCTGTGAGGCGCCCAGGCTGTGACTCGGGGCTGGGCAGCTGTCGAGGGCTCCTCCGCGACAGCACGTGGGGGGCCCCCGACTCTGGACGGGCTCACGGGCCCCGGGTCGGGCTAGTGCATCAGGTGCCTTCACCGTAACCATCTCTGAGTTCCCATAGGAAGCGCCGGGTCCCTGGAAGGGCCGACGACCTGTGACCCCCTGTCAGTTCCGCGAACCCCCAGCTGTGGAGGCTGATCTGCAGCCCAACCCTGGGCTCCCCTCCCACGGCCGAGGCTGCTCTGCTCTCAGCCCTTCCAGGCCACGGGGAGATGTCCGACCACCAGAGCAGAGGGCTGCGGGCACGGAAGGCCGCGGGCAGGCGGCTGGGGCTCCCCATCCCCACGGGGGCCCAGGGAGCAGGCAGCTGGGTACCCCCATCCCCACGGGGGCCCGGGGAGCAGGCAGCTGGGTACCCCCATCCCCACGGGGGCCCGGGGAGCTGGTGGCTGGGGACCCCCATCCCCACGGGGTCCCGGGGAGTGAACGCGGAGTGAACCCCACTAGTGGGCCTCGGGGCCACTCCTGGGCCGTCGCTGTGATGCGGTGCACATCCGGGCATTTCCCTTGCAGACAGAGAGCAAAGGGAGCCCCCAGTTGTCTGGAATAAAGAGTGCTAATTTAGGTGCTAGTTTGGGGGAGCTTGTCTGTGCTTACTCCTCCTGTTGCCATGGAAACCTGTAGACTTGGACCGTGGTTGGCCTGTGCCCGTTCGGTCCCCTGCATCAGGCCCGAGCACAGGTAACCCTGGTTTCCCACGTGCCAGGCTCGAGCTGCGCCATTCACCGGGTGCCCGGGTGCCCATGCTCTCCCCGTGTCCACCTCTGGTCGCCCTGGGTCGTTCGCCTCGTCCCCCATCTTCCTCTCCCTTTTCCATCCTGGGGCACAAAGGTTGTGAGAGGCCGAGGGCGACCTCATCGCTCAGACGCTGTCCCACCACCAAGTGGACAGCGAGCCACTGGCCAAGGCCCAAGGTGTGAGCACAACGGCCCCCTGAACTTCCGGTCTTCCCCTTGGCATCCGTCCACGTGGGCACACGGGCTGGCCGGGCTCAGGGCCTCCCAGAGGGGCTCACAGCCCCCTCAGGCTTCTCCCTCGGGACACCGAGGCCGGTTTGTGTTGGACGCACACAGCAGAACCCAACCCGCCGTTCAGATCCGAAGGTGGGGAATGCACGAGGATGCGCCGGGGGCAGGGCGCACTGGAGCTTGGGGGCCCAGGGCCCAGGACCGAGCATTCCTTCCTTCTCTCACCTCTCCCTGTCCCTGGGAGCCCACCTTCCCCTTGCTGCACGGCAGCTCTCCATATGACCAGGTCCCAGCCACTCGTGTACAGCTGTGGCCTGCACCTGTGCACAGAGCTCACATCCAAAGTCCTGAGGAAAGGTGCACGTCCACTCCATCTGGATCCAGAGTCCAGCTCTTATTTGGTAAATCGTGGCCAGGGGTTGATCACATCCTGTGAACATGACAACCCCCGTTACAGCCATGGCCTTGAGGAGGAGTTGCTTCTAGTAAGCGGGTGTTAGGAGACCATCGCATGTGGATCCCGACTCACAGCAAACAAACTCACAAAAGTCCAATGTGTAGCCCACCAGGCTGGTAACGTGTGTGTGTGTGTATACGTACTCTTTTCCAGTGACCGGCTGAGTCTTCGGTCCCCTCTTTGGTGAAACCCAAAGGCCAGCTGGAAGATGGCAGAGGCTGCCTAATCTGATGCTCTGTCTACATTCCCCGCTCATATCTCAGGACCAGGGCTCTGTCCTGGGGACTGTGGTGGAGACTCAATCTGTCTGTGGACTCCCCTTTTCTTGCTCATTCTGACTTGGCCCTTTGGTGAAACAGTCCTACACCCACAGGGAATTGATGGATTTCATGTTGGTCCCTGAATTCTGGTGCAGGTCTCTGGGAGGAGGCCCACGTAACCCTGTCCATTGGGAGAGGATTCTATAAACTCTTCATTCACTTATTTTGATTATGTCTAGTGTTATTTCTTCAAGTAACAAATGTAACCAGTATGGACCTCACTACCTGAAACTCTCAGACGATGACTTTATTGACTTGGGGTTGTAGGGGCACCTCATCATATCCCTATTTCAGAGCATCTCAAGGAGACAGGACCTGACAGGTGTCTTTTGTGTGTGTGGTTTTTTTAAAGATTTTATTTATTTATTTGAGAGAGAGAGAGAGATCACGCATGAGTGAGGGGAGGGATAGAGGGAGAGGGATAAGCGGACTCCCCACTGAATGCGGAGCCTAATGTACTGGGCTTGATTCCAGAACCCTGAGATCACAACCTAAGCGGAAACCAAGAGATGGAGACTCAACCAGCTGAGCCACCCAGACGCCCCCTGACAGGTGTCTTTTGAAGGTTGAGAAACGTTCATCAGAAACACACAGAATTAACTCTTCCACCACAATTTATAACTTGGACAATTTTTAGGCAATGGGAACAGCATGAGGGGAATCAGATGTTTACATTTTTGGAAAGCACGACCAGAGGCCAAAATACAAATACAACGAATCCCGGATCCCGTACTAACCTCTCCGTGCTGGCTCCTCACGCCCATTCCCTGGCCAGGATCTCGGCCTCGAGGGAGACGGGGGTGGGTGCAGACTGTAGGCCACAAAATGCTCCAGGCACTGGGGGCTGGAGAGGCCTGTCCACACAGCAGCAACTCAGAGTGAAATGTTTCAATAAATTCATCCAAACCTCAGCTGAGTCAGCAGGAATTACATTGTGCTTTACAAACTCATGCTCTATTTTTACTCTTAAGAAATGTACTTTACTAAATTTGAAGGTGACAAAAAATCCTTCCCCACTGAATAAAGTATCAGTAAACACGAGTGTGGCTGGCTGTGTGCTCTCGACTGCTGGGGGCTGCTGGCGAGAGTGTGACCTGCCTTAAAATTGACTTCCTCTAAGTATGCTTCCTAAATACAGAATGTTCATCTCGTTTCCCAAATTGTAGATTAAAAATGTTTGGCCTGGGGCGCCTGGGTGGCTCAGTGGGCCAAGCATCTGACTCTTGATTTTGGCTCAGGTCGTGATCTCAGGGTCCTGGGATTGAGCCCCACGACAATGGCGGGCTCCCTGCTCCGCGGCGGGTCTGCTTCTCCCTCTGCCTCGGCCCTTCCTCTGCTCTGCTCATGCTCTCTCTCTCTCTCTCAAATAAGTAAAGAAGATCTTTTAAAGACTTTAAAAAATAAAAGTCTTTGTTTTGTTTGTTTGTTTTTTTTAGCCACCCGGGCTGCCCTTAAAGTAATCTCTACACCCATTACAGGGCTCAGAGTCGTCATCCTGAGATCAGGAGGTGCGTGCTCTATCAGCTGGGCCGGCCAGCCGCCCCTAGAGGCAGAAATCTTTGAGACCTTGGGTACAAGACTTATTTCCTTAATTTTAAAAGTGTTCATGAAATTCTGAAAACACGTGGGCAAGCCCGGAAAGTAGCCAGAGACACGCAGGTATGCCCGCCCTACACGTGCCAGGTGCTGACACTGCTCTGCCTGGGCTCGGCCGCACGGCCCGCTGAGACCCACGTGGTGCGCTGTAGCTAAGCTTCGCTGCCGCCCTCCCTCTTCTGGTCCCTTGATGTAATTCCCACTCTCGTTTGTTGTTTTCACTACACACGAATGGGGTTGAAGCAACATAGGTCACTGACCGCGTGTCCAGCCTTTGCGAGCGGGGGTCACAGGCCTCTGCTGCACCTGCTGCGCACATAGTGAGACCGCGCCTCACCGCTCCGCAGTCCCTCCGGGGACCTGCACTGGCAGGGCTGCACCAAACACCCCGTCCCTGCCTCGGCGGGCCCGTCTGTGTGGTCTGCTGAGTCCCCGTCCTGCTGGCCTCATGCCTGACATGGACTCCAGTGGTGTCAAATGGTATCTTCACTCAGTCCCTTGATCACCAAAGGGGCCGAGCATCTTTTGTACGTGCATAGGGCTACTTTGAGTTTCTTCTTCTGGAACCGCTTACTCTCATTGCTCACTTTCCTCCTAGGTTTCTGTTCTTCCGTTTTTTTTTTTGTTTTTTTTTTTTTGTCGTTTTTTTAAATCTGACAAGCTGAGTTGCAGGGCTTTTTTTTTTTTAAGATTTTATTTATTTATTCATGAGAGAGACACACACACACACACACACACAGAGAGAGAGAGAGAGAGAGAGGCAGAGACACAGGCAGAGGGAGAAGCAGACCCCATGCAGGGAGCCCTACATGGGACTCGATCCCAGGTCTCCAGGATCAGACTCTGGGCTGAAGGTGGCGCTAAGGCACTGAGCCACCGGGCTTCCCTGTTCTGGTTTTTTTAGGGAGTTTTCTGGAAATGAATCCCATCAGTTACAGCTGTTGTGTTTCTTTCAAGTTGCTATGGAGTAAACTGTGCCCCCGGCCCATTCTTGATTTAAGGCCGTCACCCCCAGGCAGGGGAGAAGATATCTGCAATGTTAAAAACTAATTTTGTAAAACAAAACAAAATAAAACAAAAACTAATTTTGTCTACAGAACAAGTCAGATAATCCAATGGAAAAATAAGCAAGTGCTATGACTGGACAGTTCACATATTTGGGATCCCAGCTGGTCAGTAGACAGAGCAAGAAACCCTCAACCAGGGGCACATGGGGGCTCTGTTGAGCATCTGCCTTCAGCTCAGGTCATGATCCCAGGGTTCTAGGGAGCCTGCTTCTCCCCCTCCCTCGGCCACTCCCCGTGCTTGTGCTCTATCTCTCTCTCAAATAAATAAGTCAGGTCTTTAAAAAACCTCACTCTAGGGATCCCTGGGTGGCGCAGCGGTTTAGCGCCTGCCTTTGGCCCAGGGCGCGATCCTGGGGACCCGGGATCAAGTCCCACGTCGGGCTCCCGGTGCATGGAGCCTGCTTCTCCCTCTGCCTATGTCTCTGCCTCTCTCTCTCTCTGTGTGACTATCATAAATAATTAAAATCTAAAAAAAAAAAAAAAAAAGGTACACTTAAAAAAAAAAAAAAACCTCACTCTACCGCCATGACAGTTAAATTCAAACAAGACACGACACTATTTTATTCATTTATTTAAGAGAGAGCAAGTGAGCACACGAGCAGGTAGGGGAGCAGAGGGAGAGGAGAGAGAGAATCTCAACAGACTCGCCACTGAATGTGGAGCCCAATGTGGAGTTTGATCCCATCACCCTGAGATCATTACCTAAGTGGAGGTCATGACCTGAGCCAAGATCAAGAGTGGGATGCTTAACTGACAGAGCCACCCAGGCATCCAAGATGCCATTTTAAATTCGAAGGACTAGCATGGATAGGGGAAATCATATGTACTGTCCACTATGATTTTGGTGTATTTCCTCAAGGTTTTTTTAAAAACATGCATGAAAAAAGTAGATTTGTGGGGCGCCCAGGTGATTCAGTCAGAGGAGTATGTGACTCTTGTCATGAGTTCGATCCCCCTTTTGGGTGTAGAGATTACTTAATAAAATCTTTTTTTTTTTTTTTAAGTAGATTTGTGATCAAATTGAACATTGGATGTCAACGGCCAGATCTCATCCAGATGATGGAGGAACCTTACCCCAGGAAAGACAAGCTTACCTTCCACGTGAGGTTTCTTAACCCCTTTCCCTCAGCTCCCCTGGCAGGTGCAACAGGGCCATGCCAGGGCTGTGCTGAGTCACCTTGCTGGTCTTTGTCTTCACATCTCTCCCTACAAGCCAAAGGTCACCAGGGAAGACAGGTGAATGAAATCCACCTGCTTGAAGAATTCCAAAGTTACGTGGTTATTCGAGTACTTTTGAAAAGGAGAGTCAGGGGATCCCTGGGTGGCTCAGTGGTTCAGCGCCTGCCTTTGGCCTAGGTCGTGATCCTGGAGTCCTGGGATCGAGTCCCGCATCGGGCTCCTGGCATGGAGCCTGCTTCTCCCTCTGTCTCTGCCTCTCTCTCTCTTTCTCTATGTCTATCATGAATAAATAAATAAAATCTTAAAAAAAGAAAGAAAAGGAGAGTCAGGGGGAGGTGTTCACAGACATTCACCCAGACCCCAGATCCAACAGATGTGAGCTGAACCCCACCCTCCCTTCCTCTTGTGTAACTGTTAACAAGTTGAAATGTGTAAAGTGAGGCAGCTGGGTGGCAGTTGGTTAAGCATCTGGCTCTTGGCTTTGGCTCAGGTTGTGATCTCAGGGTGGTGAGATCGGGTCCTGTGTGGGGCTCCAGGATCAGTGCCGAGTCTGCTTAAAGATTCTCTCTCCCTCTGCCCCTCCTCCCCCATCCCCCGCATCAGATAAGCAAATAAATCTTTAAAAAATACGGATAGGGTAGGTGTGGAGGAGCACATGGAAGTGGCAGCAGGGGCTGCTTCTAACCAGCTAATTCATTTCATCTGGAATGCTACTCACCAAAAATGTTCACAGGCCACAGAGGGGATGCTAGAAGACACTGGACTGACTGGTCAGGGACTCACCAGTTTTGTGTGTGTGTGCGTGTGTGTGCGCATTTAAGTAATCTCTGCACACAACACGGGGCTCCAACTTGCGTCCTCAAGATCAAGACTCAGATGCTCTATGGACGGGGGACACCCCGGCACCCGGGGAACTTGTCACTTTCAACGTCTCACGAGCAGAGTCTGGAAGGGCTCCAAGCAGGAAGGGGATGCGCTTTCCATGCCGGGGTTCCATTTGGCTACATCAGCCGCCCAGGGGAGGCGGAGTTTTCCTGCTACCTCTGGACTCCTGTTGTCTTAACTGTGCCCACACGAACAGTCCTATTTAGCGGGGTTGACACATCACTCTAAGTACCTCTCAAAATCACGTCTGGCCAGATGCATCGACTCCGTTTCAGATTCTTGCCAAAACTGTAGGTTTTTTTTTTTTTTTTTCCTCTTTGAACAGAAGATCTTCCTCGTGAAAGCATACAGCTCCTATAAGGAAGTGACAGGTTTGGGGAGGAGGATCCCTTGCCTCCCTCTTCCCAACGCCCTGGGGTTTTGTCACACGGATGACTCAGTTAATTCCCACACTGCTCCTCACTGTACACTTGGAAACAGAGCTTCAGGTTCCCCCGGTTCTTGCCAAAGCTGCTTATGAAACCTATCTGTTGCTGGTGCCCACGGCCTGTAGGAACAGCAGTTGAGACTTTCCCCCATCCCTTTCCCTGTGCGCTGCATCTCGCACCCGGCCCGGGCCCGCGTCACCTGCCCGCCAGCCCGTCTCCACGTGTCCCCGTGACGGTGGTGACCGCAGGGCCAGCGGTCGGTGTCGCACACACGGCTGGGGAGGCCGGGCCCTCCGGCGACAGCAGCTCTCCTCCGTCGTGCGGGTGCGGGAGGCTCGGGCGCGTCCCCGGGGCCTCGGTGCGCGGGCACTTCTCGGCGTCCCCGCGGGAGGGCGGCCGGCCCTCCGCGACCCGCGTCCCGGAGCGGCATGTCACGCTCCTCGGCGCCGCTCACCCCGCCCCCGGCAGCGGCCGCAACTCCCGGGCCCGAGCTGCCCGCACGCGGACGGACCACCCCCCACGCTCGGCGCCCGCGGCGCCCGCCTTTTAAGGAAGGCCGGCGGGGGGCGGGGCCTGGCTGGGGCGGGCGGGGGCGCGGTCGGCGCCGCCACGACGCGCTGACGTCAGGCCCGACGGAGGACGGAAGGCGGGGCCCGCGCGGCGGTGGCGGCGGCGGCGTTGTTCGCTGGCTCGGCAGCCGCGGGCTCCTCAGCCTCCCGCGCCGCGGCCCCCTCGTCCTCCTCCGTCGGGAGCTTCCGCGGGCCCCCCCGCCCGCCGCCGCCGCCGCCGCCGCCGCCGCCGCCGCCGCCGCCGCGCCGCCGCCATGGGCCCGCGCCCGCCGCGCCGCCGGGCCGAGGGCAGCTGAGGCGCCGCGCGAAGATGGGCGAGGGCGGAGCAGGGCCCGAGCGCCAGCCGGACCAGCCCGGGCGCCCCGCGCGCACCCGCCCGCGCCGCCGCGGGGATGCCCGCGCCCGCCGCCGCGCCCTGAGCGCCTTTGTCTGCCGCCCGCGCCGCCCGCCGCACCACTGGCCTCGCGGGCCTGCGCCGCGGCCGGGGGCGCGCCCATGAAGATGGAGCCGGGCCGGCCGGCCTCCCCCGCGGGCGGCGCGCGCCCCGGCCCCGACCCCGACCCCGAGCCCGAGCCCGAACCCGGCGGGCCCCACCGGCCGGCAGCCGCGCCCGCCCAGCGTCGGACACTCGGCGCCCCGGAGCCCGGAGCCTGCGCGGACGCCCGCGGGGCCGCCGACCCCGGCCCCGGCCCCGGCCCGCCCTGCGCCGCGGAGCCCGACGGCGTCTGTCCCCCGCCTTGCCCCGACGCCGCCCCTCTCCGCGGACGGGCTCTCGGTCACGGTCCGCTCGCGGGCGGCGACGTGGGCCTGTTCCCCGGCTTCCCGGCGCCCGCGGGGGGCGAGCTGGCCCTGGACGTGGGCCCCGCGGCCCCGGGGCGGCCCCCGGACTTCGGCGACCCCTGCCCGCTCGCGACCGAGACCGCCGCGTGCCCGGAGGATGGCCCCCGCCTCCGCGCGGTGTTCGACGCCCTGGACGGCGACGGGGACGGCTTGGTCCGCATCGAGGATTTCGTCCAGTTCGCCACGGTGTACGGGGCGGACCAGGTGAGTCCCAGCCCGCGGGCCTGGAGGGGTGTCCGGGGACTGCATCCCCCGCCCCGTGTCCCGGCCTGGAGGGGTGTCCGGGGACTGCGTCCCCCGCCCCGTGTCCCCGCCTGGAGGGGTGTCCAGGGACTGCACCCCCCGTCCCCGGTGTCCCCGGCCTGGAGGGATGTCGGGGGACTGCTCGCCCCCCCCCCCCCCGTGCCCTCGGGCCTGGAGGGGTGTCCATCGGACTCCTTCCTCCTGCCCTCCCGTGTTCCCGGCCTGGAGGGGTGTACCGCAGACCCCCCACTGTGCGCTCCCACTGTGGGCCCTCACCTCCCCGGGGCCAGTCCAGCCTGGCCTTCCCCCAAGGGCCCTGCTCACACCTGTTCCGGGCACTTTCCGTGTGTGGTTGGCGGGCACTCTGCCTCGGGTCGTGTGGCCGTTTGGGAGACTGTGAGCTGGTGGTGCAGCAGCCCGGAGGGAGGGAGGGCTCTGTCAGGGCCCACTCCGCGTAGTCGGGTGACAGACTGGTGACGGCGCAAGGTACCTCGGGCTCTGTCCTGGGCTTCTGACTTTGCACCTGGCACTCAGGCAAGTTTATCTGGACAGAGACACTGGCCAGCCGGCTCCTGCTGTTCGCTCTCCAACCTCTTACCAAATGGTAGGAAGTCTGAAACACGCTGAATTCCTGGTTTTTGTATTTTACGGGCTTCTGGTATGTGCAGACATTTGTTAGGTGGGTATTGAAGTGCACAGTGTGTTTAAGCCTAGAGGCCTTTAAGAAAAGGGGTAAAATCGATGCCTTGCTGTTTAGGGTGTGGGTTAGGGTTATAACATGGGTTATCCACAGCCTCGTAAGGGCTGCAGGACCCGCCGTGTCCCTGGAGCGTCCATGTAAAGCTCTGGGTTCTCCTGAATCAGGGCTCCCCGTGCGGAGCTTTTCGGGAAGGTGTGGTGTCTCTGCGGCTGTCCTGACGGTCGGGGTCCGCGTGCTGCTCTTACTGAGCAGTGTAGGAAGGCGCTGCTGCAGCCCGGTTCCCCTCCTAGTCTAACAGGCACACAGACATATGTGACTGACCGTGTCCTACGTGGGCAGTGTGGATGCGATTTTTCCTGCTTTTCCTTCATGCCCCTGGGCTGGAGAGCGCCTTGTTTTCTATGAATGCCGTGTGTCTCCCCTCCTGCGTGCCCTTCCTGGGTCCCATCAGAGGGGAACACTGCGAGGGGGTTCTGTATCGTGCCCTGGCTCTGCCTCCCGGGAGGCTCTTGTACGCTTTCACTGGACCATCTTTTTCTGAGGCAGTGGTGCGCAGGTGTTTTCCTTCTCACTCTACAGGTAAGGAACTGGAAGGCCGGGAAGGCTGAATAACTTTCCCGAGACCTTGCAGAGTTGTTGGTGCTTGAGCAGGGGGGAGCACCAAGTCTTTGGGCTCTCAACTTACTAGATTTGGTCGCTCAAAATATTTCTACAAATATAACATTTTATTACTTCCATTAAATGTTTTTCACTTGGGAAACACCTTTGGTAACTGTCCTTATGGATCATAGTGGAAAAAACTTTGGATATTTGGGGCAGAGCTTTCTTGTAATCACAAAGTAGAAATGAGCCAAAATTCTTTGCTTTGGGGGCACTTGGGTGGCTCCATCAGTGAAGCATCTGCCCTCAGTTAAGGTCATGATCTCAGGGTTCTGTGATCCAACCCTGCTTAGGGTTCCTTGCTCAGCGGGGAGTCTGCTTCTCCCTCTCAGTCTGCCTGCAGCTCCCCCTGCTTGTGCACTTGTGCATTGTCAAGTGAATAAAATCTTTTTTCTAAAAAAATTCTTTGGGGATCCCTGGGTGGCTCAGCAGTTGAGCACCTGCCTTTGGCCCAGGGCGTGATCCTGGAGTCCCAGAATCTAGTCCCACATCAGGCTCCCTGCATGGAGCCTGCTTCTCCCTCTGCCTGTGTCTCTGCCTCTCTCTCTTTCTATGAATAAATACATAAAGTATTAAAAAAATTCTTTGGTAGCTCCTGATGGAATTTTAAGATATTATTTATTAACTTTTTGTAGAGAGAGAGCATGCACAAGAGCAAGCACGGACACGATGAGGGGGAGAAGCAGAGGGAGGGCGCAGAGCCCAATGTCCCTCCATCCCGAGACCCTGAGATCATGACCCGAGAGAAAACCAAGAGTTGGATGCTCAACCAACTGAGCCACCCAGGTGCCCTCTCCTGATGGAATTTTAAGTTTGGGGGCAAAGCCCAGATGACTTGGGTTTGGTGGAATAGACGAGTGTAGTGATATCTACTGTGACGTTGCTCCTTCTGTCTGCTGGCCGAGACTGCACTGGAAAGAAGCAGTGCTGAGTGTGGTCATCTTAGTACCTGGACTTGGACAAGTTTCCTGGGATGGTGGAGGAGAGCTCTTGTATTGGAGTGGATGATTTACAGACTAATGAAAGGTTGATACTTGTGTCCGTATAAACTTTGCTAGACTTTATTGTGATTCAGGATTGTTTTTTTCCCAAGTTTGATGTCAGAATGCATTATAGAGGAACAAAGAAAAAATACTTTGATAGTGAAGTAGTTTATTTTCAAAGATTTTAGTTATTTATTTGAGAGAGAGAGAGATGAGAACATAACGAGGGGGGTAGTGGCAGAGGGAGAGGGAGAAACAGGCTCCCTGCAGGGCTCAGTCCCAGGACTGCTGAGATCATGACCTGAGCCAAAGTTAGAGGCTTAACCAGCTGAGCCACCTAGGCACCCTGATAGGGAAGTAGTCTAAAGAAAACCAAGGAATTCCACCCCATGATGAGTATTTTTAAACTTTTAAGATGAAAAGTCCGAACATACACAAAAGTAGAGAGAATCGCTTATTGAGACCTCCCAAACTGCTGCTCAGTTTCAGCAGTCTTGGTTTGTCTGTAGATCCCCACTGTTTTTTTTTTTTTTCTTCAATATTTTATTTATTTGAGAGGGAGAAGGCAAGAGCTAGAGCATGATTGGAGGGGGAGGAGCACAGGAAGGCAGAAGCTGACTCCTCACTTAGCAGGAGCCCCAGGCACAGGACCCTGGGATGATGATGGCCTGAGCCAAAGGCAGCCGCTTTACCCATGGAGCCCCCTAGGCGCCCTGTAGATCCTCCTTTCATGCTGTGTAGGAAGTGCATGCAGAGGTAACCTCTCATCATATGTATCAGTATGTATCTCTAGAAGATAAGCATTCTTCTTTAAACATTTGTGATTTTTAAAAAGCCCTAGGAAGAGATAAGGTAGATAACAGTGATAATGACCACAAGTTTGTGTACTTTCCACCTTGAGATTTCAAAATACTGAGTTTATGAGACTCTTAGGCTAGTCCCATAGCTGTCTTTGATGATAGCAACTAGATTATCTTAATGATTGTCAAGTTGTCAAAGGTAGCATGTTGAGTAATCTGTTTATGAAGGAAGCATTTTAAATTATTTAAGCTGATTATCTGAATTTTTCATGGAAACAGCTCCTATTTATAATACAGATGGCTTTTGTGTCCCTCTTTCTTTAGCAATGTCATGGTGTGTTTGGGTCTCCTTACATCATCTGGTGCTAGATCAGGTGTGGTGTAAGCTAACACAGGGCTGGCAGTAATCAGTCAGCAAAGGGAAGGAGAAAAAGGACTGCGGTGGAGTTTTCTGCTTGTATATTATTGAAACAGGAATTGATAGTCCTGTCCATCCAGGTGCTACTTGTCAAGTTGGAATAGGTTTGTTTGTTTGTTTTTTTATTTTGAAGATATTATTTATTTATGAGAGACACACAGAGAGAGGCAGAGACACAGGCAGAGGGAGAAGCAGGCTCCATGCAGGGAGCCCGACCTGGGACTCGATCCCAGGTCTCCAGGATCAGGCCCTGGGCTGAGGGCGGCACTAAACCGCTGAGCCAGCAGGGCTGCCCCTGGAATAGGTTATTTTTAAGGCTTTGACCACTGCTGAAGATTCTTCATCAACATGACTCCTCATACTGAGAGGGCTGATGCTTTTTTTTTTTTTTAATTAATTTTTATTGGTGTTCAATTTACCAACATACAGAAAAACACCCAGTGCTCATCCCGTCAAGTGTCCGCCTCAGTGCCCGTCACCCATTTCCCTCCAGGGCTGATGCTTTTGTAACCATTACCAACTCATCCTAAAATGGAATTTGCAAAAATAAATTCTAAGAGTATTGTAAGAAAAGACTGGGTTTTTTTTGGCCTTTCATTATAATTATCAAGATTATCTCCACATTTTATGATTATACACACTTAAGAGTTTCCTTTCCAGAGAAAACCTGCACATTGAAACACTGAGTGCTCTTCAGTGACCTTGTAGGCACTGTCCTCTTAAGTGCTTGTGTGAGGAGGCTGCTGAGGGAACTGTTGGTGCTCAGGCCTCCCTGCTCCTCATCTGGGATCCCTTCTGCTGAGGAGTTGGAAGCCCTGTGGCTACACCTTTCATTTGTTTCAGGGTCCTCCCTGTCTTCTTTCCTGACCTTGAATTTGAGTGTGAGAGAGAATGAACTCAGCTGTGTGAGCAGGTGCATGTGCGAGCTGGTGTGGGGTGTCTACACACACACCTTTAGGTGTTTGTGTTGGGTGAATCGCTGAAAGGCCAATGAAGTTCCTTTCTGGGCTTGGATCACAAGCAACTTTGTTAGTGTCTTAAAAGTGCTTTATTCATATTATAAAAGTAACACATGCTTATTAAAAATTTTGAAAATACAGAGTGATATAAACAAAACAAAATCTGACCAGGGCAGCCCAGGTGGCTCAGTGGTTTAGCGCTGCCTTTGGCCCGGGGCGTGATCCTGGAGACCGAGGATCGAGTCCCACGTCAGGCTCCCTGCGTGGAGCCTGCTTCTCCCTCTGCCTGTGTCTCTCATGAATGAATAAAAGAAATATTAAAAAACAAAACAAAACAATAATCCCACTATGCTGAGAAAAACACCATTAGCATTTTAGTGCATCTTCTTCCAGACTTTATTGTACACATACACACAGTTTTGTATACAATTGAGATCATACTGGGGGATCCCTGGGTAGCGCAGCGGTTTGGCGCCTGCCTTTGGCCTGGGGCGCGATCCTGGAGACCCGGGATCGAATCCCACATCGGGCTCCCGGTGCATGGAGCCTGCTTCTCCCTCTGCCTGTGTCTCTGCCTCTCTCTCTCTCTCTCTCTCTCAAATAAATAAAATCTTTTTTTTTTTTTTTTTTTTTTTTTAGGTTTTATTTATTCTTGAGAAGCGGGGGGGGGGGGGGCGGGCGGGGTGGTTGGCGGGCAGGGACACAGGAAGAGGGAAAAGCAGGCTCCATGTGGGGAGCCTGACATGGGACTCGATCCCGGGACTCTAGGATCACATCCTGGACCGAAGGCAGGTACCAAACTGCTGAGCCACCCAGGGATCCCCAAAACTCAGGTTTTCTAATGAACTGTTTATTTACTTAAAAGATTTTATTTGAGGGTAAAAGAGCATAAGTAGGGGGAGCAGCAGGTAGAGGGAGAGAAAATCTCAAGAAGACTCCACTGAGCGTAGAGCTTGACATAGGGCTTAATCTCTCTACCCTGAGATCGTGACCCCAGTCAAAACCAAGAGTTGGACACGTAACTGAGCCACCCAGGCACTCCTCAGTAAGATTTTTAAAAAGCGTATAAGGGGTGCCCAGGTGGTTCAGTCGGTTATGCATCTGCCTTTGGCTCAGGTCATGATCTCAGGGTCCTGGGTTCGAGCCCTGAGTCGGGCTCCCTGGCTTAGTGAGGAGTCTGCTTCTCCCTCTCCCTCTGTGCCTCCACATGCTCATGCTTTCTCGATCTCTCTTTCTCAAATAAATATCTGTAAAAAAAAAAAAACAAACCCTTAAGTCACAGATAAAAGACTGATGTAAAAACTCTTAAAAATCAAAGGGAAAAAGATAATGTAGAAAAGACTAGTAGAAAAATGGATAAAAGGAAGACATCCCACAGGAAGATCACAAATGGCCACTGTGTGAAAATATTCTCACCCTCACTCATGATGAGAAAGATAAATGCAAATTAAAATCAGAGATAAAGGCGGAAGATTCATATGCCCTGGTGGGGAGTGATTTCCAAGATGCAGTAAGTGGAAAGAAAGTACAAAATAGTGTGTAAAGTTTGTGTTAAGAAAGACTGGGTGTTGTGTGATCCCTTTGCTGGGAGGCTCCTACAGGAGTCCCACCATAGAGTTAGGAAGGAGAAGGGAGGCAAGGGGAAGGCTGGAGGGGAGTAGTGTTTAATGGGGAGAGTTTGAGTTGGGGAGGATGGAGCACCCAAGTGCCCCCTACAGTTGTATTCTTAATTTATCACAATTTTTTTTAAAGAGGAGAAAAGATGAGGGATGTGAGGTGCAGAGCCGTAAACGATAGACAAAGGAAGAGGAATTGACAGGTAGTAATAAGAAACCACACCTTGGGGCGCCTGGGTGGCTCAGTGGTTGAGTGTCTACCTTCTGCTCAGGTGGTGATCCTGGGGTCCTGGGATTAAGTCCCACATCAGGCTCCCCATGGGGAGCCTGCTTCCCCATGGGGAGCCTGCTTCTCCATCTGCTTATGTCTCTGCTTCTGTTTCATGAATAAGTAAATCTAAAAAAAAAAAAAAAAATAGTAGAAACCACACTGGCTGGCTCCGTTCAGAAGAGTGTGCAACTCTTGATCTCTGGGTCGTGTTTGAGTCCCATGTTGGATGTAAAGATTACTAAAAATACATAAACTTTAAAAAAGAAAAGAAAGAAACCACACCTTATGACCCCCAAACCAGGCCTTTTCTCCTTACTTGTCCTGGTTTGGTATTGAGGATCCTCAGCCCATCTGGGGTTTTTATATTCACGGGCTCCAGAACAGGCCGGGGCCAGTAGGATCCTGCTGTAAGGAGGTGAGAGTTACTGGGAGAGGAAAGAAAGAACGCAAAACAAGAAAGGAGAGGAAATAATATGTATATAATTTGTCTCTTTTTGCAAAAAGAAACACAGGAAGGATAGACAAGGAGCTAAAATGATTTACTGAAGTGGGTGGGGACAGGGTGTAAGGTATAGGGGTGGGAGTGAAAGTGGCCTGAGCCTGCCTTTTATTTATTTTTAAAGATAGATTTATTTATTTATTTATTTATTTGTTTGTTTGTTTGTTTGTTTGTTTATTTATTTATGATAGACAGAGGTGGAGACACAGGAGGAGGGAGAAGCAGGCTCCATGCCGGGAGCCCGATGTGGGATTCGATCCCGGGACTCCAGGACTGCACCCTGGGCCAAAGGCAGGCGCTAAACTGCTGAGTCACCCAGGGATCCCCTGAGCCTGCCTTTATATCTTTGACTTCTGAGCCATCCAGATATTCTACATAAGTACAAACAAAATAGCAATGATAGAAAACCAAATTGAATTCAAATAGAAATGAATAAACCTAGAAGTGTATGGAATTAATAACATAACTACATAGGAGAGATTGATTCAAGTACCATAAATACAGTACTCCATATCGTTAGTGGGTTATATTCAAAAGAAAAATAGAGCTGCAAAGAAACTCACTATAGAGTAGGTTCGTTGTCGATCAACGCGGTAGGTCTGAGATCACTTGGGGTGTATGTCGGGCAGAGCAAATGGGAATTCTGGTGCTGGGAACCAGGCTTCTCTGGGAGCAAGGAGAGGAAACCATGGTAGAAGGTCAGGGAGAGCCCTGTTGTCTTGAGACTCAAACTGAAGTATGAAGACATGACTTAAAAAATGATGTCTTGCAGTGTCCTTGGAGAGAGTCTAAGAGTAGCGAGCACACCTGGCCCCAGATCGAGGTTGGAAACCACATTTCCCGTAAAGGAACCAGGGATCCTTGGAGAAGTGCCTTATTTCAGGCTTGAGGTGGGGAAAATTCACTGCGAGCCTGGATTATCTTGGACTGGAAAGCAAAGAGGTGTTCAAAAATTGATGAGGACAAGTCAAAAATGGAGCAGCTTGAATGGGTTCCCAGTGGGCAAATCGGGGCATTTGGAGTGTCAAAAAAGAGTAGTGATGATAAAGGGTATATTAAATTTAAAAAGTCTGTGGCACACAGTGAGTAAGAGCCAGTCCTAGTGACACCCCAAAGGAGGTGCAGGGTTCCTCATAGACAGATGCCTTTCAAAGTAGAAATGACAGATTGAGAGATCCCTGTGTTACCGTTTTTTTGTGAATCAGTGTTTTGTGACAACCAACGTAATAATTGATTCAAGTCAGGTCATCAGTGGTTGTCAAAAACCATGGTGTAGGACAGCCCATGTGGCTGAGCGGTTTAGCGCCGCCTTCAACTCAGGGCGTGCTCCTGGGGTCCCGGGATCGAGTCCCACGTTGGGCTCCCTGCATGGAGCCTGCTTCTCCCTCTGCCTGTGTCTCTGCCTTTCTCTCTGGGTCTCTCATGAATAAATAAATAAAATCTTTAAAGAAATGAGGGATGCCTGGCTGGCTCAGCGGATGAGTGTCTGCCTTTGGCTCAGGGTGTGATCCTGGAGTCCCGGGATCGAGTCCCACATCGGGCTCCCCACATGGAGCCTGCTTCTCCCTCTGCCTATGTCTCTGCCTCTCTCTCTCTCTGTGTCTCTCATGAATAAATAAATAAAATATATTAAAAAAAAAAGAAACAAACCATGGTGTAAACATCTGAGAGGGAGAGGATGCAGGAGCCCCATGTCCTGAAGTGTCATTCCACAGATGGTTGATCCGGAGGGAGAGAGAGAACTTTACATTGGAGAAACCTGTCCGACTCCACCTTGAATAGGTGATAAAGCTCCGACTTCCCACCAATGGAGATGATGTGTCCCTTGATGGGATGTCGTGGGATGGTTAACATTCTTGCCAAAAATGTTTAACCTGAGTGAAATAATGAGAAATAACCAGACAGCCTAGACTGTAGGGCACTCTACAGTTGCCTGGACACTTGAAAATAGGTGCTGTAGAAAGGGTTGGGCACCCTTCCAGACTGAAGAGCTGAAAGAACTGTGACAAGTAAGGCCTGGTTCTGGGTTTGAAACTGGATTAAAAGGAAACAAAACAACTGTGAAGGCCATTATTGGGATGATTGGGAAAAATTGAATACAGAGGAATACTTGATATCAGTGTTGTCATAATGGTATTGTGTAGTAGGACGGTCCTTGTTCCTAGGAAATAAATATATGCTGGAAGTTTAGGGAGGCATCATGATGTCCAAAACTTACTGATTTCTTTTTTTTAAAGATTGTATTTTTAAGTGATCTCTATACACAGCGTGGGGCTTGAACTCATGACCCGGAGATTGAGTGTTGCATGCTCTACTGACTGAGCCAGCCAGGTACCCCTCTGCAGCTTAAATAGTTCCACAACAAAAGTACAGGTATTTGGAAGAGATATGAAGCAAATGTTGAAGGACATTAGTAATTGGTGGATGTAGAGGAGGGTTATCAGGTGTTCTTTGTATTATTTAAACTTTACAGTGCATTTAACATGTTTCAGAATAAAAAGGAATAATATGATATGGGAAGTTTATTGATGGTAATCTATATTTTGTCTTAAATGTTACATTGTGTGGCTTTTATGGGTCTTAAAAATAACCAACAAAAACCCCAAACCCTTTGTTCTTAAGTAAAAGGAATGTTACACATGGACACAGGTGCTGGTTAGTATCTCAGCACCCATGGTAGCATTTGTTGATTCATAGATTGCACAGGGTATGAAACTACCCTTCCTGTTGACAAAGGGGTTGAAATGTGAAGTTAAGAATAGCTCTAAGATGGGGGCAGCCCGGATGGCTCAGCAGTTTAGTGCCGCTTTCAGCCCAGGGTGTGAGCCTGGAGACCCGGGATCGAGTCCCACGTCGGGCTCCTTGCGTGGAGGCTGCTTCTCCCTCTGCCTGTGTTTCTGCCTCTCTCTGTCTCTCATGAATAAATAAATAAAATCTTAAAAAAAAAAAAAAAGAATAGCTGTATGCTGAAACCATCTTATTTATCAGGGGGTGGTACTCCCCCAAGGGATTCAAGTGTCTTGTTCAGTGTACAGATTCCCTCAAAAGGAAATTGAGAAAGAACTCTCTTTTCCCTTCTCTATTGAGTGTATTCAAACGGATAAATAGTTGAATAAATATGTAAAGCTTAGGAATACTTAGGGTGCCTAAAAATTAATTTCCTATCTGTGACTGGGCCTGTTTTCACTGCCACTGAAGTAGGAAGCATTTACATATGGTTACATATGGACTGTGACCCTCCAGTGGTGGTAGGTCAGTCCCCGCTGAGCATGTTGAAGCCCCAGACTACTGATTCGTAAACTCTGCCTTAGACGCTACCCATGCTTAAATGTTCTTGGGACACATAAAGAGCTTGTGTTAATGTTAGTTCTATCTGTCGATCTTGATTCTTTTAAAATTTTTTTTTTTAATTTTTTATTTATTTATGATAGTCACAGAGAGAGAGAGAGAGGCAGAGACACAGGCGGAGGGAGAAGCAGGCTCCATGCACCGGGAGCCTGATGTGGGATTCGATCCCGGGTCTCCAGGATCGCGCCCTGGGCCAAAGGCAGGCGCCAAACCACTGCGCCACCCAGGGATCCCCTCGATCTTGATTCTTTTAGAAAGTGAAGTTAAAAAAATCTGAAACATGTTTTTATTGACTAAAAAGTAATCCCTTTGGGCAACCCCCGTGGCGCATTGGTTTAGTGCCCCCTGAAGCCCAGGGTGTGATCCTGGAGACCCCGGATCGAGTCCCATGTTGGGCTCCTTGCATGGAGCCTGCTTCTCCCTCTGCCTCTCTATGTCTCTATGAATAAATAAATAAAATCTTAAAAAAAAAAAGTAATCCCTTACATGTTGACATTAATGACATTTTTAACAGGCTTTTTTTTTAATTTTTTTTTTTTTTTTATGATAGTCACACAGAGAGAGAGAGAGAGAGAGGCAGAGACACAGGCAGAGGGAGAAGCAGGCTCCATGCACCAGGAGCCTGACGTGGGATTCGATCCCAGGTCCCCAGGATCGCGCCCTGGGCCAAAGGCAGGCGCCAAACCGCTGCGCCACCCAGGGATCCCTAATGACATTTTTATTTATTTATTTTTTTCCTAATGACATTTTTAAATGAAAAATACTACTTTCTGAAACAGAAGAGAGGCAAGTCTCTTAGGTGTCTGACTTAAGGGAGGAAAACGATTCTTACATCTGCGCTGTGAGCCATCTATTACGGGTGTCCTGCAGCCTGTGCAGAGTCCACCATGCATCCATGAGAGTGAAAGGAAGGGAAGCAGAGGATCCTGGGAACGTCATGAACCTCACGTGGTCTCGCAGAGCACCCGGGCATCAGGGTCCCCGGCGCCCCTGACCAAAACTGGTTGAGGACAGCTACCTTACCTGCCGAGGGGACTGGGTTGTTGACTGCTCTCAGCTGCTTGCACACGTGAGAGTCACTGAGACCCTGCTAACTAAGGCTGATTGTGGGACCCGCCCCAGAGGGTGTGTGTTGTCTGAGTGGGGTCTGCTTAGAAGTATGTTTGTAGCCGGTTCCTGGTGATGCTGCTGTTCCTGGTCTTGGGGTCGTGGCGAGGAGCTGCTATTCTTTGAGAGTTTTGAAAATGTTTGCATCTCACGTCTCTGCATCACCCTCCCTCCCCCTGCTGTATTTATGCTGACCTTAACTTCGCACAGGCTTACTTGGGGCCCCCCTGCTGGCCCCGCAGGTGGCCTCGGGGGCTGCCCTCTGCCCTCACTGCTGTTGTCTGGTAGAGAAGCCCAGAAGCCAGGACCCAGCCTGAGGGGTCTGCGTACAGTGGCCTCTTCCTCCCGACACATCCCTGCTACTCTGTAGCCTCAGCGTGCTACCCTGTTTTTTGGTACTTATTTTAATTTTATATTTCAGCTTAATCTTAACTTTTTATCACGTGTGTAGTTGAAACAGTCAAGTAGTGTACTGCACGCCGCAGAACAGGAGGTCTGCAGGCCCTCCGGCACCCTGGCTCTTTCCTTGTCCTGTTCTTTTCTCCAGTTTTAGATGGTTTCTACGGACCTTCCCTTGTGGAAAGTAAACCCACATAATTTTCTTTCGTCTCTTCTGTTCTTCGGTATAATTAACCCTGATGTGGGTTAAGTAGGCATTTTATGTTTGTCTTGATTGCAAACCCGTGGAGGATGCAGTGATGACCTTTCCTCTTTAATGCAACCTCTGGCTTTTCCTAGAATCACTATACATTTTCACTTGTTCAGCCTTCTGTGGTGTCTGCTGGGGATCTCACCATTGAGTATGAGCTCCTGGCCTTCCACCGTGGTGTCCTGGCCCCTGTTCTCACGCTGAGGCTCACCTCCCCACGGCCGGGCTGGTGTCCTGCTTTTGGAGCACTTCTGCTCTGCTGTCCTGACTTGGCCTCCTACATGAGGTTCCATGTCAGATACTCACCCAGGCTTTTCTTTTCAGGGACGACCCCTGATGCCCTTTTCACTTCCTGTGCTTTGCTTGATCATCTGGCATTCTGTCTGTGGCCGTTCCATTACTGTGTTCTTCTAAATGGGAACTTAGATGACCACCTGTGTACATCTTCTGGAAGCTCAGGGCCTCTCTCCTGGAGCAGAGCAGTGTTTTTCCAATGGACTTGGAGGAGAGTGTGGGGAGAAGCTTCTGTCTTCAGCCCGTTGAACTCTGGCTAAGCCCCTCTCTGTCCTCCACAGCCTGCCATCCTTCAGAACAGACCTAGTGCTTCTCTCATTGGCCTCTCCATTGTCCTGTGTTGTGAGGACAGCAGGACTTGTTGGCATCACACAGCTGGAGACAGTTCTGGGACACAGACCGGTGCCCCCTTCCCTTCTCCCCTGAATGTTGTCTGTGGGAAACAATTGGGTTTAGCTTGCCCTATCTTGCATTCTGTGTAAGTTTTCATATTTTCACAAAGTCCACATACATGAAATTAGGTTTTTGTGACCCTAGAATATTCCATAATGTTGATGGACTAGGCATTTATTTTTGTTTTTCTCTCCTCGGAGTAGTGCCACTACATCTCCAGTCATACAGATTACTTTTCACATACCTGACTTAAAATGAGACTTCATTTTTGTGCTGGGAAAATTGGGATTATTGTCTTGGGCTTTGGAATTGTAGGTATCTGGAAGGGGTTTAGTCAGACTTTCTTAGCATTTTGGAACTTTTCTCTGGCATCTGAAGTAGATAATAGAGAGAAGGACAAGGCAGTGCTTCTGGAGATCCCTCACCTGTTTGAGCAGAGGCTTCCTGCTCCTCCTGTAGAATAGAGCTCCTGAGACAGTAACTTGAGAGGCTGCAGGGCCCCCTGCATGTCCTGCTCCTGTGACCTGCAGGGGCCACGCGTGGTGCTGCTCTTTGAGGGGCAAGGTGCTGTGGGCATGCTGGCCGGGTTAGCTGTCACCAGTGCTCTTCGTGGTCAGTCATGTTGGGGCTCTGTGGCCACCCCTCAGCGGGATGCTGCCTACGTCCAAGGAAACAGCCGAGGGGAAGCCTTGGAGTCAGACGTGCCTGGCCTTCATTTCTGGCTCAGCACTTGTCCCTCTATTCCCACGGCGAATGTGTGTGGCGGCGTTTATTGAGTATCTTCCCCGTACTGGCCAGTGTCATAGGTGCTGGGGACGAATGATAAGCAAGAGTGACACATTTCCTGCCCGTTTAAGATATTAAAGAGGTAATTGCCAGCACTGCAAGCTGATGCAAATGCTGTGCAAGAAAAGCAGAGATTATTTGAGGTTGTGTAATGGAGAATCCGACCTAGTTAGTAAGTTTCCCTTGGGGAAGTCACCTTTTTTTTTTTTTAAGGTAACTTTTAGGCTGACATTCTGAAGCTGAGTAGAATTAGTGAAGCAGAAGGTGGGAGATGAGGGAAGGCAGGTGGAGGTGCAGTGGGAAGAGTCTGGAGTGAAGAAGGAGGGCACGTTGGAGGGCACAGGCCTGCAATCCCAGAGTCTCTGGAAGGGATTAAAGGGGTTAAGTAGAGAGGGGTAGGTGACAGGATCAGTTGTTTAGAAAGCAGGCTCAGCTTGGAGTGGGCAGGAGCGGATGGGGGAGAGAGAGGAGGAGGCCAGCACGGGGGCCAGCGCAGGCTTTGGGCAGGGGCCCCTGCTTGGATGCAAGCTCTGGGGTGACTCCTGGGCTGTCTGTGGGTGTGGGAGGGGTGTGTGGGGACAGGAGGCAGTGGGCAGGTGTGAACCCTGTTTCTGGACCACGGGAAGGGCAGTACTTTCTGGGCCTGGGGCTCGGGGTACCGTCTGAGTTCAGCAGTGACAGGGAGCAGAAAGCTGACAGTCCCTGCTCCAGGAATGAAGGACGTGTATTATCCCACACAGGACGAGCTCCAGGGCTGGCTCCTGATAGCATCGTTCAGGTCTGGCCCCGTCTGATCCACTAAGCATGCTGCCCGTTATCATCGTGGTCGTGGCGGTGGCAGCTGTGTCCCCAGGCAGAAACAGGACCTTTCCCCTGTGTCTCTGATGAAGAAACCCCTCTGTAGTTTCCCAGGCCCATTAGTAGCCGTGTTGGTTCACAGAGACTCTCCAGGCAGGTCCCTCCGTGTGTGTGCGTGGGGGCCGGGGGTGAGCGTGCTTCAGCCTTGGACCTGCAGCAACATCGCCCAGGGGCTGTTAGGATGAGCATTCGCCTGCGGGTGAGGACAGGCGCCCTTCCCTGCGCCAGCCTCCCCTCGATTCCAGCACTCTCAGTTCCCTTTTCTCGATTTTACTGTTTTTCTTAGCACTTAACACCATGTAGGAGATTCCGTATTGTACTTACTCTCTTATTTGTCATCTCTGTTGTGTCCATTCCTTCCATGTGCCATGAAGGCGCCCAGCGGGCCGGGCCTGAGCAGCGCTCCTAGAGGTCGGCTGAATTAAACGATTAAAGGAAGGATTGAGGTCTGCTGGCAAGGAAAAAGTGGAGAGTGGTGTCGGGAACCAGCCCGCAGTGACCAGTGCTGCCCATGCAGGACACCAGTGGAGACCTTGGGAAAACCAGTGACAGTGTCCAGTGGGAGGTGCGGGATGTGCGGAGGAGAACGAGGGGGAGGCTGAGGGACAGAGGGTACCAGTTATTTTAAGGTAGGCGAGGGCCCTGGCAGGTCTCTGCTGCTCTAGGCCTCTCTCTAAATGAGACCTAATTCCCAGGAGGTTTTGAGCAATGAACAGGCAGGTAGAGCACTTTAGACTCTTGCTGACATCTGGGGAGTGCTGTGCATTTACTTACTGTATTCATACACATATCTACAGATCTCTACACCCAACATGGGGCTCGAAGTCATAACCCCAAGATCAGGAGTCCTATACTTGGGGCAGCCCGGGTGGCTCAGTGGTTTGGCGCTGCCTTCAGCTCAGGTCGTGATCCTGGGATCCCGTGATCAAGTCCCACGTCGGGCTCCCTGCGTGGAGCCTGCTTCTCCCTCTGCCTGTGTCTCTTCCTCTCTCTCTCTCTCTCTCTCTCTCTCTCTGTGTCTCTCATGAATAAATAAATAAAATTCTTTAAAAAAAGAATTAAATGGAAACAAAAAAAAGAGTCCTATACTCTTCCGACTGGGCCAGCCAGGCACCCCTTCAGGGGTGCTTTTTAAAGAATAAGTCAGCATGGGATGCCTGGGTGGCTCCGTGGTTGATTGCCCTGGGCTCAGGGTGTGACCCCGGGGTCCTGGGATCGAGTCCTGCATCGTGCTCCTGCAGAGAGCCTGATTCTCCCTCTGCCTGTGTCTCTGCATCTCTCGTGAATAAAATAAAAAAAAAATTTTTTTTTAAGATTTATCTATTCATGAGAGAGAGAGAGAGAGAGAGGCAGAGACACAGGCAGAGGAAGAAGCAGGCTCCACCCAAGGAGCCCAGTGCAGAACTCTATCCTGGGACTCCAGGATCACACCCCAGCCAAAGGCCAGGTGCCGAACTGCTGAGCCACGCAGGGATTCCCCTGAATAAAGTAAAATCTTAAAAAAAAAAAAAAGGATAAGTCAATGCGGCCTCAGTGTGCAAAACCATGTTCTTTGAACTTTAATTCCCTTTGGGACATCTGAGGGGAATTTTAGAATAAACTGCATGTATGTTTGTGGCTCATGACTCAAGAACTTGACCCTAGGGTGTTGTGGGGTTACCTGAAGCCGTGTGTACTGCCAGTGGCCCACTGTGTACTAAGCTCTGCATTGGCTTTTTATGGGAGTTGCCAAAAGAAAGTAGGAAAATGGATTTCTTACCTCCTAGGAGTTAATGGCTTAGAGGCTGTTTTTTTTTTTTAATTTTTTTTTTTTAATTTTATTTATTTATGATAGGCACACAGTGAGAGAGAGAGAAGCAGAGACACAGGCAGAGGGAGAAGCAGGCTCCATGCACCGGGAGCCCGACGTGGGATTCGATCCCGGGTCTCCAGGATTGCGCCCCGGGCCAAAGGCAGGCGCCAAACCGCTGCGCCACCCAGGGATCCCGCTTAGAGGCTGTTTGAATTGAGATAGGAGTAGTAAATACTTCTAACATTTTTTTTTTCTAACATTTTTTTTAATATATATTTTTAAATTTTTCTTTATTTATGATAGTCACACAGAGAGAGAGGGAGAGAGGCAGAGACACAGGCAGAGGGAGAAGCAGGCTCCATGCACCGGGAGCCCGACGTGGGATTCGATCCCGGGTCTCCAGGATCGCGCCCTGGACCAAAGGCAGGCGCCAAACCGCTGCGCCACCCAGGGATCCCAGCATTTTTTTTTTTAAGATTTTAAGATTTTATTTTTAAAAGACTTAATTAATTAATTTATTTCCTGAGTTAAAGGCAGATGCTCAACTGCTGAGCCACCAGATGCCCAACTTCTAAGTTTTAAAAGTGTGTGTGGGGGCTCTGTTTCTTGTCTGTAGTTTCTTGTCTGCGTGTTTGTTTTTGCCGTGTCTGCTGGGCCCTCTGAAATGATCAGACCCCATTTTCCTTTTGTTGATTTCTATTTAATTTTTATTGTGTGAAAAACATTTATTCTTCCTCCTAGGAATCTCGTATACCTGTTTCTGTAGGTGTGAGTAGGATTTTCAGTGTTATCCTCTCATTGCCTAAATAGGCAAGCTGTAAAACATGGTGCATTTGCTCTGTTTTGTGTTGTGTTGTATCATTATGTTGCGTTACTCGTACATATTACATGACACGGTGAGCTTGTAGTTTCCTTCTCCTTCCTCCCTCCTTCCTCCTTTTCCCTCCGTCCTCCCCTTCCCTTCTTCTTTCTCCTCCCTTCGCCACCTCCCCCTTCCTTCTCCTCCCTTCCTCTTCCCTTCTTCTTCCCTCTTCCTCCCTACCTCCTCCTCTTTCCTTCCTTCTACCTCTCCTCCTTCCTTCTGCCCTCTTCCTCCTTCCTTCCTCTCTCCCTTCTCCTTCCTTCCTTCCTTCCTTCCTTCCTTCCTCCCTCCCTCCCTCCCTCCCTCCCTCCTTTCTCCCTCCTCCTCCCTTCTTCCTCCCCGAGGACCACATAATGTGGCTCTTCTCTGTAGGCCCAGCCATCTCTTTATTCCAGAGAATGTTTTCTGCTGAAAGAGAGCATCTTGCTCTGCCTCCAGCATCCTGCCTGTCGTCTCTCGGGATGGAAGTGAGCCTTCCTCGTAAAGACTTTCAGAAGACACAGTGAGACCTTTTTTTTCTTCTAGGGGAGGAAAGCCTGTCTTCTGAAAAAAGGTGGAGTGCTGAATCTGGGGATGTCAGGGCCTGAGAGCAGCCACATCAGGAGAGGCCGTCTGTTGATGGGAGAGGAGGCTCCCTGGGTTCCTTGGTGGCACAGCTGGAGGGTGAAAGGCAAGGCAGGCACTCTATCCACACCCGTTGCCTCTTCCTCACCCAACCTCCTTTAGAACAGAGAAAGATTATCTTGGGTCAGTACTCCTCATAGCTAACGTCATATTTATTTGTCCATTATTAAGAAAACAAATGTTCCAGAAATGTTTATCGCAGGACAGGACGCCTTCCCCAGTCTCAGTGGGCAGCGAGGATGTGTTCTCCCTTGGGACGGATCTAGCTCTCTACATGTCCACCGCCCAGTCAAGCGCTGCTGATTAAAGGCCCGTATGTAGACAGGAGACAGAATAAATTACATGTGTGAAATATCCTGTAGTAGTAATAAAAATAATCCCTTATTCCCGACACTGTAGCTTCCACTACAAATTGATCTCACACACGTGAACTGTGATGTGAGCTGGGACGTGCAGGGTCGTTGCGACTGTCACCCAGGCTGGAGCCAGGCTGGAGCGCTGTGCCCTGCCCCTGGGCAGACATGCCCTGCCCTTGTCTCCCTGCACCCAGGCCCCACCCCCTCTTCCCACCCCCTCTTCCTGTGATGGCCAACACCGTCTGGGAGTGTGGTGATCAGGCAACATGGTTTTGACTTGTGTGCTAAGGAGGAAAGAACCCAGGCTCCAGGTCAGAGTCTGAATCGGAGGTTCTGTGTGTGACGTGGGCTTATGTTCCTGCCGGCCTGTGCCTTGGGGGGCAGTGTGGGGACGATAGTGGAGGTTATAAAGTGAACCAGGTGTGTGGCTTCTTTAGCCCTGTGCCCTGTCTCCTCCCACAGGGCCCCCCGGGCCGGGGTCTCTGCCCCTCTCTGCATTGGAGGCCCTGGAGCTGCCGAGGCGTTGCATCCCCGGAGTGCTGGTGGAAGCCAGGGCTGGGGCTGGCCAGCAGTCCCTTCTCGGCTAGCCCTGTGTGGGGTGGGACCCCCGGCAGTGCCGCTGGGCCACTTCCAGGTTCTCAACGTCTGTTGCACACAGAGTGGCCACAATGCTACAGACTGAGAGGTCCCGCTGTGCCACAGACGTGCTGCCTCGGGGCGAGGCCAGGAGGAGAGCTCAGAGCCTCCCCTCTGTGAGCCTGACTACTTTGCTGTGAAGGACAACCTGTCCTTCCCAAGCAGGTGGGAGCACTTGAGCTTGGAGCACGGTGGGTGCCGCTGGTTCGTGGGTCTGGGTGAATGCTGCTCCGCGGGTGAGGACTGCAGCCTCAGACCGGGAGGCTTGTTTGCCAGACGGCTGTGAGGAGGCCAGAGGGAGTTGGTGAGACAGGCTGGATTTGAACCTGGACCCATCTCTGGGGAGGGTGCCTCGCTGGGCCCAAGTCAGTGTGAAGGATACTCGGGGGAGTAGGGGACAGCGTGGGTGCGGGTGCACGTGCTTTGCCTTTGATAATTGTCCACAAGGCTGGCCCGTGTCCGGGAGCTGCCATCCTTTTGCTCAGCTCTGGCACCCCGAGGTGTTTGGATGCTGTCGTGGTTTCTACTTCTGGAGCAGTCCTTTTTGCTGAGCTGCTGGAAAGCAGACATGTGAGTGGCAGAAGGTGTTTTGCACCTGTGCTTGGGTTTCAAGGGCAGCTCCGTGAGTGACCCGCCATGGACCAGAGCCGGTTCCGCCCGGCTGCCTTGGTGGGTGGCTCTCTGGACAAAGGGACAGGTGGACGGTCTGTCTTGTTGGCTGCGATTCTGAGAGTGAGCAGTGCAAGGGGGTGCCCTCCTGTTCTCACCGTCCTCCTTTTTTTTTTTTTAAAGATTATTTATTCATTTTTAAAAAATATTTTATTTATTCATGACAGACACAGAGAGAGGCAGAGACTTTGGCAGAGGGAGAAGCAGGCTCCGTGCAGGAGCCCGACGTGGGACTCCATCCCGGGACCCTCTGTGTCTCTCATGAATAACTTAAAAACTATAACAAAAAACTGCTTCACTGGGGATCCCTGGGTGGCTCAGCGATTTCGCGCCACCTTCGGCCCAGGGCGTGATCCCGGGGTCCCGGGATGGAGTCCTGCATCGGGCTCCTGCATGGAGGCTGCTTCTCCTCTGCCTGTGTCTCTGCCTCTCTCTCTCTGTGTGTCTCTCAAGAATAAATAAATGAACTCTTAAAAAAAAAAACACAAAAACCCTTCACTTAACTTGTGGTGATTTTACTTTAAAAAACCCCCTTCAAGGAGCCTGCCTTATGCATTTCACAGGACGTACCAGTTAGTGAGGCTTTACACACCCAGAGACCATTTGGCGTTCTGTTTTACTAAAGAACTTTGTAGTAGGAGGAATCTCAGTATTTGTGTTGTTCTCATTGTGGGCTCCTCGCTGGCTCAGTTGGAAGAGAACACAACTCTTGATCTCACGGTTTTAAGTTTGAGCCCTGTGTTGGGTGTAGAGATTACTTAAATAAATAAAACCTTAAAAAAAAAAGAACCTGTTCTCACTGTTCGGTATTACCTTTATTTATTTATTTTTTTTAAATTTTTATTTATTTATGATAGTCAGAGAGAGAGAGAGGCAGAGACACAGGCAGAGGGAGAAGCAGGCTCCATGCACTGGGAGCCTGACGTGGGATTCGATCCCGGGACTCCAGGATCGCGCCCTGGGCCAAAGGCAGGCGCCAAACCGCTGCGCCACCCAGGGATCCCTCGGTATTACCTTTAAAGCAATAATAAGAAACCTGAAAAGAAAAAATATGGTAGATAATGTTCATTTAAATAAAAACATACAAATAAGTGAGAAAACAAATCTCACTTAACACTAAATCTTCAAACTTCTAGACTCCTAAATTGTTATTGTTATTACTATTTTTAAAGATTTTATTCACTTATTTGAAAGGGAGTACAAGCAGTGGGGAGGGGCAGGCAGAGAGGGACAAGCAGACTCACCGCTGAGCAGGGAACCTGATGTGGGGCTCGATGTGGGGCTCGATCCCAGGATCCGGAGATCACAACCTGAGCTGAGGGCAAATGCTTCCCCGACGGAGCCACGCAGGCGCCCTTTAAATTATTATTTATATGAGAGAGGAACGAAACCAGAGTCCTGATTAACTTACAGTTTTAACCTACTCTAAATCAGTATATGGTCAGCATCTCTTAATAACCGTGTATCTACAACATGATTTTAGTGACTAGTTTTCCATCATATGATCAAATGTGCTGGAATTTGATTAATTCTGTTAAATTTGGTATGTTAAATTTTCACTTTTCTACATTATAAGCTTTCACATAGATGAATCTTCTAGCACAGTTTTTATGATCTCCTTAGGTTGAAGTCTTAAAAATGGAATTGCTGGGGGAACAGATTTTAAAAAGTTGTTTTCTTTCTTTTGTGACCAAACTGCTCTTTAGGAAAGTATTGCCAACCTGATGACGGGGAATGGTGTATCAGTGTTTTAATTTGCATTTCTCTTGTGACTGTATTTGAACTGATGTTCCTCTAAAGTGTTAGTGAACAAGTATTTCTGTGCACATGTGTCTTCTGTGTCATCGTATGGTGTTGGCTGGCCTGCAGCCTTCACTTCTTCACCTGTGATATGGGGGTCAGCTCAGGCACCCTCTAAAATCTTAGGGAGAAAAATTAAAAAATACTACAAGTTTCTGTAGAGTTCCTTACTACTGTGTTACTGTTTTTTTATAAGTTTCAGAAATAGGCCGTTGATCTGTGTCATTAGGGAATAAATATTGACTTTATTTTGGTTTAACAGTTTGCTTTTATAGAGCAGCATGCAGAAGCTGAAGGCAGAGGAAAACAGCATGATGTTGAGCAGTATGAGAACCCAAAGACCGTTCATTTTGTACTCACTTAAACGTTTTTCCCACTGTCGAGTATCTCCTGGTAATTAAAAAAATAAACAACAAAACATTTTCCTAGGCGTTGGGTCTGTTCTACAGTTAACTTTGGCAGTGGTGGTCTGACACTCCAGGGTTCACGCTCAGCATTTAGAGCCTCTGAGATTTTTTTTAAAATTTTTATTTATTTATTTATGATAGTCACACAGAGAAAGAAAGAGAGGCAAAGACATAGGCAGAGGGAGAAGCAGGCTCCATGCACCGGGAGCCCGACGTGGGATTCGATCCCGGGTCTCCAGGATCGTGCCCTGGGCCAAAGGCAGGTGCCAAACCACTGCGCCACCCAGGGATCCCAGATTTTTTATTCTTTTCAAGATTGGATCCTAGATACTATTCCAGTCTAGGAACTGTCACTTTGAGATTTAAACCAAATCTCAAAAAACCTAAAACAGAAACCACCCATAAACTACACAGGAATCACTTTGATCTGGTCTGGTGTTGGGAATGGGAGCTGAGGGGTGCTGTCCCCACTCATGTGGCTGGACTGTGGGGGCCTGAGTCCAGGCAGCTGTTGGCTCGTGTGCTGGGCCCCTCCAGGGAGCCCCGGGAAAGACTGTCTTCTAGGCACTCACCCACTTCCGTCGACACCTCGGGTTGTAAACACCTGCCACACACACAGGGGCCAGTGTTGAGGCTGTGGGTGGTTGGCTGCCTTAAAATAGGGATTTTACCTGTTTCAGATGACCTGTAGCTGTGTCTGTTCTTGTCTAGTAAAATAAGCATCCTCCCATTGCAGGCTGTGCTGTGTGCCCGGGGTCCCTGAGGTGTGTGCCTGTTGTCCCAGTTCTTTTCTCTGGTTGTAGGTACCTTCCTAGGAAACAAAGCAATTATTTGTACTATGTCCCGATTGTAGTCGTTTAAGAGCTTACTTCGGGACGCCCGGGTTGCTTAGTGGTTTGACACCTGCCTTGGCCCAGGGTGTGGTCCTGGAGTCCCGGGATCAAGTCCCATGTCAGGCTCCCTGCATGGAGCCTGTTTCTCCCTCTGCCTGTGTCTCTGCCTCTCTCTCTCTCTCTCTGTCTCTCATGAACAAACACATAAAATCTTTTTTTTTTTTTAATTTTTTTTTAAATTTTTTTTTTAAATTTTTTTTTTATTATTATTTATTTATGATAGTCACAGAGAGAGAGAGGAAGAGACACAGGCAGAGGGAGAAGCAGGCTCCATGCACCGGGAGCCCGATGTGGGATTCGATCCCGGGTCTCCAGGATCGCGCCCTGGGCCAAAGGCAGGCACCGAACCGCTGCGCCACCCAGGGATCCCTAATTTTTTTTTTTTAATTTTTATTTATTTATGATAGTCACAGAGAGATAAAGAGAGAGGCAGAGACACAGGCAGAGGGAGAAGCAGGCTCCATGCACCAGGAGCCCGACGTGGGATTCGATCCCGGGTCTCCAGGATCGCGCCCTGGGCCAAAGGCAGGCGCCAAACCGCTGCGCCACCCAGGGATCCCACATAAAATCTTTAAAAAGAAAAAAAAAGAGCTTACTTCTACTCGGAAGTAAGTGGACCAGTCGGGACGTGTTAGGCCCTGTTGCACACATTCTGCACCAGGGAGGTACTGTTATGTGTCCGGACTTTTGTGATTTGCGTCTTTCTTAGGCAGGCTGCCCTGCAGGGTGGCTCTGGGATTCCTGTTCTTCCAAGGGAGAGAGAGGCCTTTCCTTAATGCAGAGCGTGGGACTCAGGGTGGCATTGGGCTCTCCCTTGGGGAGGTGAGTGTCTGTTGCCATACAAGGGAGATATAAGGTCGACTCTGGGCAGCCCCCCACTCCAGGACGGAAGGGATGTTCCTATGGAGCATGTTTTGTACTGGACACAGTCAGTTCCAGGGGCGATAAACTGACTCGATCCCATGATGAGCTTCCCCCTGTTGCTTCCAGCTTCTCGTTGCTGTAATGGATTCCTCTTTTTCCTGAGTGAATGTTTATTGGGCACCTGTTGTGGGCCAGGCCAGGTACTGCTGCTCTTGCCCTAGGGTGCAGCTGTGAACAAAGTAGACCAGAACCCTGGGATTTTCCTCGTTTTATTTATTTATTTATTTATTTGTTTATTTATTTATTTATTTAAAGATTTATTTATTTATGAAAAAGAGAGAGAGAGAGGAAAGACACAGGCAGAGGGAGAAGCAGGCTCCATGCAGGGAGCCCGACGTGGGACTCGATTCCGGGACTCCAGGATCACGCCCTGGGCCAAAGGCAGGTGCTAAATGGCTGAGCCACCCGGGGATCCCCTCCTCATTGTTTTAGATGCAGTGTATCCATAGAGTGCAAAAGTGTTTAGTGACACAACAGATACGTTCCTAAAGGAACATTTCCCCCCATTTATTCCATTATATTTTCAGAAACATTCTAGAAAAAAAATCTTTACGTGAAGATTAGCTGCAGGAAAAAGTATACATTTCTATTTATTTATTTATGTTTTTATTTTTTATTTTTTTACAATTTATTTATTTATTTATTCATGAGAAATAGAGGCAGAGACACAGGCAGAGGGAGAAGCAGGCTCCATGAAGGGAGCCCAACGTGGCACTCGATGCCAGATCCTAGAATTCCGCCCTGAGCCACAGGCGGACGCCCAACCGCTGAGCCACCCAGGCGTCCCTTATTTATGTTTTTAAAAGATTTTACTTATCTATTCATGAGAGAGACAGAGACACAGGCAGAAGGAGAAGCAGGCTCCCTGTGGGGAGCACGACGTGGGACTCGATCCTGGGAGCTCGGGGTCATGCCCTGGGGTGAAGGGAGATGCTAAACCGAGCCACCCAGGTGTCCCAATAAATAAAATCTTAAAAACCCAAACATGGTTATTTGAAGAAAAGTGTAAGATGGGTGTGGTGCGTTGATGGTCGCCCCCCCAAAGAGATCCAGGTTCTAATTCCTGGAAGTGGTGAGAGTGACCTTATATGACAAAAGGGACTTTGCTGGTGTCGTTAAATTAAGGGTCTTGAGACGGGTTTTCTTGATGGACCTTCTCGGTGATCGTAGTCCTTCTGAGAGGGAGGCAGAGGGCGATTTGAGTGCAGAAGAGGAGGTGGCGATGTAGAGACCGAAACAGAGACTGGGATATGCCTGCTGCAAGTGGAGGGGGTGCCGGCAGGCGGGACGGGGAGCTGGGGGCTGGGCCGACCCCGCAGCCGTGGAAGGAAGCAGTGCTGCCCACTCCTCCACTCTCGCCTCTAAGACTCATTTCGCACTCTGACCTTGGTGCTCTGGGGGGCACGTTTCTGGCGATTCCGGCTGCTAAGGTGGCAATAGTTTGTTACAGGCCGGACTGCAACTGTGGTAGGGAGAGTGAGCCGCGGGGTCAGGGCTGGGCCGCCGGCTGTGTGCAGGGTTGGCGATGGGAGGGAGCCGCTGTCACTGCTCAGAGACACCTTTGAGAAGCCGGGTGATGAGATCTACTGTGTTATACTCATGCTGCTTGTAGGTGGCTTTCTTCCGTCAAAGTATACCTTTTACCCAGCGCCCCCCGCGCTCCCAGCAGCGCCGCTCCCGCGGCCAGGAGCTGGAGCAGCCCCAGTGTCCCCTGGTAGGGGAGGACAAAGCGCAGTCCGTCCTGCAGTGACTCGTGCGCAGCCTGACTGGGAGCCGACAGGTCCCTGGAGACAGGAGGGCCGTGGGGGGATCCGGGGGGGTGCAGAGCTCCAGGTCGGGACCGTGGGGGAGCCCCGTGGACCACGGCGGTCCCGCTCCCACCCAGTGGGATGGTGCTGATGCCCCTGAGCCACGCACCCACACACGGGCAGGGGTCCCCCCCATGCGCCTTTCAGCACAACTAAAACACTTTAAAAACATTTTTCAGATTTTATTTTTAAGCAATCTGTACACGCAGTGTGGGGCTTGACCCCAGAACCTCCAAATCAAGAGTCCCACGTCCTGACTGAGCCGGCCAGGTGCCCCACACAGTTCAAAACCTTAAAGGTACACTGTCCTGGCCTTTCTGAAGATAAGGTAGCTCAAGGCATTAAAAATCTTCAGAAAGTGCATCTGTCAACGAAGAACTCGAGTTCTAGCTTAGATGTGTGCAGAGCTGCGGGCTCGCTCCTGTGCAGGCTTTACCCCGTCACCACACCTGTCCTGGTGCATCCAACTTGGGAGTGTCACCATGGTGCTTGCGACCTGCTGAATCGTCCCCCACTGGCCCTGGGTTTGTCTTCTGTTCTGTCCTGGGTCCTCACTCCCAGGCTTGCTTCACAGATGTCCTGTGTGCACATGGCCCCCGACTCCCCACGTCTAGCCGGGGCTGCTCCTCAACTCTGGGCTCACCCTGGGATGTCGCAGAGGCTCAGAGCCTGCCCCCCACCCCCGGGCTCACAGGGCTGAGGCTTCGAGCGCCACGGCTCCCCATCTCAGTGAACAGAGGCCCCGCCCTCCAGAGGCAATGACAGGGCCTCTTCCTCTCACCTGCCATCTGACGCATTGGGCCGTTCTTGGCCCTACCTCAGAACACACCCAGCATCCCTCTGCTTCTCAGGCCTGCCCTGTAAACTCGTGATGTGAACCACCATCAGCCCCTGCTAATGGCTGCTCTCTCCTCAGGCTCTCGCTGCCACCAGCGCTCCCTCCAGCTTTTTCTTAGCAGGCAGCTGAGCAACAGCGTCAAGGCTAATCCCGGAGCGTCTGCACTCAGGGCTTTCCCGGGGTGCTCTGACCCCCCTCCCACTGCTGACCTCACGCCCGTTCTGCTCCAGTCAGCCAGACTCCTTGAGGGTTGGTCTCTGGAAACCATCAGCACCCCTCTTCCTCACACCTTCCCCCCGGCCGTGCCCTCTGCCTGGGATACGGCCCACACCTCTTGTGCCCAGGCTGTCTCCCGGCCCTTTTCTACCTGGAGCTAAGGTTCTCCAGCGCACTCATCCGGGTGGTTGCCAGAATTCGTTCCTTGTGGTCATGGGGCCGAGATCTCTGTTTTCTTGCTGCTCGTTGGCAGGCAACAGCCCTTGAGTCCTAGTGGACCCTCTCAGGTCCAGCCACCTGTGCCTGGCCCTGTCACACTCCACCACGCCCACTTCTTGGCCAGCTGTCTGCCACAACTGATGTATGCACAAAGTATTGGCTCACCCCAGCAGCCTACACAGCTCTGTCAGGGTCCTACCCCCAGAGTGTCCAGTCCTGGAGCAGCTGACAACACCAGAGCCAGGGTGCTGCCAGGATCACCTGGTAAGGCCTCCATCAACGAGCCCACCATGCAGACCAGATTAAGCTTTTAATCAGCTTTATATTGACCACTTTTAAATAGGAAGGGCGGTCAGGGTCCTCAGATCTTTGAGGAAAGCCTCCAAGAAGAAAGGGAGAGACCATAACCAAAAACAAAAAGGAAAGCAGAGGGCATCTGAAGGGCACAGAGTCATTGCAGAGAGCAGGAGAGACCTTGGGAAATAAAACTTGATTTAGAGAACTGAAATGCACCCTCACAAGTTAAAAAATAAAAGCGTCCAGTTGAAAGGGTGACAGATCAAGTCAAGAATATATCCTAGAGAGTTCTTTTTTTTTTCCCCTTAAAGTTTATTTATTTAAGTAACCTCTACCCCCAGCTTGGGGCTCCTACTCATGACCCCTAAGATCAAGAGGCTCTTTGGACTGAAGCAGCCAGGTGCTCCTCCCCAGAAAGTTATGGAAAAGATCGAGACTAGGAGACCAAAGATAAGGCAAGTACAGGTTTAGCGAGGCATAGCACCTGACGGATGTGTCAGGGAGGGGCCCGAGGTGGTGTAGAAGGCTCTTTCAGGAAGACCTGCAGAGCCTGAGCACAGGGTCTCTGGCGGAGAGGCCCCTTCCTGGGCTCGGAGCAGTGAGGGGAGTACCCACAGCAAACAGGCAGCGGGCAGAGAGCACGCCCCACAGAGCTCCGGGACGGGTGTGACGGGCCTGTCAGGGCAGCGTGGAGGGGGGCGTCTCAGTCAGGAAGGCTCTCAGGATTGGACTCTGGCTTCTCTGAGAAAGGATGCAGGGTGGGGGCGGCAGAGGCAGGAGGGGCCACCGTGGGGGGGCCTCAGACTCATGTGGTGAAGGGGGTGTGCCATCCTGCTGAGGGCTCCATGGAGCAGCAGGGACACAGAAAATAAAGGCGCCAGAAAGCAAGGGAATTGCTAAGTCCAGAAACTTCTGTGAGAAAGGTGTTCCCGTGGTTTACATGTGGTTGTGTAGTTGGTGCGTAAGCGCTGTGGACGGCCTCGGCGCCGCGGGGAGCGGCAGCGCTCACTTCGCCTACTTCCCCCGAGGAGGCCCACGCGAGGAGGCCCACATGCAGGATGCAGGTTGGAAAAGCCAGAAACAGCACCGGGACCACATGAGTTAGGCCAGGACGTAGTGGTCCATCCCAAACCACCCAAAGCTGGAGGGCAGACAGCAGGCCTCTGGAAGCAGGGCTGGGGTGAGCCCATCCCAGGCCTGGCTGTGCTGTGCGTCCGTTTGACGACTGACCTCTCTCAGGGCCCGGGGTGCGTGGTGAGGTGAGTCTGGCAAGATGGTGGGGGTTGGTTGGAGGCTGGAACAGAGTTCTATCATCACTGCTGCCCCACCCCCCGAATTAATTAATTAATTAATTAATTAATTAATTTTAGATATTTATTCATGACAGGCACAGAGAGAGAGAGAGAGGCAGAGACACAGGCAGAGGGAGAAGCAGACTCCATGCAGGGAGCCTGATGTGGGACTCGATCCCAGGTCTCCAGGATCACACCCCAGGCCGAAGGCCGGCGCTAAACCGCTAGGCCACCGGTGCTGCCCAATAAAAGGTTTTTATGCCCATCAGAGGTGGTTTCCCTCCTTGGATGACGTTTTAACTCTGCTGAAAAGCTGACACTTACACGAAGGGAGAGGAGACCTCAAAGTAACGTAGATCTGGAACTCTAGGATAATCGAAAGGCTGTATCTATTAAGATTTATTTATTAGAAAGGGCAGCCCGGATGGCTCAGCGGTTTAGCGCCGTCTTCAGCCCAGGGCGTGATCCTGGAGTCCTGGGATCGAGTCCCATGTCGGGGTTCCTGCATGGAGCCTGCTTCTCCCTCTGCCTGTGTCTCTGTCTCTCTCTCTGTCTCTAATGAATGAATAAATAAAATCTTAAAAAAAATTAATCCCTTGGGGTGCCTGGCTGGTTCAGTTAGTGGAGCAAGCAACTCTTGATCTGAGTCTTGCGTTCAAGCCCCATGTTGGGGGTGGAGTTTACCTAAAAAAGTAAAAAGTTAATATAAAATAGTTCCTTAATGTTACCAGCTCTTTTGTCAGCACCATCCAAAGGCAATAGATGCTAACACCTCACGACGTTGTTTTTTTTTTTTTTTTTTTAAAGAAGTAGCACACTACAGATGTGGCCATAGCCTCGTGCACCTCTTTTCCATCCTCACCTCTCTCTCCCCAGAAGAGCCACAGCCTTAAACTTACACTGAGAGGAGGCACCTGGGTGGTGAAGCTGGTGAAGTGTTGGCTTTCTGCTCGGGTGGTGACCTCGGGGTCCTGGAGTCAAGTCCTGCATCAGGGTCCCTGCTCAGCAGGGAGCCTGCTTCTCCCTCTGCCTCTGCCCTCCTCCTGCTTGTGCTCTTCTAGCTCAAGTAAGAAAAACTTATACTGAGAATCCTCATGTTCATGAGAGACACGATGAGAGAGAGAGGCAGAGACACAGACAGAGGGAGAAGCAGGCTCCATGCAGGGAGCCCGACGCGGGACCCGATCCCGGGTCTCCAGGATCACGCCCTGGGCCAAAGGCAGACGCCCAACTGCTGAGCCACCCAGGGATCCCAAGCTCTGTCTTTATTTATACACGCCAGGAGGGATCCCTCGCATGGAATAAATAGGTAAAGTCTTTGAAAAAAATAAAACATGCCAGGCTTATTTCCAGAGATGTCAGTAAAGAAGCAAAACATAGACATCCTTTCTGTCTCCCTGTTTATAAACTTTGAAAATTATATGACATTTAGTGTTTTCTAACTTTATCAAAACAACTTAGTTTTTGCTCAGCTGTGAAATCAAAGTAAGCAAAGTTGGAAATGGCATCTTGAGTGCTGGTGCTGGTGGGGTGTCCACCTCTGGCTGCAGAGGCCAGTGGAAGCATCTGTGCCAATGAGCTCTGGATGCCTCCCTCCGGCACTGGCCGTTCCCTTGGGGGCGCCATTGAGTGGCAGCCATTGGGGGGGGGGGTCACCAGCTGGTGCATCTCAGGACAGAGGACTTCTGCAAAGCAGCAGGAAAAACTCGACTTATATATGCTTTGTAGAAAGAAGTGCAGATGCCATACTGTAGGCAAGCAGCAGAAATGATCTGTAATCAGGCTTTTGAGAGTTGCTTCTTTGCCTGCCCGCTCGCACCCACCTGCACATCTGACGTGAAGTTTGTAAATAGCTACAGGGATCCCCCAAACATTTTGGTTATTATCATCATGGCTTCTTTTCTGCTCCCACCCCTGAAATACCGCACTTTGTTCACGCGTTCGTATGTTGATGGGCGTTTAGGTGGTTGACATTTCTTTGGGCCGTTACAGCTTCTGTGATCATTCAGCACAAGTCTTTGGACAAATGCTTCCGTTTCTTTGGGGTAAACAGGTAGGAGTGAAGTGACTGGATCATATGGTGGGTATGTGGTTAACCTGCCGAGCGGTTGTGCAAGTTTACATTCGCAACAACAGTGCCTGAGAGTTTGCATTCCCTGTCTCCCTCCAGACCCCTGGGGTACATGGTATGGCCAGGCTTTTTAACTTCAGCCATTCAAACAGATACACCCTTCGTTGAAGCTTTAATTGGTGTTTCCCTAATGATGATACTGACTCGAATCCAAACTTGTTTTCTGATCCAGAATGTGGTCTCTTAGTAAATGCACGTGTGCAACTTGAGAGGAATGTGTCCCCTACTTCGGTTGGGTGGGGTGTTCTTTTTTTTTTTTTAAATAATGAATATTTATTTGTTTATTTATTTATTTATTTATTTATTTATTTATGATAGTCACACACACACACACACACAGAGAGACAGAGACACAGGCAGAGGGAGAAGCAGGCTCCATGCACCAGGAGCCCGACGTGGGATTCGATCCCAGGTCTCCAGGATCGCGCCCTGGGCCAAAGGCAGGCGCTAAACCGCTGCGCCACCCAGGGATCCCCAGGGTGGGGTGTTCTTTACATGTGAGTTTGAGGTGCTTGATGGTATCACCATGACCCCTGAAAATATTACAGTTCAGGTACAGGAATTGCAAAATGGGGTTAGTTTCTCCTTGTGAAGAGCTGCGCTTTCAGCTTGGTTTTTAGAAGTGCGTCTTCAATTGGCCTTAAATACGGTTAGCAAACTTTCTCTTGTTTCTTCTCTTCCACATCATGTCTCCATATCTGTAGCAGAAACAATATAAGTTGTTAGTAAAATGAGCCAGCTCTGTCCGTCTGCAGCTGCTAGCAGTTTGGTGTTTCTGTAACGTAAGGGATCCGCACCCGGGAGAGGGGACTAGCTGGCTTTGACATTCCAGTGTGTGTCCCTTGACTTGGTCCTTCTGGCTCTGTTGGATTGTGAAGAAGAGCCAGGTTCTCATTTTTCACAGTCTCCTTGTTTTTTCTAAAAACCTTTAAATGGAGTCCTTTGGGCTTAGAGAATTAAAATATCATGCCCAGTCATCAGCTACGTGGAAATTGATGTATTCTCCAAACTGCAAAGAAAGTGTAATTAAAGTGGACTTTAAAAAGTGTATACTTTGGGATCCCTGGGTGGCGCAGCGGTTTGGCGCCTGCCTTTGGCCCGGGGCGCGATCCTGGGGACCCGGGATCGAATCCCACGTCGGGCTCCCGGTGCATGGAGCCTGCTTCTCCCTCTGCCTGTGTCTCTGCTTCTCTCTCTCTCACTGTGTGCCTATCATAAATAAATAAAATTAAAAAAAAATTAAAAAAAAAAAAGTGTATACTTTGATTCATCTTCTAACATGGTAACATGTAAAAGGGCCTACTCCTAGTTAATGATTTGTTTAAAAGGCATAGGGTTAATGTTTCAGAATGAACAACTTGGTACTTTGTGTTCGGTTAGTAGCTTTGTTGTTGAAATTCTTAGAAATCCTCTTTTTTTTTTTTTTTTTTTTTTAAGTAAGCTATATGCCTAACATGGGGCTTGAACTCATGACTCTGACATCAAGAGTCACATGCTCTACTGATTGAGCCAGACGGGTGCCTCAAAATTCTTAGACATCTTACGAACAGATTGGCCAGTATGGATTCCAGGTTATATAGCCGTGCAGGTATCTCACTAGACATCATGTGCTTTAGGAATGAAGGCTTTTGTAAGATAAGGAAGGAGGTGTTTTACAAGTAATTCTGATTCAGTTATCTCAAGAAGTCAGCAGATGGGGGCAGCCCGGGTGGCTCAGCGGTTTAGTGCCACCTTCGGTCCAAGGCCTGATCCTGGGGTCCTGGGATCCAGTCCCACGTCAGGCTCCCTGCATAGAGCCTGCTTCTCCCTCTTCCTGTGCCTCTCTCTCTCTCTCTCTCTCATGAATAAATAAATTTAAAAAAAAAATAAAGAAGTCAGCAGATGAATGGACTTCCAAGCCCAGTATCTCAGAAGCACTCGGGGCCCAGGGATGGAGGGGTGGTGGCCACCACCTTCTCCCCGTAGAGGAGGGAAAAGGGGGAGACGTGGTCTCTGGCGGGGAGCCCTAGACCTCTAGGGTCAGTCAGCTTGAGCTGGTCTAGTCTGGCTTTATGCTACCCGCTAGTGGGGAGAGGGTGAACACGGCAGCCTGCCGGCCTGCCCACCACAGGGAGGCCCAGCGAAACCTTTGTGGGTGGTGTAGAGTAATGGTTTTGGCCTCAGCCTTAGCCTTGGTTGTCTACCTTTGAAATACCTTGTCTACATCCCAATGCCAGGTATTCACATGTCCCTACCCTCCTATCCCCTGGTCTTCCTGGCTGGCCCTGCCCCCCTTTTGTAGTCAGAGGTGAGGTCTCTTCCTGGCCCACTGCCTCATCCTTTTTTCCTCACTGCCTTCTCCAACGTCGATCCTCTCTTGCTTTCTTTGCTCTTTTTTTTTTCTCTCAGTTTTGTTTTCTCTCTCTCTTTAAAGTTTTCATTATAGAAAAGTCCAAGCCTAGGGATGCCTGGGGTGGCTCTGTCGGTGAAGCGTCTGCCTCTGGCTCAGGTCGTGGTCCTGGGATTGAGCCCCATGTCAGACTCCCTGCTCAGCGAGGAGTCTGCTGCTCCTTCTGCCTCTGCCTGCTGCTCCCCCTGCTTATGTGCATGCTCTCTCTCTCTCTCAAATAAATAAATAAAATCTTAAGAAAAAGTCCAAGCCTATATAAAAGTAGATAGAGTAGTGTGATGCCTCCCCAGCACCCTATCCCCAGCCTCAGCAATTGTCAGTCATGGCCAATTGGTTCCATGTATGTAACCATGTATGTGCCTCATCCCCTGATGTTTGAAGTATCTCTACATATTTCAATAAGTATATCAAAGAAGGAAGGCCCTTTGAAGAATCACTAAAATATCATTGTCACACCTACAAAAATTAGATGTCTTAATATCAAATAGTATTCAGTATGTAGGATCCATATTCAAGTTTCTTATTATCTTATAAATATGATTTAAAACAAGTTTGTTTGAATCAGGATCCAGAAAGCCCTTACATGGTCACAGATGGGTACGTCTTCTGTGTTTCTGAGCGAGGGCTTCCTCTCCATCTTTTCCCTTGAAAACAGGAGTTCGCTTCTCTCTCTCAGGGTCCTCATTCAGTGGGTTCACCGTGGGTTCACTGGTTACATCCATGTGATATTGTTGAAAAATATTGCTTTGATCACCATATTTCTTCTAAATTGGTAGTTAGATTGAGGTTTGATTGGTGCTGTGAGCTTCCCTCAGGACACACGTGGTGTCTGGTAGTCTTTGTGGCGTCCGGAGGTGCGGAGGGTCGTTGATTCTGTCCGTTACTTCATGGAGGATTGCAGGCCGGGCACTTGGACCTTTGCCCCCCACCCCGCACCCCCATTCATTAGCTGGGATGCTCTATAAAGAGAGACTTGCCTTCATCTGCTGTCACTTCCGTGACTGATTGTAGAGGAAAGGCAGGCTAACGCCTTGACTCTTTCCCTTCATTTGTTAGTTTCACAAGAATCAGCTGGTTCCCTAGGGTCCTCCAATGATGACCACTTATTTTTCTTTCTTTTTTTTTTTTTAAGATTTATTTATTTATGATAGACACACACACAGAGAGAGAGAGAGAGAGAGGCAGAGACACAGAAGGAGGGACAAGCAGGCTTCATCCCGGGAGCCTGACGTGGGACTCGATCCCAGGACTCCAGGATCATGCCCTGGGCTGCAGGTGGTGCTAAACCGCTGAGCCACCCAGGGATCCCCTTATTATTATTTTTTTTTTTTACCATAATCACACCTTCATGGATTAAAACATGTTTGATGTGTTTCAGTCCCTGAGTTAGTCTGATCAGTGCCCACGTGACCATGTGGGGCTGTGAGGCCTCCGATGTTGGCTCCTGAGGTATGGGGAGCGGCCCAGTGAGTCTTTGCCGGCGTCTTTGCTTTCAGATGGGATAGGGGAGTCCAGGCTCTGCTTGCACACTTCGTCACGTGTCTCTTTCCATGAGAAGTGGGGTTTCAGTATCATAGCCTGGATGCTAAGTTAGTTGGACAGCGTTAGACAGTCTTTGTTTTATTTAATACATCATGAGTGATGCCTCATAATGATACTTAAATTCAGGATTATGTCGTGTTTGCTTCATGCCTTCGCTCTGATATCTTTCTCTTCTTTTTCAATTGCATGAGGGCGCCTGTCCTGAACAACACTTCAGACGACGGAATCGAACATTCCTTATTACTTGGTTTTACTGCTCAACAGTTTAATGATCATCATATTTTCCCTTATAAAGTCACTTGAAGTTTGCATAGAGGGTTTTTTCTTTTAAAATCCAGGAAAAGGGATCCCTGGGTGGCGCAGCGGTTTGGCGCCTGCCTTTGGCCCAGGGCGCGATCCTGGAGACCCGGGATCGAATCCCACGTCGGGCTCCCGGTGCATGGAGCCTGCTTCTCCCTCCGCCTGTGTCTCTGCCCCTCTCTCTCTCTCTCTGTGACTATCATAAATGAATAAAAAAAAAAAAAATAAAAAATAAAAAAAAAAATAAAATCCAGGAAAGGATTGAGTCCCACGTCGGGCTACTTGCATGGAGCCTGCTTCTCCCTCTGCCTGTGTCTCTGCCTCTCTCTCTCTCTGTCTCTCATGAATAAATAAAATCTTTAAAAGTAAATAAATAAATAAAGTCCAGGAAATTCACCAGAGCAAGTCCTGGATAGGTCTTCTGGAGTCGAGAGTTGGTACTCAGTATCCATTGTAGTTTTTCAACACGCATGGAAAACTTGTTGTTTTTAAAGATTTTATTTATTTATTCATGAGAGACACAAACAGAGAGAGAAGCAACGACACAGGCAGAGGGAGAAGCAGGCTCCATGCAGGGAGCCCGACTCGGGACTCGATCCCAGGACCCTGAGGTCATGACCTGAGCTGAAGGCAGACACTTCACCAATGGAGCCACCCAGGTGCCCCTCTGTATTCATTTATTTTTAAGAACTTTGTTGATGTATAATTTATGTGCCATAAAAGTCACTCATCGTAAGTATACAGTTCAACGAATTTTAATAAGTTTGTAGAATTGGGCAGCCCGGGTGGCTCAGCGTTTGGCACCGCCTTCGGCCCAGGGTGTGGTCCTGGAGTCCCAGGATCGAGTCCCACGTTGGGCTCCCTGCGTGGAGCCTGCTTCTCCCTCTGCCTGTGTCTCTGCCTCTCTTTCTGTGTGTCTGTCATGAATAAATAAAATCTTAAAAAAAAAAAGTTTGTAGAATTGTGCAGCCACCACAGTCGTGTTGCACATGTTGTAGTCATGCAACATCTCCACCCCTCGAAGGGTCCCTTGTACGGTCTGCAGTCAGTCCCTGTGCACCACACAGCTCCAGGCAACCCCTGATCTACTTTTCATCTCTGTAAATTGTCTTTTATGAAAATGTTCTATATATGAAAGAATATGATTTGTAGTCTTTTGTGTCTGGCTTTTTTATTTAGTGGAATGTTTGAGGTTCCATCTGTGTTGTGTGTGTCAGTATTTCATTCCTTTTTAGGGCTGGATAGTCTGCCATATGGATAGACCACACTGTGTGTACCTACCTATTCCTCCTTTGATGGACAGTTGGGTTCCTTCCACTCTTGCTGTTGTGCTGTGAACGTTCGCATGCACACCTTTGTTGGACATGTGTTTTCCTCCCTCTCCTCCCTCTTGGGGTGGGTACCTAAGAGCCGAGTTGCTGTGTTGTCTGCTGAGCTTATGTTTAACTTTTTAAGAAACTGCCAAATGGTTTTCCACATTGGCCTGACCATTTTACATTCCTCCTGGCAAAGTATGAGGTTCTAGCTTCTCCACATCCTCGTCGACTCTTGTTATTGTCGTCATTGTTTTGAATACAGCTGTTCCTAGTGAGTGATATCATGGTTTAATTTGCATTTGTCTAACGACTCATAATCTCAAGCATCTTTTCATGTGCTTACTTTCTATCTTATTTGGCAAAATGTCTGTTTAAATGTTTTGCCCGTTAAAAAAAAATAATAAAAAAAAATAAATGTTTTGCCCGTTAAAGAAAAATAGTGGTGTTTATCTTGTTGAATTATAAGTGTTCTTTATATATTCTGGATACAAGTCTTTTATGAGATATGTGATTTGCGAATATCTTCTTCCAGACTGTATCTTGTCTTTTGGTTTTTACTAATGGTGTCTTTTGAAGTACAAAAATGTTAAATTTTGATGAAACCTAGTCTAGACTTGAAAATATAAATGTATCTTCTTTCTGAAGAATTTCATTCTGTGTAACATCCTTGTGTGAATCATCTTACTTTTTATGATTTTTTTGATATCCAGAGTCTACTTGCCTAAGTTATTTTTACTAAGGATTTTGCACATCCAGGAAGGCCTGTTGGAGTGGATGAGCGGGTCTATGCTGTGTTAATAATAGTCCAGATACTAGCTAGAATAATCCCTCAAACTTCACGCTTCTGATCTTCTTCCTCAGGAAGTATGACGTTGACCTTTGAGAGCAGGATCTTATTCCGTCATTCATGGTCCTGGGTGCTGTTGGCAGCTTTCTACTGGGAGGCCTCCTGTCTGGCTGGAGCTGTTGGCGGCTCGTATTCTCAGCATTACACCTTGCAAGTGGGCTGCTCGCCTGGATGTGGCAAGAGGGTCAAGTACAGAGTGCACCCCCCTCTGATGTTTTAAGGCTCGAATAACATTCTTGCTTGACAATTGCAGGTGAAGGACTTAACAAAATACTTGGACCCCGGCGGGCTTGGTGTGATCAGTTTTGAGGACTTCTACCGAGGGATCGCTGCCATCAGGAACGGAGGTCAGTCCCGCCATCGTGTGCTTCCTTCTCCTGGCATCCTTTGTTCGAGCCCTCGCCTCGCTGTGCCCTCAGCCACCCTTAGGAAGCCCCTTCCTCCTCAGGCTCCTTTGGTTGGGCTTAACGTCTTCCCTTCACCTCCAAGCCCCTAAAGCACACACCCTATCTCCCAGAACTAACTCAGCCTGTTGCCCATGTTAGAAAGCTGCTGCCCCTTTGACGGACATGCCAGGGTACTGAAAGGGTTACACATGAGCACCTGCATGAGCACTGCTGTTGGTGTTCCGCAGGCCATATGCAGCTGCATTACGTTCTTGCAGACCTGTCCACACTCCGCCTGAACAACAAAGCTCTGCTTGACAGGCTAGGGATGGGAAGGTGACCTTTTTTTTTTTAATGGTTTTAATGGTTTAATGGTTTTAATGGTTTGCATTTCAAATCATGAACTCCCATACACTTTACCATAAATGGTTTAGCATGTGTGCCAGTCATTACCTAGAGTTTAATATTTGTGGTTTTACTTTGAGTAAAAATTTACGTATGTTAAATGCACAAATCTTAAGTAAATCGTAAGTCATTCTGTGAATTTTGTCAAATTCTTAGTGCCTAGTAACGGAAATGCCTGCCAAGTGTCAGCATCACCACAGACCATTCCCTCACGGCCTTCACGTGGCCCCTCCCTTCACTCTATACCATCTTGGCTGATTTTCATCACCCGAGATCAGTTTTGCCTCTCGTGGGCTTCTTTCACACAAAGGGCGTCATTGGTATGGGCTCTTACACGCAGCTTCTCCCTGTGGGTGGTGTTTTTGAGATTCATCCATGTTGCATGGACCAGAGTCTGCTTTTTGACGCAGAGCACTGTTCCATTGTATGTTTGTACCACATTTTGTTTATCTGTTGCCCAGGGGGTAGCCTCTTGTTTGGGGGCTCATGTGTTTCCAGTTTGGGGCTGTTACGAATAAAGCTGGTGACATCTGTCTTTGTGTGGACACATGTTTTCATATCTTTGGGGCCTGTACACAGGTTGGGATGGCTGGTTTTGTGAGTGTAAGCTTAGTATCTTACACTCTTACACTCTCCCTGGTGCCTGTCCACTGCCTCTTCACTTCGAATTCTGGAGCTCTGGAGAGCCCCCTTTTCCTCATGCTCCAGTTCCAGCCCGGGGTGTTGGGGCTGATAGTGGCAGAAAGGCACTGGTTGCACGCTCTTCCCTTCTTCCTGCCCTTGTCAGAGCTGGAGGACCTGGCCAGGACCTGCAGTGGCCGGGTCAGGGATGCTCTTGGATCTGCAGTCATATCAGCACTTGTTGGTAGAGTCCCTATTTCATCTGTTCCCTGTCTGTCTGCTGTGTTGCCCAGCAGTGTCCCAGAGGGGCTGGGTTTCCTAAAACACTGAGCCCAGGTGCCTGAGGTGCACTCTGTTTCCTGACCCATGTGACCCTTTGTTCTTCACCCAGTGGGCCCACACATATGTGAGTACCAGCATAGCCCGGCGACCTGAGGGACCTGTGGGTGCAGAGCTCCCATCAAAGGAAGGACTATCAGTGTGCCGGGTGGGGGCTGTGCCATAGAACCCTGTAGACCAGCTCCAGGGAGGAGCCCCCTGTGAGGCGGGCTGGACTGAGGTCTGGTCCAAGTGGTGGAGCTGTCCTGAGGCCAGCATGATGAGCATGGCTGAGCCTGAGGATGGAGAGGCTATGGTGAGGGCGCCACCACCTGCTGGGCAGGTGGGGCCTGGGGAGAGACCTGTAGAGTGGGTGGGGCAGGAGACCCTCTGGGAGGTGGTACTGGCAGGGGATGGGTGATGTGGGTAATGCCATGTGGGCATGGGGATGAGGAAGAGAGCCTTTGGATGACCTCTGAGGTTTGAGGCTTAGAGTCCCATTCCTGTGTCTGTATCCTTGTGGCTGATACGTTGTAATCTTTAGGTGATTTTCGGAGGTTATAAAGTTATTTAAGCCTTCATGCTTTTGCAGAAGATTTCCCTGGCGGCTTCATGCAAGTTTTGGCCTCTGCTCAATCTCCAGTGCCTTTGGTGGCTTCCTAAATGGAGCACATCCTCAGGACCTCCCTCGGCTATGGCACCTGTGCCCAGGACCCTTGGGATGGCTTTGTTCCCTAGCAACTTCTGTCAGTTAACGTGTGCGAAACTCAGCATACACTGTTTTCTCTTAGTTTTAAAATCCATTGTGATTTCTGACTCTTCCGTTGTTCACAAGTTCTTTTAATTTCTAAATATTTTTTAAAGCTTTGTCATTAATTTAAAGCCTCATTGTGTGTGATAGAGAATGGAATCTCTGTGTTCATTCTCTGGTGTTTGTTGAGTTTGTTTTGTGGTCTGCGGCACGGCCAGATTTTACACGTGCAGTGAGCGTGCCTAACAGTGCTTACCTACCCGCTAGTGGAGGTACACGGGCTCTTTTTTTCTTTTAATATTTATTTATTTATTATTTATGATAGACATAGAGAGAGAGAGGCAGAGACACAGGAGGAGGGAGAAGCAGGCTCCATGCCAGGAGCCCGACTCGATCCCGGGACTCCAGGATTGCGCCCTGGGCCAAAGGCAGGCGCTAAACCACTGAGCCACCCAGGGATCCCCGGTACACGGGCTCTTACGTGCACACCTCGAGCCTCACCACATTTGTCTGTGTGACCTCAGTCACGGGGGAGACACGTCTCCACAAAGGCGATGGCATCATTACTTTTCTACAGCTTTATTTCACCTTCATGCTCACATGACTGACCAGCCGGGTGGAGGCTTCTAGGTCGATGGTGATGGAACCTGGAGACCCCCCTGAACTGGGGGGGGGGGGGCATCAGAGAAGCCTTCACAGCTCTGCTTGACAGGCTAGGGATGGGAAGGTGACAGATGCATAGAGGCCAAGCCTAAGATACCAGAAAGCAATTACTATTGCCAGGAGAAACAAGAGGCTGAAAAAGAGGGAAAATGTCCTTCTAGAATACGCCGTGGCTGGTAAGGAGTGCTATTTTATGTAGGCATTATAATTAAACAAATTGAATATTTATGTAACCAAAGATTAGACTTAGCTATTTTGGAAGGTTGGGGGAGGGAAAGTGGGGAAGGGTATGCTGAAATCTCAGGTACTATACCAGGTTGCCAGTAGAAAAATCTAGAATCCAGAAACTAACGGGAACTACTTAGAAACAGTCCTTAGAAGGACGAGGACGACTGGCTAAGGGTGCGAGGACTGCCTCTTGCTGCTCTCAGCCTGTCAGCACTGGTTCACTCTCCAGCTACGGGAGGGATGACGGGTGCCCCCTGGGTTTGTCATGACTGCTCATTACCAACAGGAACCCATTTCCCTGGGTGACCACAGAAACAGAACTAGTGACCTGCTGGCCACAGAGCCCTGGCCTTGCCTGTCAGGCAGGTGGCTTGTGCACAGCATTACCGGTAGGTCAGCAGCATCTGTGTCTCTGGGTCTGAAACCACAGAGCCAGAGGGCGAGACTGGGCTTCCCCGGGTTGAGGGGGTTGAGGAATCCAGATTCCTCTGAAGGGTCATGGCTGGGAGCAGCAGTGGCAGCTGGTCCTGGGGGCGTGGGCAGGAAAGAGCCCAGGGTGGTGGCCAGCTAGACAGCTGGTGCCATCATGTGGCTCTGAGGCCTTCTCCCCCGAAGTCCACAGTCCTATTGGCAGGCTGGTGGCAAGTCTGTTCCACAGTAGCGTAGTTCATGTACACTGAAGCTCAACTGTGGGGTCCCCAGGTGGTCATGACATGGGAGTCTGCAGGTGCTCCTGGACGGCTTGGGGCCCGCTGCTGTATGACACTCTCTGGCCTTGGATGCCTGCTGAGGCTGGTTCTTATCTGTGGGCTGCTGGCTGTCACTCTGCGTGGCTGTCTTGTGGGTCACATGTGTCCTGAAGTTGAGTGACTTAAGGAACATCAGTCTGGTGAGAGGACAGGCTGTCTCCTTGAGTCCTCATCTCACCCTAACTCACTGAGACTCACGGGCCTCTCTGCAGCCCCCAAACCTGCCAGGGTGCCACACCCAGGCACCCCCCCCCAACCTCCATTTACACCCACCACTCCTCCTCCCTCCTCCTTGCCTTGTGTGGGTCATTCCCCCTTCTGTCCGTTCCAGGGGTTGGCAGAGGGGAGCCACAAGGCAAGGCCCTGGAAGAGGTCCTGGGCGGTGCCTGACAGGAGCTCCCAGGGCTCTTTCTCTCCATCCAGAGCTTGCTCTGGCCTGCTCTCCCCTTTATTTTATTATTTTATTTATTTTTTGTTAAAGATTTTATTTATTTTTAAGATTTTTTTATTTATTCATTCATAGACACAGAGAGAGAAGCAGAGACACAGGCAGAGGGAGAAGCAGGCTCCATGCAAGTAGCCTGATGTGGGACTCGATCCTGGGTCTCCAGGATCACACCCCAGGCCGCAGGCGGCGCCAAACCGCTGCGCCACTGGGGCTGCCCCTATTTATTTATTCTTGACACGCACAAAGAGAGGCAGAGACACAGGCAGAGGGAGAAGCAGGCTCCATGCAGGGAGCCTGATATGGGACTCGATCCCGGGACTCAAGGATCACGCCCTGGGCCGAAGGCAGGTGCTCACCTGCTGATCCCCCCCCCAGGTGCCCCTATTTAATTTTATTTTTGTATCTATATAAGTTTTCCTTTCTTTACAGTTTTGGTATCTAGTTTCTTGTAACAAATAGACCAAAAGTACACCCAGGATCTGGTGTATTGCTCTGTTCTGTTCTCCTGTCTGGTTATATTCTCTCTCTCTCCTTTTTTTCCAGTTTATAATCTCTTCTGATTTGTTTGGTGTATATTTCTCTGGAGTCGTTTTTGCTGTTTTAGTGTTTTGTTCTCTTGTTTGTTTTTTTTAAGGTTTGTTTTTTAAAAATATTTTACGTATTTATTCATGAGAGACACAGAGAGGCAGAGACACAGGCAGAGGGAGAAGCAGGCTCCATGCAGGGAGCCCAAGGTGGAACTTAATCCCGGGACCCCAGATCATACCCTGAGCCGAAGGCAGACACTCAGCCACGGAGCCCCCCAAGTGCCTCTGTTTTCTTGTTCATCTATTCTTCTCTGGACAAAATGACAAGATGGAAATGCTGTGTTTTTTTCTGTGGCAAGAACATTTTGGAATAGACATGTCCCTGGAGGGTGAGGTTTGGTTTCCTCGTGATGCCACATTGCAGGTGGTGTCCCCTCCCTTGAATTTAGTCTGTGTGGGGCAGACCCCTGCTCCTGAAGTGGGGTGGCAGGCCCTGGACCCTGAGTGACAGTCTGCTGCTGGGGTGCATGACAGGGGGGGCTCTGTCCAGTGGCTCGGCTCAGGGGTTGCAGTACTGAGAGCTTGGAGCAGAGTGGATGAGGGCCACAGCAGAGGGAGGGCCCAGATGTTGCCCGTGAGGACTGTGGGCACAGATACTGCAGAGCCAGAGTGTTCCAGGGACACAGCACGGCATCCCATGCCCTCAGCAGCTGGCTTTCTAGTGGAGGAGAGCCCACAGACAATGAGGCAGGGCCCCCTACAGGAGGTGACAGGAGCTTGGGAGGAGGGTGAAGCAGCGGTGGGGGTGCCTGGGCGTGCACCCTGGCATGTTTGGGGGCTGCAGGGAGGCCATTGTGTCCAGGTTAGGTCTCTGGGGTCAGAAGGTATAGGTGAGGGTACTGGGGTCACAGCAGGCTGTGGGCAGCGAGGGAAGACTTGGGTTTCTCCACAGGGTGGGTGAGTGGCCCCTGGGCTCAGGACCATAGCCTGGAGTGGGCACGAGGGGCTGGGCCTCCAGGTGGGGCAGGCCGTGCTGCTGGGGCCTCCCCGCTGGTCTTGGACATGCTGCCAGGTGGGCTCGGGGCTTCAGGCTTTGTTTTTCTTTTTTTCTGTAGTTTGATTTCATCATTTACTTTGGCCAGGAAAGGAGAGTGGAAATAAAACTAAAATAAGAGCAAGTCAGATGGTGATGTTGAAATTGGTGTTTGATAGCATTTGGGAGACTGGAGCTCCGCTGGAGCTCGCTTGGGGTCCTCCTCCGGTGCGGGCACGCTTGCTCCACACCCAGGAGCGACACAGCAAGGGCCGTGGCGTGTTGACCCAGTTGGCAGCGAAGCGCGGGGAGATTTTCGCTGTCATACCACAGGCCTTATTTCAGGAATAGAATAAGTTGGTGGGGGAGGATTGCTACAAATAGGCCAGCGAGCTGGCCACCCCCACACTCTGGAAGAATAAGATACTTGCACATTAAAAATGTCCGCTTCACCAAGAATTGTTTTCGTTCAGATAGAGCAAGCTAACAGGAGAATCCTGTTCAGTTCCCACTGGGAGGGCAAAGCTGCTGTGATGACCACGTGCCCCTGTTCACGGTGTGGGACAAGACCCCTCGGCCCCTTGTTCCCTTCGAGGCTGAGCACACGTCCAGCGCGGCGAACATGGTCGGCTGTGTTTTGAGACCTTTGATTCTCTGCCTCGGGTTTTTGAAGGGCAAGGAAGACCGTTAACATTCGAGAGGGAAAAATAGGCCAAAGACTGTCGGTCTTCTTAGCAGCCACGCGTGCAATCTCGAACTGCACCGGCGCAGTCGGTGCTCTCCAGCTCCTCGCCCCGTGCTCTGGCGCAGGGACGGCGGTCCAGCTCCTTGCCCCGAGCTCTGGCGCAGGGACGGCGGCCCACCAGCTTGCAGGCTGCTTCTCGCCTGCTGCGTGGGTCCCACTCGGGCGCCTAGCCATGTTCCTGGGGAGAACGGTTCCACCGGGACAAGTACCTGTGGTTCTTAGAGCAAAGGCCACATCGGGGTTTGGCATAAGGGCTGTAGTCACTGCCGCAGCGTGGTTTGGAGCTGCTGAGGCATCTCACAGTTGCCGAGGACGTCAGTGGTTGGATTTACACAGTCGTCAAAGGAAAGGGTTGGTACTCTGTTCAAGTTGAGTCCTTTAGAAACAGGCGGAGGAGCCATGTGTCCTGCCACTGCTTGGTGGCGAAGGTCCCTCCCCCAGTCTCCCGGCTCTTGGTGCCTGGAGACCCCGGTGGGGCTCCTGAGGGCAGTCAGCAGTGTTTTCCCACCTGCTGCAGCCACCAGACAAGAACGTCTTCTGGCTCAGTCAGGACAGGGCGCAGCTCTTGATGTGGGGCGGGCACAGGGCGTACTTAGGAGGAGTCAAGCAAGGGACTGTTGGCTACATGACGTACGTTAGGTAAGTAAGTGGTGTATTCTGAGAAAGCAGTTGCTCCGTGGCCTGTGTTCGGCTGCCAACACTGACACCCAGTGTGTGGGTTTTCAGCACCAAGCAGTTGTCCAGTTTTCTGGGGACACCAGTTAGGGTCCCATGATGTAATCTGCTGTGACCCCAGTTGTGGGGGGTTAGGGAAGACCCCACTTCAGGTGCTGAGGCCACCCACACTTCTGTCCGACTTGGTAGTGGATCCAGGGCTCCCAGGGCCCCTCCTTAGGCTTGATCATTTGCTGTCATGGCTCATGGAACTCAGGGAAACACTTTACTTACCTTTAGCAGTTTGTTTCAAAGGTTACAGATGAGGGCAGCCCGGGTGGCTCAGCGGTTTGGCGCCGCCTTTGGTCCAGGGCAGGATCCTGGAGACCTGGGATCGAGTCCCACGTCGGGCTCCCTGCATGGAGCCTGCTTCTCCCTCTGCCTGTGTCTCTGCCTCTTTCTCTCTCTGTATCTCTAATAAATAAATAAAATTAAAACAAACAAAAAAACCCACAAAGGTTACAGATGCATAGCCAGAGGAGGTCTCACTGGGTGAGGTCTGGAAGTGTCTGGAACACAGGGGCTTCTGCTCCTGTGGAGTTCAGGTTGCACCACCCTCCCGGCACCTCCATGTGTTCCCGCCAGAGGCTCACAAACTCCTGCACATCGGGCTTCTGTGCAGGCCCTGTGGTTGACCAGGCCCCTGGTGGTGGGCGGGGTGTGCAGCCTTCTGATTCCACGTTGGATCCCCTGGCCACCACCCCACAAGCTCCAAGAGTCACGTGGTTGGTGTGAACCCAGGTAAGGCGGCAAGGGGCTTGTTCCGCTCCCTGGCAGCCCTGACCCTCAGGAACTTCCCAGGAGGCGGGACAGGGAGCACAAAAACACTTCTCCTCCTGGGGCGGCAGCCCCGTGACACAACATCGGGAAACAGGCAGCGTCTGTTGCTCCCCTGCTCTCCGGCACGGGCTGCGCCCGGACAGCAACCAAACATGGTGGAAGTGGCTTCTCCTACAGGCCTGCGGCTCTGAGGACTGATCGTGCCCGAGAACTGATGTGTGTGTTGCTCACGTCACACTTGAAGTCTGCCCGTTGTGAAGGGCTTTCCTTATATGAAATGTTGATCGCAGAAAATAAAGTTAAACAAAAACAAAGGATGTAAAAGCTGCCAGCGAGTCCAGCACCAGGACGAGACGCTATGTTGGTTTGTTTAATACCCACATCTCCCCAAACACAAAGTTTTAAAAAATTTAAGTCTGGGTACCTAATACTTTTTAAAGTCCATGAACATGTTACAGATTTGAGATCCTGCTCCCTCTCTTTACAATGCTGTTGGGGACTTAATTAATTACTTAAAATATTTATTTAGTTTACAGAGATTGGTGGGGGGAGGGGCAGAGGGAGAGAGCCTCCCAAGCAGACTCCTCGCTGAGAGTGGGGCCCGACACGGGGCTCGATTCCAGGACCCTGGGATCATGACCTGAGCTGAAACCACATCGGATGCTTACCTGACTGAGCCTCCCGGGCGCCCCAGTGCTGTCAGGGCTTTTAAAGAAACAAACACTTTACCATAGGGCCTGTACACCTGCTCTGGAGGCGGGGCCTGCCCTCCTGTCCTAACTGTGCCGCTGCCTCCTCCAGGCTTCTCGGGGGCCGGCCAGAGCCCCCGCTAGCGTTTACCACCCCGGCGCCTCCCCCCTTGGCCTCTGGGGGTGCTCTGGGTTCCCTGCTCAGTACGGGTCTTCTCTCCTGCAGAGTCCGATGGCCAACTGTGCGGGGTCGCACCTGCCCAGGACGAGGAGCCGCCCGCCTGCCCCGATGAGTTCGACGACTTCGTTACCTTTGAGGCAAGTGGTACTTACCGAGGGGCCGAAAGGGAGTTTGACGGGACTATCTTTCTGTATGGCCGCTTAGTCATGCCCCGGCCGTTTCTGCAGGAAGTGGCAGGGAGGGCAGGGCAGGGCTCCCTGTGCAGCTCGTGCATACCACTGGGAGCTCTGGGGGCTCCACTGCTGCCCATCTGAGGCCTCTTGTCAGCACAGGGATGGGCGGGGGTCTGAGGGCTCTCCAGTGGTGTTGCTGTCACCTTCTCTGCCAAGCAAAGCCAGAGCTAGGGACGTGCTGTGAAGTTTTTGTTTTACCAAATTTCAAATCATTTTCTGAGTTTAGGGACTTCTAACACCTCATGCTTCTTTGCCACCTGCCCCCACAGTTGCTATGACTACATGGTGTCACCTAGAATTGTGGGCTTTTTGTTGTCTGCACGGCAAGGAGGAGGTCTGTGAGCACAGCCATGAGGACAGACCACACCGTTGTGTCCCACCAGTTGGAGGGGTGGGCAGGTGCCAAGATAGCCCATGTGGGTGGACCTGGAATTTTTACTTATTAAAAATACACATTAGGGGATCCCTGGGTGGCTCAGCGGTTTAGTGCCTGCCTTTGGCCTAGGGCGTGATCCTGGAGTCCCAGGATGGAGTCCCACGTTGGGCTTCCGGCATGGAGCCTGCTTTTCCCTCCTCCTGTGTCTCTGCCTCTCTCTCTTTCTCTCTGTTTGTCTCTCATAGATAAATAAATAAAAATCTTAAAAAAAAATACACATGAGAAACTCCGGAGCACCTCAGAAGCTGTTGCCCAGGGAACAGAGCTGGGCTTGGCACAGTGGCTGTGAGCCTTAGCACCTTGGAGGGACAAGGGTTGGGTTGCCTAGAGCAGCTTCTCAAAGTCCACAGCCGTTCACTGCCTCCCTCTAGGGTCTAGTGTCCCCACTGAGGGGGCTGCTCCACGTAGCGGTCAGCTCAGATAACGTGGATTCACCTTCTGACTGTCCTTTCTGGTGGCACGGATGTCGGGGCCGCTGGGGAGCCTTCAGCACTCACAGCTTTGTCCCAAAGCACAGGCCAGGCCTCAGCTCCCCAAGGCATCCTGTTGAGCGAGGATGGTGTATTCATTGTGTGTGTGTGACCTGAGGGTGCCAGGCCCTGTCCTGGCGTTGGAGGCACGGTGCTGACCGGGGCACGTGTGGCTGGATGGCGGCTGGTGTGTGCAGGACTCTGGTGTGTCACCTGTGAGATGAACTGCCAGACCCTGATGGAGGGAGGCTGCCGCCCTGAGCAGAGGAGGGCAAGGTGGGGAAGTGTGTGCAGCGTGACACACCTTGCATTTTCCAGGAATGCAAGTTAGGTCAGGGGAATCCTCCTTTCCTTGATCGGAGTACCTGGGAGGTCGAGACACTCCGTGCAGACACTTGTTTAGTGAGCATTGGACCTTTGTCTCCCTTCCCCGCAGAGCCGTGCCTGAGCATCTGCAGCACCATCTTCCGCTCCCTCCCTTGCTCAGGTTTCTGCTAGGGCATTGTATCAGTTTTTCACACGTTATGTGGAGGTGGGTGTCGCTGAATGGTAGTCTCCCAAAAGATAGGATCCCTCGGAACCTGTGAACATGACCTTACTTGAAGAAAGGGTCCTTGCAAATGTCATCAAGGACGTCAGGACGAGATCATGCTGGTAGGAGTCTGGGCCCTGAATGCAATGACAGGAGAGAGGAGGAGACACGCGGGAGCCCTGCGACAGAGCAGCGGAGGGCTGCCCGGGGCCACCAGCAGCCGCACCAGGCAGGAGAGGGCCCCTGGAAGGGTCTGCCGACACTGTGGCCTCGGCCTCGTGGCCTCAGCAGCTCTGAGAGGATAAACCTCTATGGTCGTAAACCCCAGCTGCCGTCCCCCGTTGCAGCAGCACTGGACACTGACTCGGGGCCTATCCCTTCCACGGCGACACTGACGGCCACCTGCATGCAGGGGCAGCTGCGTGCACCTCGGTGGAACCATGCCTGCGGCCACCTGGAGCTCTGGTGGCCAGCCTTGGGCAAAGGGGGTCCTGTGTGCACACCCGGAGCAGACGCCCAGGCCAGCGTCTGTGCTAGTGCAAGGAGGGGTGCCCACGCCCCGTTGCGGCGTCCTGGCAGCAGCCCAGGCTGGCCGCGGGCCCCATTTCCTCCGGCGTGTAAACCCTGGCATTGCACACGGGAAACGTACGGTAAATACTCACTAACGATGATGATGAAACAACCTGCAGGTGTGAGAGCAGGTGCGTAGAGGAGGCAGGCACGGGGTTGTCTCCAGAGCCCTCGTGTGTGCGTGTGTGATGCCAGGACCTCCAGTCAGAGTTCCTGACCCAGACACTGTCTCTGGGGATGGGGGCCCTGAGGCTTCGAAACCGGGTGGACCTGGGTGCACACACTGTCCCCACTGTTGGGGTCACCTTGGGGCAGCGGATTTAGGGAGATTCAGACTCTAGCCCCTCCTGTCCTCTGTGCAGACTGAGCCCTGAGGCCACAAGGCTGTGGCCCTCCCGCCTCTGGTGCCCTCCAGGGGCCAGCTCCCACCTTGATCTTGTCACCTGCCACTTCCAGAAAGCACACTAGGAAGTCAGTGTTTCAGAGAATGCAAAAGGGATACTTCTATTCTTTTTCAGAAAGGAGAAAATATTTTCTAAGTTTTTGTTGTTACTTTTGAAAAATAATTAATACTTTATATTTGAGCTGTTTTACCTTCTCAGAAAATGGAGCATACAGTATGGAGAGTTCTCACTCTCCTCGCTGCCCTGACACACATATCACGGTTCTCTCCATCATGAGCGTCTTGCATTAATTAGTGTGGTGCATTAGTTATAACTGCTGATCCAGGATCGATACATTGTTGTTAACGAAAGCCTGTAGTTTAGTTTTTAATTAATTTATTTATTCATGAGAGACATGGAGAGTGGCAGAGACACAGGCAGAGGGAGAAGCAGGCTCCATGCGGGGAGCCTGACGTGGGACTCGATCCCAGGACCCCGGGATCACGACCTGGGCTGAAGGCGGTGCTAGCTATCCAGGGACCCCCAAGCCTGTAGTTTACATTAGGGCTCCCTCTTGGTGTTGTGCATTCTGTGGGTTTTTTTTTTTTTTCTGTGGGGGTTTTTATTATAATTTTTAAAAATATTTTATTTTTTATGTATTTTAGCAAGAGTGTGCACACACACAGACAGGTGGGAGGGGCCAGATGGAGAGGGCGAAGCAGACTCCCCGCTGAGCAGGGCCCCCACGTGGGGCTTGACGCGGGGCTCGATCCCAGGACCCCAAGGTCATGACCGGAGCTGGGGGCGGACACTGCACTGGCCGAGCCACCTGGGTGCCCCATGCATTCCGTGGGCTTTAACGAGTGTACAAGCTCACGTGTTCATCATGTGGTGTCGCGCAGGGAAGCCTCCATTCGACACCTGCTCCTGTGCTCATCCCTCCCTCACTGCCAGCACCTGCAGTGGCTGGTCTTTGGCTGTAGTTTTGCCTCTTCCAGAATGTCGCAGAGTCGGAAGCCTGTGAGCGGCCTTTGCTGATTGGCTTCTGTTGCTTTGTCATGTGCACTGAAGGCTCTTCCTTGTCTTTTTTTTTTTTTTTAAGATTTTATTTATTTATTCATGAGGTAGAGAGAGAGAGAGAGAGAGAGAGGCAGGGACACAGGCAGAGGGAGAAGCAGGCTCCATGCAGGGAGCCTGATGGCAGGACTTGATCCCGGGTCTCCAGGATCAGGCCCTGGGCTGAAGGCGGCGCTAAACCGCTGAGCCACCCGGGCTGTCCTCTTCCTTGTCTTTTTATGCTTTTTAGGATCTTCAGCTGTGACTTTGAGGGGATTGGAACCAGGTACTGTGAAACTCAGAGAGAGAGGATCCTTTAGAGAAGTTTGCGTATCATGTTATCTTGAAAGTTCAGTAAAAATATGGGTGGGGAGCATGTGCGTTACACCCACGTCTCCCATCTGGGGACCCTGCGGCGGGGATCTTCAGACCTACGTGAGCCCGTATTGACTCCCTGGGAGAACACACAACAGTGTGGGTCAGTGGACCCTTGCCCTCTGCGGCTGGGGGCTCCTGGGTCCTCCTGCTTCCTGGTGGCTCCTTGGAGGGACACCTCCTGGGAGGTACTGACAGGTGCAGGGCCCAGCCCACGTCTCAGGGTTGCTGATGGGCATCGGGAGGGTCACGGAGAATAGTACTGGCAGAGACGATCAGCACCGTCCCGCTGTGCCTTCTCGACCCCTCCTCCTCCTCCTCCTCCTCCTCACCCGAGGCCTCCAGAGCAAAGGGCCGCCTCGGTGCAGGGACGGGGCCTGGGGACGGGGCCTGCGTCTTGTGTGCAGACTGTCACAGCAGAGCTTTGGCAGTCACAGCGTAAGCCCCTGCTCTGAGGTCTGTTTTGGAGCTGACGAGGACACTTCCTGAACTTTGCCCCCCCCCCCCCCCCCCGGCCCCGTCCGTGCAGCAGGTTTAATGGAGCGTGTCTGGGAGCAGGTTAAACTTTCTCCAAGGCTGTGATGGGCCTTCAGGTGAACGTGCTGGTTTTGCCTAAATGCCAGCAAACTGGCAGATAGGCCGCGTGGCTGGCCGCAGAAGCTGGTGGCTGGTGGTGGCTGGTGGCCAGGCTGGACGGCGTGCCCAGCAGTTGCCGGAGCGTGGGGCGCAGCGCCGAGGGCAGGGAGCAGAGCTTCCCAAGGGCCCGGCCGGGTGGGCTCCTGCCATGGCCCGGGCCGCCGCCTCGCCCACCAGCACGCCCTTGGTAAGCCCGGAAGGTCACGTTCACGCGGGGCAGCAGTGTTCCGTGTGTGCTTTGGTTTTCCAGGGAGTTCATCCTAACGTATGTAATTTGTAAATAATTTTAAAGTTAACAGCACAGACTGACTTCAGGGCAGAGCCGTGTCCTGTGTGGTGGCGGGTGCGGGCTGGTGCGTCGGGCCGGGTGTCGAGGCCACCTCGGCCACTCTTGAAAGGCAGATGTTAGCCAGCTGCTCTGCGAAACTGCCTGGCTGCTGGCGTTTGTGCAGGGCGGCCCGGTGTCGGTGGAGCAGTGCCGGGCAGGGGGGCAGCACTCGTGCCGCCAGCGGCTCCCGAGCCGGACCCTGCGCCCTCGGGCTCCCACCGCTCAGCTCCCCGGGGGGCGGGTGTGGGAGCAGTGGCGCGGGGTGTGGGGGGGGACCGCTCTGTAATTTGAGGCCAACTAAGGGTTAGTGCAAACCTGACTCCTTGGTGAGGCGGGAGCAGCACTCATCTACTCCTCTGTGTGCAGCAGCAGCTTTGCTTCAGGGGTGAGGAGGCGGGGGAGCACCACCCCGCTCAGCTGTCCAAGGCCAGTGAGTTGCCCAGAAGGGAACGCGTGCTGCGGCTGTGTCACTGGTCCTTCGGCAGAGAGTTACTGCACCTGAGCTGTCTGGCGTGCACTGCAGCCCGGCCCCAGCTGTGTGATGCAGGTGCGCCCCTTGCCGTGAGGTCAGAAGGCCCCGGGGCCAGGCCTCGGTTCTGGGCTGCGTTGGCCTAACCTGCCTCACACCCTGGGCTGCGGGTCGCGGGCCCAGGGTCCACACCGCCGGGTGGGGGAGCATTGTGCTCTTCCGAGGCACTGGTTGATGAGCCTTTCAGAGGCTGACCTCAAGACTTAAGTTCTCTTCCCCAGGAAATCATCTCAGGGTCCCTGATGGGCCTGCTGGGTGAGGATTGGGGGGTGTGGGGCTGAGCAGTTGAGGAGCGAGGGCTGCCCTGGGCTGTCCTGCAGGCAGTGGGCCGTGGGGTGGGCGTCCTCTCCATCCTTGGGCGATTCAAGGCGGCACCCGATGTGCCCAGCGAACCAGCAGCCGTCCCCAGCAGATATCAGGGACTGGCGGGGGGGTTTAGTTCCTGTCCTGTTGTGCTGCTTCTGTGGGCCCTGCCCCTGACATCCCAGTGCCTGCCTCACACTGCCTGGCAGCAGGTGACACCTGCTCGGTGATGTTGAGGCTCTGTAAGGGATTTCCTGGCTTCAGATTTTGAAGTGAGTGGTTTTGAGGGGTTCCTCAGTTGCCTTAGAGTCCAAGGAAGACGGGGTCTTCCCGTGGAGACAGGTAACACCACTGAACATCTGCACCGCCTCTCGTCATTCATTTCATCCTGGCTGCACACAGCTGGGGCCGTGAGCCCACGGTCTTCCACGTTTCTCTCCGTACCTCCCTGTCTCTCGATCCCACTCCCATTTTATAGATGAGGCAACAGGGCTTGGAGCGGTGGGGACCCAGTGTGGGGTCACAGGGCTGGCAGTGGATGGAGGATGGACCCTGGGCTGTCATTGTCACGCTAGGATCCCACCAGCCTGGCCTGGGCCTTCACGCCCCCTGGTGAGGCGAGGAGCCACGGGGCTGCAGCCGGGAGAGGCCCACAGAGTTAGGGGAGGAGCAGTTACCTCAGGATGACAGGACACAATGCACTCTTCTCCAGCTGCTTTTCTGGAATCTTACCTGGGTTTTTGTGTGTGTGTTCGGTTTTATTTACTTATTCATGAGACACAGAGGGAGGCAGAGACCCAGGCAGAGGGAGAAGCAGGCTCCATGCAGGGAGCCCGGTGCAGGACTCGATCCAGGACCCCAGGGTCACGACCTGGGCTGAAGGCAGACATTCCACCGCTGAGCTACCCAGGTGTCCCTCTTACCTGTTTTCATGTTGTTAACCTCAGACTTTATTTTTTTTAAGATTTTATTTGTTTAATCATGAGAGACAGAGAGAGAAAGAGAGGGAGAGAGAGAGAGGCAGAGACACAGGCAGAGGGAGAAGCAGGCTCCATGCTGGGAGCCCAACGTGGGACTCCATCCCGAGACTCCAGGATCGCGCCCTGGGCTGAAGGCGGCGCTAAACCACTGAGCCACCCAGGGATCCCAACTTCAAACTTTTGAGCCTGAACTGTTGGCCTCTTTCCATAACTAGCGCAACTGCATTGTAATTAAAGCTGAGACAATAAATTGAAAATGGCTTGATTCTTTGGGTTTGAGCCATTTGCACTGTGCTGCGTGCCTGGCCCTGTGCTGGGCACAGGATCCAGAGAGTGAAAACAAAGATCGGTTTTGTGGAAGGTGGACCTTTAACCAGTGAACGAAATGCATTGGCTAAATAATCGATGAGCTAGTGTGTTGTGGTGAGACCCCGTGATTAAGTTTCCAAGCAGTAGCCTGAGCATACATAACACATATTGATGGTGACTTTTTAATGAGCATGTTCTTCTCCTGGTCTTTGGAGAGAACTAACTGCGGTGCTGGTGGTGACAACATGGGCGGACTCACTGGGATTTATCATGTGCTGTTGCAGGTCTTCTCTCTGTTTTAGGTAAACCTACGTAACCAACTTTCAGAATTGCTCTCGTAGCTTTTCTGCTTTGGAACATGTGCCTGTGTTTCAGTATTTAAACATATTGGATTCTTTTATAGGCTAATGTTTCTGCTCCCAGGTGTGGTTGGGAGCCTGCCTAGGCTGCCCCACCACGTGGTCTCTAAGGTGCCTGCAGTAGGGCACGGTGTGGGGCATGGCGGCTTACTGACACCTGGCCACTTTAGAGCGTGGTGCTGACTCTCAGCATTCTTCTCCTAGGCCAATGAGGTGACAGACAGTGCATACATGGGGTCTGAGAGCACCTACAGCGAGTGTGAGACCTTCACCGACGAGGACACGAGCACCCTGGTGCACCCTGAGCTGCAGCCTGAGTGCTTGGACACCATGGAGGATCCCAGCCACGGTGCTCTGCTGCTGCTCCCGGGCAGGTCTGTAGGCTGGGTGTGGGCATGGCACGGGTATTGTTCGTAAGACACTGAGGGGATGTGTCCCGTGGGCACATTGGGTTTGTGGAGGGCTTGGAGTCAGTGGTGCAGAGTCCCTGGGGGACCTAGGGAGGATGGAGGCCCTGCGGCGTGGCCTGTCGTGCTGGTATGAGCGCACGCCCACTGCCCCGAGCCTGCTTTCAGCCACAGCGGACCTCTGTGTTGGGAGGTGCTCCTCCTGGCGACAGATACCCTGCTTGTACGCATGGCACAGCTTCCTTGGCTATAGGGAGAAGCTGGGTTCTGGGTTTCTCACTGAAGTTCTTAGAAACCAGGGCAGGACACCATATTCAGGGCACGTCTCCCAGCAGGATCTTGGAACCTGCTTATCCGGACCGCATCCCTCCCCAGGTCTTCTTCCTGCCCCTGCTCCCCAGGTCCCCGGGTGTTTGAACACCTGCGAAGGGAGAGGGCGGGGTCCGACAGGTGCCGGGTGGCCTGCGTGGCCCTGGGATGAGAGCCGGCAGTTTCCCTTGTGCTGTGTGGGAAGCCGTCATGCCTCACAGCCCTGCAAGTGGTTTGATTTTATTTCGTTTTGCTTATTTTATTTGATTTCCTTTCTTGTTCGGCCCTCACAGAGTTTTTGTGTTTTTTTCCTCATTAACGGCAGTATCACATGGTGACACGTGAGTGCAGCCGGTGTGGGACAGGCCCGCAGCCTCGCAGGCGCCCTGGCCCCTCAGGACCGCGCTGCCCGGCCCGGGTTGCGCCTCCGGTGGAGTGACCACACAGCACTGAGCATTTGCCTAATAAATCACTTTAGAGGGCAGCCCCGGTGGCGCAGCGGTTTGGCGCCACCTGCAGCTTGGGGTGTGATCCTGGAGACCTGGGATCGAGTCCCACATCGGGCTCCCCGCGTGGAACCTGCTTCTCCCTCTGCCTGTGTCTCTGCCTCTCTCTCTCTCTGTGTGTCTATGGATAAATAAATAAAATCTTTAAAAAAATAAATAAATCACTTAAGAGGCAATCCTCACTGATGAGTTAGGGAATTTCAAGTGTACCAGTTTTTTGTTTTTTTTTAAGATCTTATTTATTTATTCATGAGAGACAGAGAGAGAGAGAGAGAGAGAGGCAGAGACACAGGCAGAGGGAGAAGCAGGCTCCATGCTAGGAGCCCGACGTGGGACTCGATCCCGGACAACAGGATCACGCCCTGGGCTAAAGGCAGGTACTAAACCGCTGAGCCGCCCAGGGATCCCCTGCACTGTGTAGCCTTTTTACACCCGGCTGCTTTCCCTTAATGTCGTGGCTGTTGAGGTCTGTCCCAGTATTTGTGCATGGCTGTCCATCATTTGTTTTACTATTATTCTGTTGTATGAGGTAGGCTGCAGCTTTTTAATTCATTGCTGGTGGCCATCTGGGTGGTTCACTCTGGCTTTCTGCACAAAGCTGCTGCAAGCACCTCGTGTCTTGGTGGCCTGTCTGTCCCTGGGAGGGGGGTGGTGCTGCGTCTGCAGCATGCTTGTTGGGTTGTGGGAAAGGTACAGGCCGGCTTCTCGCAGGTGCTTACCTGCCAGCTGCCGGTGGGGTTCTGGTCACTCCCTTTCCTCAACCGCCTGCTCTATGCTACTTTTTTGAGTTCCTTTTCTTTCTTTTTTTTTTTAAATTTTTTTTTTAAATTTATGATAGTCACGGAGGGGGGGGTGCAGAGATACAGGCAGAGGGAGAAGCAGGCTCCATGCACCGGGAGCCCGACGTGGGATTCGATCCCTGGTCTCCAGGATCGCGCCCTGGGCCAAAGGCAGGCGCCAAACTGCTGCGCCACCCAGGGGTCCCTCGAGCTCCTTTTCTGGAGGGTGTGGAGTGTGGTGTTGCTGTGGGATGGTTCTTACTTGCATTTCCTGACTGAGTGCCTTTTTTTTTGCATTTATTGCCCATTTCGAGATTCTTTTTTGTGAAGCGCGTGTTCAAGTCTTTTACCCATTTGTTTATTGCTGGGGTCTCCAGACTTCTACAAAATGTCAGATAATAAGTATTTCTCTGGCTTGCAGGCTGTATGGTCTCAGTGGCTACTACGCAGGCTTTCCTGGTGAAGTGCAAGTGGTATGGCTCATGGCTGTGTCCCACTCTGACCTTACAGAAACAGGCCACGGTGGGATTGGACTTTTCCTGATCTGTTGGGTTATCTTTTTCTTACTGATTTGTAGGAGCTTTTTATATATTTTGGATGTGGGTCTTCTCTCTGGGTTGTGAATTACAGGGATGTGTTTCCTGCTCCATAGGTCACCTTTTCACTTTCCTGCAGGTGTCTTTGAGGAACAGATGCTTTTAATTCTCCTATGGCCTGGTTTAGCCATTCTTCTTTTCTGGTTATCACCTTTGTATAGTTGTAGAAATCTTTGCTTACTTTACGTCACTATGATGTTCACATTTGTTTTCCTTTAAAAGCTTTATTTTTTCATTTCTATATTCAGATCTGCAATTTCTCTGTGACTGATTTTTTTGTTGGGGTGTGAGGTAGGGGTCATTTCCCAAATGATTATCCAGTCGACTCAGCCTCAGTTTTGAAAAGATTCCTCCTTTCTTCGCTGTCTGGTATCACCTTGGTCCTGTGGCTGAGTGTGTGTGGCTGGGTCGGGAGCACGCACGCTGTGCTTTCTGTCCATTCTCGGATCAGCACAGTCTTTGTACTCGAGCATGTTGTGGATTGAATTGTCAGTCCTCTAGCCTGGTTCCTGACACGCTGTGTTGGTGCCATTGGCCTTTTGCCTTTCCCTGTGGGCTTTTTAATTTTTAAATTATTTTAATTATATTTATGATTTTTTAAGATTTTTTTATTCATGAGAGACACAGAGAGAGGCAGAGGCCAGGCAGAGGGAGAAGCAGGCTCCATGCAGGGAGCCCGATGTGGGACTCGATCCTGGGACCTCAGGGTCATGACCTGAGCCAAAGGCAGATGCTCCACCACTGACCCACCCGGGCATCCCACACTGTGGGCTTTTTTTTTTTTTTAAGATTTTATTTATTTATTCATGAGAGACACAGAGAAAGAGGCAGAGACACAGGCAGAGGGAGAAGCAGGCCCCATGCAGGGATCCCAGGTCTCCAGAATCACGCTCGGGGCTAAAGGTGGTGCTAAACCACTGAGCCACCTGGGGTGTCCCCATTGAGCCACCTGGGCTGCCCCACTGTGGGCTTTAGAGTCAGCTTGTTGGCTTCTGGAGAAAGGCATCTGCAGGGATTATGGTTAGGGTTGTATTGATACAGATTAATTTGGGGAGAATCAACATCTTCATAATATCAGGTGTTCTAGTGTTTGAACAAAGATTTTTGCTTCATGTATTTGTTTTATTTATTTATATATTTATTTATTTATTTATTTATTTATTTATTTGGGAGGGAGTGGGGGAGGAGGGGAGAGGGGGAGAGAGAATCTCAAGCGGGCTCCACACTGAGCGCAGAGCTCCACACGGGACTCGATCCCATGACCCTGAGATCATGACCTGAGCTGAGACCAGGAGTCAGACACTTAGCCAACTCCATCGCCCAGGTGCCCTCATTTATATGTATGTAATCATATTTACAGATATGCTTCAGAGGATGGTATGAAGTGCTAAGATCACCCCCATTTCAGTTCACTTGGATTTCATTGTAACTGAAAGCAGGTGTAAGACCATGGGATTTGTCTGTCGTGGCTTCAGGACTGCTCCAGGGGTGTGTGCATTTGTGGGTGGGAAGTTGGAACCAGTTCTGAATGTTGAGCAGCCGCGTGGGTCTGGGGCACGTGCACAGGGACCCAGTTCTGTCCCTCACTCTGCCTGCAGGGCAGTCACGGCTCCTGGAGGCTCCCTTTCCTCTACTGAAAGGGGCAGCTCTCAGGTTTTTGCATGGATTAGTGGCGATGAGCTAAATCCAGCTGTGGTGGAGGCTCTGAGGACTCCACAGCTGTTCTCTGCCCGTGGTGAAGCCCTGGGTTTCCGAGCATTGGCCCAGCCCCTGCCAGCCTCCAGGTGTGCCCAAGCACCTACCCGGCCCCATGACCTTGTACTCTGGAGGGTGGGTGTGGAGGAGTGCTCTCCTTAGGAGGAGGACAGGTGCTAGCAAGCCCTTTATTTTCCCACGTTGGAGTCTGTTACTCTGAATTTTACGTTGTAGCAGAAGTCTGCCCCCATGCTGGCCAGAGGTCGTATGAAGACAGCAGCACCTGGAAGAGGCCCGGGGTCTGTCTGCAGGAGACGTGGGCCTGTGTCCGCAGCTGAATGCCTGATGTGGAGCTGCTGAGAGAAGTGGGGTGTGCTGGACGTTCACAGCAAACCCCAGATCTCAAAGACGTTTTACAAAATAAAGAATATAAAATACTGCTTCTGAAAAGATATTTTGGAACGTTGGAATAAGTTAAAATATATTGTTAAAGTCACTTTCACCGATTCATTTACTCCTTTCTAACACGGTTGCTAGGACATTGGAACTCAGACATGTGGCTCGGGCATGTTGTGCTGGAAGGTGCCATCACCCCTTTGGTTCTAGGGCCACGAGTCACAGCGAGTCCCTTTGGTTTTGCTTTTGCAGATCCCACCTGCACAGCCAGTCCGTTGTCACCGTGATAGGTGGTGAGGAGCATTTTGAGGACTATGGCGAGGGCAGTGAGGCAGAGCTGTCCCTGGAGACCCTCTGCAGTGGGGAGCATGGCTGTGGAGATCCCGCTTTCCCTACCCCCAGGTAATACGGCCCTGCTCTGCTGGGACGTGTGTGTGTGTGTGTGTGTGTGTGTGTGTGTGAGAGAGAGAGAGAGAGAGAGGGCAGGGAGGGGGAGAGAGGATGTAAGGTCTGCTCTCAGCAATTTCAGTTATGTAGTAGTGTCGTTACCATGTTTTATATTCAGTCCTCAGACCTTATTCCTCTTGTAGTCGCAAGTTTGAACCCTTTGATCCACCTCTGCGGGAGGCTTTAACATCGGGGATGACTCTGGATTCATTTCCTTATAATTATCAGACATCCCCCAACTGTGTGGGAAGTTGTTGCTCAGTCAGCTGAAGTGCTAGGTCTACACAGTGGACCTTCACTCCAGGAGCTGGGTCCTCCCCGGCTCGCCTTCCTCTTAGGGCCTCACTTGTGTCTAGACGAGGACCTGGCAGCCTTAGGCTGGTGACTGGCACTCTGAGGACCTGCCTGGCCCCACAACTGGTCCGCGTCCATCGCCTCTCCCCTCTACGGCCAGTTCTTGAGACCCTCTCTCTTTGCTGACACCTGAAGCCACATATCTCTGACTCCGCAACAGCAAGGCCCTTGTGTTGCCCAGGCTGTTGCCCTGGCCCAGAGGACCTACCGGCCTGGGGAAGGGCCTCTGTGGCAAGTGCCTGGGAGTTGGTGTGAGTGAGGCGTGCAGGTGCTTTTAGCAGCTTTCCTCTCCTCACGCACACTCGTGGTGGTGTTGACGCCGAGGTGAGGACTGGGCGCTGCTAAATACGTGTCTGTCCAGCTTGGGAACCTTTCTTGTCTGCGTAGCCTCTCTCAGGTGTATGCCTCCCCCCCCCCCCCCCCATGTTTCCCTTCCACCTACCTTTACGTGGAACTTCCAAGCAGGCTTCCAGAAGCCAGCAGGCCCCAATGCCCCAGGGATACAGCTCCCTCTCTGCTTCATCTTCCCTCAGCAGGTGCCCTACCAGTGCCCTGAAAGTCCACTGAGATTAGATCACAGGGAGGCAAAGAGAATCCTGAGTTTTGTTTTGTTTTTTTAAGATTTTATTTATTTATTCATGAGAGACACACACGGAGAGGCAGAGGGAGAAGCAGGCGCCATGCGGGGAACCAGACGTGGGACTCGATCCCAGGACCCCAGGATCAGGTGCTGAGCTGAAGACAAGATGCTCAACCACTGAGCCACCTGGGTGTCCTGAATCCTGAGTTTTTAACGAAGGCCTTCAAGATGGCCTAATTCTTGGTGACTCCTCGTGCACACTTAGTTCAGCAGGGGTGGGCTTTCGGAGCTACAGTACGGCAAGTAGAACCCTGCCAGTGCTTTGCTGTCCCACACTGACGTGTTTTCAACAAAGGGGAAAGCAGCGTGTCCAGTCACTCACGTCCTGCTAAGGAAGGGGTTTTGTTTTAGAATGGAGCCGATGGGCTGCACCTGTTTCCTCCGAGCACCTGAGCAGGAAGGAACAGGTGTGTGGCCACGTCCCCCACTGCTCCAGCCAGTCCTGAGGTGGTGCTGAGGGAGGTGGGCTCCCAGTGGTCCAGAGGAAGAGCCAGCGTCTCCCGTAGCCAGGGCCCATCCACGGGGTCGCAGATCACCTGGTGGGTCCTCACTGTCTCCTGAACTGACGCTTCTCGTCTCTCTAGCACCGACCCGCTTGCTGCAAAGCTGCACAGCATCCTCACTGATGAGGCTTTTGAGTTTTACTGTAGCCAGTGCCACAAACAAATCAACCGCCTCGAGGATCTTTCCGCTCGTCTGAATGACCTTGAAAAGAATAGGTAACTGGCTAGTGCCTGGCCTTGCTGTTCGTCCAGCGGGAGGGACGCTCACCCCCTGCCCCGCATGCGCCAAGCCTGTGTCGGGTGCCCTCTGCCCCTGCTGTGTGCATGCCTCCGTCTGAGCCACTGCCGCCAACCCCGGGTGGAAACAGCCTTCACACGCTGTGGGTCCTGCATGGGGAAGTCCATGTGAGGCAAAGTCTGCGCCTAGAAAGAGCAGCCTTCCTCATTTTACTAAAGGAGTCACATGAGAGGGTTTTGTGAAATGTAAAGTAAGCTTCGTCTTTAAAAACAGATCTGGAGGGGCATCTGTGTGGCTCTGTCCCTTGGGCCTCTGACTGCTGATTTTGGTTCAGGTCGTAACCTCAGGGTTGTGGGATCAAGCCCCACGTCAGGCTCCACACTTGGCGTGGACTCTGCTTGGGATCCCTCCACACCCCCTCCTCATGATCTCTTGCTCTAAAAAACAAAAACAAAAAACAAAAAAAACCCACACATTTGTAAAGAGCTTCCAGGAGTCTGTTTAAATCAGGTGAGCCTTCCCTTGGACCTTTTTTTTTTAAGATTTTTTTTTTATTTCTAAGTATCCTCTGTCCCCAACATGGGGCTCAGATCCATAACCCCGAGATCAAGAGTCCTGTGCTCCACCGACTGAGCCGGCCAGGTGTCCCCGCACCCAGTTCTGTGAGGCCGCTTCAGACCCTGTTACCACGATACCCACCTTTACTACCCTGGGGCCTAGCATGTGCCTGCCACCCCTGGCCTTGGTCCCCGTCCTGTCCCTCGGTTCCTGTGTGCGTCCGTGTTTGCCTCCCTCTCCGTCCCCTGCACCAGCCTGCTCAGGCCAGAGCTCGGGGAGGAGACAGCCCTTTTGCTGGCTCCCCACGACTTGACAGTTGAAGAAAACGTGCTTGAGTAGCTTGTGCCTATGGGCATGTCCACTGAGCACGTGGTTAATGAAGCTTGTAGTGCAGGTAAGCCCCTGGGGGCCGTTGGTGGTTTCCCACAGCAGCACCCGCCCAGTGGACTGGGCGGGAAGGGGTGCTGTGGGCCCCAGGGCGGCTGTCTGCAGTGAGCTCTTGAAAGAAGGGGCCTCGGGCTGCTGCTGCTGGGAGGTAACGTGAGTCATGGTGGGAAGGAAGCCATCCTGGTCGGCAAGCTTGCAGGAGTAGTCCTCTAGAAACTGCTGCCTGGCCAAGCCAGGCCCTCCCAGTGGGTCCCCATGGCTGGCAGCCCTGTTGGACTGCTCACCTGCCTCTGGGTCCAACGCATCACATTCAGTATCTTCAACCTTTCTCTTTTTACTTTTTTTTTTTTTTTAAGATTTTATTTGAGGGTAAGAGAGCAAGCAAAAGAGCACGAACAGGGGAGGGGGCAGAGGTCGAGGGAGCAGGAGCCCAGTGGGGCTTGATCGTGACTCTGAGACTGTGACCCCAGCTGAAGGCACTTCACCGACAGGGCCCCCCAGGCGCCCCCAACCCGTTTTCTTATGTTCTGTGCAGCACCCACCGCACAGACTGGAATCCAGCAAATGCCCGGTCGAGTGCAGAGGGATCTTTGTGGCCAGTCGGACGCTTCAGAGCAGGGTCTGGGGGTAGGTCCCTGCAGTTCTGCCGAGAACCTAGCCTTCTAGGGAGACTGGGGGGAAATGTGGCCTTTACTGACTTCCAACAGCTGCTGGCCTCTGTCACAGGGAAAACCAGCCTTTCATCCTGTGTGCGTAGCTGGTGCCCAGAGCTCCAGGAAGGTCCCTCCACCTGGCTGGGGGTCACCTGTGCTCCCCGTGCAGAGGCTGCTGTCCTGCCTCCGTGGGTTCCAGGCCAGGAGTGCCATCTCTGTATTTGACAGTAAGCACGGAGACACGTATCTCATCTCTCATTATTTATGTATTCCTGAGACACAGAGAGAGGCAGAGACACAGGCAGAGGGAGAAGCAGGTTCCATGCAGGGAGCCCCACGCGGGACTCGATCCCAGGACCCCGGGGTCACACCCTGAGCTGAAGGCAGATGCTCCACCGCTGAGCTCCCCAGGGGTCCCTCATTCCTGGACACTTTAGAAGTGATCTTTTGCTGTGTTGACAGCCTGCTGCAGGACGGCCTCAGTCACCTCTGCTGGGCCTTTTGAGGGGAGCCTGGGGCACAGCTCAGTGTGGCTGGAAGTCCAGCCCCAGCCGTGCTCCAAGGAGGACCCTGTCGACATGGGCTCCTGTGCCGTTAACACTTGCTGTAATCACGACACAGCTGTCAGGAAATTTGTCCCAGACGCTAGGTCTTGCTAGTTGGTTCCCCTGGAGTTGCCACAGAATAGATGTATTGGGTCATAATTTGTGGATGGCAAAAGGTGATTCAGTCCCACCTGTATCTGGAAGTTTTGATGTTAAATCTATCTTCTCCCAGTGAACCTCAGAGCGTGCCTGTAGGGATCCTGCTTTCCAGGGACCCGGGAGCCTCCAGGAATACAAGTTGTTTTGTATAAATTAACAAGATTATTAAGAAATGAAGAGTAATAGGTCTGTTTTCAAATTATAAGCCCCCGAGGTGGCCTGGCCGGGCCGTCCGCACGGGGCCGACGTGCACCCCGAGTCTGTCCTGTCCTGGTAGGGCCAGGAGTCCCGGGATGCTAGGATGCACGGTGTGGTGTCACTCAGGGTTCTGCCAGGAGAGGGGAGCACACAGCAGTTTGAACCGGGGACCAAGCGATGAGGCGCGGTCCGCTCAGTGGAGGGAGCTCGCGACAACAGCAGCTTCAGGGAGCAGCCCACCGCCGGCACTCAGGGCAGGCCTGCCACGGACGCCCCTCGGCACCCCACCAGCGGGGCTTGGTGGGCGCCTCCCCTCCAGACCCTGAGGCAGTCTGCTCTCTGGCTGCAGGAGGCCCCCCAGGAGGGGTGTCCCAGAGGCACCCGTAGCCCAAGGCTCGCAGAGCCCTGAGAGCGCCGCTGCTGCCGCTGGGCAGGGGCGGGAGAGGGAGAGGGTCTGGAGTGAGAGGGCCCACATGTAGCTGAGGGCCCGTGGACACGGGGTCCCTGTGGCCCCCTTGTACCCAGAGAGCACGCAAGCGAGATCGGGAGGGGGCCTACATCCGATTCCAGGGAACAAGTAGGAGGGATGCGCCTGGAGGTGGGGCGACCTGAATGGGTAACTGAGGCAGCGCGTTCCTCCGGGGTAGCCCTCCGGGCTCGGGCCGGGGGAGTGGAGGCCCGTCGCGGTAAGGGACATGAGGGGCCGGCTTCCAGTGCTGGACGGGCTCGTGTCTTCTCGGGCCGAGGCCCGTAGCTTAGCAGTTGAGTTCAGAAATAAATCAAGGTAAGTTTGGCCTTTCTTGCCATTCCTGACGCTTCCATCAGCTGGATGACATGAGATTGACCGTATTTATTGCGCCAAAGTGGCCGCAGAACGGGCTTCCGAGTCACGGCCGGGGCGGGGTCCTGGACCCTGTTGGTCCGGTGCCTACGTTATGGCTGATGACGAGACCTCCCGTCGCCAGCAGGCCTGTACCTCTGGTCCGTGGGGCATCTGATGGCCAGCCATGGCGGGGAGGCGTTGGGCCCTGGCAGCCACTGGGCCCAGGCTGCGATCCGGTCGCGGCTCCATCTGGGGCTTCTGTGGGAGAGGCCTGGCCAAGGCCCTGGGAGCCCCGGGGCTGGCGCTCAGCTCACGCAGCCGACCTTGGGCCTGCTGGGAGAGCCCCCAGCCCGTATCTCTCCAGCCTGCTTCCTGTTTCCTCCCGTTTCTCCCTGTCTGTTCTGACACGATTTTCCTGTTTATTTTGATTTTACACAGTCCAGCGAAGCGGCTCTCCAGCAGGAAGGTGGCAAGGTAGGAGACCCCTGGCTGCTTTGAGACGTTCTCCTGAAACGGGTCACTGATCATAGCTTTTTAGAAACATGTTTGGAAAATACTCTTCTCCAAGGTATTGTTGTAAACCTGTGCAAGTCACTTCTCGTGCTCTGGGACTGAAAATAATTCTTGGGGGTGGGTTGTGACAAGAGTGACCGCTGCCGTGGGCAGACCGTGCCTCGTGCGGGGAGGTTTGTGCTGGAATCTCCCAGCTCACCAGGCCTGTGCTGCGAGGTCCAGGAGGGCACGGCAGCGTCCCCATGTGCGGCTGTCGATGAGCCCATGGCAGCGTGAGCGAGGGTCTCGGCGAGGCCCGGATATGGGTTCTGGCTTGCCCACCCCACCGGCACCACAGCAAGGAGAAGATGGCAGAGACATGAAGGACACACTTTGGTGGCCGTCCGTGCGGTGGGAGGTGGCGGCATGGCCGCGTTCCCTGCCCCTGCCTGGCTGGCTCAGCACAGGTCACACGGGCCGCGGTGCCAGTGCCCCCCATGGGACGCCACACAGTGCGCTCTCGTTTCTCAGGCCTCCGCTTCTAGAGTCAGATGGCTGCAGTACTGCTGCTTGCCCCCGCCAACTATCCCCCTGCCGGCCGTTCCTCCTTGGCTGTCTTTCCCCAGCCATCCCTCCCCTCCTGGCTGTGCCCCCGCTTGCCGGCCATCCCCCCCGGCTGGCTCTCCCCTGCCATCCCCCCTGTCCACCAGCTATCCCCCCCAGCCATCCCTCCTTGCCGTCACCCCCCCAGGCTTTCCCTCCCCTGCCATCCCCCCATCCACTGCCCGTCCTCCCCACACCATCCCCCACCAGCCGTCCCTCCCCTGCTGTTCTCCTGTCCACCAGCCATCCTCCCCCAGCTGTCCCTCCCCCGCTGTCCCCTCCAGCTGTCCCTCCTCCGCCGTCCCCCCCAGGTGTCCCTCTCCAGCCATCCCTCCCTGCCGTCACCCCCAGCCATACACCCCCCCCCCAGACCTCTGCCTTTTTCACAGCCACTCTGTGGTCCCAGGCAGGGGTCAGCCACAGCCCTGCCACCCCTCCCCGACGCCTCCTCTCTGTTGCGGGCGTGTGGACCTCCTGTGTTGCTCTTTCTGTATAGAGTCCTAGGGCTTAGGAGCCAGCAGAAGCAGAGGTGAAGGCCACCAGCCCCCCTGTGCACTTGTCCTCGCCCTCCCCTAGAAAGCGGGGCTCCCAGACTCCTAGGAACAGGGCGTTTGTTTCAACCACACACAGATCACCAGTCCTCCCTCTGCCTGCCGTGTTCCACCCCAGATGGCTACAGGGGCTGAAACCAAGGAAGGGAGTGCTCTCCCGCCGCCCCCTGGCCTGCGCTGCCTCAGCTCGGGCTCTGCCTGCCCGCTCCTTTGAAACCCCCTCTGAGAGCGTGATCTTCCCTTCGCAGACACCTGGTAGGAAAGCCCCGTCCGCAGGTGTTTGTAGTCCCTGTCCACAAACAGCCTGTTCTGCACTCTGCACGCAGTTGTTTGCTGCCTCTTTGTCCTTAAAACCAGCACTAGAGTTCTAGGGAAACTCAAAACAGCTGGTGCTTCCAGCTCAGTGTCTCAGACCTTTGCCTGCAGCCCTGTCGCCACATCGTGGGGTTTGGACCCACCAGCTCTGGCCTCTGCGACCGGGCTGGGGGCGTGACCCAGGTGCAAGTGGCTCTGGGGTCAGTGTGCGCGTGAGGACCTGGAGGTGCCAGCACAGAGCCGGCCTCAGGACAGGGAAGCGCCAGCAGGACCTCCACGGGGCAGCTGCCCGGGCACAGCGCAGGAGGCCCCCCTTGGGGTGTATCAGGGTGGATTTGCACAAACACCTCCCCAGCATGTGCCTAACGTGCTGCCATCTGCCTTCTGGGACCTCAGGACGGGTGACCCCAGGCTGTGGCTTCTCTGCAGGCTGGTCTCTGGGGCTGGGCTGGGCCGTTTCCTGCCCCAGCAGTGACATCAGGAGCTCTTGTTGGGGCCAAAGTCACAGGCGTTGAAAAGCAGTGCTGGACAGAACAGGATGACCTTTGGGCTCTGTGTCCCTCAGGGAGTCCGAGGACATCCACAGGAGGGTGCTCTGTCGCACCCAGGACATGTCAGGGGACTTGGGATCCCAGGGGCAAAGATGCCCTTCAAACAATTCTCAGAAAAACTTACGAAACACACAACGTCAGTGAACACCGAAAAGGAGAGAGAACTTGTGTGGTGATAACATGGAGACGTTCGGTATAACGTCTAATAGCATCTCATTGAATTCTTTTTTTTTTTTTTTAATTTTATTTATTTATGATAGTCATACAGAGAGAAAGAGAGAGAGGCAGAGACACAGGCAGAGGGAGAAGCAGGCTCCATGCACCGGGAGCCCGATGTGGGATTCGATCCTGGGTCTCCAGGATCGCGCCCTGGGCCAAAGGCAGGCGCCAAACCGTTGCGCCACCCAGGGATCCCATCTCATTGAATTCTTAGCCTGCGTTTCGACCTTGACGGGAGCTGTTCACACACATCCTCGCTTATAGCTCATCGTGGCTTGTGATCCCCACTTCATAGGCGAGTGAGGCTCAGGGAGGGTCGGTGGCTTTCTCAAGGCCACGCAGCTCTGAACATCAGGCTGCCGAGTTCAGGGCCCGGTCAGCACAGGGGACACGCCGCAGGCACTCTGCAAACGCCCTGAGGTGTTTACGTGCAGGGACATTAGAGCTGATACACTGTCTCAGCAGCCAACAGGACTGTCCTTAGAGTGACTGCAAACGTGTTTGCTGAGCATCTGCCAGGGTGCCGGTGGCTGAGGAGCGAGGGCAGGAGTTCTGAGGGTGCGGGGGTCCACACAGGCCCCCGGGGTGCCTGGGCCGCACAGCCCCTGGCCCGGCCCCCAGCGCTGCCCCTGGAGCCTGCTGCCACAGGGGAGCGTGCTGTCTCTGCCGCTCCCCGAGCTCCACCCCAGGGGACACCCCCACTCCCTCCCTGTGGCTGCCACAAATGAAGTAGCAAGAGCACATTTGGGGACGCTGTGTGTGCAGGTCATGGTCCTGAAGTCCTGTTTCCGGGGCCCATGGTGGAAGGTGAGATAATTTCACATCGGAGCAAGGAGTGACGTCGTGTTTTATGACCCAAGGACAAAGTACCCTCACCCATTAACTGCCAGGGAAGGAGTCCAGGGGGTCAGGTTCCAAAGAGCAGCGGGGTTCTCTGTGGCACTTGGGTCACAGTGTCCTGCCGGGACCGTTTGGTGGAGGCTGGGGCCCGGGGCTGCCCGGGTCTGGTTCTCACATCAGCCTGCAAACTGGAAACGCTCATGTTGACAGAACCCCTGACCCTTCCCCTTTGTGTACTGCTTAAGGGCCTCGTCTGGACTGTCCTGTTGTGTCTTCTCCACAGGCACTTGCACCATTCGGGGGCCCTGACCATGGAGTCCCTGCAGGACCCTGCCCCAGACCCCGTGGAGGGGATGGAGGAGGACATTGCTGACAAGGTAGGGCCTGGGCTGTGGCCTGGGGGACGGGGGACAGGGCTGGCTGCAGGGCTGACGGGGGTGGTGCTGCCACCAGGAGCTGATTACATTCTTCACCAGCCCTCACGTCATCCAGCAGGTGTCCTCAGGGCCCCGGGGCTGGGGGTGCAAGGGGAGAGGTCGCTCATACCCCGTATTCGTCTGTGGGCCCATCAGTGCCCTGGCCCTGGAGGCAGGATGTGAGGGTGCTCTGGGTTCAGGGTGCTGACCACAGAGCCAGTGGGGCTGGGTTCCCCTGGCGGCCTTGCTGTGGAAGGGGTGTGACAGCACACAGCCACCTCCTCCCGTCCCCCCATGTGCTCCTCCTCCCATCCCTCCCGTCCCCCCCTCGTGCTCCTCCTGCCTCTCATCCCCCCCACATGCTCCTCTTGACTCCCGTTCCCCCCACATGCTTCTCCTACCATCCGTCTCATCCCCACCACGTGCTCCTCCTGCCTCTCGTTCCCCGCACAAGCTCCTCCTGCCATCCCTCCCATCCCCCCCACGTGCTCCCTCCCGTCCCTCCTGTCCCCCCAGCACTCCTCCTCCTTCCCTCTGTCCCCCCACATGCTCCTCCTCCGTGATTGAGATGGGCCTGCTCCAGCGCAGTGGACACGGCCTCCTGAACAGTTGGCTGGGGATGCAGGCTGTCTTGCCTCCTGGTTTTGACACCCCTGTGTCACTCCCAAGGTTGTGTTCCTGGAGAAGCGGGTGTCGGAGCTGGAGAAGGACACAGCTGCCAACGGGGAGCAGCACAGCCGCCTGAGGCAGGAGAACCTGCAGCTGGTGCACAGGTGAGGGGGGCTCTGGTCCTGGTTGCCTGTCGGTGAGGCCCCACCTCGCAGCCTCGGCCACTGCTCTGGAGTGGTCTCCTCATCAGCTGCTGGGAGCCAGGTCAGGGGCCAGTGCCCGGGGCCTCCTGAGCAGGGTTCCCGCACGTTGCACTCTCTCCTGGCACCTGTCAGGCCCCGGAGGAAGGCGCGAGGGGAGGCACTACCTCCCCTCTCAGGAGCGGTGGGGCCAGCACCCCTGCCACCCACACCAAGCGCCAGGTAGAGGCTGGCCTTCGATGGAGGCAGAGGCCACGTGGGGAGGCCTGCTTGTGTCCCCGATTCTGAGAAGCCTTCCTGACCCTGTGCTGGAGGCAGTCTTGTTACTCTGGACGACTGCTGTGCTCGAGTCACCCGCATCATCCCCATCCCCTCCCATGTGTCCTGGGAGGCAGATGCCCCTGCTGCCCCCAGCTTGCAGGCGAGGGCACCGAGGCCCAGGTGAACTGGGGGCTGGACCCCCCTGGGAGCAGGCAGGTTCTCGCAGGTACTTAGCGGAGGTGAGGAGACCGGGAAGCGCTGACGGAGAGGACACACCGTGTGGGCCAGTGGGGCAGCACGCACTGAGGTGGACAGCGCATCACGGAGGCAGTGGTGTGACCTCCCCTGCCGGCACTTTGTGTTGTGTAACCAGTTGTGCCATGCAGCCTATGAGCCTGGCTCAGGAGCGTGTTCTCTGGGCGGGCCCGGCGGGGCCTAGGTGCCAGGGGGACAGTCTTCTGGGGCCAAGATGGTGGTGACGCCCACAGGGGCATGAAGGAGGCCCCGCCAGACACTGTGACCTCAGGGAAAGGCCCGCCCCCCCGCAGCCTCCGTGCGCTCGCTCAGCGCTGACTTGGCAGGTGGACACAGGCCGTGATGCCCTCGCATGGCTCCTGCAGGGGATGCTTGCATCCCGAGTGCCACTGACCTTCCCGACCCGGCCTCCAGTGTGGGGCAGGCAGGCTGCTCTCTGGATGCAGAGTAGAACAAGTCGTCATGAGGTGCCACCCGGGTGTCACTTGCACGGTAGGAGCAGGTCCTCTGTGCCGTCCGGATCCTGGGCCAGCCGGCTGCCCCCATCTGGGCTCTCACAGCACGGCTGGCTACTCTGTGGCTGGGCTGTGGCGCTGCGCCTAGGCTATGCCACATCTCCAGAGACGTTCGCTCTCCCTCTGTGTCCACATCCAGGGAAACCTGGATGGGCCGCCCTGTCGTTTCTCCCGCTGCCTGGGGAGGCACCGTCTGTCTGATGGCACACACCAGTTATCCATGTATGGACTGGGAAGTCCACGCTCTCCGGCCCAGGGCGTGCGCGGCTCAGGCTGTGTCCTGAGCTCTCCTAAGGACAGCAGGTTCTGCTGCTTCTTGACAGTTCCTGGTTTTCACATTGTTGCCAGCCTGCTGCATGGCTGCTGCCCCTCTCCCCGCACCCCAGATCCCATGCAGGCTCTCGTGCTTGGCTTTTTTTTTTTTTTAAGATTTACTTATGGGGCTCCCAATGGCTCAGTAGGTTAAGTGTCTGCCTTCAGCTCAGGTCATGATCTCCAGGTCCTGGGATTGAGCTGCAAGTCAGGCTCCCTGCTCTGCTTCTCCCCTTCCCTTTGACCCTCCCCTCTGCACGTGCGTGCACACTCTCTTTCAAATAAAGAAATAACATCTTTTTAAAAATTTATTTCAGAGAGAGAACATGTGTACACATGTGTGAGTTGGGGGGGGCAGAGAGAGAATCTCAAGCAGACTCCTTGCAGAGCAGGGAGCCCACTATGGGCCCTGATCTCATGACCCTGGCTGGGATCATGACCTGAGCCAAAACTAAGGGTGGACACAACCAGCTGAGCCACCCAGGTTTCCCTCATGCTTGGTTTCTTGCTTTCTGGATCCCATGTTTTCTTCTTCTCGTGCTCATTGGTTGTCTGCAGAGGACATCCTGGATGGTTGCGGGGGGTTGGGGGGTGCACAGGAGCAGGCTCTTGAGGCCTTGTGTGCCTGGGGTGTGTTGTGCAGTGATCGTGTGGCCGGGTCTGGAACTATAGCCGGAAGCAGGGCTCCCAGGAACCTGGCAGCCGGGCTCTGCTGCCCTCTGTGGGGTCTGAGTTCTCCCCCTGAACGCCGGAGGATCTCGTTTCCTGTGCTGGCATGTGGGTTCCAATGTTTTCATCTCAAAGATATCCCTCAGCTTCAGGAAGGTTTTTATTTTTTGTTAATCTATTTTAAGTTTTATTTATTTATTCATGAGAGACACACAGGGAGAGGCAGAGACACAGGCAGAGGGAGAAGCAGGCTCTGTGCAGGGGACGGATGCAGGACTCGATCCTGGGACCCCGGGTCATGCCCTGAGTCCATGGCAGATGCTCAAACACTGGGCCACCCAGGCGCCCAGGGGAAGGTTTTCAGAATGATTTCTCTATACTTTATTTTGCTTTATTTCCTTATTTGTCTGAACTTTTGTTCATCAAATGTGTTAGACCTTCTGGGACTTTCTTCTCCTTTTCATTACTTCCCCGTTCTTTAAGGTGGTCATGGAGCTTGATCTCAGAATCCGAGCTTAGCTCAAGAGTCGGACGCTGAATCCCGGAGCTGCCCAGGCACCCCATGTTTCTCTTTTTAAAAATATAATATCCTCTGTTTTCTCCTTCAACTCTCCTACTGAACTTAAAATTTTTTTCTTCTCAAATTGTCAATTTCTAAGAATTAGTTTCTAAATGTCCTCCTGATGTGCTGCTCCTGTTGCCTGGAGTGGTATCCACTGAGCTGTGAATTGCAAGGCCTTTCTCCTCCACGAGGTCCTCCTCTGTGTTTGCTTTGGCTGCATTGCGTCAACACGCTTCCCATGGAGCTCCATTCGCTCTCAGGTGTGACGCACCAAAAAGAGGTTGGGAAGCCTTATGTGCGCGCGCAGCTTGGGGCCAGGGCGTGGGCTCCGTGGGCAGGGCCTGGAGCCCTTGTCTTCGGGATGGTCAGCCCTTGTGTCCCACAGCTGGGCGTGGTGGGCAGGGGCAGGGCCCCGGTGTGAACATTTCCTCTGTCCTCATGTTCTTGCAAACTCCTGCCCTCGCCTCTGCTGTGGTGACCTGGCTGCTCAGCCTGCAGTGTCGGTGCAAGGTGCTACCGGGGGTGGGCACCTGGGAGGGCTCCTGTCCACGCACTGGGACGGGGGTGAACTGCCTGAGAGCGATGGAGACCGTCCCCGCTGTCGGGACATTGCCAGGGTTCTGAGGCCCTGGGTGCGGGTATGGGAAGCAGGGGCCGTCTGGGGGGCACACGCTCTGTTTCAGAACATCCCCGACCACAGCTGTGGGTGGGAGTCTCCCCGGCTCTGCCGCCCCGCCTCCAGGTGGGCACAGGCAGGCAGAGCAGAAGGCCTCTTACCCCCCCTTCACCTTCACAGAGCCAATGCCCTTGAGGAGCAGCTGAAGGAGCAGGAGCTGCGAGCCTGTGAGATGGCGCTCGAGGAGGCGCGGAGGCACCGAGAACTGGTGTGCAAGATGGAACGGGAGCGGAGCATTGAGGTGGAGAGCCTACAGGCCAGGTGGGGCGCTCCCCCCTCCCCTCTCCCGGGGCTGGCCTGGCTGAGGGCTGCGGGGGATGGAGCAGGGTTAGGGGAAAGGGGAGGGGAAAGCCCCTTGAGGAAAGCTGTCACACCACTCCAGATGCGAGTGCTCAGACCCCGCGCTGCCGTCCTCCTGGCCAGAGCACCAGCCCTTTCTGGGACTTGACGGAAGTGCCTTCCTGCTCCTCTGGAGTTAAGCCTTTGAAAAGTCAGGAAGGGGGATGCATGGCCTGCACAGACATCAGGCCTGCACACGACATCAGTTAAAGCTCGAGAGCAAGGGCAGCCCCCGCACGGGGTCCAGGCTGGAGGGACGACACCTGTGTACAGCGGGGCCAGCGAGCAGAGCTCTGAGAGTGTTGCTGAGAGAGAACCTGCATGTGTTGGCAGACAGGTGAAGAGGCTCCTGAGAGCCCACCTGAGAGCCCCCCAGAGCTCCTCAGGGTGGGGGGGGGCATTTCATAGGGCTTGTGCGCTGAGCCAGAGCCGCTTTCAGAACTTGTGAGAGGACTCCAAGTCTTGTGGCTCCAGCCCTCTCCAGCTCCTGGGGCTGGGGCACGTTGTCATTACCAGAGAAGAGCTCGGTGCATTTTGCAGAGTGCGGCCGTGGAAGGGGCTGCACGTGGAGCCGTGCAGCCTTCCGTGCGTGCAGACGGAGTGGGGTGCTGCTCGGGGCCAGCGAGGCCTGGGCAGCTGGCTGACCTTGTTCCTGGGCCTCAGCGGTGTGGTTCAGTGTTCCTCCCCTGGGGCTCTGCACAGGATAGCACCTGCCAGGTGTGACGTAGACCAGGTGTCCTGACACCCTGGGGGAACCAGGCAGGACTCTGTGTCACTGCTTCAGAGCAGTCCTGCCGCCTACTCTGCGCCTGGGTCCAGTCAGCCTCCTGCACTTCCTAGGGGCTGGAGGGGGGCAGATCAGGGCCCTGAGATCAGCCCAGCCCAGAGGCAGCTCCGGTGTGGCCTCAGCCCACGGTGGTCAGTACAGGGGGCTGCAGGAGGCACCACGATGGTGAGGACTGGAAAGGAGAGAGGCCGAGTCTGTGGCTGCCGCAGGAGAGAAGCCAGCGGAGCCTGCAGCATGTCCTAGCGTCAGAACATAGGGGAAGTGCTCAAACATAACCACACGGTGATGGGCTGCTCCCAGGGCTCCTGGTGGTCAAAGCCGGGACACTTGGAGTATCACACTGATGATAATACTGTTGGACCATAACCCGACGTGTAAGGAAAGGTGAGGACTGAGGAAGAAGCGGAGGGAGCGCACAAGGTCTCCCTACAGAGGAATCCCAGATGATGACCCAGGCGCACGCTGGGCCCAGTGACCCGCCGGGAGGAGACACCTGCAGACGCACCTCACCGGGTGACCCAGCTCGGCATCACCCGTGGAGTGGTGTGGACCCAGGCGCCCGATCTGGTGACAAGGGCACCTCCCCTCTGTGACCGTCCCGTCACGAGACACACCAGACACGCCCGGGGTGAGGGGCGTCGTACCAAATACGGGACCAGAACTGATCAAACCGTCAGGGTCCTGAAAAGCCAGGGGAGTCCTGCAGACCGCCAGCGACCAGGGGGCGCAGGAGACCAGGCGGCTGAGGGCAGTGTGGCCCTGGGGGGCCCTGGGATGGGAAATAAAGGGAGACTATGGTGTGGTGACTAGTATGTCCTGGGGTGGCCGAGGGCTATGGCGAGGGCACTGCGGCGATGAGCACGTGCCATGTGGGAAGCTGTAAGGGGCTGGGGTTGTGTTTACGGTTTTATAAACCCAGAAGTATCCCCATGCCCAGAGTATGTTTAATCACCGTCCTGGCTTACGGAAGAGCTGGGCCCTCGGGTGCCCGAGTGGTGCATAAGGGCTGGGGCGTGTTGGGGAGCCTGTCTGTGTTCCCAGTGGCTCCCAGCAGGGCTGCCGAGACCGTGGGCTCCCACCCTCAAGGAGACACGTTTCTTGGGTGTGAGGTCGCAGCCTCACTGTTGTGTCTCAGGTTGCAGCAGCTGGACGAGGAGAACGGGGAGCTGAGGTCCTGCACGCCCTGCCTGAAGGCTAACATCGAGCGCCTGGAGGAGGTGAGCAGTCAGCTGGGAGCACTGTGCACATGGGGCCCAGCCCCCAGCACGCGGCCTGAGGTCAGCCGGGCCAGCTGCAGGGCAGCCCCCCAGCCAGGGCTATGACCACAGGCCCAGAGGATGTGCTGCTCCGTAGAGCAAGCTGATGATGCTGGCGGGGACAGGCACAGCCTGGGCCTGGCCATCACTTTGCTGGAAGGTGTTGGTCCCTGCTTGGTGTCCCATCTTTCCCACGGACACGGGACCCGTGGGTGCAGAGATTCAGTTGAGAGGAACCTGCAGTCCGATTCCAGGCTGATGGCCTTGAGGGCCCGACTTTAGCTGGACCCTCGTGCCCTGTCCTGCAGGTGTTCACTCGAGAGGCCTTGCTCCCCCAGCCTCCCCTCCCTGCCAGGACATCCAAGACCACATGGGCTCTGGCTCACATGCACAGTTTCTGCGCAGTGACCATGGGTCAGATCCTGGTCTTGCGTGGGTCGTCCCTGCCCTGCCTCCCCTGAGAAGCTGCCCCTGTGGCCTGTGCAGCCACCCTACACCAAGAGCTCCCCAGGCCCACCTGTGTGCTTGCTGTGTGCACCTCAGCCATGCTGGGGTGGCTCGCACGCACCCTGCATGGCCTGAGCCCGCTCAGGAAAGCTCCGTGGACAGGGCAGCAGGCAGGCATGTTGGCAGCCAGTACCCTACTTTCACAGGAGAAGCAGAAGTTGCTGGATGAGATTGAAGAGTTGTCCCTGCGGCTCAGTGATGAGCAAGAGAACAGGAGGAAGCTGGGGGACAGGTTGAGTCACGAGAGGCACCAGTTCCAGAGGGACAAGGAGGCCACCCAGGAGGTGAGCATGGTGCGCCCATGTCCTGAGACCTGAGGCTGGTAACTGCGTCGTGCTGGGCAGGGGTGCTGGGCGTGAGGTGTTTAGGGAGGGTGGGCTTGTCATCTGCTTGGGACTGGCCTGGAAGCCGAGGGCGGGGTGCCGGGAGCCCTGCTCACCCCGTGGTTGTCCACAGCTGATTGAGGACCTACGCAGGCAGCTGGAGCACCTGCAGCTTTTCAAGCTGGAGGCCGAGCAGAGGAGGGGCCGGGGCAGCAGCGTGGGCCTGCAGGAGTACAACAGCCGCACCCGTGAGAGTGAGCTGGAGCAGGAGGTCCGCAGGCTGAAGCAGGTGTGGGCAGACTCACCCTGCACCCCTGCAGGAGGGGCGGGGGCGTGCGGGGGCGGGTCTGGAGCCACAAGCTGCTGCCGGGACCAGTGCTGTGCGGGCTCAGCCAGGAATGACGCTGCTGTCCTGTCCCTGACCCAGGACAACCGGAACCTGAAGGAGCAGAATGATGAGCTCAACGGGCAGATCATCAACCTGAGCATCCAGGGCGCCAAGAACCTCTTCTCCACGTCCTTCTCGGAGTCCCTGGCTGCGGAGATCAGCTCTGTCTCCCGAGATGAGGTAAGGCCCGTGCAGGCTCAGCACCCCGACGCGCCACAGTCTGTGCACCGGCCCGGCACTGACCACTGCTCTTCCCGTAGCTCATGGACGCAATTCAGAAGCAGGAGGAGATAAACTTCCGCCTGCAGGACTACATTGACCGCATCATCGTGGCCATCATGGAGACCAACCCATCCATCCTGGAGGTTAAATAGAGGCAGGAAGGCCCAGCCGGTGGGCCCAGCACCCCATCCGCACCCAAGAGATGGCCACAGTGTGTGCACAGCTGAGACCAGCGGCTGGGCTGGGGTGCATTGACAGGTCTGCAGAGAGAGAACAGTGGGAGCCCTGGGATCGGGGCCCACGCAGGAGAGGGGGGGAATGGGCCTACTGTCCGCAGAGATGCAGACACCACATCTCAGGCTCAGGCGAGCCCTTCTGCGAGCTCCCGCCCATGTGGAGACTCCCTGCCGCCCTGCCCATCAGGGAGGAGAGGAAGGCTACGTCCCCGCGGTGCGCTGCCCTGTGCCTCACCTGGACGTCACAGGGGCCCCAGGACCCTCTCCCCACAGGCAGTGCTGTGGGGAGTACAGGCGGGTGAGGCAGTGCGCACCAGGGTCCGCTAGGAGCCGCAGGACCCGTCAGCTGCTCAGGCCACGAGCTGCCAGGGGCACTGTGGTCCAGCTTCAGACCCAGGGACCTCCAGGCCACGCAGCTGTTCCCACGGCCCAGACCCCTGCTGCACTAACCCCCCTGGGGGCCGGGGCAGGAACCTCCGCTCTGAGTCAGGACTTGGGAGTCGCTCCATGTGGAGTGTGCTCTCGGGACACGGGGTGTGGTGTGGGTGGAGAGTGTCTTGGTGAGAAACGGCGCCCCCGTGGCCGTGGCCGTGGCCACCCCGGGTGAGGTCCCGATCCCCAGGCCAGAGGCCCAGTGTCTGGAAGCAGCTTCCTCTGGGAGTTGGAAGCCACTGATGTGGCCATCCTTCCCCGAGCCACGTTCTGTGGGAGGCCGGGCGGTACCAGTTGTCAGGAGCAGAGAATAGCCCCCCGGCAACGTGGGGCTTCCTTCGAGGAAGCTGTTGCCTGGCCCTGGTTCACCCCTGCCAGGCTCTGCCCACCGTGGGGGCTGCTGGGCCTGCCCCCACCCTGAGCCTGAGCGCGGGCCAAGAGCCCCTGAGTGCTCCCGGGTGGGTCAAGACCCTGCACACAGGCTGGCCATGCTGTGTGCGAGGGCGTGTGTGAGGCGTGTGTGTGCGTGTGTGTGCGTGTGTGTGGGCGTGTGTGCCCCCTGCATCCTCCATCCTCCCTGTGGCCCACATTCTACACTAAGATTTAAGACGTTGCCTCGTATTGTACATTTTGGGGAAAGCCTTGGGTGTAAATCAGTGTAAACTTGCAGGAGAGATTTTTCTATCATGTAGAGTAGGTATTTTTTATAGATTGAAGGTTGATCAATTTTTTAATACTTCCAAGAGAGAAAACTATCTGTGTATACACATAAAATATATATATGTATGATAATAAATACTGGAACTCTGCTTTCCGTGCCCAGCCCTGTCCCGCTGACGCCGACGCCGGTCTGTTTCTGTCCGTCACTCAGCGGCCCTGTAACCATAACCGTAACCGTAACCGTAAAGCAGAGTTGCCGGGAGGTGTTCCGCACAGAAGCCCCGGCCTCCCTTTGCACAGTGACCCTGTCTCCTTCCCCGGGGGGAAGGACTCTTGAGGCAGAGCAGTGGTGGTCTGTGTGCTCGGGGACAAGGCCATGATAGTCTCCTGAGGATTAGAGCTGCCTGTGCACAGAGGTCCGATGGCCCCCCAGGGAGGGGTGTGAGGCGCTCTGGCTGCAGGAGAGCCCTCCTGGAAGCCCCAGGGTGCCACCTCCAGGCTGCACACCGGCAGAGCTCAGCTGAGGGGCCCTCCTGGGGTGTGGGGGCCGTGGGGGCGCATCACAGGCCGGGACGTGTAACCAGGGATCAGGGCCTGTGGGTCATGCAGATCACCCCCACCAGAACCATGCACCCCAACAGGATTTGGCTCCAGGATCAGGAAGGTAGGCTGGGCGGCCAGGCTGGGGAGGTGAGCCCAGGTACCACCGTCATCATAGGGAAGACGATGAGAAGGTTCTGGGGGTGAGTAGGCAAGGCTGATTGGAAGTGGGAGTTGTTAGCCCGAGGCCCAGGCATCCACAGAAGCGGCCAGCGTGCATTTACCACCTTGCTCACGCTGAGCTACCTGTGTGTTGGACACAGATGGACCAACGGAGGCCTGGGGGAGGCCGAAGACCCCACCCCCAACCCAGCAGGGCCCTGAAGGGGCTTGAGCCCAGGTGTGCTGGTCAACGACCTGAGAGCAGTGGTGAATAGACACAGCCTGGCTGGCGGTGAGCAGGGATCCCAGGACTCCAGAGGGTCCCCAAGGTCAGGCCTGGGAGACCTGGATGCTCTGTGGGGTGGCAGTGAGGGGGAACCTGGGGGGCTGTTGGGGTGTGGACACGTCCAAGGCCAAGACCCTGCCCAGAGCCACTTCCCTGCTAGTTTTCCAGGGTCTGGGGTGAGTGCTACTGCAGGTCCCACCGGTGGTCCTAGTGCCCAGAGCGGACAGTTCCCTATGCAGGCGGTGCGATGGGCTCCCATTGCCAAGCCGGTCAGTGGGACTTGTGCCCTGGTGCCCACAGGTGGCCCAGCAGAACTGGGGGCTGGGGACAGATGGCACTGTTGAGGCCTTGGCTGCAGGCCCCAACCCCAGGATCAGGTCGGTGGGGGTCCAGGAGAGCCCTGTCCCCAGCCTGACGCCTTGGGTGACCCCGGCCCTCTGCCTACCCTGTGCGTCTGGAGCCCGCAGATGGAGAAGCTGGAAGCGGGGAGGACGCCTGGCTCCATCAGGTGTTTTGTTTATGCTCTTAAACCCATAGGGGCCTGTGCACGGTCTGGCCTCTGGCCTCCTGGCCGCCCAGGCCTGGCCCCTGCCCTGGGCTTCCCAGCCTCCCCGGACCCCGGGGACAGGGTGGGGCCGCAGAACACTTGGTGGAACTCCACCGGAAATGCAAACAGCAGTGCCCACTACCAGCCAGGAAGCCCCCCGCCCTCTACCCTAACCCTGAAGTGCCCCGGTCTGTCTCAGATCACCCCTTGTTGGTAGGGAACCGCTTGACCTTCCAGGTCTTGGCTCTTGGCGTGTGGGTGTTTGACGTCCTGGGTCCTCCAGCCGTCCGTTAGTGCTGAAGGGAGGGCGCCCCGAAGGGAGGGCGCCTCGCGTGTTCCCAGCCTGGCTGCCCCAGCACTGCCCCTCCACCTGCTGGCAGTTCAGAGGCCGGGAGCTGCAGGCCCCGGGAAGGGCCCTTCCTGGTCACTGGCCGTGGGCGCTTTGCAGAGTGGGCACTGAGGGGTCGCCTGAAAGCTGGCACGAGAACAGGTCACGCACCTCAGCACAGTGTCCTGCACCGGCCTCCCGTGGCTCAGCATGCGTGTCCCACTGCGGAGGGTCCCTGTGCCCAGATGCCACCAGAATCTCCACTACGTGAGGCCCTTGGGGTGTCTCGCTCACCGTTGCGTGCCAACGCCTGTAGCAGCACAGGCACCCACAGGATTAGCACAGGGGCACTCGCCCGATGCTTCCAGCAGCCACGCGGCTGTGCCCCCAGCTCCCGGCCTCGGACAGGGTCGCGGAGCAGCTCGCCGGAGACCGCCTCCGTGCTGGCTGGGCTCCCCGTCTCTGAAACACTGCGAGAGGCCTGGTTCAGGGCCAGCAGCTTCTGTGGGGGGCCACGTGCCCGTGGGCGCCGGTGCACACAGCCACCCCAGCCAGTGTCGGGAAGGGGAGTGCAGTCCCTGAGCACCCCCGGTTAGGCCCTCGACCGTGCCCTCGTGGGGTGCCGCAGCCACAGGCAGCGGGGAGGGGGAGGCAGCCAGGGGCGCTCCGGGCGGCGGCCTTCCTGGGCCCTCGGCCGCAGCCCCGTGTCCCACCTCCGGCACCCCCGGCCTGCAGGCACAGGGGCTCCCGCACGACCAGTGCCCCGGCTCCCCCGCTCCCCCGCTCCCCCGCCCTGGGCTCTGCCCCCGCGCCGCCCGAGGATGCTTGGCGGGACTGGCCGGACCTGGAGGGCCTGGGGGGGCTCCGGGGCCGCCGCGAGGAGACACCCCGGCAAGGCCGCTGCCCGGGGCGTGGCCTCCCGCTGGGCCCCGGGCTCGGCGCTCGTGTTTTAAAAAAAGAAAAAAGGCTTTTTTTTTTTTTTTTTGAAAAGCATGTTTTAAATAAAGACAGAGCTAGGGCTCTCGGTGTCTTTTTTTTTCTTTTAAATATTCACTTAAGTATTTGAGCTAGGAGAGTACAGGCGGGGGCGGGGGCGGGGGCGGGGGCGGGGGGGCGGGCCCCGGCGTCACGCCGAGCCGCGGCCGACGCTCCGCCCCTGCGCCCCCGCGTCGCGGCCCCTCCCTTCCCGGGAAGCCGAGGCCACGGGGTCACGTGACCGAGTCACGCAGCAAGGCCCGAGGCCGGGTGTCCGCCCAGGTCGCCCCCCGAGCCCGGGGCGCTAGCGGGGGGAGGCGGGGGTCGGCGACCCGGGAGGGTACCCGTGCAGGCGACCGCAGCCGCCCGCCGCCGGCAAGGCGCAGCCGGAAGCGCAGGGGCGGGGCCGTGCGGGAGCCCCGCCCCTTCCCCGCGCACGGCATTCTGGGAGTCGTAGTCCCAGTCCCTTCCGGGAGCTTCCCTTCCGCCAGTCCGAGAGGGACTGGACACGCCGTGCCGTCCGGAGCGCGGAGCTCGGTCACGTCCCGCGGTGCTGGCGGGCGGGGTGGCCCGAGAAGTCGGCGGGCGCCCGTCGGCCCGCCGCCGAGGACTACGACTCCCGGTTCGCACCGCGCGCCGGGCACCGCCCCGAGCTTCCGGCCTGGCGGCGCCGCGCGGCCCTCTGGGAGCGGTAGTCCGCGCGCGCGATTCACAGCGCCCAGTGCGCCCCGGGCGCGCCGTAGCCGCGGGGCCGCGACCGGGCGCTACGCTACGGAGGCGGCGCAGGGCGCGCGGCGGGCGGGGCGAGCGGGGCGGCTCCGCCACTCGGCGCGGGAGGTCGGCGGCACAAGTTGCTGCTGGGCCGGCGCAGGCGAGCGGGCCGGGCCGCGGGGACGAGGCGGCGCCGCCAGGCCGCGGAGGTGAGTCTGGGCGGGTGGGCTGCGCGGGGGCGCTGCGGGCTGCGGGCACCCCGGCCCCGGGCGCCCCGAGCCCCCGGCAGGCCCCGCGGCCGCTGTGCCGCGCTCCCGACTCCCCCCCTCGGACCCGGGCCCCGTCCCCGCCGCGTGTGCAGCCCCGAGCGGCCTCCGCGCCGACCGGCTGGGCCTCGGCTCTGCGGCCGTTGGGGCACCGGGGGACGAGGGGACGGGGGCCGCCTGCTGCCTCCACGGAGGGCGCCTGGCGGGCAGAGGCGCGGAGGGGCAGCCCGGGCTGCGGGGTCGCTGCTGCAGCTGCGGCGGGGCCTGGGGGCGCCCGCGCGAGGCTCAGGGCCCGGGTCAGAGCCCCAGGTCACGGCAGGCGCCCCTGGCTCCAGCGGGCTCCCCAGCAGCCTGGGCCCCGGTCGGCCGAGCACGGGCCTGCTGGCTTCCAGCCCCTGACCGAGCTGGGAGGAGGCCGCGGGGGTGAGACCGGGCTGCCTCCAGCTGGGTCCGGCCTGCCCGGCCCTACCCTGGCCCTACCCTGGCCCGTGCGCCCTGACAGCAGCCCAGGGAAGGGTCAGACAGCCAGGTCAGGGCCGACGGGGCAGGGGCAGGGCCTGGGGCTGCAGGAGGGCAGAGCAGTGTCCTGGCCCACGCACACGCCCAGGAGGGTCCCCGGGGACGTCGGCGACACCATCCCTCCCGCAAGGCCTGGCCTGGGCACCGGGGTGGACGTGCAGGTGCTGCGTCCCGGTCCCGCTGTCACACTTGGGCAGCTCCCCTGCGATGGAGTGGGCTTCGTCCGCACCTCCCGGCGGCCAGGCCACGGGACGGGCGTGGACGGCGCTGCAGGGCAGGAGGAGAGTGTGTCTGCGAGGCGTGTGTGCCAGGCGTTGGCCGCAGCTTCCTGCTCCCACGCCACCGTGGCCCAAACCTGAGGCCGGACTTCCTCCTCGCACGCCGGCGGCCCCCGGCATCCCAGCTTCCCCTACAAGTCGCCCTTTGGAATCAGATTCATCTTGGAAGCCCAGGGCCGCCTGCCCTGTGTCCATTTAACAGGAGGGGTGGCGCGTGTTGCAGCCCTGCCATCCCGGAGACGTGGCTGCAGAGGCCTGAGTCCCAGGGCCCGGGCCGCACGGCTTCCCAGCCACCGCCTTCCTCCCTTGGGGTGAGCTGAAGGCTCGGAGGCCCCTGCCCCCCTGAGGCTGTACTGCTGCTGAGGCCGGAGGTTGCCAGGCTGCCCGGGCCAAGGTTGCATCTGCCACCGGCAAACACAGAAGTGCTCGACGTGAGAACGCATCCGGCACCTATTGTTTCTCCGTAGAAGATATTATGTGACATTAAACAGTATCAAATTCGTGAAGTCAGAAACCGAAATCCAGAGAATGTCCCTGTTCCTCCTCAAATGCTGTTTTGAAGAATATTAATTTTCTGTGTGGTGCACAAAGTGACACATGACTCTGCAGACACTTAAGGACACGCAGCGACCCGGCCCCCTTCCATGTGGGCAGCCTGGGCCCCTAGTGTGCATCCGGTTCAGGGGCTCGTACCCCCCCCCGCCCCCCCGCCCCGGGAAGCAGGTGCCTCGGGATGTACCGCAGACCCTGCCCATCCCCTGCTGGTTGTTTCCCAGCTGCATCAGGAGGTGTCCGGAGGCGCCCCCAGGTGCCCAGCTGCACAGCGAGGAGCCCCAACTGCTGTCCTGGCACTGGCTGCCCGGACCTGTGAGGACGTCGGTCCCTGGCACGGGGGAGAGTCCAGAAATACTGAGAAGAGTGGCCAGCACCCGCAGTGCGCTCGGGCAGCGGCTCCTGATCAGGAGGGCGGGGGTGTGGACGGAGCACAGCTCCTCCCAGGAGGAGCTAGTGACCCGTCTGCGCCCGCAGCTTTGCTCCCAGGCCTGGCTGGCTCCGGGCGCGCGGCTGGGGCCTTTGGCCTCGGTGTTGCCTGAGGTCCCCGGTGAGCCGGTTGAGGCGGTCCCTGCGCCGCGGAGCCCAGGGCCCTGTTCTGAGCCGAAGGAGCGTAGGGCCCGTGCCCTCCAGGTGCTGGTGCGCTGAGGACAAAGCTGTGGGGCTGGGGGCAGCGGTGCCTCCTTGAGGGGAGCGGCCAGTGACGCCTGGATCTGAGTCCAGGTGACTCACTAGCAGCCTGGCTGCTTGCCTGGAGCCTGGCCCACTTGGTACCTCTGGGGAAGGTGGGCAGAGCTGGGCTGGCGGAGGCCCCGGCCCCTGGGCCCCAGATCATCAACAGTCCCCTGCTGTGCGGCAGCCCGGCTGGGGAGGTTGGGGTTCCAAACTAGGCAGCGAGGTGCTGGCTCAGCCTCCCGGCTTCTCCGAAGCCACCAGCCTCCTCTGGGTAAGGCACAGATGCAGCTTCTGAAGGGCCACCTGCCACGGGGACACTCCCAGGTGCCCGAGGGTCGTCCCTTGTCCAGGCCCACGTGTCCGGAGGTGGGTTGACCCATGTGGCCCTGGGCTGGGGGTGGAGGCAGAGCCCAGACCGAGTGCCTGGTGGTTAGAGTGCCTGGTTAGCACGCTCCGGTGGACCCTGGGCTCGTGCTGATAAGCCTGAGGGTGGGTCTGCAGGGCCAGAGTCCAGAATCTTCTGGGCAGGGGAGTGCCCTCCCGGTGGGTGTGCCCTTGGCTAAGCTGCTGTCGCCGAGTCGCCTTCTGCCAGGGGAGGGCCCCTTCCCAAGTGCTGCGGTGTGACCAGGCCGCTCGTGGGGTGGCAGGGCTCGAGCGCAGCGTGGGCATCCCCGACAACGGCTGGTGCCCTCGGGCCCCCTTGAGTGTGGGGCCCGAGCCTGCGGTCCTGTCTGTGCGGGACGGGCTGCGGAGCAGGTGCGTCTGCCGCGCCTTTGGTGTTTCTTCCCCCGAAGCACCCGCGCAGGCCTGATGGCCCATCCCCGTCGCACCCTGCCTGTCTGGGGGGCAAGTGGGGCTGGGGGAGGCAGGGAGGTCGAAGTCTGGCCCTCCCCAGACTGGGTCAGCCTGGCTTCACTCTGGCCGGCCCCGCCTGTCCTCGGGCTCGTGGCTGGCCTTCTGGGGGGTGGCCGCCAGGTGCAGGGAGCAGCCGTGTTCTGGGGTGCCCCCCAGCAGGCCGCTGTCCGCCATCCCTCCCCCGTGCCCCTGCCCTGGGGCTGACCTGGGGGTTGCTGCAGTTCGTGAGGACGGGGAGATTTAAGGAGGCTTGTCCTGGGCCCCAAGTCGCGGACTTGGGACACCATGTTCATTGCCTCCCCCAGGAGCCATAGCACGGTGTGGGGAGTGCATGCACTGGGATGTGGTTGTGGGGGTCGCCCGGAAGAGGCATCACTAAGCAGCACGCATCGGTGCAGAGCTCGGACCATTGAACTCTGGGGCCCCAGGGCATGGGAAGAGCGGGACATAAACACCCCTGCTCGGCCCCTGGTCCCCTCTACGGCCTTACTTGCTCGCAGGCTGCTGATTCCTGCTGGCCATCGCTTTGCCCCGGTCCTTGCCCTGGCAAAGTCTCGCTGGGCAGAAGCAGCTCGCCTGCGTCCCTGCACCGCGGCACCCCGCCCCTACTCCCCCCCCCACCCCGTGCTGGGGCCCGCAGGGGCAGGGGGGAGCAGGTGGGCTCGGGTGGCAGGTTCTGCCGTGACCGAAGCAGGTGCTCCCCGCGCGGGGTCGTAAAGAGGGGTTGTCCTTTTGGGGTGCTGTGCTAGGCACGTGCCCCACCCCAGGGCGGGGGGCAGGACGGCGGCCCCACCTCCATGGCTGCCTGAGGCCAGATCTAGGCCACTGCCCTGTTTAAATGTAGGGCAGGGACTCCTGAACGAGAGCAGGGAGGACCAGTGCGGCGCCCTGTCGCGGAGCACCCGCCCATCCGCATGATGCAGCATGCGGGAGGCTGGCGTCTCCGCGGCGTGCGCTCCGGCTTCTGCCCAGAGAGACACGCTCCGCTTCATCCTTCAAGGCACAGCAGCCGGACGGGCACCCTGAGGGGCAGCCTGCAAACGTCATTGGTCACCTGGTGCGCGCTGGACGCCGGGCTGTTTCCCAGGCGGGCGGAGATGTGCAGGGGATGGGTGCTGCGCCCAGCACCTGCCGGCCTGGCCCACGCCCGTGCCCCCGCCCGGAGAGGGAGGCGGTGCGGGCTGCTTTGCCTGCCCAGCAGGCCCCGTGGGGGAAGGGCAGTGGGACACTTGTCACCTGGAATCGGGGTTTCCTCTGCCCTTGGGGAGGTCCTCGCCTGAGCTTCGTCTCAGGTTTTGAGGCCTGGGGAGCAGGCTGTGTGAACGCCCCCAGTGCCACATTACGGCGACATGGAGACGAGATGAGAGCCAGGGACTGGCGTGGGGCTGGTCAGCCAGGGTGCTCCACCAGGGGCTCCTACTCCCAGGTCCTCTCCCCACCCCCAGACGTCGGGGCGCCGTCATCCCTGAAGACCCGGAGACAGTCCCTCCTGAGCCAGTGGCTCTTGGGGAGAGCCCTTCCAGCCGTCAGGGAGATGGACCCGGGCTGCCAGCCTGTAGCCCACCTTGGAGGCCGCCCACCTGCCCGCGGGGCCTGCAGGGTCAGGGGTCACTGGGGGTGCCAGGAAGCCGGTGCAGCTGCTGCAGCCGCTGAGGGGCTCAGGGGCGGCTCTGTGGCGGGCGGAGCGCTCCCTGCCACTGCAGACCCCGCACATCAGCGCCGTTGGTGCGCGTCGGGCAGCCCAGCCTGGGCAGGACCTTGGTGCTGTGTCCTCCGGCAGAGCCGGACCCCTGGGCAGCCTGGGCCGCATCGTCACTCGGCCTCAGGGCTGCTTCCCCTGGGCGCCGGCCGCCCCACCCTGCCCTCCGCCCTCACGGGGCACACGGGCAGAGCTCCTTGTCAGGGCCACCCAGCCCTGCAGCCAAGCACCCCCAGCGGGCATGGCTGCACCTCAGGCCTCCTCGGCCCTCCGCACCCTCTGCACCCTCTATCTGCCCAGGATTTTGCTACGAAAGGAGCATGAGAGAGGCTCAGGCTCTTTGTAGGAGAGGCTCCCGCGTGGATGGAGCCCAGGGGTTCCAGGGGCTGTGGGGTCTGGTATAACCATGGGAGATGCAGGTGTCTGCGGTGACCCTGGCAGATGGGGATCTGGGCGCTGCCCATGTGCAAGCCCCCGGCACGCACGGCTGCTGACTCGGGGGGAGTGTGACTGCAGGAGCACCCAGGGGTCCTGGCTGAGAATAGCGTCCTGTAGCTCACGCGTGCTTGTACCTAGATTTCATGCTGATACCGAGATAGCTTGGATGTGCGGGTTACGTAAGGCGTTTTCCAGATTCCTGTCTGTCTGTCTGACCTTCACGTAGCTGCTGGATGACTGGACAGGGCATCTGGGGCTCCCATGGGTCGGCCGCAGCGGATGTTCCTGCACAGAGGGGGTGGGATGGTGTGGGTTTTGCAGGCCCGGGGGCCTCGCCTCCTCTGGGCAGCCCGGAGGGGGCCTCGGGGCCAGGAGACTTGCAAGGCCACCGGGCAGTGAGGGTGGCCGCTGCTGTCCACCCTGTGCCTCCGAGGAAAGGCCACCTGACAAATTCTCTTGCTGCACAGAGGATTCGGCCGGTCTGGCTGGAGCTCGAACGGGTTGGGGGCCCAGAGCTCCTCCGTGTGTCGCCTGGCCCCCTGCCCACCTACCCTGTCCGAGCACCTGGGGGGCTGTGGGGGCTGGGGAGGGGGCAAGCCGGGCTGCCGGGTGCTGTGCAGCCGGAGCCAAGCGCACGCCCTCCTGGGCCCCAAGCCTCGCAGCAACGGGCCTTGTTCAGATTAAGCCCCGAGGCCTTGCGCTCAGCTGTGGGGCTCGGACGGTGTCCCCGGTACAGGCCGTCCCTGCCAGAGGCCCCGCCGGCTGCTCGGGCGCTTGGGGCCTCTGCCCCGCCCCGCCTTGCACACTTGCTCGGTCTTCCTTTTCCCTTGGCCAAATGCCCCTCAATCCTCTTTTCTATGATGAAGTGTGACCGTGGGGTCTGTTTCTCACGAGGGGGAGGCTCCCTTTAAAGACCAGCGAGCGGATGGATGCGGGCGCCCCGGGCGGCTATGGGGTTGGGGGTGGGCTCCAGTGGAGCAGGGCACTGCTGGCTGGCGGGCCTCAGCCCCGCGGGGTTCCCGTGTGGGGCCGAGTGCCCAAGGCCCTCGTGTGCTGGGGCGCCCCGGGCTTTGGGGGGCTTCTTTCCTGTGAGTCATGCTGTTTCTCCTGTTTCTCTTTATTCTCTCTGTGTATCTGTGTTGTGTGACCAAGCAGCCGGGCCCTGTCTGCCGCGTGGGCGTCGGCCTCCCTCCATGCTCCATCTCGCCCCCTGCCGGCCGCGTGTGACCAGGCCCAGGTCTCGGCGCGGCCGCCACCGCAGGGGCCATGGGGAGCTCTGCCTCCTCGCTGGCCACCGAGACCGAGTCGGACCACGGCTTCCCCGGGGCGCCGTACCCTGGGCCCCCTGCAGCAGCCGGCTGGTGTAGGAGCGGCCCAGGGGGCCCCGTCTGGGGCGGTGCCCTGGTCACCCGGCAGCACCAGCCCCCGAGGCCCCGGGCCCGAAGGTAAGAAGGTGGGGACGGGTGGCCCGAGGACAGGGTTTGCAGGGATGGGGCCCCAGACGGAGCTGCAGGGGAAGCCCGGGGCTCTGGGCAGCGTGGCTCTGGGCCTGGCTGGCTGCTGCACCTGTGACAGGGACGGGGTGGCCTGCCCGCGGGGCTCTGGCTGCTCAGTCAGCTGCTCCTGCCGAAGCCACTCGGGAGCCTGTTGCTCGGGGTGGGGTGCAGGGGAGGCCTGGGTGCGTGCGTGCGGTGCCGCTGTGCTGCACACCTTCCCGTGTGGGCCGCCTGTAGCCGCGGCCCCGCTCCACCCGGGGTCCAGCCTACGCTGCCTCGGCCCCCCGGGGCGCCTGGCTCCGAGGTTCTGGGGTGACGGGCACTGCCCACTGCTCGGGTCTGGGGCTGCTGGGCCCCGACGTCCCCCTCCTGCCTTTAGCCCACCCCGTGGCCCCACTGGACAGGGGCACCCGCTGCTCGGCAGGTGCTCAGGCTCCTCCGGCTTCGGGCGGAGGCCGTGGTAAGGCGCTCTCCCTCTTGGGCGCCTGCCCTGCCGCCTTGGCCATCACATCCGTGGATGCAGCTCGCTGGGGTCGGTGGGACAGGCAGCGTCCTGATGGGTGTCCCTTCTGGGGTGCTGTTAGACTGGAGGCCCATGCCCCCACCAGAGGGGCAGCTGGCACAGCCCTCAGGTGACCAGAGCCAGTGTCGGATCGTCGGGAGCTTGCTGTGCGGGTGTTACGGTATAGGGGACGCGCTCACGGACGCGTGTGTCTTTCTGCGGCAGCCTTCTTGCCCTCTAACCTCACACCCACAAGGTGCGGCTGCAGGGTTTGGAGTTGCTCACCCACATGGCCCCCGGGCACCCCGCCCTTGGCCACCCTGTCTCCTGCCCATGGACGTGCCTTTTCTGGAGATGTTCTACAAGTGGAATCCTATATCTTTTGTGCCTGGTTTTTTCACCAAGTGTGACACCCTAGGGGTCTGGCCACATGGTAGCAGGTGCCAGAGCTTTGTTCCTTCTGGCCGAATAATGAATACCCCATTGTACGGATGGACCCCATCCCGTTGTAGCCAGCCTGCAGTTAACGAACATTTGGGTATTTCCACTTGGTTTTTATGAACCGTGCCGCTGTGAGCATCCACGTGCCAGCTCCCACGCCGACACGTTCTCCCTTGGGTGGGGACCCTGGATGTGACGGCTGACGGTTACTGGACTCGGCTTAACTCTAAGAAACTACCAGGCTGTTTGCCACCAGCGGTGTAGGGGAGGGTGCTGGTTCCCCTCTGGCCCAGCCTGGCCTACGCTTGTGACCATCTGGTTCTAGACATGCTGGTGGGTGTGGGGCGCCGTCCCCACATGGTTTGATCGGCATCTCCCTGACTGAGGACGCGGGGCATCTTCCCTTCATCTGTCCACATGCTTCTTAGAAATTCCCATTTACTTCCTTAGGCTAAACTGCTGGGAGTAGGATTCCTGGGTCTGGAGGGCCGGCCCCACGAGCAGCAGGCCGGGTAGACCCTGTGGGGCTGGCCAGGCAGCAGCCTCGCGCCGTGCCTGAGCGTGCAGAGGGGCACGCGTCTGCATCACTTTGGATCCTGGCGCTGCTGCCGCACCAAGTCGAACCTTCTCGTTCCCCTGGCCTCCTGCCGGCCTCCTCCCCCCGGGGGCACAGTGGCTCTTTCCCACCGCCCACCATAGCCAGCCAGACCCAGGGCAGTCACTGTGCACCCCTGGGAGCAGCAGGCCAGGCAGGAGGAAATGCCGTGGGCCGCCTCGAGGGAGTCACAGACGCCCTGGCTTGGGGAGCAGGGGCAGGCAGATGGCCACACAACCACCCCGACAGGCGCCCTGCCCCCAACATCCCTGTACACGTGGACACACGGATGCACACGTGTGCTGCTCTGCCACCGGGTGGAGGCGCGGCCTGCCCCAGGGGACTAAGGGGCCCTGAGGAAACCAGAACACCTGCAACGCCTGGGCCCGCTACCTCCTGGGCCGGAGCCACCCGATTGCCCTGCTACGGCCGGGAGAGCCAAGTGCGGGCTTGTCCCTGTCTCTACCGCCAGGGAGACGCAGAGCAGGAGGGTGACCCCAGAGGAAGGCGCCCGGGCACGCCTCCAAGCCTCGGGGTCAGAGGTCAGGCAGCCACAGCTGTTGCCTTGTGTGTGGGGATGCCACGTGTCAGCCGCCGTGTCTGGGGGGGAGAGGCATCCCCCAGTGGGGACCGGGAGCGTCCACGTCCTGCTGACGTGTGTCCTGCCAACTGGGGGACTTTGCTGTGTGCCCCAGCACAGCCCCACTCCCCCCTCTTGGATAGGAATGTGGTGCTGGCAGTCCCCAGATTCGGAGGGCACCACAGGTACTTGGGGTGGGGGTTCTCTGGACAGTTGCCTCAATTTCCAGTTGACTTGGCCTTTCTTTCCAAGGCAGCTGGTGCCCCCCAGACATGACCCAGTCCATGCCCTGGAGTACATGATGCCGTGGAGTCTGCCGTGGATCCGGGCTCCTTATGGCGGGCTTCCTCCCGGCCTGGTTGGGTGCCCTGGCCTCTCAGTGTCTCCTGAGCCCTCGGCTCCTGCCCAGGCCCCGCATCAGGTTGGGGTGATCTCAGGGTTGGGGCGTCAGAGGAGGGGGGCCCAGGGACATGAAGGCAGGGGCCCGATCACGGGCTCCTCCAGGCACCCAGCCGCTGACCCCGGAACCACTTAGCCTCAGCCTGCCCAGTGACACCAAGATGTGGGCGTGGGGGTCAGAGAGGGAGCAGAGTGCTGTCCCCGCCAGCTGTGCGGGGGCCCCTGTGCCACTGCTTATCCTCTGGGTCCCCAGGGCTAAACTTAAGTTTTAAGCACTGTCTCCATTTAAAGCTCTCTGAACCCCAGATACAGTCTTTGTGACGTGCTTTATCCACCACCATGGCTGTGAAACCTGCCGTGTCCCACCTGGCGCTGGCCAGGACCAGCGGACACCAGGCCTTGTGGTCAGCTGGGCCCGGGTTACGGACTGGCCAGCTAGCGGGTTAGGAGGGTCAGCAGGAGTTGAGCCCCCTCCGTTCCCAGGCTGTCCTCACCTTGCATCTGGGACCTCTCTGAGCCCTGGGGCTGAGGGCAGGTGTCCTAGCAGGGCTCATCCACCTCCTGCATGGGGCTCCCACATGGGGACAGGGGCTGAGTCTTCTCTCTGGAGACCCCTTCTGGGGCAGAGGGTCTGCAAAGTGTCAGACTAGCTCTGCTGGCCCCCGGGACCAAGCCAGGTGAGGTGCAGGGTGAGAGGCCGGCCCCTGAGCCTGGAACTGGGGTGCAGGCGGCCCAGGGCTGAACACATGTATGTGTGTCCGTGGGCACAAGCTGTGACCCACACCTGGACTGCAGGCCCTTCCCTGAGTTGGGAGTGGCATGGGGGCCCCGGCGGTCTCCAGGAAGGTTTCCAAGGCTTTCGTAGCACAGAAGCCAGGGCGAAGCTGAGCTGCCCCGCTCTGCTGGTGCCGAGGGCCCTGTGTTGAGCCCAGCCTGGCACCGCCGCACCCGCTTGCCCTACGGCCCCGCCTTGCAAGGCCGTGGGAGCCCGTGAGCCACAGCATGCAGGCTGGAAGGTGGCCTCTCAGTTGGCCCCAGGCCCTGGGAAACCATCCTGTTGCTCAGGGAGGTTTTTCGATTTTTTGAAGAAGCAAGTTTTCTTTCTTCCTGAACCAAAAGGGTTTGGCAGAAACACAGCGTCAGAAGCCTAGGCTTCGTGCCTTGAACAGAACAATTGATTTTTCTCCCGGGCAGAGCATCTGCAGTCAGCGTAGGGACCGGGTCAAGCTGTGTAGATGCCCCTCACACCCAGACTAGCTCTCAAGAAGCAGGTCGAGGGGCCAGCCGCGCCCCCGGACATTGACCCAGCTCCCGCCAAAGCACCCGAACGTCCCACATGCATTGCCCTCGGCTGTGCCAGGCACTGCCCACGCCCAGCCTCATGGGGTGCCTGGCTGTCCCTGCGGCCCCTCCTCCGGGGCCGGGGCCCGAGCCTCGGCCTTGCCCCTGAGCCATAGGTGTGACCTGGGACGGGGGCTGCAGCCAGGGGAGGAGGCACTTGGGGACAGGCTGCTAGAGCAGCTGCTACACACAGGCTCCTCCGTTTGTCCCGCTTTGACCTTGGGCACCTTGTGCCCCACCTGCCTGGTGACTTCACGGGGCTGGGCGGCACTCCGCTACCGCCCCACAGGGCTGCTGGGTGCCAGCGGGACTGGGCAGGGTGCGCGAGCGGCGGCCTGGGTTGGCAGTGGGCTGGGGAGTGGACGGGCCTGCCCCTCGGGCTACGGCCTGTCCCTCCCGTGAGCCACGCGTGCCCGGGCTCAGCCGTGTGCTGGCAGGCGGGCCTCAGCGCTGCGGGATGGCCTCACGGTCAGGTGCGTGCCCAGGGGCCCAGGAAGACCGGAGGCAGCTGCCCTAGTCGGGGTGGTCATCACCCACTCGTGCCCTGACCCCCCAGCTCTTTTTTTTTTTTTTTTTGAGATGAAATTTACATTAAGCATTTCAGAGGCCGTGACCCACTGGTACCCAGCGTCACCATTCCCCCCCCCCCAGGCCCCCCCCCCCCCCCCCGCCGGCTTCCGGCCGCCTTTGCATCTCCTGCCCAAAGCTTTGGTGCAAACGACTCCACAGCCTGTCGCCTTTGTGTCCGGCTTCCCCCGCCGGCGTCTGGTCGGGCACGTGCGCGTCGTAGCCTGTACCACACGAACGTGTCCTCCGTTCCCTGACGGGGTTTGTTTCCACCGCCCGACTGTTTTGAGTGGATCTGCCCGTGGGTTTGCTAGGGTTCCGCTCCTCAGTGCCCGGGGGAGTGCGCGCGGGGCCGGTGCCAAGTCGCAGAGGCCGCGGGGGCGCTGGGCCGTCCCCACCCTGCACGCCCCGGGAGCCCTGAACCATCTCCGGGGTTTGCTTTGCTCTTTCCTGAGGCAGGTGATGTGAGCATCTCTCCACGCACGCCGTGGCCACTCGTGTGTCCTCTGGAGAAATGACGGTTCCAGGCCTGTTTCTGAAGAGTTTTTATTGTCTGTTGTTCAGTTGTAAGAGCTCTTTGTTTCCTGGATACAAGACCCTTTTCAGACACGATTTGCAAATATTTTCTCTCATTTTATGAGTTCTCATCGCTCTCTTGGCTGTGCTCTTTGAAGCACGGAAGTTACTCATCTTCCTGAAGTATAATTTTTTTCCTTTATTTGCTTGTGCTTTTTGTGCCACGTGTAATAATCCATTGTGAAAATCAAGATCACAAAAAAATTTTTAAGATTTTATGTATTTTGAGAGAGCGCACGTGCGAGCAGGGGAGGAGCGGCGGGGCAGAGAGCCTCAAGCAGACTCCCTGCTGAGCCCAGAGCCCAAAGGACCCAGCAACTTGCCCTTCGAGGTCAGAAATTACTTAGGTTTTTTTTCTACAAATTTTGTGACTTTCACTCCTACATTTCAATTATTGATCCATTTTGAGTTAATTTTTGAATATGGTGTGAAGAAAGGGCCCATCTTCCTTCCTTAGTGCTTAGATCCTGCCCTCCCAGCACCATTCGTTGAAAACTGCCCTTTCCCCACGGAGTGGTCTCGGCACCACTGCCTAACATGATTTCATCCAAAGCGGCCGGTTGGCTCAGTAGGGCCTCATAATCTTAATCTCGAGGCTGTGAGTTCAGGCCCCACATTGGGCATGGTACCCACTGAAAAGAAAAGAAAAATAAGGAATGACTTGACCAGACGTGCGAGGGCATGTCTCCGGGTCCTTCAGCCCTGCCGTCCTGGCCGCACGGACCGTGTGGGGACTTGCGGTGTGTCCCTGTGGTAGTGCCGCCCGTCCTGATACTCCCTCTTTGAGGATTGCTTTGGCTCCTTGGGGGAGTCCTTGCAGTTTGACATGAATTTCAAAATCTACTTTTTCCGTTCCTGGGTGGGGGTGGCCACTGGGAAGTTGGTGGGGATCGCATTCCGCCTGTGAATCTGTAGGTCACTTTGGGTGTGACCGTCACGTCAGCTGTATGGTCTTCGCTCTGAGCCCAGGGTGAGTGTCTGCTCGTTGGTGTCTTCTGTGGTTTCTTCCAGTAGAGCATTGTAGTGCTCAGAGTACAAGGGTTCTTTTTCTTAAGATGTGTCCCTAGGTGTTGGTGTAATTCTAGATAAGACCATTCTTCCACCTTCCCTTCTGTTCTGGCTGGCACAGCAACATGGCTTATGGCTGTGTGTCAGTCTCGTGCCCTCCAGTGTTGCTGGGTTCATCCGTTAGCCCTAGTGGTGGTTTTGGTGGATTCTTGGGGTTTCTATGTGTAGGATCGTGCCCTCTGTAAGCACAGGTGGCTTTACCTCTTCCTCCCCACTTGGATGCCTCTTAGCTCTTTGGCTGCCTCGTTGCTCTGGTTGGGACTGCAGTACGGTGCTGAGCCCCGGGTCTCAGGGGGACAGCCCGCAGCATGTCACCGCTGGGATGTGCGCCTTGTGCCTGCTTTTGAGGAGGCCCTCTATCTAGCCTGTCGAGGAAGCTCATTTGTACGCTCCTGGAACTGATCGAAGTTGCCCTCCCCAGCAGGTTCCGTGGCCTCCAGGGTGGTGTGGCTCTGCCCCGTCCTGGCATCTCCCCAGGCCCGCCCCTCCAGAGGGATCTCGGGACACACCGGTGAGGTCCCTTGGGGCCTACTGAGCCCTCAGAGTCCTGGAGCTCCACATGGGCTGCGCTCTGGGGCCTACCGTTGTGGCTTGACCCCTTTGTCCCGGCGGACACTGTTGCCCTGGGCCTGCACTGATCGGGACCTTCCCTTACAGCCACACGCACTCGCCTGGGTCCATGGCCACGGTCGGGGAGTGGTCCTGTGCGCGCTGCACCTTCCTGAACCCGGCTGGCCAGCGCCAGTGCTCCATCTGCGAGGCCCCCCGGCACAAGCCCGACCTCGACCACATCCTCAGGCTCAGCGTTGAGGAGCAGAAATGGCCCTGCGCCCGCTGCACCTTCCGAAACTTCCTGGGCAAGGAGACTTGTGAGGTGTGTGGCTTTGCCCCAGAGCCCGTGCCTGGCGCCTCCCTGCTGCCGGTCATCAATGGAGTCCTGGCAGAGCCCAGGGGCAAGGAGGACACGGGTCCCGTGCGGACGGGGGGGCTGGTGCCTGCAGAGCCACCTCGTGGGCGGCCCGATGAGGAGGAGGAGGAGGAGGCCGTGGAGGAGGAGCAGCAAAGGGCGGCGGAGCCCAGGAGTGGCTGGGCCTGCCAGCGCTGCACGCTGCACAACACGCCGGTGGCCAGCTCCTGCTCTGCCTGCGGGGGCCCCCGGAAACTCTCGCTGCCCAGAATACCCCCCGAGGCCCTGGTAGTCCCTGAGGTCGTTGCCCCTGCTGGCTTCCACATCATTCCAGCCCCACCCCAGCCCGGGGAAGGCACCGAGGCTGACCCTCCCCCTGCCACCGACCAGGAGCCGCCCCGGGCGCCATCCTTCAGCCCCTTCTCGCCCACCCTGCAGAACAACCCTGTGCCTCGCAGCCGCCGCGAGGTGCCCCCGCAGGTGCAGCCACTGGTGCCTGAGGCTTCCCAGCCTTCACCCTCTGCCAGCTCCAAGGGGCCCTCTCAGGGCCCGGGGCGGACTGCAGCCGGGGCGTCCCGCCTGGCAGAGCTGTTGTCGAGCAAGCGACTGGGCATGCTGGAGGAGGAGGCTGAGGGCAGCCCGGCACCGCACCGCTGCGGCTCCTGCTCCACGCCCGGGCCCTCGAGCCCTGCACGCTGTGAGGCCTGCGGTGCCGCGCCAGGCAGCGATGTCATCGACCTGGCTGGAGACACTGTGCGCTATAAGCCAGCCAGCCCCTCCAGCCCCGACTTCACCACCTGGTCGTGCGCCAAGTGCACGCTCAAGAACCCCACGGCGGCCCCCCGGTGTACGGCCTGTGGCTGCTCCAAGCTGCATGGCTTCCAGGAGCACGGTGAGCCCCCCACCCGCTGCCCAGACTGTGGCGCCGACAGGCCTGGGCCCTGCTCAGCCCACAAAGCCAGCTGCCCATTCCCCGTGGCGCTGCCCGAGCGCCCGAACCAGTGGGCCTGCCCTGCCTGCACTCTGCTCAACGCGCCCCGGGCCAAGCACTGTGCCGCCTGTCACACGCCCCAGCTCCTGGTGGCCCAGCGCCGGGGCGTCACGCCCCTGAGGCGCAGGGAGAGCATGCACGTGGAGAAGCGGCGGCAGACAGACGAGGGTGAGGCCAAGGCCCTCTGGGAAAACATCGTGGCCTTCTGCCGGGAGGTGAGCGCCCTCGGACGGCTGGCTCTCCCCCACCCCCGATCAAGGCCATTGCTCCTCTGTGCTTCCCTGCTGTCTGTTCTCTGGCAGCACCCCCTCCCGCGAGCTCTGAGCTCCACCCCACTCCCTGTCCCCGCATCGTGCCCCTTCTTCCCCTATACCCACGAGGGTCCGTGATTCCATGGCCTGTGCTCCTGGCCCTCCTCAGTTGTGATTTCCCGTACATGGTGAAGCCACCAGGAGGGGGGGATGCAGGGGGAGGCTTTGTGCCAGCAGGCGGGCCCCGTGCTTCCCCTGGCCGTGGAGACCCTACTGGAACAGGATTGGGACTCTCCCTCGTGCTCTTCTGCCCTTGGAGGTGTGGGAAGCCTGAAGCCAGTGCAGCACGACCCCCAGAGTCACTGGGAGGGGCTGTCTGTCTCCCCTCGGGTTGCCACCCCATCACTGCCAGCCGCCTATCCTGACAGCCTGTCTGGGGGCGTGTGTCCTGGCTTCCACGTCCCAGCCAAGCTCCCACGTCTCTTATTGGGGCCTTCGGCATGGCAGGGGAGCCTCCCAGGTTCCCTGCACCCTGTGGCCTCTAGGGTGGGGGCTGGAGCCCCCAGGGGTGTGCAGTGTCCCGGTGGGCTGCAGTCCCCCGTGCCCACACTGGGTGGTGTGGCTCACTCAAGCCCTGGCCTAACCCTCCACATCAGTCAGGGTGGCCACACACACACCCTTTTCCTTCTGGAGCATTTTCAGGGTGTTCCGGGTGGTGGGCCTCAACCAGGTGGAGTCTGAGTGTGAGGCCATGCCCCTACAGAACAGTGTGAACTTCGTGGATGACAGCTTCCCCCCGGGGCCCGAGTCTGTGGGCTTCCCCGCGGGTGACAGCGTCCAGCAGCGCGTGCGGCAGTGGTTGCGGCCCCACGAGATCAACTGCTCCGTCTCCAGGGACCACAGCACCTCGTGGTCTGTGTTCCACACTCTCCGGCCCTCGGACATCCTGCAGGGGCTGCTGGGGAACTGCTGGTGAGCTGGGCGCCCACAGAGGGGCTGGGCATCGGACAGTGTGGCAGTGCTCGTGGTGAGGCCCCGGCTCTGTGCAGGTTCCTGAGCGCGCTGGCCGTGCTGGCCGAGCGGCCTGACCTGGTTGAGCGGGTGATGGTCACACGCAGCCTGTGCGCCGAGGGCGCGTACCAGGTGCGGCTCTGCAAGGACGGCACGTGGACAACGGTGCTTGTGGACGACATGCTGCCCTGTGACGAGGCCGGCTTCCTCCTCTTCTCCCAGGTGGCGGGGTGGGTGGGCACGGGAGGGACGTCGCGGGTGTTGGCAGGCGTCAGGCCTCGCGACTCCAGCTCCTCCCCATAGGCTCAGCGGAAGCAGCTGTGGGTGGCCCTCATCGAGAAGGCGCTGGCCAAGCTGCACGGCTCCTACTTTGCCCTCCAGGCAGGGCGCGCCATCGAAGGCCTGGCCACGCTCACCGGTGCCCCTTGTGAGAGCCTGGCGCTGCAGGTCAGCTCCACTAACCCCCGAGAGGAGCCCGTTGACACTGACCTCATCTGGGCCAAAATGCTGAGTTCTAAGGAGGCTGGGTAAGAGGGGCGGGCGCTGTGGTGGTCAGCAGCGTTGGGAGGAGAGGCGAGACGAGGGGACAGCCAGGCCGGGGCCTGGAGCGGTGGGATGAGCAGGGCAAGTGCCCTCTGACCCACAGCCTGCATCTCCAGCGTTGCCAACATCCCCCACTGCCTGGCTGGTGTGGGGAGCAGGCAGGATGCTGCCTGCTGGCCTGTACCTGGAAGGCCTCATTCTGACCTGGGCCTGTGATGACCGTCAGTACCTGCTTGGAGCCGCGTGGAGGGAGCCCCGCAGAGGCAGCTGGTGGGAGCGGGGTTTGCCTTCTAAGAGCTGGCACATGCTGGCCGGCGTGTCTGTGGGAAGGGCCCAGAACCTTTAGCCTGGGAGAGGTGGCTCCCTCGTACCAAGACCTTGTGCTTTCAGCTGGTACGGGGCAGTATCGCCACCATCGGAGAGCCGCAGCCCTGCGCTGGCAGGACCGGGCCCACCCAATCCCTAGCCCAAGGCCTCCGAGCTCTGGAAACACTGGAGGGGGCTGGGCCGGCGCTTCCTGTGGCTCCCTGGGCCCCCACAGACAGGAAGGAACCCCCCCACCCTCCGGTGCTCACCACCCATCCCCCTGCCCCTGTGCAGCACCTCCCTGCTCAGGGGCAGGGCCAGCAGAGGCCCCTGGGAACAAAGGGGCTCCCGGTCATTGAGGCTGCTCTGCCCACACAGGTTCCTCATGGGTGCCTCCTGTGGGGGGGGCAACATGAAGGTGGACGACGCTGCCTATGAGAGCCTGGGTCTGCGTCCCCGCCATGCCTACTCCGTCCTGGATGTCCGCGACGTCCAGGGCTGCAGGTAGGGGCCGGGTGGATGTGTGGTGGAAGCAAGTGGCAGGCGTGGTCCTGGCCCTCAGCCCTGTGGTCCACAGGCTCCTGCGCCTCCGGAACCCGTGGGGCCGCTTCTCCTGGAATGGCAGTTGGTCAGATGAGTGGCCGCACTGGCCGGGGCACCTGCGTGGCGAGCTCATGCCACACGGCAGCAGCGAGGGTGTCTTCTGGATGGAGTACAGCGACTTCATCAGGTACCTGGACCGTGCCTCCCCTGTGGCAGTCCCCAGGCTCCAGCTGCCTTCCCCTGGGCTCACCTCCTGTGTCACCCATGTGTCCCGCCCAACATCTCAGGCCCTGGGCAATGCTAGAGTGCCGGGCAGCTCGGGCTGCAGCCCTCCCCGGCGCCCCCTGCTGGTGTCCACAGGCTTCCCAGACCCTGCTTCCTGGAGACGCCAAGGGTGCCCTTGGCAGAGGGTGGAGGGGGGCGGGAAGTTCCTGTGCCTGAGCCCGGGTGAAAGCTGCTGGGTGGGGCTGCCCTCGCGTCTAGGTACTTCGACTCCGTGGACATCTGCAAGGTGCACTCGGACTGGCAGGAGGCGCGTGTGCAGGGCTGCTTTCCCAGCTCTGCCAGCGGCCCCGTGGGGGTGACTGCTCTCACAGTGCTGGAGCGCGCGTCCCTGGAGTTCGCGCTCTTCCAGGAGGGCAGCAGGTGGGCGGGGCCCCGAGCTGGGGGCGGGGCTATGTGCTGGGATGGAGCGGCTGGGGTGGGGGCGACCCGTGCTGTGGGTGGGGCGGCGCGGGCGCGGGGCGGTGGGCCCGCTGACGGCGGGGTCGGTGGCCACAGGCGCGCGGACTCGGTGGACAGCCACCTCCTGGACCTGTGCGTCCTGGTGTTCCGCGCGTCCTTCGGCAGCGGGGGCCGCCTGAGCCTGGGCCGCCTGCTGGCCCACAGCAAGCGTGCGGTCAAGAAGTTCGTCAACTGCGACGTGATGCTGGAGCCCGGCGAGTACGCCGTGGTGTGCTGTGCCTTCAACCACTGGAGCCCCGCGGCGCCCGGACCCCCGGCCAGCGCTCAGGGTACGCGCCCCGCCCCCATCCCCCTGACCCTGGTCCCCCACCCCCTGAGCCCCGCTCACTTGCCCTCCCGCCCCCCTGCAGCCTCCAGCCCCTCGGCGGGGGCCCCGCGCTGCTCCCTGCAGCCGCTGGGCCACGTGCTGGCCGTGTACAGCTCCAGGCTGGTCATGGTGGAGCCCGTGGAGGCCCAGCCGACCACGCTGGCCGACGCCATCATCCTGCTCACCGAGAGCCGGGGCGAGCGCCACGAGGTGGGCCGGCCGGGTGGGCAGGGGGCTGGGCAGGGGGGCGGGAGGGCGCGGCCCGGGAACCCCGCCCGGAACCCCCGCCCACCGACGCCCCGTCCTTGGCCAGGGCCGCGAGGGCATGACCTGCTACTACCTGACGCACGGCTGGGCGGGGCTCATCGTGGTGGTGGAGAACCGGCATCCCAAGTCCTACCTGCACGTGCAGTGCGACTGCTCCGACAGCTTCAACGTGGTGTCCACCCGGGGCAGCCTGCGCACCCAGGACAGCGTGCCCCCCCTGCACAGGTGCGCCCCGCCCCGCCCCCACACCCCCTGGCCCCAGCCTGCACAGGCTGCCACAGGCCCTCACTGGCCCCCTACCCCAGGCAGGTCCTGGTGATCCTGTCCCAGCTGGAGGGCAACGCGGGCTTCTCCATCACACACCGCCTGGCGCACCGGAAGGCTGCCCAGGCCTTCCTCAGTGACTGGACAGCCTCCAGGGGCACCCATAGCCCCCCGCTCACACCCGAAGTCGCCGGCCTGCACGGCCCCCGGCCTCTGTGACCACCCCACCTTCCCAGCCCCCATGCGCACTTTACGAGGGAGACCCCAACAGAGGACGCTTGAACCAGAATCTCAGGACCCTGCCCAGGGAGCCACTAGCTGCAGTAGCTTCCCCTCGGCCTTGCCCCTGCTCTCCCTCCTGCCCAGGGCTCCCAGCACAATACCTCGAACCCGCCTGCAGCGGGGCCTGGACACCAGACCCTCTGCCCAGCCGCCTCAAGGCCGGCTTCAACCGCCAGGCTTCGATGAGGCTTCCCGTTCCCCGAGGCAGCCAAAAGCCCTGCTTCTAGAACCATCGGGGCAGGTGGGAGGCCACGACCCCAGAGCAAGAGCAGGGGTCCCTCCCTTGTAGGGGTCGGGTTGGGACCCAGGGTGAAGAGCGATCATCTCCTCTATGACAGATCAGAGGCTGGGACCCCAGGGCGAGCAGGGACCACCCTGTCTGTGGGCCCTGAGACCAAGAGCCGTCTGTCCCCAGCTTGCCCCCAGAGCACATTGCCTGCCCCTGGCCCCCGCAGGGCAAGCGGGGCCCCTGGACTCCCAGCTGCGTGTCCCAGGAGGCGGGTGCCTGGCGACCGTGGGCTCGGGACCGGGATGGGGAAGGGCCCGTGGCCCCTCTGGCGACACTATGCAATTCCTGGAGCCCCTGCCAGGACCCAAGAAGCCATGTCCCAGGGGCTGCGGGTCAGGGTCCCACCAGGCCCAGCCCTGCTGCGTGGCAAGGTGGTGCGCGCAGCGCCGCCTGACCTCTGCCGGGAGGACCAGGGCCGGCAGCCCCTCCGGCTCCTCCCCCACCTCAGACCCCAGAGTGGCCCATGGCCCCCCGCCGTTCTCCCCCGCAGCGCCGTCAGGCCGGTGTCCAGCGTCTGCCAGGGACCTCTGAGGCCAGTTTCCTGGGCCCCTGGTCTCGGTGCCCGGCCCCGTGAGCCGTGGGAAGCCCCGGGCCCTCCTACACCAGGAGACACTTGGGGCAGCACGGCCCTCCCTGGGGCCTCCTTTATAGCCCTTCCTTTTACTCTGAGCTGTGAATATTTTTAACCCTGTATATACGGCCAGCTCTTCCAACAGAGACTATTTTATCACTTGCAGTCCCCGTCCCTGTAGGATGGTTCTTCACGGGGGTTTCCACACTCAGGCTCCAATGGACCAAATAAAAATGTTTTGTTTTCTAAGAGTGCCTCCCGGTCTGTGTGCTGCCTGTCCCGGGCCCCCCGCTGCCACCCTGCTGTCCACGGGGAGGGGGTGCTCAGGGGCATCCTGTCGCTGGCACCTCTGAAGGACTGAGTGTCCGGGCAGGGCAGAGGCTTGCGCCAGACCCTGCGGCGGTCGGCAGCCTTGTCCCCGCGTGTGTAGCTTTTCCCCATGGGACATCTGCTGTTGGGGGGGCCTGTCCGCATCTGCCAGTTGGGGGGGGGGCAGTGGAGCAGTGTCAGGCCCAGGTGCCAGCCGCCCCGTGCCCTCTCCGTGCCCTCCCGTGCACCCCACGAGGCCCCAGCCCCACGTCCTGGGTGGCGGGCTCCCCAGCAGCCGCCCACGGAGGCTGCAGGTGGGTTGCGGGGCCGGCGCTGTGGAAGAGGCCTGTCACAGGCCAGCCTACCGAATGTGAAACCAATTAAAGACACCAGCAGTGTTCGCTCCGGGCGGGCCTCGGGCAGCGGGGCAGCTGCCACAGCACATCTCCCGAGCGCGCTGCACCTCCGCGGCTGCGTTGGCCACGCGGGCTCTGTCCCGGGGGGGGGGGGGGGGGGGGGGGCCGCATGGGGTTGGCACACACCTGGCCCTGTCCCCCCAGGGTGTCCCGGTGGCCTGGCCCAGGAAGGGAGAGGGGGACCGCGGGTGCCCCAGGTCCTTGTGTCCAGCCAGCAGGGGTGTCGGGGGGTTCCAGTGGGGAGCGGGGAGAGTGTAGTGGAAAGGGGCCCGGTGTTCACGGAGGAGTCAGGGGGGCTCCTCGTCCCAGTGCTGTTATGACTGGGGGGCTTACGGGAGATGCTCGTGGGGCTGAGGTGGGGGCTTGGCCTGGTCAGGAGGCCCCGGTAGGCGGATGGGGAGCAGTGTGGCAGGGGACAGGGACAGGGGCAGGGCACAGGGGCTGGGGAGCAGCGTGGAGAAGGACAGGGGTGGGGCCAAGGGCCGGGGCCAGGTGTTTGGGGTCGGGTTAGGGACCAGGGCCGTGGCCGGGGCAGGGACACACCAGCCAAGCCCAGTGCCTGGCTGCTGCCCAAGCGGCCGATGGCAGGCCCGTCCCGGTGTCGGGAGCCACGCGGTGCACGGCGCTGGTGTGTGGCACCGGGAGGCGGCCTGTCAGAAGCACTTAGTGTACAAATTAGCCGCGGCCTCGCCTCCCTCCGCGCTGCGGGCGCCGGGCAGACAGGGCCAAGGCTCCGGGGCTCCCCGCCCGCCCACGCGCCGAGCTTCCCACCCGCTCGACCTTGACGGGGCGGTGGGGGGGGGGGGCGCAGGGGTGCGGCCGGCACGGGTCAGCGCCCACAGCTCCCCCGGGTCCGCGGCCCACGCCATGGGGGGACCCAGGGCGGGCGCCCCCTCTGCACCCCCGCAGCGGCCGCAGCCGCCTGCCACTCAGGCAGGGAAAATAGGCTGTGACAGGCCCAGGAAGGCCGGGCCCCCAGGGCCGCGGCGGGCGCGCAGCTCCTCGCCCAGCATATGGCTGCTGTCGGCCACGGGCGAGGGGGCGCGGGGGGGGCACAGGGGGCCGCTCACCCCGCCCACCGGCCTTGGTGACAGGGGCTCCCCCCTGCTGCCCCTGCCCCCGCGGAGCATCCCGAATCCTCCTCCCCACCCCTTCCCTCCCCCGGGGGATGACCTCCCAGGTCGGGTTGGACCGCGCGTGGTGGTGGTGGGGCAGCGGACAGTGGGACTGAGGCGTCACCCCAGGGGAGCTGCAGCACCAGGGCCACTCCCGGGTCCCCTCGCAACCCCCCCAGGGCTCCCCAGGCTGTGCACATGCCCCTGGCCGCGGGCCACACTCCGGCCAGCCCTGCCGCCCCCCCACGCCCTCCATCACTGTCCTGGGCCCCAGCACTGCTCCCAGGGTCAGCAGCCTGTGGCTGGCATCCAGACGCCCGGGTGACCCTGCCCCCGCTGGCCAAGCCCTGAGCGCACCCCTTCCAGCCACGAGTCCCAAGGCCACGTCAGAGTCGGCAACAGGAAGAAGTACCGACGATGTCGCTCGTTCTGGCCCAAGGGGCTCCTAGACCCTCCTGGTGTGTGCCCGGCCCCGCACCTGTCCTCTGGGCGCCCGGCCCCGCACCTGTCCTCTGGGTGCCCAGCCCCGCACCTGTCCTCTGGGCGCCCGGCCCCGCACCTGTCCTCTGGGCGCCCAGCCCCACACTTGTCCTCTGGGCACCCAACCTTGCACCTCTCCTCTGGGAAAGGGTCCCCGGCCCCGCACCTGTCCTCTGGGTCCCTGGCCCTGCACCTGTCCTCTGGGTCCCTGGCCCCGTACCTGTCCTTTGGGCGAGGTTGCCCAGCCCCGCACCTGTCCTCTGGGTGCCCAGCCCCACACCTGTCCTCTGGGGACCCAACCTTGCACCTCTCCTCTGGGCGAGGGTGCCCGGCCCCACACCTGTCCTCTGGGTCCCTGGCCCTGCACCTGTCCTGCTGAGGCCCGTGTGGGACGCTGAGGGAGGGAGACAGGCTGCTGCGGGCGCTGCCCCCCTGCCTCCTGCCTCCCCTGGCCTTGCATCCGTCCTGAGCACTCGCCCCTGCGTGCAGGTACCAGCGCTAATGGAGGTGACAGGCGGACAGCCGTGGGCCAGCCAGGTGGCAGAGGTTAAAGGCCAACACGAGGCTGTGGCAGGGGCAGAGGGAGGCAGCACAGCTCCCCATGCCCCCTGCACCGGGACAGGGGACAGTCCCTGCTCCCAGGACCCCACCAGTGCCGAGTCTCCTCCACCCCCTCTGCCAATGAGGGGAATGAGGCAGGGGTCTCAGGGCTCAGAGCCACGTGGGTGCCCCAGCCTCAAGTCATGGGGATACCTGTCCCTGCTTCGGAGGACAGGGGCCACCTCTCCAGGCCCAAGTGGATGCAGTAGGTCCAGTAGTGGGAGAGTCATGACCCCCCTGCACACCCCACTCCTGTGTGGAAAGCGGGATGAGCCCCGGACACAAAGATGTGCCAGCTGGGGGGGGCAGAGAGCGTGGGGTGCAAGGGGCTGTGCACCTGGTGGGCTGGCCTCGCTCACACCCCTGCGCAGAGGCCACTGGGCTGCAGCTGCCTGGTTGGGCTCTCAGTCCCCCACCCCCGGGCACAGACACCCCTGGAAGCTCAGAAACGCATAAACGTCCCGTCCCTCAGCGCTGAGTCCCCCTGCAGGTGCTGCCACCTGGAGTCCTTCTCTAAGTTCTGGAAGGGCCCACGCGTGGGGTGTCCTCTGTGGGCAGCGCTCAGGCGCACGGGCCCGGGGCTCTCCTTGCTGTCCTGGCCTCATCCCCCCTCTCTGGGCTCCTTGGTCACTGGGCTTCCCCTGCGTGGGCCCGGGGCTCTCCTTGCTGTCCTGGCCTCATCCCCCCTCTCTGGGCTCCTTGGTCACTGGGCTTCCCCTGTGCCGGGACGCAGGGCTCCCTGCGGTGGGAACTTCCACGGCCGTGACCTCCCTTCCTCTGCAGGACTGGAGCGGCCCCCCGCGGCCCAGACCCTGTGCTGGCAGCCGCAGCCACTCCCGGGCCCCCTGAGGGCTCAGCCAGTGAGGTGCGGGCAGGCTCACCCGGCCCAGGGGACCAGGACTCCCGGGACCCACACTGCCTCCAGGTGACCCGCGCCCCTTGCCCCCCTGAGGACAGGGCCTGCGGCGCGGACCCCTCACGGCCAAGCACGTCCAGGGGTCCGTGTGCAGAAGGCACAGGCCTCCTGGCCTCCACTCTCCACAGGGCTGCTGGCGTGACGGCCGCCCAAGCTGTCTCCCGGCCTAGGGCAGCCTGCATGGTCAGCTGGTCAGCTGGGCCAGGCCAGGCTGGCGGAGGGGGGAGGCTGGCGGCCGTGCCACCCCACCGTGGCCCCCGGCCCTACCCTGTGCACCTGCCAGGGAGACGTGGATGCACTCAGGTCGTGTCGGGGGGAGGCCCCAGCGGGGCGGACAGGAGGCGCCCTCAGAGCAGCGTGTGTGCTGGGCGTACCCAGAGCCCCGGGGGGTGACCTGAGCCTCTGGAGGCCCGGCCACACTCTGAGCTGTCGTCCGCCACCCTCCCGCCCACCAGGGGAAGCCCAGGCCAGGCTCGGGGTAGGGAGGCTCTGGCAGGCGCGGTGCCCTCCTCTGGCCGCCCCACCAGGGGCAAGCACTAGTCCTGGCCCCCAGAGGACACTCCCTCCTTCCCCCAGCTCCTGCGCTCCCCGGCCTTTGCAGGAGAGTACCCCATAAGCCCGGACCTGAGGCTGCGGGGAGGCTCCAGGACATCCTCCCGTGGCCAGCCATGCCGCCCCCCCCCCCCAGCCGGCCTGTCCCTGGGCAGGGCTGGCTGTGCGGCAGCGCCCCGTCACCGCGTCTGCCTGCAGTGGCTGCAAATCCCAGCACAGGTTTGGGGGGCAGCGTGCAGCTGGGCAGAACTGGGGGGTGGCCTGCAGGGTGCTCCAGGGAGGGTCCTGGACCCTGCGACCCCCCCCCCCCCCCCCGCTACCCCCCCCCCCGCTCCTCCCCAGGAGGCCATGGCCCGGCCCATCTGCAAATAGCGGGTACTTGGCCGCGGGGCCTGGGCACCCATCAGGGCGGAAAGGGGGCGGTGAGCCGGTGCTGAGCCCCAGTCCCGTGCGCCCGGCCCCCCGTGGGCAGGGCCCCAGGGTGCGCAGATCCCCGCAGCCTCCTGTTCACCAGAGAGGAACCGGCTCGGGAAGGAGCCCAGGCTCGGCTGGGAGGGCGGGCACAGCCAGGAGACTTGCTCCCCCGCCCGTGCCCCAGGCTGTGGCCCCCCTCCCGGTCCGGGCTCCGCGGGGGGTGGTCCCACTGCACCCCCGCCGAGCTGGCGGGGCACCCGCAGCTCCTGGTCCCAGGGCGCAGCCCCAGGCCTTGGCTCGGGAGCGCGGCTGTCAGGGGCCAGAGCCCTGCCCTGACGGATGAGTGCTGACGGCGCCTGTCCCCGCGCCCCCGGCCGCTGACGCCCGTCACACCGCTGCGGGGACCCCGGGAGACCTGGCCGGCCGTGTGCACCCCCGCGGCAGCCTGCAGGCGACGGGGGCGGGGATGGTGCCGGCTCCCCACTCCGGCCGCACACCTGCGCCCGCACTGGGCGGCCTCCCTGCCGGCTTGGCGCTGCCACGGTGTCCCCAGCCACCGTGTCCCCAGAGCGGCCGGCACTGCCAACAGGGCTGAGCGAGCGGTGCGGGCGCACAGGTGAGTGCGCGGGGAGGAGGGCGGCGGGCGGGGGCGGGGAGCCGGGAGACGGGGGACGGGAGAGTGGGGATGAGGGACGGGGGACTGGGACACCGCCACCCACTGCCCGCCCCTCCCCCGGACCGGGTCGGAGGTCGCCGCACCCCCAGCCCCCACCCGGCGCACGCGCGGCAGTCAGGCTGCCAACTTCGGTAGGTGCGAGTCGGCGTCGGGGGGACCGCAGGCGGCGGCGGCGGCTCCGGGAGACTCCAGCCAAGTGAGTGACTGTGGGGTGCGGGGGCGGGGCACGCCCGGCGCTGGGCCTCAGTTTCCCCTGCGGGGCTCCATGTCGCTGTCCCGCGGGGCCCCGGTGGCGGCTGGCACCGGGCGCGGCTGCAGCGGGAAGTTTGCGCGCAGACTTTGCGGGCGCCGCGGGCTGGGCTCCAGCGGGCGGGTGGCAGGGCGGAGAGGGGGGCCGGGGCAGCCGGGCTGGGGGCACGGGGACCAGGGGTGGGGAGTGGGGACCATGGCGGCTGGGCTGGGGCGCGAGGAGGGGGGGCCGGGGAGTAGGGGCTGCCTGGGGTGTCCGGGCTGGGGGCGGTGGGGCGGGGAGGGGTGGTGGGGAGTGGGGGCCGGGGTGCCCAGGCTTGGGGCATGGGGAGGGGGCTGGGAAGTGGGGGCCCAGGGAGTGTCCAGCGTGCCCAGCCCCCACCACCCGCATCTGCGCAGGGCCCGGGTGCAGCAGTGAGGTCCTTGCAGGCCTTGCAGGGGGAGGCACTTGCGGTCTCCACCGGCAAGGAGAAGCCGTGGCCCCCCCACCCCGCTCTCCCGGAGCCGTGGGAGCTGGCCAGGTCTCAGGGGTGGGGGGTGAGCTACTCGCCCACCCCCTGCTAGTGCTGGGCCCAAGCTGGGGGCCCCTCTCCCACCGTGGGGAGGGGCCTCCCTCTACCGCCCTGACAGCAGCGCCTCTGCGGGGACAGGGGAGCAGGCTCCGGGGTCTGGCCCCGCACACCGGAGGGCAGGCTGCCCCGCAGCAGGCACCCAGTCGCGCGTTGGGACACATGTGCAAATAAATGTGCTTTGGGGGGGCGATGGGTGCATGCTGGTGTCTGGGGGTGTCTTCTGCTTGTGCACAAGCTAGCGGGGGGGGGGGGGAGCCAGGCGTTCTCCGGGTCCCCACAGGGTCGACTCCTGAACAAGCCCCCAGGTGATGGATCTGAAGAGTGAGTGCAGGACAAGCCAGCCAGCTCCTGAGTCCAGGGGCATGACTGGGAGGTGGGATGGGTGGTGGCACCAGGCGGCACAGCTGCGTGGCTCCCAGGGCTGGGTGATCGATGGCCCCAGTACAGCCGCCTCCGTCTCCCAGGCGCACATGCCCATTTGTCATCTGCATCTCGGGGAGGGTTCGGGAGACAGGGATGGGACCCACCTCTGCTCCCACCACTGAGTCCAAGGGGGTCTGCTGCCCCTTGGGGAGCCCCAGGGCCCCCGCCTCCTCCCAGCCCCTGCAGCCTTCTCCCAGCACGTCCCCTCCAAGGCACGGGTACCCACAAGCCGGCCAGCCCCTGCATGCTCTGCTGCAGCCTCCGGCCCCGTGCTTGCCCTGCTGAGCCCCCCTGACAGGCCCCGCTGGGTGCCCACCCAGTGTCTGGGGGAGCAGACACGAGTGCCGGCCGTGGGCAGAGCCCAAAGGCCGATGGGGAGCACAGCGTGTGCCCGTGGTGGGGCAGCTGCCCCAGCCCTGCTTTGCTCAGCCCGCCGGCCACTCCTGAGCCCCAGGGAACAGGCAAGCATGTGTGCACCCCACCTGCGCCCCCCTTTACCACGTAGGTTCCAGGTGCGTCCACCCGTGTGTGTACACACTGCCCCAATGGTGCCCAGGTGCCTACCCACACCCCCGGCCGTGCTGAGTGCTTTCACATGCAGAGCCGGTGTGTCCACTGTGTGGTGTACGAGTGTGAGTGTGTGTGTGTGCGCTGAGCCCCACCGAGTCGGCCCAGCCACGCAGAGGCCGCCCCTGCAGCACCGGGGCAGGTAGGGGCTCATCTGGAGCCTCGTAACGTGGGTGTGCACGCACCCGCAGCCGGTGTGCACGCACCCGCAGCCGGTGTGCACATGCTGACGGCGCGCCCCACTCAGGCGCACACTGGGGCGGTGGAGGCCCAGGTGGCGGCCCAGATGGAGTGTGGAGAGGCTTCCGAGCGAGCGTGTGGGGTGTGGGGAGAGGAGGGTCTTGGCTGAGCTCGGCCGCTGCAGGCTCGGCCGCTGACCTGCCTGGAGCCACCCAGATGGAGCCAGGCTGAGCAGGTGGCTGTGCTGGGGGGCCGAGCTGTGATATGCACGCCCCCCAGCCTGGCCTGGCCCCGTGTGAGGCTGACCCCCGCCGAGACCTCCAGTGCCCACCCAGCGCCCCGCTGCGCAAGAACACGCAGGCGCGCGTCCGAGAGACACAGAGCTGGTTTCTGGGCACCGCGCAGGCTCTGAGGGGAGGCAAGCGGCGGAGGGTGGCCGGCGTGGGGTCGCCGCCCAGATGCCCACCGCGGGGACAGGGAACGGGCCTGCTGGGGGCTAGGGGCCGGGCGTGCTGGGCACACACGGGGCCCCACACAGGGCACAGGACGCCGGGGAAACCTTAGATGTCAGCGGAAGAGCAGGCTTTGCTGGGGTCCCCAGCAGTGGCTACAACGTGCCCGTGTCTTACCTTCCTGGGCTGAGCCTGGTGCAGCACCGGGGCGGCGGGGGGGGGGGGGGGGGGGGTGGACCCGGGGCACAGCCGGGCGCCCAAGACTCAGCCCGGGCCCCAGCGCCCCCGGAGCCGGGGGAGGGGGCGCAGAGGCTGTCGGGGGGCAGCGCTGACCCCGGCCCCCTGTGTGCAGGTGGCCATGGGGCCAGGCCGGGCCTGCTAGCCACCAGCCATGTCCCGAGAGACGGGCTCCTGCCGCCTGGGCCCCGGGGCGCGGGCGCGGGCGCGGAAGCCCAAGAAGCCGCACTACATCCCCCGGCCGTGGGGCAAGCCCTACAACTACAAGTGCTTCCAGTGCCCGTTCACCTGCCTGGAGAAGTCGCACCTGTACAACCACATGAAGTACAGCCTCTGCAAGGACTCCCTGTCGCTGTTGCTCGACTCCCCTGACTGGGCCTGCCGCCGCGCCCCCCCCGCACCCCGGGCCCGCGCGCCCTCCCCCAACCGGCCCCCTGGCCCCTCTGACGCTGCAGGCAGCCAGACCTGGGCCCCCACAGCTGACCCGGCCTCCGCCGTCCTGGCCCCGCGCCGCCTCGCTGGGGGCCCCAAGCTGGGGGCTGAGGGGTCCCCGGGGGCACCCTCCCCTGTGGCCCGGGAAGCCCAGAAGGACGGGGGCCATGGGGGGCTGTGGGCCAAGCCCTGGAAGCCGGGCCCCCCGGACAGCGGCGTCCCCTGCTACCCGCCGCCCGCCCCTGCGGAGCTGCCCGAGGCCCAGGGCCTCCACCTGTCCCTGCTGGGCGTCAACTGCCCACTGGGGCCCGGCCTCTTCTCCTACCTGGGGCCCTCCCTGGCCGCCGCGGCCCACGTGCCCCTCCTGGCCTCGGCCAGCCCTCTGCTGCCCCCCGCTTCTGCCTTCCCGTCCCCGCAGAGCCCCGACCGCCCGGCCCTGCTGCCCCGCCTCTACTACCCCCTGCTCCTGGAGCACGCCCTGGGGCTCCCCACGGGCAAGGCCGCCCTGGCCAAGCCCCTGGCCCCCCCGAAGGCGCCCCCCAGGACGCTGGCCCCCGGGCTCCTGAAGACGCCTGTTCCCGGGCTGGGCAGGCCCTGGCCCCGCGGCGCCCCCAGAGCCCCGGGGCAGGAGGGGGAGCTGGACAGGAAGCTGCCCCCTGGCAGCCGGTCGGAGCCCCTGAAGGCCCCCTGCGGCACACTGAAGCTCAGCTCCCAGAGCAGGTGGGTGTCGGGGTCCCGGCCAGGGGCGTGGGGGGTGCTGGGAGGCGAGCTGGCCAGGGCGGCCAGGCCCCCCTTCTTCGGGCTGCAGAGGGGAAAGCGGGGGCCTGGGGGGTGGGGGGGACAGTGCAGCCTTTTGACCAGCTTCTGCCCCCCAGCCTGCGGCCCGGCCCGGCCGTGATGCTGTGGCCCGAGGACAAGGAGCAAGGCCACCCTGAGACCCCGGGCCCCGCGGCACCCCTGCCCCAGCAGCCCCTGGGCCTGATGCTGGGCGGCCCCGGGCAGGTGGGTGAGGACCTGACCCAGGCCCTGGGCGACTATGCCAGGGTGGAGCGGCGCCTGGGGCAGCTGATGCCCGTCGGGGGCCTGGCCCCTCGGCCTCTGCGGGAGCAGCTGGGCAAGATCCGCCAGGAGCTGCTCACCATCCACCAGGCACTGGAGCGGGCTGTGCGGCCCCTGGACGCACCCCTCGACCTCTCTGTGAAGCGGGTGCCCACCAAGGGGCCTGGGGGGGGCTGGGGGCCGCTGGAGCTGGGCCCTGCGCGGGCCCCAGGGACCCCTGAGCCCCCCAGCTTGCTGGGTCCCACAGCCGCTGAGCCTTTCCCTGGCCACACCACCAAGTGCGAGGCTGACTCCAGCGTCCCGCCCCCAGGGCTGTCCCTTCAGGCCCCTGAGGACCCTATCATTCCTGGCAGCAGCTGGGGTGCCCATAGCTCCTGGCCCCCCGATGCACTCCCTGGCCTCCCGAGCCCCCCTGGTGCCAAGGTCTGAGCTCACACAGCTTTGCTGGCTCATCCGCCCTCACACGGCGGGGTCCTCTAAGCCCGTGTCCGCTGCCTGGCCCCCACCTGCCCCAGCCCCGGGGGCGCGGCCCAGAGCCTGTCCAGCATGCCCATGGATGGACCTCCGCGCCGTGGTGTGGCCTCTCTCTGGGCCACAAGGGACACAGAGGGTCCCAGCTACTTATTGATCACAGTTGTGGACATTAAAATAGAAACAGTGAAAAAAAAAAAAAAATAGAAACAGTGTTCACACACCCTATCTGGGCCTCCTTCTTCGCTGGCCGGGCCTGCATCAGCCCTGGGACGCTCCCCACCGTGGAAACGGCCCTGGACATGGGCAGTGTCCCCGGCTACCCTGCTGGGCGTCCTCCTTCAGACCGGGCCCCACCTTGTGCGGACTGGGCCCTCCGGAGGGCCGGGATCTGAGAACAGAATGGGGAGCGCAGCAGCCAGAGCTGGGCGGGCAGGCGTGTGGGTCGGGGAACTGGGGGTGGACGGGGACCCCAGGGCGGCCCCCTGTGCCCCCACGGAGGCGGCTCCCTCTGCTGCGATGGGGCCCAGCGTGCCCTTCGCTGGCCCCCCGCCAGCCCCTGCGGCCACGATAGGCATCGGCGGCCTTCACAGCTCACTGCGTCCCTCCCCGCAGGCGGGGGCACATGGGGAGGGGTGCTGCTGCTAATCGCGTCTGTCGCCGGGAGCTGGCCAGACCTCTGTGCCCACCAGGAGTGGCCCCGGGGAAGGCGGCTCCTGCCTGCATGCGGCTCCCCGCCCTGGAGCAGCCGGGCCAGGCCAGTCAGAGCAGGACCCACGGCCGCCCCATTAATCGCACCGGGCGGCTCCCCACCGCGGGGCAGTGACAGGCCAAGTCCCTGGGGTGGGGCGAGCGGGGGCTGGGCAGCAGCTGACTGGGGTGCTGGGGGTGGGGGTGGGGGTGGGGCCCCAGGGACCGGCTTCTCGCCTCTGCGGCACCCCTACCAGGCCCAGTTGCACAGCTGCGGGATCAGGCCACCAGCGTGGGAGTTACTTCGCTGGGGGTGGGCTTTGGGGTCTGGGAGGGTGTGGGGGCCTCGCGGGAGCCATGGGAATCACGTCCCAGAGGCCAGTGCAAAGGCCCCAGGCGGGAATGCGGCAGCGCTGGGGCAGCCCCGGGGAGGGCAGCTGAGGGTCCCCGGCCACCCGCCCCTCCCACCGGGTCCCGGCCCCTCCCCCCAGGCTCTGGTTTCTAACAACAGAGGCTGCAGCTGCTGGAGCGCAGAGGCCAGCCCCAGGTAGGAGACCCCAGCCCCCTGCCTCTGAGTGGGGGGGGCAGGGGGCCTAGGAACCCCCCCATGCAACCCCTCAGGGGCTGGAAGTTGCAAAGGGCGGAGCCTGGGGCTGCCCCCCAGGAAGGCTCATTTCCTTGCCTGGAAGAAGGAAGGGCTCCCTGGGCAGGTGAACCTGAGAAAGGCGGCCCATGTGTCACCGGGCCCCCCAGCCCCGCCCTGGACCCTTCACCTCGGGACCTCCCAAGGCCCGAGCCCACACAGGCCTCACAGCGGGACCCACAGCCAGCTCTACACGTCCCAGGAATGTTCCCAGGACCGCGCCTGGGAAATGGGGCCTAGCCCCCCACCCCTACTTGCTGGGCTTGCAGGCTGGGCCCGCCCTCAGGCCCCCCCCCCCCCATGACCGAGGCCTCCTGGTGAAGCCAGAGGACAGGAGCACCGTCGGGTGGGAGCAGGCCGGGGGGGGGGCCAGGGGGTGAGGGGGCCAGTGCTCCCCCCAAAGTGCCCATAATTTCTCTTGCAGTCGCACGCCGGGTCGGGCCACAGGACCTCGCCCAGGGGACCTGGGACTGGGATCTGTCGCCACCCGGCCGTGTGTCCCCTGGCCTCCGGGCCCCCTGACCAGCTGGCAGGCTGCCCCCCAGGGTCTGCCCTTCACGCTGGACCCACCCGGAGACCCTGCTGGGCGTCCTCCTTCTGGGAGGGTGTGAGCCCCTCACTGGCCCTTGGCGCCCCGGCTGCTTGGGCGGATTCCGGTGCCCGCGGGGGCGAGAGGGGGACCCCCGGGGCCTGCATTGCTCCCCGGACAGCCTGCTCTTCCTGACAGCGGGGGCTGTGTCCTGCGTCCACGTGCTGGACCTCGAGGGCCGACATGTCTGCCGCGTGTCCTGCCGCCTGCCGGGGGCCGGGGCCTTCGTGCCCGAGGATGTGGCCGTGATTGCTGCCAAGCTCGTGGTGGTCAGCGACCTCATCCACGGGGCTGTCCGCGTGCTTTGGCACACTGCTGCCATCCCCCAGGGCCGCTGGGTCACTGTGGGCGCCTTCTGAGCCCACAGTGGGGGCCCCTTCTGAGCGGGGGCTGGCTGTGGATGCGGCCGGCAGCCTCCTGGTGACAGACTACATGTGCCCAGGGCCGTACACTGCCTCGCACTGGGCCCTGCCCTGGAGCCGTGCGCCGCGCGCCTGCAGGCTGTGGACGGCGCCTGCTGGGTGGGCCCTGGGCCGATGGAGGCCTGGCCCTGAGCGGGGAGCCTGGGGATGTGTGGCTGTTCGGCAGCGCCTGCCAGCCCCTGGGCTCCCTCGGGGCGCTGACCCGGCATGCTTTCGGCACCCCGGCGAGCCTGTGCACTGACGCCGAGGGCAGCGTGATCGTGGCCAACGAGCACCGGCGCCACGTGACACTGTTTCCTCGGGCCGGAGCGCCCATCTGCCTGGTGTCTGAGGGCCTGAGGTGGCCCCTAGGGGTGGTCTGCGCCCCTCAGGGCCAGCTCATGGTGGCCGATGCTGGGGACGGCTCCATCAAGCTGTACGAGTACCGGTCCCAGCTGGCCTGAGCCTTGCGTGGGCGGGGCAGCCCGCCGTGGGCATTGTGGGGTGGCGCCAGGCCCAGCTGCCTCCTGTGTAGGTGGTCCAGGGGCCCAGCCTCCGAAGCTGACCCAGCCTCATGCTCATGGCCCTGCGTCTGCTCGGCCCGGCTCTGCGGGGTTCGGCGGCCTGAGCTCCGGGGCTGGGCTGGGGGGGGGGGGGGCGGGGGCAGGGGCGCTGCCGGGCTGGGGCCCCAGCCCAGCTCCTAATCAGGCCAGAGCAGGAGGCAGGGCGGCGTGGCGGGCAGGCGGGGCGGGGTGGGGCAGGGGTGCCACCTTCCCTGTCCCCATCTGCAGAGGCCCCCATGCCCCAAGCCTCTTGCAGCTTCTCTGGGCCTCACTGAGGTAAGGGAACAAAGGCGGACGGCCCTGGGGCACGGGGGGGGGGGGGGGGGGGGGTCTTGCCCTTCCGCTTCTCCCATGTGGGGCTCTCCCCCAGGCTGAACCTGTATTTTCTCCTCTGCAAACCAGGAGCAAATGGCTCCAAGCTCACGGTGGGGCATGCTGGAAGGTTCCAGGCGGCGGTCACGCCAGGAGCTTCCCAGGAGGACTTCTGTTACTGAGAGCAGTAGCCAAACAGGCCCGGGAGTGGGGGACACGAGGGTGGGACGCTGCGTGCGGGGTGCAGCCGGTCCCCAAGTCCCAGTGAGGGGCTCCGTGGAGGGGACAGGGCCTGGTGCAGTCTGTCACCGGGACTTTGCCCCCGATGGGGTCCGCGTCACATGCAGCAACCCTGTGGGTGCAGGGCGACGAGGTCCGCGTGAGGACACACGTGCTCAGTAAACGTGACTTGTTGCTACTGGTGTTGGGGACACGCTTGCCCTGTGCGGAGGGGCTGGGGACACCTCTGATGTCCCAGCCCACGGCCCTGGGGGAACCCAGATGCGCCCCTTTGCATAGCCTGGGGTTGGAGGGGCCAGTCCGGAGCTGGGGAGGTGGCTCCTCCTAGAACCCCACCCAGGGCTGGGGGTCCTTTCATCCTGGGAGGATGGCGGCCCTCAAGCCAGGTCCACTGGGTCCTTCAGGTGACCACATGGGGTGGGGGAGGTTTGGCGGCTGTGAGAAGGTGGGGACTGGGGGTGGGGGATGGGGGTAGGTGACGCTGCAGGTGGACTGGGGGGGCGAGGCCCGTGGGGGGATGGTGTGGGGACGAGGATTCTGGGGGGGATGGGGACTGGGGGGGGACGAGGACCATGGGGCATGGGGAGGCTGAGGACGGTGGAGGGACAGGGACAGGGGAAGACAGGGATGGTGGGGGATGGGGATGGTGGGGGATGGGGCAGGACAAGGACTGTGGGGGATGGGGGACGGGGTGGGGGACGAGGACGGCGGGGGAACAAGGACGGGGGATGGGGATGGAGACAGTGGGAAGGCGGGACGGGGACGGGGACGGGGATGGGGACGACTCGCCGCCGACTCTGGGCACAGGAACGTTCTGGGCCCGGAACGCTCGGGCGGGGTCGGCGGGCAGCCCGGGCGCCTTTGGGGACCGGACCGTCGCGCGGCAACGCGGGGAGCGGGCGGAAATGGGGCTCGTGTCCCGCGGCGGGGCTGGGGGTGCCGAGTGCCGTCCGCCCGGGCCGCCCGACGCCGTCCGCCAGCCCATCTCGACCCCGCAGCCGATGGCGCGGCCCCGGGGAGCAGCCGGTGAGCATCCGCGGGGCGCCCCCCCCAGGGCGCAGGCGAGGCGGCGGGCGGGGCCCCGAGTCCGGTCCCCCGTAGGGTGGGGGCTCTGCGGGGTCCCCCAGCCTCCCCCCGGCCTCGGGGGCGCCGGGCCGGTGACTTCAGAACAAACAGAACAGAAAAACCCAAATAGAATGGTAGCTTCGGGGAGGAACGGCTGGTCGCCGCACGGGGAGTCGGCGTCACCCCAAGGGCGGCGGCCCCGCCCCCGCGCCCGTCTGGCCCCGCCCCCGCGCTCGCCCCGCCCCCCAGGCCCCGGCGCTCGCCTGGCCCCGCCCCCGCCCGCCCGCGGTCTGATCCGAGCCGGCCCCGCGGGGCCCGCGACCAGGCGCGGGTGCGCAGGTGCACCCTGGGTCGCCCCCCGCTCCCCACAGATGAGAGCATCCGCTTCTGCCCTCTGCGCTTCCTCCCCACATAGAAGAGGCTGCTGCTGCTGGGGCTGCTGCTGCTGCTCTTTCTTCTTCTGTTTTTAGGCAAACTTTGTAGATGAAACACAACACGCACAAAGAAAACGCACAAACCGCGCGGGTGCAACTCCCCGAATTCTCCCGGAGTAAAAACACCGTGGCTCCGACAGATGCGGCTTCCCCCAGAGCATCTGTTCACTGTCAGGCCAATTGTTTTTCTTCTCCGACAGTAGCCGAGGGTGGTTTTCCCTACTTCCTGCAGAGGAGAACCCAGGGGGTGTGATCGGCTGTGGGGGGGCCGCCCCTGTGTCTCCACGAGAGGCCCTGGCGGTGATGCCCGCCCTGTGATGGCCAGCAAGCCCGACCGTCAGGACCGTCTCAGCCTGGCGTTGTCAGGAGAGGCAGGAAGCGGCCCTGGGATGGGGGATGCAGCGGGCAGGCACTGGCTGGGTGAGAAGGGCTGTGTGGGCTGCTCAGCGGGGGCCGCAGGGGGGGTGGGTTGCTGGGAGAGGCCTCTGCCTTCCCGCCCGCCCAGGGTCCCCGCAGGGAAGGAAAGCGGCCCACCAGACCTCGCAGGCCCTGGGCGTTTGTGTCCCCATAAGGCCTCTCCGGAAAGACGTCCTGCTCTCCCAACACGTAGGTCCCCCGGGGCCCGTGCTCCATCCAGGCCTGCGTCCCTCTCCCAGGTGTGGGCTCCAGCTCAGGGGGTCTCACCCCAGGGTGGCTGTTCTGTGCTTTGTGGGGACCCTCAGCATCTGAGAAAGAGCGAGCTCCAAGGTGAAGCCCTCAGGGCTCCGCGGGGGAAGGCAGTGCTTGCCAAGAAGCCTGCATCCCCGTGAGCTCAGCCCTGGGCGAGGATTGGGGTCAAGACTCAGGGTTGAGGCACTTGGGGCCAGTCTTGCCACCCAGAGGCCCCGGGAGAGGCGTGAGGGGCCGGGAGGGCACGTGCCCCTCATCCTGAGACCAGGCCGTGGGGAGCTGGCCGTCCTCCAGGTCCCTGTGTTGAGACCGCTGGCAAGCTCAGCTGCAGCAGGAGAAGATAGCCCCCACCTGGGGACGGCCCCGAATCGGTGGGTGGGCGCAGCCTCGGGCCAGAGGCTCGGCATAGCGGCCACGGCGCCACGAACGCCCCGAGGCTTCTCTGGGGGCTCCCCGGAGGAGGTGGGCTTGGAGCGTGGCCCCTGCGCCAGGGCCCGCAGCCACCAGCAGGAACGCATTTAAATTTTCATCTTTATTCTCTGCAGGTTAGTCAGTAAATCAAGGTTCGTTAGATTCAACGCGAGTGACTTTTATTGTTAACGAGTGTACGTTTTCCCCTGTGCCGCGTGAAGGAGACTCTCCTCAGTTTCCTTGAAAACAAAGCCGAAGCCGCCGTGGTCAGCCCTGCAACCCTCGTGAGTGGTGCAGGGGGTCGTGCCCCCGCCCTGTAGGGCCTCGCTTGTCACCCAAACCTCCGGGACCATGCCCAAGGCCCAGGCGCCCCACAACGGGCCCTGTGGCCTGCGGGCCAGGGCCTGCATTGAGCCTGTGCCCTCTCTTCCAGCGTGCCCGGCAGGCATGGTGCTCAAGGCCTTCTTCCCCACGTGCTGCATGTCGGCCGACAGCGGCCTGCTGGTTGGACGGTGGGTCCCGGAGCAGAGCAGCGCTGTGGTCCTGGCCGTGGTGCACTTTCCCTTCATCCCCGTGCAGGTGAAGGAGCTCCTGGCGCAGGTGCATCAGGCCAGCCGGGTGGGGCTGACCGTACTGGGCACGTGGTGCCACCGCCGCCAGGACGCTGAGGAGGGCCTGGGCCACTTCCTGGAAGGCCTGGGTGCCATCTTCTCCCACAAGCCCTGGCTCCAGCTCTCCCGGGAGAGGGGCGGCAAGCTCTGGAGCTGCAAGGCCACCTGCCGCCAGGGGCCCCCTCGCCCTGCCGCCCCGGACGAGGACCAGGTCATGCTTGTCTTCTACGACCAGCGCAAGGTGCTGCTGTCCCAGCTGCACCCGGCTGCAGCCCTGCCTGACCACCAGGCGGGCGATGGCATGGCCGGTGCTGAGGGCTTGGCTGTCGTCTTCGACACGGTGGCTCGCAGCGAGGCACTCTTCCGGAGTGACCGCTTCGACGATGGCCCCGTGCGGCTGAGCCACTGGCAGTCGGAGGGCGTGGAGGCCAGCATCCTCGCAGAGCTGGCGAAGCGGGCCTCGGGGCCCGTCTGCGCGCTGCTGGCCTGCCTGCTGTCCCTTGTGTCGGCCACCAGCGCCTGCCGGTAGGTGCCCCTGGGGCCGGGGTGGGAGGAGGTCAGGGCCCTGTGCCCGAGGCCCACCCCCCAGCGTCTGGGGCCCGGAGGCCCCCGCTGCCCCCTCCCCCGGCAGCTCAGGGTGCCTGGCGGTGGTTGCCGCCTGCTGTCATGCTCCCTGGGCAGAGCGGGCTCCCTCGGCAGCCTCGGCGGTTGTGTGGGACCCGCTGGGTGGTGGTTCAGGGTGCGCTTCCCGTGGCTCAGCTTGGACGGCAGGCTGTTGCCGTCGAGGGCCCGGCGCGAGTGAGTTGTTCTCCTGAAGGCATCGGGTCCCACCGACCTCCCTAGCCCTGGGGGCAGCGTCCACTCACTGAAGGACGTGGGGGCAGGGTGGTGGTCCCCCGCTGTGGCACTTCTGCACGGTCACCTGGACGCCCCAGGCTGTACGCCCAGCCGAGGGATTGGGGTGGCACCGGGTGCCCTGGCTGGGTGACTGGAGGCCTGCGGCTGTCGGGCGGGGCTGGCCTCCCTGCTCGCCCAGGGCTGCATGGCGCTGCGGCCGGGTTGGCAGAGAGCCCTGGCAGCCGTGCGGACACGCCTCAGGCCGAGGGCCGCAGGGCGTCTGACGGAAAGAGGGGGTTTGGACCCTCACAGTTCCCGGGAATGAATGACAGGGAAGTGTGTCGCCCAAGGTGCCGCACGGGGAGACATGGTCCTTAGCTTTTATCGCCTCCCTGAGGGCTTGAGGAAAGTCAGCAACTGCTTGTGTGCCCCAAGTCGTGCTCAGTCTGTCGGGCTGGGCTCTGGTCGGAGTGCACCAACAGTCACTGGGCAGGGGAGAAGCCCCCTCTCCTGCGGGGCGGCCCAGGGACGGTCTGCGCCTGGGGGAGCCTGGGGAGGTGCCTCTCCAGTGCTGAGGGTCCCTGCGTGGCCAGCTGGTGGCTCTGCACTCACCCACCTTGCAGCTTCCTCTAGGCGCTTGCTTTGCCTTGTGAGAGGTTGGTGTCACTGGGCAGCCCGGGGGGCCTGGACACCCTTGACGTTCACCAGGGCAAGGCGCCGGGTGGCGAGATGCACGAGTCCCTGCTCTGTGTGGACGTTGGGCTCCCCATTAGCAGCCCTGGGTGCCCCGGGACCCCGCCGGGCTGCCTGCGCGTGCCCCCCCGGGGTGTCCCTGTCCAGCTGAGGTCGGGGCCTCCCGGCCTGAGGTGAGCCTGGGGAGGGTGTCGCCGCCAGCTGGGGGGGCCTTTGCTCCTGGGCAGGCAGCAGAAGCTGGCAGGGCCTGAGCGTCCACCTCTCCCCACAGGCTGTTCCAGCTGTGGCCTCTGTCCTTCATCTGCAGCAAGCTCTCTGTGTGTGAGCAGCTCAGACACCGGCTAGAGCAGCTCACGCTCATCTTCAGCACCCAGAAGGCCGAGACCCCCGCCCAGCTCATGAGGTGCAGGGCCTGCCTGGGTCTCCCTCGCGACGGCACCCCTCTGGGCACCAAGCCCACCCCCACTGACCGCCCCTGCCCATTGGATCCCCTCGCAGGAAGGCCAATGTGCTGGTCTCCGTGCTTCTCGATGTGACCCTTGGCCTCGCGCTGCTGTCCTGGCTTCATGGGAAGGACTGCATCGGGCAGCTGGCCGAGGCCCTCGTCCCTGTGGCTGACGTGAGTTGGTCGGGGAGCCTGGTGGTCCTGGAGCATCTGTGTCCCGGGGACGGGCGGGGGGGGCCCCTCTCTGGGGGCGGCCGAGCAGCCCTGCCCTTTCCTTCTGTTGGGCAGTAGAGCAGCCCCGTCTGTGACCCCAGACAGGTCCCCTAGGAGCCACTATGTCACAGAGTCCCCAGGGCTGCAGACTGCAGCTGACCTGCCCCCGCGGCACGTCGTAGCTCCTGGCCTCTACTTCCCTTTCCCGAAGGCGCTCATGTCCAGGTCCACCTTGTGGTTGGGGCTCTGACCGGGAGCCCCATGTCCCTGGCTCCTGGCCCTTCAGGCCATCTGTGCAGTAGGCACCCCAGAGACCTTCCATGTGTCCAGGGCCGCGTGCGTGCCGTCAGCCCGGGCCTCACGCCTGTGGCGCTCTGGCCCCTCCCGCGCGGCTCTGTGCTCCCCCACTATGGCCTCCCCCGCTGTCCACGCCTTCCCCAGAGCCAGAGGCCCTGCTGGGAGCTGGTCGTCCTGTGTGGGGTGGTCCCTCTGGCTCCTTGGGCTCCCCTAGGCCTCTGCCAGTGGCCTCCTGGCTCCGGCTGGGTGGCCTTCACATGTGCCTGGGCCTGCGTGTGGACAGGAGCCCCCGGGGCCTCTTGGGAGGCTCCATCGAGAGGAGGGGAAGGGGCACCCGGCGGTCAGGACGGGGGCTGTGCCGTGGCACCTCACTCGCCCACACTCTGGTTTTGGCCAGCTCCCTCTTCGACATCCCCTCTGCAGAACTGCACAGGAATATAAATATTTAATTGAAAAATGAAAGCCTCTTCCTGCCGCCCAGCTCTTATCCTTTAAATATTAGATAAGCTCTATTTATAAAGAATGCTCTGTTCTTTTTCTCACTGCCCCGGATCGGCTGAGGCTTCCCAGGCCCGCACGGTAGGCAGTAGGGGGAGCGACAGCCTCTGATCATGAGGCAGGGCTGCCTCGGCCGTGGCCTCCGCACTGCTGACGCGGCAGAGGGTCCCGGGGCCGTGCTCAGGGCGTGGACACAGGCTTTCCTCTCTGGGCAGCCAGGACGCCGCTCAGCTTCCCTGCTTGCTGGTGAGAGTCCTGGTGCCATCACTGGGCCTCACCGGACATTCCTGACCTCTAGGGAACCCGTGGCCTTCCCACCGGCCCCCCAGGCCCCTGCTGGGCTGGACACTCTCAGGGTCACCTGAGGTCACCCACGCAGACACAGGCCTCTGGGGTACCCTGGCACGTGGAGGGTGGGATCCTCAGCAGAGGGGGCTGGGTAGGCCCATCAGCTCCCCCGAGGTTCCTGGCTGGCTGGGGTCTGCCCTACATGTGGGCATATGGGGCCAGAGGAGTGAGGCCGAGGCCGGCTGGTGCCCATCAGGGCCCCTGCAGCCCTGTCAGCCTTGCAGGCCGTGAAGAGGGGCTCCTTGGCCAGACACGCAGGGAACCTTGAGTGCCCCTCGCGCTAGGAGCCACCTGGAGGGGGCACCCAGACTGCCCTTTCCCCGCCCAGTGGGTTGGACCCCTGCCCCCTGTGTGTCTACAGCATGTGGCCGAGGAGCTCCAGCATCTGCTGCAGTGGCTGATGGGTGCTCCCGCTGGGCTGAAGATGAACCGGGCGCTGGATCAGGTGCTGGGCCGCTTCTTCTTGTACCACCTGCACCTGTGGATCAGTGAGTGCCCGCTGCACCGGCCCCACTGAGCCCCACGAGTCCTGGAGCCTGTGCCCCCGGGTCACGGAGCCCTGGCTGAGCCGGGAAGCTGAGGCCAGGCTGCCCCGTCCCCTTGGTGCCTGCTTTCTGCCCCCTTGGCGCCCCATGCAAGTGCGTGTGTAGCCCTGCTCTGCCGGGCTGGATGTTCGGCCAGGCTATGGCCAGCAGTGAATTCTGTTGCTCGCAGTTTCCAGAAGCCTCAGGAGCCCCTTTAGTGAGGAATTGGGGAGGGCCAAGACCTTCCTGGGGCCCCCCTCAGGGCGAACCCCCTTCCCACCAGGCTACATCCACCTCATGTCCCCCTTCATCGAGCGCATCCTGTGGCATGTGGGCCTCTCAGCCTGCCTGGGCCTCACGGTCGCCCTGTCCATCCTGTCTGACATCATTGCTCTTCTCACCTTCCACATCTACTGCTTCTACGTTTACGGTGCCAGGTGGGTATGCGCCCCCATCCTTGCCGGCTGGCCCCGGGCTGCCTTCCAAGCCCTGGGTGTGTGGACACTCCTAGGGCCTGGTGGCCTCCAGGGTGGCACAGCGGCCTGGCCATGGTGCTCATGCCCTGCAGGCTGTACTGCCTGAAGATCTGTGGCCTGTCCTCACTGTGGCGTCTGTTCCGGGGAAAGAAGTGGAATGTTCTGCGCCAGCGGGTGGACTCCTGCTCCTATGACCTGGACCAGGTACTGGGCAGGACTGCAGGGAAGGGGGCACCCCAGCTCCGGGGGCCAGTGGGACCCACAGGTGATCGCCTCCGAGCTCCCATCCACGTGGTCCCTCTATGTGAGCCTGGTCTGTGTGGCTGCCCAGCACCGTGACGGGGTGGCCACACTCCTGTGTAGCTCACCTGCCAGCAGGTCAACATGGTCCCCGGGGACCGTGGGGAGGCAGCAAGGGGCACGTGGAGCCCTCAGACCGTGCGGGACGGTGCCCCAGGAGGGAGGTAGACCCTCTCCCAGAGCTCCTGGATGGCAGGGCATGCGGGCGACCTGCGCGCAGGACCTGGCTCTGGCTTTCCCCGCAGCGTGCTCAGATCCGTGTGCAGCCTGCAGGGCAGCTTCTCCCACCTGAATTCACAGCCCTCCCGCCCCTGCTGTATGTGCCCACTCGGTGCAGCGGCTTCTCTGTCCCCATGTGTCAATGTGGCTCCCAGAGCTGTCTCGGGAAGCCCGGGGGCCCTGTTGGCGGCACCCATCTGTGCTTGGTGACAGGGAGGGATGGGTGGGGATGGGCAGCGGAGGTGTGTCCCATGCCGCGGGGCTGTCCCCGGCGTAGGGCTCTTGCTGATGCCCCGGTGTCCTTTGTCCTTGTAGCTGTTCATCGGGACTTTGCTCTTCACCATCCTGGTCTTCCTACTGCCCACCACCGCCCTGTACTACCTGGTGTTCACCCTGGTGAGCTGAGAGTGCACGGCCCAGGGGCGCTGACTGAGTGTGGCACGAGGCGACCTGGCCAACGGGCCTGGCCTGCAGTGCTTGGGGGTGATCACTACTTGCAGCCAGGCAGCCCTGGGCAGTCCATCTGCCCTTACCCCGTGGAGGGTGTGGCTACCCCGACTCTGGGTGCCGTGTGCTGGGCCCTGCAGCGGGCAGGGCTAGGGTCCTGGCCTGGGGGATGCCACTCACTGCTCTGGGGCATGCAGCTGGGTGCACAGAGGATGGCCCTGGGGTACTGGCACCCTGCTGGGCCCGGCTGGGGAGCCAGCAGCCTGTTTCTCTGCCCCCTGCCTCCCCACAGCCAGGCCTCGGGGTCAGGGTGGCAGCTGTGCCCCCCTTAGGATGGGATCCACGTCCTCCCCAGGGGGTGGGGTCTGGAGGGGTCTGGAGGAGCCCCCGCTCCAGGGGTCTGGAGCCCCCGCTCACTCCCCATCGTGGCCCGGGACCCTGTGGGCCGTGCGAGGTGACTCTGAGCGCCGTGTGTCGCTGCAGCTCCGGCTCCTGGTGGTCACCGTGCAGGGCCTGATCCATCTGCTCATGGACCTCGTCAACTCCCTGCCGCTGTACTCGCTCGGCCTCCGGCTGTGCCGGCCCTACAGGCTCGCGGGTAGGTGTGTGCTGCAGAGGCTCCAGCTGCCCTGGGGCCCCTCTTGCCTGGGAGCTGTGGCGTGCAGGGCACTGGGTGGCGGGAGGGCAGGGACCCCTGGGTGTCCACAGCGCCAGCTGCCTGCATTGAGCTGGGGGGAGGAGGGCGCCCCGGCCCTCAGGTGCAGAGGGTGCATGTAGCCCTACGTCTTTCTCACCCTCTTTGGCACAAGGGTGGACATTTGCCCCGAGGCCTGTGTGCAGTAGGGCAGGGGGTGCCAGCCGTGGCTCGGAGAAGTGGCCCTGTGTGCTTGTGTGAAACCGTGGTGCCCGCGGTGCCCCTCAGCCCTGGAGGGGACAGGGCAGTGACAAAGATACTGTGCTGCCCAGATCTGGGTGGCAGGAGCTGCTCCTGGCCCCTCCCCACAGCCCCCTGCCTGCCGGAACAGCCCCCAGCATCCTGGCTGCCCCCGCCGTCCCTGTCTGCAGCTGGTACCGGTCACTGGGTTGGCCAGGCGCCCCTGGGAGCAGCCATCCCCACGGCAGGCCTAGGTGACCTGCTGCTCACGGCCCTGTGGGTAGTCCTGTCCCCACCCAGGGCTTGTGAGCACGTGGGGAACACGGGGCACTCTGGGTACAGCCCCCCCAGTGGGCGGCAGGCCCCTCCTCCAGGGCCTTGAAAGCCAGAGGGAACCTGCGCGTCCCTGGGCTTTGGTCCTCGTCTGCCTACTGGATGCCCTCGCTCCTGCAGGCCCCACGCCAGCGGCCCCCGCCTCTGTCCACTTGTCCACATGCCAGGGCTGGGCGGGTGAGGAGCCCGAGGCCCAGCATCTCCCCGCCCCCCGCAGCATCCCCCCACATCTCCCCCTCCCCACCCCACTACATCCCCCCTGCGGCATCTCCCCCTCCTCAGCCCACCGCTTCCCCCCCACAGCATCTCCCCCTCCCCAGCCCACCGCTTCCCCCCCCACAGCGTCTCCCCGCCACAGCATCTCCCCCTCCCCAGCCCACAGCTCACAGAGCAGAGCTGTGTTAACTTCACAGTAAAGTCCACAGATGCTGCGTTTTTTTTCTTTTTCACTGACTTTGCCTTGGGGCCTCTTCATCAATTGATAATTAGCTCCCGCTTCTCTTTTCAAGAACTTTCTGCCTTGGAAATTCCCAGGCTTGGGAGCCCAAACTATAGGTCAGGGGCGTGGTGGGTTCCCGAGTTGGCCACGCACGCATTTGGAAGACATTTAGTTGCCAGCAGGGCAGTCACACCCCACCCTGTGCACCCCGTGGGAAAACCCACATCCCGTGTGGGAAGCAGCACAGCCTGCGCCCCCAATGCCCAGCTGACTTCCCTGCCTCCTGGACCTGCAGCTCCTTCAGTGAAGCTGTGCAGAGGCTTTGATGCAGGCCAAGCAGCCAGCACAGAGGCAGACGGATGGGGGCCAGGGGGCAGTGAGCCTTCCGAGTGCCGCTCGCAGAGGAGGGGGCCCGCCTCGGCTGGCGCGCGGGCTGGGGCCCTTGCAGGCCGTCTGCGGCCCCGGGTGCCTCACAGGCACCTCCCTCTGCTTGCAGCTGGTGTGAAGTTCCGGGTTCTGGAGCACGAGGCCGGCGGGCCCCTCCGCCTCTTGATGCAGGTGAGGCATCGTGCACCTTGTCACCCCACTGCCCACGGGCAGATCCTCACCTGCCCACCCCGGGCTCCTGGCCCTCCCCCGACATGCAGGCCTTCCCTCTTGGGCTCTTCTCTCTGAAGCTGTCCCTCTGGGTGCCTTGCCGGGCAACTCGCTGAGTGCTGGTGGGGTCGACCCAAGGGCGGTGTCTCTGACACAGGCTGGCCGCTGAGGCCGGGGGGCCCGTGCGGTTTCCTCAGGGGTGCAGTACGTTCCCAGGCCCGTGTTCTGGGAGGTCCGTCCTGCAGCACAGCGGGCTCCGCACCCTGCAGCCTGGCCCGGCTCACTTCCCTGCCGTCCGCCCGGAGGAGAGTGTGCTGACCTCGACCTGAGGGCTCCCCGCTGGGCTGCTCACCTGCCCCTGGGTGCCCCTGGGGGGACAGAGCTGGAGCTGCCCACAGCTGGCAGCCGGGGGGCCGCCAGGACCGGGGGACCTGAGCCCCAGGGATTGCAGGCCATGTCCTGGCTGACGGCTGCCCTCGTGCTTGCAGATCAACCCCCTGCCCTACGGCCGCGTGGTGCACACCTACCGCCTGCCCAGCTGTGGCTGCCACCCCAGGCACTCCTGGGGCTCTCTGTGCCGCAAGCTGTTCTTCGGAGAGCTCATCTACCCCTGGAGGCAGAGAGGGGACAAGCAGGATTGAGGGACCCCGGCCTGGCTGGCTCCTCCCCACGGCCCAGTCAGCCCCTGCCCTGCTGGCGCCGAGCAGGGGCAGGACGGGCTCCTGAGGCTCGCCCCCTCTGCCCCCGCTCATCGTGGCCTCCGCCTGTCGCCCGGCTCTGGGGTGCAGAGGCGCTGAGCGGGAGGCCGGGGTGGCCAGGCCGCCGCCAGCAGGGTGTGCTTGGGGACCTGTTGGGACCTGCTGTGGCTGCCCTGGAGCCAGGCGGCAGAGCACCCCTCCCGTCACACCCATCACACCCGTCACACCTGTCATACCTGTCACACCTGTCACACCGGACTGCCCGGGTCAGCGGCGGGGCCTCCCTGCCACGGCTGGGGGACCCTCCCGGGACACACTCAGAGGCTCTGGAGGCTGACCCCCACGTCTCCTTGTTTGGGAGTTATACTCTGTGCCCCTGTCCCAACCCCGTAGCCCCAGTGGAGCAGGGCCCTCAGCCGGGGTCACACGGGGTTGGCTTCGTGCCGCTGCAGAGATCGCTGCCCTGGGCCCTTGGGACCCCATGGGACCTCGGCCGCCCAGGCTGCCTGGAACTGGCTGGCTTCCACTGAGCATCCGCACCCCTGCGGGGACCGGCCCCCCGGCCTGTCTTTGTCCCTCACGGGCTTCCCCGAGGCAGCAGCCGGCATGGAATCTGACTGGGGGCGAACCCAGCATCCCGGGGGGAGGCCCGCCTGCTGCTGGAGGCCCACGTGTCCTGTCACGTTGGAGTCGGAAGCGCCTGCACGGTGGCCTGCGCTCCTTGGCCGCGGTGGGCAGCCCCGGGGCAGCTCACAGCCCCATCTCGGGGACAGCTCCTCGCTCTGCCTTTTTCTGCTGTGACAATAAAACCTCCCACCTGTTTGGAGTGCGCCCCTGTCTTCCAGTCATCGCCACGTGGACAGCGGGTCTCAGGAGGCCCCCACCCTCATCCTGACCTTGGGAGGGGATGGGGTGAGGTTCCCCTTCTCCTGGGCTGGCCCGGCAGCCGGCCCCACTGTTTGTCGTAAGGTGTCTGTGACACCTGTTTCATGTTTGACGCTGAGCTGAGGGGCACGGGCGCCCTGTCCTCTGAAGCAGGCCTCCCTGTGGGTCTGGCCCCTTGACGGTGTCCTGGCATGGGTGCCCGCATCCAGGGCCACGTGCTCCCTGGTTTGGGTGTCCCCCTGGTGTGGGGGACAGGGCTGAGGGCCTGGATCTGATGAATTCACCCAGAACCTGTGGACTCCATGCAGGGCAGCGGTCCTGCCCCATTGCTGACCCAGCCTGCAGCCTCTGGGGACCCCCGTGGCCCCTCTGTGCCTGGCATCCAGGCCTTGTGGGGCAGGGCTGGAATCCAGGGGGGGTCAGCCAGCGCCTCCCCGCCTGCGCCTCCACTCAAGGATCAGCAGAGCTGGATGGGGAGCTGCGAGGTCAGTGGGGAGCAGGGCAGGAGCCCAGCCGAGGACCAGAGCCCCCGGGTGAGCCCACGGCTGCCCGAGGCCCCCAGAGCCTGATGAGGGTGGCCTCCCCAACTCCTGAGGCCGGCGTCAGCACACCCACCGGCCTTCGTGGGTGGGCCGCTCGTGCCCAGCCCAGGTCTCCCTCCGCCTCTCCCTCTGCCCTGGGCAGAGCTGAGACAAGTGGCCGTGTCCCGTTCAGCTGGTGCAGCCACATCCCACTCAGGTTCTCAGGGCTGTGGGAAGAGGGTGACTCACGCACACGATAAGACAGGCACTCAGAGAGGGCCAGTGACCAGGCCAAGGCCACCCAGCAGGCGGGTCAGCCCCAGGCACACCCCAGGCGCACCCCAGCCCCCACCTGCGCTCGGAAGCTTCCTGCTTTCCCTTGTCTCAGACGTAGAAGCCGCGCACAGACCATTCAGCGCCCTGACCCACATTCCCTGTTGTTCACATTTCGCCACATTTGCTTTTTCACATTTGTGCTCTATTTTTTATCTGAATCGTTTGATCATCAGTTGCCCCCAGTTCTACCCCAACATGTTCAGTGTGTGTCCCTCACCATTGTGTGTGACCCAAGGCCAGAGAAGTGACTGAGCAGCCCCGGGCTCGGTGAGGGGAACCGGGCTGGCATGGGTGGGCCCCTTGCCAGGTGCCCGTGACCCGTGGTGGCCACCGCCTGCCGCCCGCCCCCCTGCCCGCCTGCCTTCCATGACATGGACGTGGAAGTCACGGCCACGCGGTAGGATGTCCCTCTGTGGGGCTCATCGGATAATCTCACCAGGAGATTCTGCTCGGGTCCTCTTGGCATAATGAGGACGTAAATGCCACCGTGTCCTTCCTGGGGTGTCACCTTGGGAGACACACGGGGACGTCCCATTGGCTCACCAGGTTCTCTGCAAGGCCACTAACCCTTCAGTGAGTAACTCACGCGGAGGCGCTTGGCCCTCCGCGTGAGTGCTGCCCCTCCCCACCTTCGGGCCCACCGTCCTTGCAGGATGCACGGAGGTTTGGGGTCTCTGCGCTGTGGGGCCTCTCCGTGGTCCACTCGTGAGCTGAGGAGTTCCAGAGTATCTGAAGTATCTGAAGCTTTCGTGGGTGCTCCCAGAGAGCTGGGGCACAGAGCTTTGGGGGCCCAGGCCTGCTTGTCTCCTGGGACAGCGGGGCTTGGGGTCCAGCAGAGAGGGCGGTGCACATCCTGGACATCCCAGACCACTCCCTTGTTCCCCACTCCCTGCCTGGCCGGGGGCTGGGTCTGCAGGCCTGCCCCCACGCTTGCCCAGAGCCCGCAGGTGGGGCAGCTGCAGGGCGCACGGGCAGGCGGTTCTTTACTTTCCTGCGTCTCCTGGACAGGGGGTACCCGGGTTGCCGCTGACCACCTGACACGGGGCACCTCATCAGGGCTGACCCAGGGCTTTCAGGGGAGGGCTGCTCTGGGCTGCTTTAACCGTAGCCTGCGACCCCGTCCTCGGTCACCAGGACGACTTTGCAGAAGGGCGCGCGTCTGTGGGAGGCCAGCCCCTCCACGCACGAGGCCTCCCGGAGACCAGGGGGTGGCATCCTCCAGCCATCCCTCCCGGGGCTGGGCCCTGCTGCCCCACAGCCCGTGGCCTCCTGGGGGCCTTTGTGGCCTGAGTCAGGGGGCAAGAGGCCAGAGGGGAGCCGTGCAGGAGCCCAGCCGCTGAGAGGCCACGGCTGCCCCAGGGTCATAGCCCGGCACTGGGCCCCAGCCTACAGAGCTGCGTCGGGCAAGGCGATCAGAAAATGTGCGTGTGGAGCCCGATTCCTCGGTGTCCTGGGCCATGGGGGAGCGGGCAGCAGGGCTGGGCCCACGGGAGTCCCGGCAGCCGAGTCCTGACTTACGTTGTCTGGAAAGGTGGCGACAGTTGTTTCCCACCCGTCACCCCTCGCAGACCGCCTCGGGACCAAGAGGGAAACGATGGCGGTCGGCAGCCCCAGGACAGGGGCAGTGACCCTGCAGCCCCCTCCCCCACCCGGCCCTGCCGGCTACCCCCGTGCTGCGCCGGGCAGCACTCTGTCCCTGGCCCCTGCGTCCCAGGCAGCCCCTGCCCACTGCTGGTCCCGGCGCGCCCGTGCCCTCCCCGTGAGGGTTGCAGGTCGTGTTCGTCGTCAGCCGAGCCCGAGAAGCGGCCAACCCCAGAAGGAGGACATGGCCCAAGCCTGCAGATCCCCGGCCCCCCACGCTTCCTGGCAGACCCAGGCCAAGGGCCTCTCTCTGAAGGCAGGGAGGGCAGGCAGGTGCCGCGGGCCCCAAACACCTGCAGTGTGCGTGCGCACCCTTCCCAGCGAAGGCTGCCTGCGGCGGGGCGGGGGGGGGGGGGGAGCGAGGGGGGCAGGGGGCACCCGGGAAGGTCACTTAGGCTGGGGCCGACGTCGGAAGCCCACCCGCTCCTGCAGGCATGGCCCAGGTCCACTGACTCCTTCCCATGGAAGAAAGTTCTTGCAAGCTGGTCCTTGCCTGCCGGCAGACGTGCCACTCTGGGGCAACGGCCCGGCACCCGCCGGCACCCCCTGCGCAGAGCTGCCTGTTAGGGCATGACCTCTGGCGATGCCCGCATGTGGTCCTCCGCATGCTCAGGTGAAGGCCTGCGCTCGGCTCCGCTTTCACAACCAATTCTTCTGCTTTATTTATTAATAGCTTTATTGAGGCATATTGGACATATAAAGTTCATCTGTTTCATGTGCACGATTCAGTGACTTTTATTGTTTTATGGTGATAAAAGGGTGCTCCTATTACAGCATGAGGAGAGGAACCCGAGGGCAGAAAGCGCTGCCGAGTCAATGATTTTTAGTGACTTTACCAAATAGTACAACCATCACCCCAAAAAGAAACCGCTATTCTGTAGACAGTCACCACCATCTCCCCTTTCCCTGGAGTCCTGGAGACCATGAATCTGTTTTATTTCTGGATTTGCCCATTCTGAGGATTTCGTAGAAGTGGAATATATCACATATCACTACTTTATTCCTTTTTATAGATGAATATACCCATTTTGTGGCGAGGCTACGTTTTTTTTTTAATTAAAAAAATTATTTATACATGACAGACAGACACAGAGAGAGAGAGAGAGAGAGGGGGGCAGAGACACAGGCAGAGGGATAAGCAGGCTCCATGCAGGGAGCCCGACGTGGGACTCGATCCCAGGACCCCAGGACCACACCCTGAGCTGAAGGTGGCACTAAACTGCTGGGCTACCTGGGCTGCCTGCGAGGCTATGTTCTGTTCATCCATTGATCTGTTGATAGAGGTATGGGTTGTTTCCACCTTTTGGCTGCTGTGAAGATTCCCTACAAGTTTCTGTGTGGAGGTAAATTTTCATTTCTCTAGAAGCTGAACTACTGCTTTTTGTTTTTTTTTTGTTTTTTAAATCTTTCTTTTTTTAAATTTATTTATGATAGTCACATAGAGAGGGAGAGAGAGAGGCAGAGACATAGGCAGAGAGAAGCAGGCTCCATGCACCGGGAGCCCGATGTGGGATTCGATCCTGGGTCTCCAGGATCACGCCCTGGGCCAAAGGCAGGCGCCAAACCGCTGCGCCACCCAGGGATCCCTGCTTTTTGTTTTTTAAAGATTTTATTATTTATTTGAGAGAGAGACAGAGCTTGAGCAGCAGAGGGAGAGGGAGAAGCAGGCTCCCCACTGAGCAGGGAGCCTGATGCAGGACTTGATTCCAGGACCCTGAGGTCATGACCTGAGCTGAAGGCAGACGCTTCACCGATGGATCCCCCCAGGTGCCCCTGAACTACTGCTTTGTATGGTATTTTATTTATTTTTTAAAGATTTTATTTATTTATTTATTCATGAGAGACACAGAGAGAGAGAGGCAGAGACACAGGCAGAGGGAGAAGCAGGCTCCACGCAGGGAGCCCAATCCGGGACTCAATCCTGGGACTCCAGGATCACACCCTGGGCTGCAGGCGGCGCTAAACCACTGAGCCCCACAGTCGGCCCCCTCTATGGTATTTTATAGTTAACTTTCTGAGTCACTCATTATTAGGGGTCATATGTAAATACGTCCCATTAAAACAAACGTCATCACTCTGGGTCCCTGATGGAGTGATCCTGTCCTCCCGTAGGGCATAGTCTCAGGCCTCTTCCCGGGCACACAGAGCTTCTCTAGGCGTAAAGCCTGGGATCAAAGGAGTCGGTAATTAAAAAAAAATTTTTTTTAAATTTTTATCTATTTATGATAGTCACAGAGAGAGAGAGAGATAGAGAGGCAGAGACACAGGCAGAGGGAGAAGCAGGCTCCGTGCACCGGGAGCCCGATGTGGGATTCAATCCCGGGTCTCCAGGATCGCGCCCAGGGCCAAAGGCAGGCGCCAAACCACTGCGCCACCCAGGGATCCCTTTTTAAGAGCATAAATGTTCAAATGATCCTGGCGATGCTCTGCTGTCACTAGAGTTCTTCACTGTTGGCGCAGGCTCTCGGTATCTCCTCGCTCCCCTGGAGCACCCCCACCCCGACCGGCTCCCCCCCCTTCCAGGTCCCCCTCAGCCCTCCCTGAGCACCCCCCAGCTCCCCCCACCCCTGCCCCTCCAGGTCCCCCTCATCCCCACAGCATCCCCCACCCGGGTCCCGCCCCGCCCCCGACTCTCCAGGTCCCCCTCACCCCCTCCAGCACCCCCCCACCTGGCTCCCCCCACCCCTGCCCCTCCAGGTCCCCCTCACCCCCCCACTTGGCTCCCCCCACCCCTGCCCCTCCAGGTCCCCCTCCCTCCCCCCACCCCTGCCCCTCCAGGTCCCCCTCACCCCTCCCCTCCAGGTCCCCCTCACCCCCTCAGCAGCCCCCCCTCCCCACCCCTCCCCTCCAGGTCCTCCTCCCTACCCCCCCCTCGCCACCCCCCACCGGCTGCCCCCATGTCCGGGCCCACAAGCCGAGGCGTGGGGAGGGTATTATTCTACTTTATTTTCCATTTTGCAGAGGAGCTGCGTCGTCGCGCGTGTTCGCGGGGTCCTCACGCTTCTCTGCCCGTTAAGTAAAGCAGCGGGTGCAGCCTGTAAACAACCGCCGAGGCACTTCCTCCCGGACCCCCGCCCCGCCTGACCCGCCCTGACCCGGAGTGGGAGGCTCCCGCCACGAACCCAGGGCCCGGGCAGCTTCTATTCCCGAGCGTACCCCCAGCCCCAACTGTGCACTGGGGGCGGCAGGCGCCGCGGAGCCTCCAACACCGTGGGCTGCGACCCTGGCCGCCGCCGCCCCCGCCCTCTGGGCCGCTCCGGCCCCCCTCCCCCCGCAGCGGACCCGCCCCGCCCCGCCGAGAGCGGAAGTCCCGCCCCCGGCCCTCCGAGCGCTGATTGGCCAACCCCGTCCCGCCACGCCCGGGCCCCGCCCCACCGCGGGGAGGCCGGCTCCCAGGGCGCAGTCGCAGGGGGCTCCCCGCCCTGGCTGGGGTCTCCGCGGGAGCAGCGCCGCGGCTGGCGAGGGGCGTTCGTCCCCCGGGACCCGAGCGCGCCGCCTCGGCCCGGGACCGCCACCGCCCGCGGGCAGGGGGCGTATGCAAACAACCGAAGCCCCGAGCTCCTGATTGGTGAGCGTGTAGAGAAAGGGGCGGGAAGTGAGGGACGAGGGGGCGGGCTTAGCGGGCCGTGATCGACGTGCGGGCGGGCCAGTGGCTGCGGGAGACTCGGCAGCGGTGGCCAATGGCGGCGGGGAGGGGGCGGGCGAGGGCCGCGGCGTTCCCGGGGCTGGGGGTGGGGCAGGGTGGTTGGCGACTCCGGCCGCTCTGCGGGGCGCGGCGGGGGCGGCGAAGGTGCTGGTGGACGTGCGGGCGAGCCAGGGGCGCCGGGGAACCCGGAGGCGAAGGGCCAAGGGCAGCGGCGGCTAGGCCAGGCCTGGCTGCTGGAATCTTGCCCCGAGAGCGGAGGGGGGGGAGCGGAGAGGGGGAGCACGTCGTGACGGACGTGCGTGCCGACCAATGGGCACGCGGAGGAGGCGGCGGGCGGCCAATGGCGACGGCGCGGAGGCGGGGCGGCCGGAGGTTTAACGGCGGGGTGTGGGAAACGGCGGGGGGGGGCGGGCCGGCATGACGGACGTGCGCACGGGCCAATGGGGCCGGCGGGCGCGGGGCGGCCAATGGCGGCGCTCGGGCCGGGGGCGGGGCGCGGGGCTGTGCGGCGCCGTGCGGGAAGCGGCGGGCGGCGGGGCGGTGGCGCTGAGGTGAGGCGCGGCGAGGCGAGGCGGCGGCGCGGGCGGCGGGGCGGCGGGGCGGCGGGCCCGTCCTGTCTTCGACGGCGCCCACTCACCCGCGCCCGGGTCCGCAGGTCGGTCCGAGGCCTCCTGGTGCCTCGGTGCGCCCGCGGCCGGCGCGGGGGACATGCGGGCGGGGCCCGCGCGCGCCTGAGGATGGGGACGCAGGGCAGCCCGGTCAAGAGCTACGACTACCTGCTCAAGTTCCTGCTGGTGGGCGACAGCGACGTGGGCAAGGGCGAGATCCTGGAGAGCCTGCAGGACGGCGCGGCCGAGTCCCCGTACGCCTACAGCAACGGTAAGGCCGCGCCCCGCCCCGCCGCCCCGCCGCCCCGCGCAGGCCCCGATCCCCGCGGCGCCCCTCCCCGCCATCCCGGCCCGCAGGGACACCCCTGCCCGGCCATTCCCCCGCCCCCCCCGGAGTGACACCCCTACCCGGCCATCCCTACCCAAAGGGACACCCCTGCCCCCGCCATCCCCCCCCCAGTGACACCCCTGCGTGGGGCTCCCCCTCCATCCCCCCCACAGTGACACCCCTGCGCGGCCCCACCCCCGCAGTGACACCCCTGCGTGGGGACCCGTCCCCCCCAACTGACACCTGCGCAGCCATTCCCCCCCTCCCCCCCCAGTGACACCCCTGTCCCCACCATCCCCGCCCACAGTGACACCCCTGTCCCCACCATCCCCACCCGCAGTGACACCCCTGTCCCCACCATCCCTGCCCACGGTGACACCCCTGCCCCGGCCATCCCCACCTGCAGTGACACCGCTGACCTGGCCATCTCCGCCCGCAGTGACACCCCTGCCTCCGCCATCCCCACCTGCAGTGATACCCCTGTCCCCACCATCCCCATCCGCAGTGACACCCCTGCCCTGGCCATCCCCACCCGCAGTGACACTCCTGCCCCAGCCATCCCCACTGGCAGTGACACCACCACCCTGGCTATCCCCGCCTGCAGTTACACCCCCTGCCCTGTGCTCTGTGGGGGCCACTGTGCCAGGTGTGCCAGGTCTGCCGTGACCCCACGGCCCAGGTGTGCAGGCAGGCCGCACCCTGAGATGGTGGCAGCCCTGTCCCCACCATCCCCACCCGCAGTGACACCCCTGTCCCCACCATCCCCACCCGCAGTGACACCCCTGTCCCCACCATCCCCACCCGCAGTGACACCCTGCCTCCGCCATCCCCACCTGCAGTGACACCGCTGACTGGCCATCTCCGCCCGCAGTGACACCCCTGTCCCCACCATCCCCACCCGCAGTGACACCCTGCCTCCGCCATCCCCACCTGCAGTGATACCCTGTCCCCACCATCCCCACCCGCAGTGACACCCTGCCTCCGCCATCCCCACCTGCAGTGACACCGCTGACTGGCCATCTCCGCCCGCAGTGACACCCTGCCTCCGCCATCCCCACCTGCAGTGACACCGCTGACTGGCCATCTCCGCCCGCAGTGACACCCCTGTCCCCACCATCCCCACCCGCAGTGACACCCCTGTCCCCACCATCCCCACCCGCAGTGACACCCCTGTCCCCACCATCCCCACCCGCAGTGACACCCCTGTCCCCACCATGGCACTGCTCTGAGCGTTTGCTGTTTGCTCAATCGCCTGGAGGCAGCTGACGGTGTGGACGCTGCTACTCCGACCTTTTCATTTTAGGACCTGTCGGGGTTGTTGGATGAGCTGGACCGGTTGACTGCCTTTCCCGCTGGAGCCGCTTCAGCAGGGGGCAGCTCTGCTGGATTTGCACTATGGCCCCTCCTGCAGCTCGGGCCCTCGGCTCCGCCTTAGAGGAGACAACTGGAAGGGGAGGAGAGGAGGGGCCCCGGGTTTGTTTTTAGGTGGAGGAGGGCCTCCGCTGGGGCCTGAGCAGGCCCTTGCCAGCAGACACTTGGCAATGACTGTCAGAGGTGTCCTTCCCACTGTAGACAGTGAGTGGTTGAGGTGCTTTTCCAGTAGGGGCATCGCTTTCCAGAGCCCCACTCCTGGGCGGCTGCTGGGGCGTGTTTACAAGAGCGTGAGAAGGCCGGGCTTTGTCCGGGGCAGCGGTGTTTTCCTGGAACGTTGATAACGTGCTTCAGTTCAGCCTCACCCTCAGGTGCTCCACGTGGGGGCCGCCGGCACTCGGGGAACACAGGGCCACCGTATGCCCCTTGTTGGTCGTGGTGGTTGCCACGGTTCCTGTGACACGTTGACTGGAATAGGGCTGGCAGTGAGCTGCCTGAGACCGCGGAGGAGTTAGAGACTCCCAGTGAGCTGGTCCAGTGGGACAGCCATCTGCCACCGTGCTGAGGAAAGCCCACTCTTAGAAAGCGTTCAGGGGCTGTCCTGACCACGTCGGCGGAAGAGGCAAAGTGCCAGCCTGTGTCGAGGGTCCTTGAGGTTAAGAGATGCACGACACAAGGACTGGGTGTTTGTGGTCAGGGCTTCAGGGCGCTGACCCCAGCAGCCAGCGCTCTTCATCGGGGTGGAGTCGGTAGGCCCAAGAGCACTTCTTTCTTCTTCTCTAGAGGCTTCCTAAGGAAGACGCTTGAGGGTATTGGAAGCTCTGGACAGCTGGTTCTCAGGATTCCACATCACGTGACTTCGTTCTTTGCGAGAGCTACTGACATTCAGGAATTTTTAAATTTCTGATTCTCTGACAAAGCACATATATGTATTTATTTCTTTTTCTTTTTTGTTGTTGAAAGCCCCCAGCACGTTTCCAGCCTTGTTTTCTGACTAAACTCGCTTGGTTCCTCTGATGAGGAGTGGATGACCCACGCCAGGGAAATCCCCGCTTGGTGCAGGACGTGTAATCGGACTCCTTTCCTTGGGTCAACCTGATTACTTACCTGCATTGAAGTCTTGTCTAGCTTGTTCCTCAGGCAAGTCCGTGAGAGCTTTGCAAACACGTGAGTCATCAAAATGGTCTTTTCTGGTGCTGGCATCTGAAGCAGTCACAGCCGCATGTGTCAGTGTGCCCACACCTGGGGGAGCTTGCAGCAGGCCCTCAGCATCTGGTGGTGCTCACGTGCCCTGTGTGTAGATCTCAGTAGATCTGGAAACCTTCCTCTCAGGAGGTTTGACTTCTCTCTGAGCACACAGCAGTGTTCTATTTATTTATTTTTTAATTTTTTGAAGACTTTATTTATTCATGAGACACAGAGAGAGGCAGAGACACGCAGACAGGGAAGCAGGCTCCCTGTGGGGAGCCCGACGTGGGACTCGATCCCGGGTCCTGGGACCCTGTCCTGAGCTGAAGGCAGACGCTCAACTGCTGAGCTCCCCTGGCGTCCCCACAGCAGTGGTTTTAGAGGAGGCATCTGCTCTCCTGGGGAGGCAGCACAACACTGTGTACAGGTTGTACCTGGGCCGTCTGCAGGGGAAATGACGCTGCAGGGCAAAAGTGTTGGGGAGTGTCAGTCGTGAAAGCTGGCAGGAAGGAGGTGCAGGTGTTTTGTGAGCAGCTTCTACTCCCGAGCGTACCCCCAGCTCCAACTGTGCACTGGGGGGGTGGGCAGTGGTCTGTGCCTGCCCTGCGGCAGCATGCCGGGTACACGCAGGAGCGCGGGCCTGGGCCCACTCTTTTGAGGGCAGCGAACATTTAGGGCAGTTACCTGCTCTGTGCTCGGCTCCCACGAGTCTTCACATTGAGGGTGGGAGGCAGGCAGGAAAACGCACCGGGTGATCCCACATCCTGGGGGACTCCAGAGCGCATGTGAGCCCATGTCTCCCTGTCTGTACCTCTGGGGGTCGGCGTGGGTGGGAGCCACGGGGTGTCCTTGGAGCCCAGGGCACGGGGGCAGGGAAGGTAGGAGCGAGGCATTGTGATGGGTGTGCACAAAGCCAGGCAAGCACGAGGACTGCCATGCGTGTCTGGGTTCTGCTGGTTGCTGATGTGTGTGGGACCAAACAGTGCATGCTGTGCCCACAGGGAAGCGCCCTGGAGTGTAGGCTGCAGCCCACGTCCGCGGCCCCGGGCAAGGCTCGAGCTCATCGTGTCCCCCAGCTCGTGGTCTTGCACTGGACGGTTCTGGACTTGACTTGTCACCCGGCTGAGAGATGGTCTCTATCCTCGGTGCAAACCCAGGGAGAGACTGTGTCTCTGCCTGTGGTGTCTGAGCCTCTGCTTCGTCCCCAGCATCGGCGTGAGGTGGGCCCCCAGGGCACGGCCCGGCGTGCGTCTTGCCTGGGCGAGCAGCCCGTGGGCAGCACCCTGTGTTGACAGGACCGTGCTGTTGGTGGCCGCTTGTCGTCCTCTCCCTCTGCATGTGGCTGGTGCTCGTGGCTGGTCTCTGCCCATCTTCCTGGGCCGTTTACTGGGTCTGCCTTCCTTTTGTTGGCTGCCAGGCTCCAAAGAGGAGTTGGTGCAGCGTGTGGTGCGTGCCTAGCGCGTGCCAGCGCAGGGCCGCCCCTCTGCCACTCTGTGTCGGAAGCACCGTCATCATCCTGCGTGGCCTGTGACGAGCGTGCAGTTGCGGGGCCCGGCCCCCACGGCCTCCCTGGGCCTGGGCCTGGGCAGCTGGTTGCTGAGTTCCTGGTTGGCGCTTCTCTCCAGGCTTGTCGGTCAGTCTGTCGGTGTGATTGGCAGGGGTGACCCTGTGCTCCCCACGGACGCTCCGCAGTCCCGGGGCTGCCTCCCCCTGCTCTGGGGCCTGCACAGTCACTGAGGCCCATTTGTTCTTCCTTCACTGGGCTGCTCCTGCCCTGCCTGCCTCCCTCCTAGCTGTGACCAGTGGAGCAGATCCCTGCAGCTCCCAGGGTCAGCTGCTAACCACCAGTTTCTAGAGAAGTTTCCAGAAGGCCGCAGAGTGCCGCGCATACACCTATCCTTACGGGGCTGTGATTCCTGGCTCCTCCTTGGCCAGAGGCACTCAGCGGTGTGTGCAGTGTCGAGATGAGCGTACCCCCAGCTGACGGGCAGGCTGGGAGCGGCCGGTCTGCTTCGGGTTCAGCTAATGAGGCTGGTTTGTCGTTTGAGCTGGCACGGCCTTGCCTGAGTTTTCCTGGTTAGTAGGTAGAGTATGTTAAATGTCAAGTTTTACCCCCAACCTTTAGCGGCTTCCACGAGCTTGGGCACGTGGCCACGCAGAGCTGGACCCTGGCGGGGCCGTGCTGTCACGGTGACATTGCTGTGTCACGCCGGGTACACATTGTTCCTGTCAGCAGGAGTGTGGCATGGCTGATGAAGTAAACAGGTCTGTTTCAGGAAGGAACCCTCAGCAGGAAACCAAGGAAGTAGGTGGGAAGGGTCTTTCAGGCACTTCACCTCCATTGTAGCTGAATTGTACCTGGTGTGCGGCTCGTGGCCAGGGAGGAGGGCAAGGAGGGGGAGGGACAGGCTGCAGTTAGTACAGCTCAGCCTGGGGAGTGGGCTGCAGCTAGTGTGGGATTTGTGGGGTCTGGGGCCACATGGGTCAGGGTGTTGCCACCTGCCACTTGGAGAAAGTCGGGTAAGGTCCGTGTCTGGCGCCCTGGCTTGGGGCATAGTGGCCCACGGGGCTGGGTTTGGTGCCCGGGACATGCAGGGGAAGGAGGCTGGGAGTGTGAGTGCAGATGTGCCGGGAAGGAGGTCGACTGAGCCAAGACTGGGTGTGTAGGGTTACCCTTAGGGTGGGAACATGGGCGCCTTTCGTCCTTTGGGAATGCGAGTAAATACATGGGAACAAAGTGAACTTGAACTTTGAGTCTTAGGCGTATTGGAGCTTTGCTCATTACGACTGTGCCCACGCAGGCCCAGTAGTGACCGGCTGAGTCTGATGTCCGTGGAGTGTTGGGTGCCTCCTTGACCGTGGACATGTGTCCTTCAGAGGGTAGAGGAGGCCTGGGGAGCAGATGTGGCAGGGACCCAAGGACATGACCAGACGAGCTTTGGCCCTTGGGGTGCTAGGCGTTTGTTTGGTAGAGGGGTGCGGCCCTTGGCTGGAATGCGTCAGGGGGAAGCGATCGGCTCAGGTGGGTGGGTAGTGCTCTGAAAGATAGGGCTTCAGGGTTGCGAGGAGGGAGGGAAGGTCAAGAGTGGTCTACCCAGGGAGGGGTGCAGAGGGCCTGGTGTCAAGAGGCTGGCATCTCTGAGCAAGAACAGACAAGTCTGGAAACAGGCAGGAACTCTATGGATTTTAGAAAGTGCCAGAGTCCAGACGTGCAGGTGCCAGATCTCTGGGCGAGTGAGTTAACATCCGCCCTGGACAGAGATCTTGGCCAGGTGATAAACCCACGTCCGTGAGCTAAGGAGGCACCTGGGCGGGTCGGAACAAACTGCTGCGGTTCCCAGATCGGTGGCAGTGCTGTGGCCGAGGCAGGCCCGCGCTCCATCTAGTGGCCTCGGGTCGTGAGCGGGGTCACGGCCAGCCTGGACCTTCCTGTGCACCAGTGTCCATCACCTGGGCCGAGGTGGGGGGGGTGCCTAGTAATCAGGTCTGTGGGACGCCTGGCTGAGAGGACGGTTCGTGGGTTAGGTGGCATGACCCGGACTGCACGGCCTTGAGAGGGTGCAGGAGCGTGGTGGCCTCCAGCAGGGTGGCCTGGGCCTTCCTGGCCCTGATGCCAGCCAGCAGTGCCCACAGTGCAGGAAGATGTCAGGCAGGAGTCTGGCTTGCTTGCGGAGGCAGTCTACACAGGGAGGGGTGTCCCTGAACACAGATTTCAGGTGGAGTGAGCAGCTGCTGTCCTGGGCTGACACAGGGCTCCTGTGGGGCACAGAGGTCCTGCTGCACGTTCACACATGCAGCTCTCTTGGTCACAGGCTGGCAGTGACCAGAGCCCCGGGTCAGTGAGATGAGCTTGGTGGTCGATCACTGGGAGGATTTCCCTCATTTTAAGTCACTTGGCCAGGGCCACACACGCAGTCCTCAGAGAGGGGCTTCTAATGAAAAGTCCCAGGCAGTGGGCTGGAATGTTCACTTGTAAGTACCTGGCGGGGAACAGTGTCAGCAGCGAGGGAGTCCGCAGCACGTAGTGTCCAGAGCCTTAAAAAGTAGTCCCTTTTTTCCAAGGAATTAGGAATCTTAGCTGGGAATGATAGGGGACACAACTGAAGACACTTATGGCGTAGTTTTCTCTTCCTTTTTTTTTTTAATTTAAATTTTTATTTTGAAGCTTTATTCATTTTACAGTGAGAAAGTGAGCACGTGCGTGTGCACATGGCAGGGAGGGGCAGAGGGAGAGGGGCAGCCGGCTGTGCTGGGCGCGGCGCCTGAGGTGGGGCTCGATCCGCAAGCCCGAGATCACCCGATCCAAAACCAGGTCAGTCTGCCAACACGCTGAGCCACCCAGGCCCCCCCCTCCGCCTTTTTTTTTTTTTTTTTTTTTTAAATAATAAAAAATGGGCAGCCTCGGTGGCGCAGCGGTTTGGCGCCACCTGTGGTCTGGGGTGTGATCCTGGAGACCTTGGATCAAGTCCCGCATCGGGCTCCCTGCATGGAGCCTGCTTCTCCCTCTGCCTGTGTCTATGCATCTCTCTCTCTCTCTCTGTATCTCTCACGGATAAATAAATAAAATCATTAAAAAAATAATAAAAAATGAAAAGCCTGAAACCTCCAAGGGTCCAACAGGGGAAATATGGTTTAGTAGCAGGGTGAGGTATTGTACAGCCTTTTTTTTTTTTTTTAAATTTTTATTTATTTATTTATGACAGTCACAGAGAGAGAGAGAGAGAAAGAGAGAGAGGCAGAGACACAGGCAGAGGGAGAAGCAGGCTCCACGCACCGGGAGCCCGACGTGGGACTCGATCCCGGGTCTCCAGGATCGCGCCCTGGGCCAAAGGCAGGCGCCAAACCGCTGCGCCACCCAGGGATCCCTTGTACAGCCTTTAAAGATGGGAGTTCGGGGGAATAGCGAGTATTCAGTAAGGTGAGGAAGGGTCTGCATCGTGTTGAGTAGACGCCGCCTGTGTAATTACATAGCCTCTGAGTGTACGAAGTGAGAGAGCTGGACAGTGGCGCACAGGAGAGCGCGCACGGTGGGTTTCTCCAGATTTTGGGGTCATGAGTAATTTTTGTGTTAAGTGCTCAATGCTTTGCTAAGTTCTGTACACAAAGTGTGCTTCACTCTTTATGAAAGCTTTTGCCTTGAATTGGCTCTGGTGTGGTTTATTTTATTTTTTTAAGATTTTATTCATTTGTTCGTGAGAGACACAGAGAGAGAGAGGGAGAGGGGCAGAGACACGGGCAGAGGGAGGAGCAGGCTCCATGCAGGGAGCCCGATGCGGGACTCAATCCCCGGTCTCCAGGATCACGCCCTGGGCTGCAGGCGACGCTAAACTGCTGAGCCACCTGGGCTGCCCTCTGGTGTGGTTTATTTTTTTTATTTTTATTTTTTTAAATTTATTTATTCATAGAGATGCAATGAGAGAGAGAGAGAGAGAGGCAGAGACACAGGCAGAGGGAGAAGCAGGTTCCATGCAGGGAGCCCGATGTGGGACTCGATCCCGGGACTCCAGGATCACGTCCTGGGCTGCAGGCGGCGCTAAACCGCTGAGCCACCGGGGCTGCCCCTCTGGTGTGGTTTATTAAGGAAAAGTTCTTCTTTTACAGGAAACCAGTCCCCGAGCTGCCCTAGAGCCTCTCCTGAAGCGTGGCGTGCTAGTGCAGAAAGGCAGAAAGGCGTTTTGCAATGTATTAGGTAACTTCTGCTTCCTTTCCCATCCCTCATCAGGCGACCGCCGTTCCTTCTTGGCCCACCAGTAGCCCACGTGTGCCCGTGGAAGGTGTCCTTGTGCCCACGGCGTCTGTGCGCGCTGCGTGCTCGGGACAGGTGTGCGCACCCAGCTGTCCTCTGCGCTCAGGCGCAGCCTGCAGGGTGATCAGCGCCCGGCCGTTGAAAGGCCTGTTAGTCTGAACTCCGTGATTGGCAGTATCCTGCGGGATCACTCGTCTAGAGCACGTTATGTTGAGTTGTAATTTACGTATTCTTTTTTAAGAGTTTTTTTTTTGTTTGTTTATTCATGAGACACAGAGACAGAGGCAGAGACACAGGCGGAGGGAGAAGCAGGCTCCGTGCAGGGAGCCTGACGTGGAACTCGACCCCGGGACCCCTGGATCATGCCCTGGGCTGAAGGCCAACACTTAATCGCTGAGCCACCCGGGGATCTCCCTAAGTGTTCCCATTTTGGGTGTTGGGTCCAGTGAGATTTGACAAGCACCGCCTTGGTCAGGACATGGATTATTTCCACTGCCCCCTAAAAGTTCTCTCATGGCTCTGCAAGTCCAGCCCCCAGCCCACGCTGGCCTGCTTCCCATCCCTCTAAGGGGACTTTGCCTCTCTAGAACGTCCTGTAAATTGAGTCACGCAAGATGGTCTTTCATGTTGTTGTTTTGTTTCACGTGGCAGGATGTGTGTGAGACTCACGTGGGGCACAGGCCACAGCCCTCATCCCATCCTGGGGAGCATTCCTTCGCACACATACACCCATTTGTTCATCCGTTCACCTGTCAGGATGCTTCTGGCCACTGGTCATTTCCTGATTTTGCCTGTTGTGGAGAATGGTGTTACGAACGTTCTTGTACAAATCCTTAAAGTTCTTTAAAAATTTTATTTTTGTGGGGGGCCCCTGCCCGGCTCAGTCAGAGGAACGTGTGACTCTTGATCTCTGGGTCACGAGTTCAAGCCCCATGTTGGTTGTAGAGGTCACGTAAATAAATAAATAAAACTTCTTAAAAATTTAGTTTTGTGGTAAATGTGCATATTTTGTTGACCACTGGTACATGTATGATTAAGTGGCATGACACATATTTGTAACCCACAAGTCCTTGTATGGATGTGTCTGGGAGTGGGGTTAGTGGTTCACGTGTGTCTGTGCGTGTAATTCATAAGAATTTGCCAGACTGTGTTGTGATGTCGTCTATTGTCCTGAATCCCTGCTAGCTGTGTAGTGAGTCCCAGCTGCTCTACGTGTTAGCCAGTGTTTGATGTCAGCCCCCTTTTTTTTTTAAGGTTTGCGTATTTATTTGAGCGCTCAGGAGTGGGGGGCGGGGCAGGGGGAGAGGGAGGCTCCCCGCAGGGAGCCGGGGGGGGGGGGGCGCATCCCAGGGCCCCGAGCTGCACCTGAGCGAAGCTGGGCCAGGGGCCGAGCCACTGAGCCCCCGGGTGCCGGCTCTGCCCGTCATCAGCTCTCTCCAGGTACTTTGCACCCAGAGCCTGGGGGTGTCGGAGGTGCGGCTCCGGGGTGCCCACAGGCATGCCTGCCGGGGGGACTCTCTGCCGCCCCGTCCTCCTGGGCGCCACGGAGCACGTGGCAGTGTGGCCGCAGCTCGGCCCTGTGGGTAGCGCTCTGGCCGCGCTTTGTGTGTTCCCAGCGGGTGGCTGGTTGCTGAGTTCCGTGATTGGGTTTTTGTGAATGGCGTTCCTACGAAACTCTCATACCTGATTTTGGTGACTGTATGTGTACGTTTGTGTCCGGGACACACCGAGGAGTGGTGTTGCCAGCTTGTAGGGCGTGTCCAGCCTCCGTGGGCACCTGCAGACAGTTTTCCGAAGTGTCCCACGCAGCGCGGTGGGGGCTGAGAATTCCATTCCTCCCCTTCCATCCTGTTTCTTTACAGCAGCCACGCAGCCATCCCTCCCAGGGGTCCGCTTCTGTTGCTTGGCCACCCCCCGTGGGCGGGCTTTACTTCCACGCCCAGTGGGTTAACGAGGACTCCTTTCGCGTCCTGCTGTAACACAGTGCCGCACAGTTAGGAGGTCGGCTTCTTGAGACCACCCATGGGCCTTGCCACCTTCCCCCTTCTCTGTCTCAAAGCCCCGTCACGTCCCGGCCAGGCCTTGAGTGTCCCGTCCTTCCGTCTCATCTCTGACTCAGCCAGGAAGGAGTCCCCACCTGTAAGGCACACCCAGATAACGCAGGACCCTCTGCCTCTCTGGGCCCGTCACCGCAGTCACAACTGCAGGGTCCCTTTGCCTTGTGGGAAGACACCTCCAGGCCCACCGCCCCATCCTGAAAAGTTCTTTTCCTTGTTTTGGTTTGGATAGATTTTGTGGGTACAGTGCTGGTCAGAGGAGTGCGTGTTTGCATTTAGTTAGTGGTTTGGCCCCAACGTTTGTGTCTTGGCAGCTGACCCCCAGGTGGTAGGGGCAGGGCCTCTGGGGCTGACCTCTCCAGGGTGGAGGAGGGTGGACCCCGGGAGCGGGATCAGAGCTCAGCTGTGCGAGAAGCAGACGCGGACTTGGCTGGTGCCCCCAGAGCTGTGAGAATAAACCTCCGTTGATCATAAACCACCCAGTTGATAGGAATCGGGCACAGCAGCCCGAGCCAGCTAAGATACCACCACACAGAGGGGCTTAAGGCAGGACCCACTTACCTGCTGTGTCTGTGGCTCAGAAACCCCGTCGCAGCCCAGCAGGGTCCCCACGGAGCCGCCCGCTCTCCCGGGCTGCGGGTGCCTGCGGGCGCCTGCGGGCTGGCACACACAGAATCCTTTGTTTTCTTTAAGATTTTATTTATTGGAGAGAGAGGGAGCGGGAAAGAGCAGGGCGAAGGGGAGGGGCAGAGGGAGAAGCAGACTCCCTGCTCATCAGGGAGCCCGAGGCGGCCCTCAATCCCAAGACCCCAGGTCAGGACCTGAGCCAGAGTCGAGAGTCGGATGCTCAGCCAGCGGAGCCACCCAGGTGCCCCGAAGAAGCCGTTTCAAGTTGCTGTGGTTGTTGGCGGTACCTGCCACTTACTTCCCAGCCCCCCCGGGGTGGGAGGCCGGGGGTGGGGAGCTGCAGAGGGCGGCCTGCTCCGTGGAGTGGCAAGGTGAATCTGCCATGGACTGTCCCACGTAGCCTGATCACAGGGGCTGTCTCGGCCTCGCTCCCGGTACCAGGGGCCTGAGAGCCAGGAGGAGCGACCCCGTGCCCACACAGGAGTGCCTGCCGCTTTGCCTGCGGCTGCCCCCCACCTGCTGGGTCCTCAAGACGCTGGTGGTCCTTGGTGTCATGTGCGGGGGGAAGCCTGCCGGCCCGGGCTGTCAGGAACTGTTGTTGGTGGGCGGGGAGGCCCAGGGCCCTGTGTCCTCCTGTGTTGGGGGGAGTGTCTCTGATTCCTTGAAGACCCTGGCGTTCCTCTTCTGCTTCTTGTCTGTCTTTGGGGCCTTGAGAGCTTATTTTCCCTCCTTAGGGAGTAACATTTAAGAAACAGGAGCTGCCTCCCTTGGGTTTAGACGTCCCGTGGAAACACAGGGGAGCATGCCTGGGTCAGACCGCCAAACTCAGCCGGCCTTCTGGGAGGCGAGATCCGGGAGCCCCGCGTGCTGCGCTGCTCTTGGAGCCTGCGGTGACGTGTGTGGGTGACCCGGCTCGCTGTGGGGGTGCGGTGGGCTGCGCTGTCGGGAGCTGCTGCAGTGGGGAGATCCTGCGGGGAACTGCCCCGCGGACCCCGGCTGGCATTCCAGTTCCAAAGGCAGACATGATCAGCACGTTTCATTCTTTTTTTTTTTTTTTTAAGATTTTTATTTATGTATTTATATTAGCGCATGAGTGAGGGAGGGGCCAAGGGGGAGGGAGAAGCAGCCTCCCCAGTGAGTGCGGAGCCTGACGTGCATGGGGCTCCATCCCAGGACCCTGAGATTGTGACCCCAGCTGCAGTGGAGAGCTCGCTGCCCAGCTGACTGAGCCACCCAGGCACGTCCTCCTGTGGGGTCGCCTGGCTGGCTCAGGGATGGAGCTCACAGCTCTTGATCTCAGGGTTGTGAGTTCAAGCCCCACACTGGGCATGAAACTTACTTAAAAAAAAAAAAAAAGTCTTCCTGTGGCTTTTCATCATGCTGTAAAGTAGCTGCGTAATTACACGTTGGGTATTGCCGTTTCTCCATAAAGGCTGGAACCTCAGACAGAAAGCAGGTGGCAATGGCGTGCTGCCTGGGCAGGTGCCGTCCTTCCTTCCCGCCCCCTTCCATGGGTCTGACTGGTGGCCTTCAATCTGAACATTGGAACCTTGATCAACAATCTCTGTTTACACACAGAATCAAGCCGGCAGGGCTGACAGCTGAAGGTACCTGGTTCTGTTCGTGTTCTCCTCAGTCTGACAGTGGGTTTCCTTGGAGGTCTGCGGTCCCGCGTCCGTGCAGACGGGTGTGTCAGTGAGGCTGTGGAGGGGGCAGCGGAGGAGGAGAGTGTGACATGTAGCCTGTTCCGTCTGGGACACCGTGCTTGCACTTCTGCCATTGGAGTGGCTCCTGCACCAGGTTGTCCTCGATGGGCTGGCCGGGAGGCCTTCCTCCTGTGCGTGCCCGCGGCTCTGCTCGCAGGTCCTGGTGAGGCAGGAGGGGTGCCTTGGTGAGCCGCCCAAACCACCAGCAGGGGCGGGCTGTCAGAAACAGGCATTCGGGGAAGGTTGGGACTTGACTGGGCTTTCCTGCGCCACCCTTCGTCCTCCGCGCCGTCCCCGGCTGTCCCCAGTGTGCTGGCCCCTCACCTCCGCCGTGTTTCCTGGGGGCTGCTCACTTCTGCCTGCCGGAGCCGAGCCCAGGGAGCGGGGACCTGCAGCCTTCCCTTCCCTGTCCTGAGAAGGCCCGAGGGTGGTTCCCAGACCGCGTGTCCTGAGCACTCACATGTGCACGGCGGGGTCCCTGTGGCGGGAAGCGGCGTGGTGCATCCTGGTCATTTGTGCCGGGACACAGTTGTATGAGACGCCGGCCCCAGGACAGTGGGAATGGAGCTGGTGCTGCTGTTACCAAGGGAGTGGGGGTGGTTTTTGATTTTGTTTTTGTTTTTCTAAAATGATGAAGAACTTGTGGTAAAATTCTGAACAAAATAGGGCACCCAGGTGGCTCAGCGGTTGAGCGTCACACCTTCAGCTCAGGGTGTGATCCTGGGGTCCCAGGATCGAGTCCCACATCGGGCTCCCAGTAGGGAGCCCGCTTCTCCCTCTGCCTGTGTCTCTGCCTCTCACTGTGTGTCTCATGAATAAATAAAGTCTTAGAAAAAACATTCTAAACAAATAAAACTTCCACAATTCACCAGGTGGTGGCACCCCCGACAGATGTGGTGTGCCGACGGGGCGTGCACGCTGTGTGGGACAGGCACAGGTGCTTGCCTGTACGCAGACCTGGCCCGATGCGGAGCTGCTTGCAGGGCCCAGAACTGTGCCCGGTGGTGGTCATGTGCGTGGCCCTGGCCTGTGCCTCCGTAGGTGGTGACAGCAGGTGTCTCCTCTGCGGACCCTCTGCGGCTCCCGGAGTGCAGTGCAGGACAGCTGGCAGGGGGCCTGGTGTCTGGTGAAAGCGTAAACAGTAATTGTGTCAAGTGAGTCACCACCCCCTTGAGCCGTGTCAGTAAAGTTCTTAGAGACTGGGGACTCCATCAGGTGAGCAAAGCTGTTGGGGATGCAGGTACTGCCGCCCGATGGAGCACAGAGGCTGGCGCCTGGCATGGGGTGCCGGCAGGAACCTGTGCCCCCGGCCCCTCAGAGCTCAGGGTTGGAGGAAGGGTGGAAAGGAGGGCGGGGGGCAAGCAGGGGCACAGGAGGTGGGCCCCGGGCACAACGGGTGCACGGGTAGGGTTGTTGGGCTGCCCCAGGAGCCGCCCGTCATCTGCCCTGAGGGGCCTGGCGGCTCCATCCTCAGCCCCCCTGGCCGTTGCCTGAACCTCCTGCAGCTTCTTGGGGCCTCTGAGGGGTGCTGGACCAACCCGCGCTGCCTGGTGGGAGGAAGGACACCGAGAATCCTAGCAGCGTGATAATCAGTGTGGCCTGAGATAGAGTTACCACGGCCAGGAACCAGGAATAGGATGTTATTTGAAAAGAGCGCTCAGAGGGCCAGAAAGACCGTTTAGAGATTAAGTTAGAGCAGCAGGGCCGCCTGGGTGGCTCAGTGGGTGAAGCATCTGCCATCGGCTCGGGTCGGGGTATCGCAGTCCTGGGATAGGGTCCCCGTGGGGCTCCCTGCTGGGGAGTCTGCACCTCCTGCTCCCTCCACTCCTGCCCTGTGCCTGCCAGTGCTCTCTCAAGTAAATAAAAAATGTTGGAAAAAAAAGAGGGGATCCCTGGGTGGCTCAGCGGTTTAGTGTCGCCTTCGGCCCAGGGCAAGATCCTGTAGACCTGAGACTCGATCCCGCATCAGGCTCCCTGCATGGAGCCTGCTTCTCCCTCGGCCTGTGTCTCTGCCTCTGTGTGTGTGTGTGTGTCTCATGAATAAATAAGTGAGATCTTTAAAAAAAAAAAAAAGAACAGAGAGGAACGGTACAGTTGAGGACAGCTCCCAGGAAGTGGAACAGGAGCATAGAGAGGATGGGATGATGAAGCTGTTAACCGGGATGCGGGACAGAATAGCTGGACGAGCGCAGGGGTGACCTGGAGTCACCAAAAGGGAAAAAGATCCCCCCAGAACATTGGCCAAACAACATGCTTCAAAAGCTTTGAGAGGAAAAAAGGAAAAAAAGGTCACATGAGAAGGATCAGGAACGAGGACAGCACGTGTCCCCTGGGGCGCCTCTGGTCAGCTGCTGCTGGCCCCCGCTGGCCCCTCGGCCCTGCCTCCACCCACCGCCCTGGGCTCTGCGACCTGGTCACCCAGTGTGACCCCTCCCTGTGTGCGCGCTGCTCCTGTCTCCTGTGCGCTGAGCGCAGGGGTGGGGTGCTGGGGCCTGGCCCTCTGGAGGCCTGGTCACCCCTGGGTGCACCCGGGCACTTAGCCCAGCTCCCACTGGCGGGTTCTGCTGAGTGGTCACACCCACTGTACGAGACCTTCCGTGTTTTGAGTAAATCCCTGGGTATCATTTTCTCCGACAGATGCTCCCTACCTGTGGCCTGTAGGGGTGAGGCGGGGAGGGGGGGTGACTGAAATTCTCCAAGAGGGTGAGACCTGAGCCGATGGAGCGGTGGTTCACTGGGCGCCCCCTTGTTTGTCAAGATTCGGCTTGTCTGCAGCTGGCGTCTCTCCTGGGCTCTGTTCTCTGATACTTCACACGTCACACTGCACGTCTCGGCAGGTCTGGGAGGTGGAGAGGAGGGGCGGGGTAGGTGTGAGGATGTATTTGAAATTTTGGCGCCCGCATGAACCTGTCAGCCTGGGGCTGGGGCTGGGGCTGTCCCCTGCGGCCGGGCCATCTGCAGCGGCGCCCTGCTGTCCGCCATCCTCAGCCCCTCCCAGGGCCCCTCAGCCTTCCATGGGGGCTCGAGGGCTCCCAGGAGAGCGGGTGTGGGGCGCGGCCACACGCTGGCCCTGGGCGTCCTCTAGGCCTTCCCTGAGAGCCCCGTGCTCTGGGAGCCTCGGAGCCAGCCAGTGAGCCACGCAGCAGGCCAGGCTGGCAGGGCCCACGGTCCTGGGTGCAGCTCCCAGTACTCGGGGCTCACCTGCGTGCGCCCCACTGTGTGGCTGGCAGGGCGCCTGGTGCAGCTGCTGGAGGGCGCAGCCGCAGCCCAACGTGCAAGTGCTGTCGTGCCTCGTCTGCTGGAACGCGGGCAGGCATTCACCCCGCTGCGCCTCGGCCCCGGGCATCCCCTCCTCCCTGCCGCTCCCGGCTGCGCCTTGGGGAGTCACCTTGAGGTGCGCTTGCCGCAGGGCTGCCTCATCGTGGGGAGCCTCAGACTAGGCCCTAACCTGCTGGGCTGGAGGTGGTGCTGCCCGAGCATGGAGTCCACACCACGGCCTCCCTGGCCCCCGCCGTTGCCAGCATTACCCTCCCAGGGGCCACAGAGCCAGGACCCAGGGGGCGAGGCCTCGCTCAGAGCTCTGCTTCCTGTGCCACGGCATTACGGGAGTCGCGGGAGTCGCGGCGCGAGCGGGTGCAGGCCACAGGTGGGGGGACCGACCTGAGTTTGCTTCTTCCCTGGGAGTGTTTGCTTGAGAGTATCTGCAAGGGGTGCCTGGGGGCTCAGCCAGGCGGGCGTCGTCCTGGGGTCCTGGGATCCAGCCCCGTGTCAGGCTCCCTGCTCAGTGGGGACTCTGCTTCTCCTGTGTCTGCCCCTCCTCTCCTTGTGTGCTCTCTCTCTCCCCCTCTCTCCCCCTCTCTCAAATGAATAAATAGATCTTAAAAAAAAAATAAAGACAATACACGTAAGAGAGTCTTTTCTCCCTTTTCTTTTGGTTGTGCTGAAAGGCGTGTGGGGGGATGTCTGCCCCTGCCCGTGTGTGGGTGCGCGGCTCAGGGGCATCAGCACCATCCCACTGGGGTGGGAGCAGGACCGCCGTGGTCCACGGGGCTCCCCCACGGTCCCGACCTGGAGCTCTGCCCCCCGGCCCCTCTGCGGCCCTCCTGTTTCCAGGGACCTGACGGCTCCCGGTCAGGCTGCGCACGAGTCACCGCGCTTTGTCCTCCCCTGCGGGGGGGACACGGGGGCTGCTCCAGCTCCTGGAGCAGCGCTGCTGGGAGTGCGGGGGCGGCGCGCCCATCCTGGGTCCCCAGGCCTCGCTTCTCTGGCTGTAAACCCAGCAGTGGCATTTCTGCAGCATATAGTAATTCTGTTTGAGTTCACGAGGAGCCACCAGACCGTGTGCCGTGTGGCTGCACACCCCACACCCGGGCCGCAGAGCACGGGGCTCCAGCTTCTCCACACCCTCGCCAGCACTGGTGACTTTGTCTGTTTTTTTCTGTAATAACCGTCTAAACACTTGTGGTTTGATTTGCATTTCCTAATGACGAGTGGGCTTGAGCACCTTTCTGTGTGCGGATTGGCCATTGGTGCGTCGTCTTTGGAGAAACGTCTGTTCAAGGCTTTTACTTATTTTTAAATTAGGTTTTTTGTTTTTTAACAATTTTATTTATTCATGAGACACGCAGAGGCAGAGGGAGGAACAGGTCCCTGCAGGGAGCCCCATGCGGGACTGGATCCCAGGACCCCGGGACCATGCCCTGAGCTGAAGGCAGGTCAACCCCTGAGCCCCCCAGGCACCCCTAGGTTGCTTTTTGTTACTGAGTTGCAGCATTTCTTTCTATATTCTGTGAATTGGTTCCTTATCAGATAATATGATTTGCAAATATTTTCTTCTATTTTGTTGTTCCAATTTCATTCTGTTAAATGTTCTTAGATGCATGGGAGCCAGCTGGGAGTTGGCCAGGCCGAAGGACTGCGAGGGTAGAGGCACGGTGCCCGAGGGGGTGTGCCGTGTGCACAGTGAGGAGAGCACCTGCATTAAGAATGCCCGTTTGAGGGGGATCCCTGGGTGGCTCAGCGGTTTGGTGTCTGCCTTCAGCCCAGGGTGTGATCCAGGAGACCCGGGGCTCCCTGCATGGAGCCTGCTTTTCCCTCTGCCTGTGTCTCTGCCTCTCTCTCTCTCTCTGTCTCTCATGAATAAATACACAAACTCTTTAAAAAAAAAGTGCCCATTTGTGGGGTGCCTGGCTGGTTCTGCTGGTGCACTGTGTGACCACCGATCTCAGGGCTGTGGGTTCAAGCCCCACGTTGGGTATGGAGGTTACTTATAAAAACAAAAACGGGGCGCCCAGATGGCTCAGTTGGTTCGGCATTTGACTGACTCTTGATTTCAGCTCAGTTATGCTCTCAGGGCCGGGAGATCGTGCTCCTCCCCCCGTGGATGCGCGCTCTCAAGTAAATACGTACATAAATAAAACCTTAAAACATAAAAATAAACCTTTAAAAAAAAGCCTATGAAAAGCCAAGAGACTGATGAGATTTGTAAGGCTTAGGAAAGAAGAGGGAAGACAGCTTGTGGGGAGTTTCTGGATGGCCCACAAACCACGTGAAGATGTTGCGTGTAAGCTAAGTGTCCCTGCTCCTACCAACTTGTCTTGGACTATTTCTCATAAAAGAGAAGAAAAATAAAAACTGGGATCCCTGGGTGGTGCAGAGGTTTGGCGCCTGCCTTTGGCCCAGGGCGTGATCCTGGAGACCCGGGATCTAATCCCACATCGGGCTCCCGGTGCATGGAGCCTGCTTCTCCCTCTGCCTGTGTCTCTGCCTCTCTCTCTCTGTCTCTCTCTCTCTCTCTCTCTCTGTGTATGTGACTATCATAAATAAATAAAAATTAAAAAAAATAAAACTGAAGGTATGGCAGGCATAGATTCTGCAGAGAGCTCTCCAGAGAAATGGCATTTTAGAAATTACTTTACCCTTAATAATGCTTGCAGCATACTCTAGTTGTCAGTACCTGGGGGCTACGGTGAACCCAAGAACTCGGGGGGTCGACGCCGGGACCCATGCGAAGTCGGTCAACAGGGATACGAGCCACCCTCCCTCCCCGCCGGTGCCATCAGCACCCAGCCCGGGCTCTTGGGGCCATGCAGGCTGGCCAGCTCGGGTTGCTGGGTGGAGCCACAAGAAGGCCGCAGGGGGGAGCGGCACACGCCCCTTGGCCCTGCGGGTGAGTCCTGGTGGGCCTGTCCCCACGGGTCACTGCAGCCGCTCTCTGCTTCCTTACAGGAATCGACTATAAGACGACCACCATCCTGCTGGATGGACGGCGGGTCAAGCTGGAGCTCTGGTGAGTCAGGCCACGGGGGGCAAGGTGCCTGGGACAGGGACGAGCCATGCAGTGTCATTGTGATGAGGAGCCGGGACGGCATCCCGTGCACGTTCAACGGGGCCCGCCACTTGCACCGACACGCTGTCAGTGTGGACTGGACTTTGCTCTGTGATGCAGAAACCACAAGTCCGGGCTGTTCCATCTGGTGGAGCCTGGCTCCCTTTTGCCCATAAAGACTCATTTCTACAGTGACCTCTCTCCTTGCTTTTCACTGGGCTGCATATTAAGGGGCATTTCCTGGAACCTCAGTGTGGAGGCGGGCATCCGCAGGGTAGGGTTCTGCAGCCTGTCAGGGCAGGGCAAGCTTCCAGGGCGCAGAGGCCCACGGAGGCCGGGAGGGGCAGCTAGGAGCCCCACTGGGGTCCCATGGGCTGTGTCCCCCAACCCCCTGTGTTTCAGGGACACTTCGGGCCAGGGCAGGTTCTGCACCATCTTCAGGTCCTACTCCAGAGGCGCGCAGGTAAGCCCATCGACCGTTGGGATGCCACCTCCTCCCGCCACTGTGCTGTCAGACCCCCTGCGTGATTCTCTAAGCACATCGTGACATTTGAACGCCAGGCTGCCCCCTGGGCCCACGCACACCCGTCGCTCCTGCTGTCGGAGGCGCCATGGGAGGTGTGTAGAGACCCTTGGAGGTGCCACTCAACCACCCAGCTCACGGGGAAGAAGATGAGACTTCCCCGTCTCCCAGGACCGGGACGTGCTGGGTCAGGGGGCTCCGGGTGGGCTGCCCCTCCCAGGATGGGGGGCTCCGGGTGGGGTGGCCTGGGTCACTGCTGAGGCCAGAGACAACCTTGGAGCCACCGCGGAAGGGCTGCCGCAGGTCCTCCGAGGGGCAGGGCGGCAGCAAGGAGCAGGAGTCGGGGTGTGCAGGGGCAGGTCCGCGTCCTCTGGGTTCCCCCCAGCATGCCTGCCCGCTGCCTGGATCTGGCTGTGGTTTGAGGCAAGAAGGAGAAGGGAAGGGAGCTGTGAACGGATCTGCCCTCAATGTTCATCGTTGTGTCAGTGTGTGGTCTGGGGACAGGGCAGCAATCCCGGGCTTCTGGGATTGCTGAGAGACTTGGGGTCGAACCTGCCTGCGCTGCGGGGAGGGGCCTCTGTGGAAGGCAGCGTATGCAGGGATTGGGCCCGTGGGCACGTGGCTGGGCCTCTGGCTGTGTGGGGTGCGGGCTCCGGGGGGCTGCCTGGCTTGGGCTCGTGGGGACCCCACGGGCATCTTTTTTGCTTTGTGAGCAATGATTAATGCCCGGCCACCCCTGTGCTGCTCTCTCTGTTCCGTGGGACCTGGGAAGCCAGGGGAACTTGGTCTATGACTGAGTCCGACTGAGTCCCAGCAGGTGTTGGCAGGAACACCCATCCCAGCCCTTCATCCAGGGCCTTGTCGACAGGAGAGCACCCTGGACGCGGCCTTGGTCTGCTCTTGGCTGGGGGTGGGTGGGGGTCCCCCAGGCTGGGCTTGGGAGCCAGTGCCACGAGCTTGCACAGAGGTGTGCGCAGTGCTCCTGCCACCGCTGGCTTGGCAATGTCACTGGTCCTCATCTGCATCCCCCCCCCCCCCCATGTTGGGGGCGCCCTGCGGAGGAGGCGTGGAACTGGCAGTCCTGCCTAGAGCCGACTCAGGGTGTGGGTTGCAGCTTCGGGGCATCTGTCATGAGCACCAGAGGTGAGGTTAAGAGCAGGAGCTGCCTGCGGTTCCCAGCGCCCTCCGGGGGAGTGTGGGGAAAGCTCGGGCGCATGGAAGCACGGCCCACGGCCCCCTTTTATTGAGGAAGAGACTGCGTGTGTGCTTTCAGCACACGAAGGGCGAAGGCTGTCAGAGGGCAGTGTTCACTCTGTGTCTTGGGGTTCCTGCCGAGCTCTCTTGTGATCCTTGGAGTTTGAGAATTTCCTAATTTCTCTCCAATGAACACGTAGTGCTTCTGTGATGAAGACATGGGGTAGCCGCCTCGGGAAGTGTGGGGTTGGGCCCCTGACCGCGGCCACCCTGCCTGCTCTGGGTGCAAACATGGGCCAGGCCACAGACGCTCCTTTCTGGACAGCCAGCCAAGGCCGCGAAGGACGCAGGGAACGGGCCTGCAGGTTTGCCAACTTGTGAGTTTTGGGAAACCATGTAGCGTTACCGCGTCCTCTGCAAGCATCCAGCCCAGTCCGCTGTGTGCTGGCTGTTGCTTTTACTTTGCTAGCTCTGGGGGCTCTTGTCATTTTGGGGCTGGAGGAGCCCGTGGCAGATCTGAGGCCTGGGCAGAGCCTCGAAGCGGCCTCACTGCACTGTTGCCGCCCGTTGTGCTCCCACCCCACGGGGGGCAGCGAACGGTGTCGGGGGGGTCTGCGGGGTTGGCACCCGCCTGGTGGTACCCAGAGTTCTGTATCCCCTGTCACTGTCCTACCCTCCGAGAGTCCAGACCAGGGAGGGACCTTGCAGGGCCTTTGGACCCAGGTCCCAGAAGCCCGTGCTGACCTGGGCTCTCGCTACCCACCACAATACGATCTCGGGGCACTTGCCACCAGCACTTTTGTGTCCTGGGCCTTGGCCCATGTTTGCTGTTGCTGGGGTCTCAGGTGGCCACTCCTGTCCCTGAGGGCTGGTGCCTCCTGCTGGGGCTCCCTGGGGTCCCCTAGGCCCTGTGCAAAGAGGGAGCTGGGGGCTTTGGGGTCACCTGGATTAGCACTGGGCGGCCCCGGCTGGGCACCAATCTACTTAGTTCCCATGGAGGGGAGCTTCCTGTGGGAAATGCTTAGTTCCCATGTAGGGGAGCTTCCTGTGGGAAATGGCATCTACCTCGAGTGCGTGCTGACGGGCACCAGCATGCCACCTGTCTCCACCCAGGGGGGCGGGCGTATGGGCTGGGGACTGTTTAGCAGCTGCCCCGTTTTCGGTGCTTCTAGTGGGGGTGTGGGCAGAGGGCTTCACCACAGCTGTTCATTCCTTGGGAGCTTTACTGCACAAAATGCATCACACACCCCGAAAGTTAAATTCATAAAAAATGCACCCCTGTCCCTTGGTCGGGGTGCTGGCGGCACAGGTACGTTCATTTGTCCAGACTCATCAAACTGTCCACGCTGAAAATCTCTGCCTCTTCTGAGGTGCAAGCTGTAGCTGAGAACTAATCTTGGGGCCGGGGGCTCCGTCGTTTAGGCATCATACTTGGTTTCGGCGTAGGTCATGATCTCGGGGTCCTGAGGTCAAGCTCCGTGTGGGGCTCCCCGCGCAGCGCAGAGTCTGCTGGAGATCCTCTCTGTCCACCCGCCCCCTGCACACGTCTGTGCCCTCCTACATGACAAATGGAAATAACCTTGATAGAATGAGGCCACACAGCTCCACTTCTGGGATTTTATCTTCCCGGGCAGGGGGGCCTGGGGGTAACAGACGGTGATAAAGGTAGGTGAAATGACCCAAGCGCCAGCAGCAGCAGCTCCTGAGCCTGGTGTGAGGGGTGGGCTGCCGGGGGTGAGGCCCGGGGTGAGGGCCGGGCACGTAGCCCCTCGATCCCGTCTGTGTCGGGAGTGAGAGTGAGTGCCATTCCCGGAGGGGTGGGGAGCTCTTCGTACCCCGGAGTTGCCCCTCACGTACAAAGCCTGAGTACCTGTCACTGATCGAGGAAATAGGATGTAGCGAGAATGTGTTTGCGCCTCTTTGAAACACACAGTGGACGTTAGCACCCCTGGGGCTTCAGGGCATGGACGCTGGGGCGTCTGAGCCGTCCCGGCCTGCTTGACCCCCGTGCCCTTCCCCGCCACATCCCTACAGCCCGCCCCGCGGCCTTCGACCTGATGGCTGTGAGCGGGGCTCCTCCGTTACACCCGGCAGCTGCAGGGCGGCGGTGGCGCCAGCGCAGGCCCAGCCAGGGCTTCCCAGGGCCCGGGCCCCGGGCGGAGAGCAGGAGCAGGACGGGAGGCCCCAGCCAGCCGCCCGCCGTGTGGTTGTGCTGCAAACGCCTATGGGAGTCGCCGTATGTTCGTGTTTGTGTTTGTGACCCTTGTGCCAGGGCTCACGGGGCCGCGCACCCAGGCTGCGCACTTGGGTGCTTCTCTGGGGCTGGCCATCCGTGCGCTGTGGCTACAGCTTGTCTTCCCCCAGCTCTGGGACCGCGCGTCCAGGTATTGCTGTGAACAGTGCAGACACGAGCGTGCTCACTGGACGGGTCCTTGGGTATCTCTGGAAGGGGGCCCTAGGCGTGAAGCGTCAGCGGCATGAGGCCCCGGGCCCCAGGCAGGGGGGCCCGTCCAGTCTCACCCTCTAGTGCCCCCCAAACTGGTGTCTTTGCCCTTGACGCCATGTAGGTCAGTGTCCATCTGTCTCAAAGGACTTACCTCCGGGCCTGGCTCTTCTCCCCCGGCCAGTGTCCCCTTCCCTGGTTGGCGGTTGGCTCTGCTCCGCTCTGCTCGAGGCTTTCCGGGCAGGAAAAGTGTGCTCAGAAGACCTGGGGGCTCCCCTGCATCTTCCAGGATTGGAAGGATTTCTCTGAGGGAAAAGATTCATTTTGAGTTGGAGGCTGCCCTGGGTCTGACCTCGGCTGCAGGGTCCCAGTGTGTGAGCGGTTTGGGGCTGGTCCTGAGCTGGGGAGCCAGGGGAGCGTCTGGGCAGACACAGGCAGGGGCCCGCGGTTCGCTGGAGTCTGAGGCTTGTGACAGGTCCCTGAGCTATTTGAGGCAGGGACGACAGGTGAACCCAGCAGGTGGAGCCAGCCCAGGGCCCAGCTCCCACTAATTGGTCTCTGAGGGATGTGACAGACCCGCCCAGCTGCTGGGGGCCTGCGGGGGCGGCTGACGTCTTGCGCTGCAAGTTTGGGTTGGGACGCTGAGGATGCCTCCGCTCCGCCCGGTGCTCGGGCAGAAGACACTGCGGGACACACGTGGCCCGTCAGCCTTCCAGGCTTGTCCGCAGGGCCCGGCCCACCCGGAGGCCCTCATAGGCCGCCTGTCCTATGGGAGGGATTGTGAAGTGATCACAGCTTCATGCTTATGGTGTGTTTGTAAGAAAGACGTTGAAAACATGCCCCTTGTCCTAGCCACGTCCCCAAGATAGGGAGGGGGCCGCATGGAGCCCACAGGATCCCCCACTGCCATCAGCCCACATGGGGCACCCAGGCATGTGTGGGCCGGGACTCGGGGAGGGGACGGAGTGGGGGGCTGGCTCAACTGTAGGCAGAGCTGGGAGCACAGGTGCCTCTGGACGTGACGGAGTCTGGAAGCCGCCCGTCTCCCGCGGGGCTGTGTTAGTGACCCACGCGACCTGCCTGAAAGCCCGTGTGCCCGGCCCACCTGTGCTGGGCGGGAGTGGTGCCCTGCCACACCGGGCACTGTGCCCGGAACGAGACCCCTTCCATCCAGGTGGCCCAGCCTCTCGACGCCCGCGTCTCCTTGCAGGGGATCCTCCTGGTCTATGACATTACCAACCGCTGGTCCTTTGACGGCATCGACCGGTGGATCAAGGAGATCGATGAGGTAGGTGTGCACCGCACATGCACCTTCGGGTCTCCATCCCCGGCAGGAAGCCTGGGGCCCGTTTGCTGCCCCCCCCCCCGCCCCCCCCCGGCCCTGGGTCCTCCGCTCTGAGCACCCTGGCTCCGAGGGGCCTCAGCATGGACCGCGAGGCCCTTCCTGCTCTGGGGCCTGGGGCATGGCACCAAGACGGGGCGCCCTGTGGTCATGCCTCTGCTGAGCCCTGTGCCCTCCCAAGCATGCGCCCGGCGTCCCCCGGATCCTGGTTGGGAACCGGCTGCACCTGGCCTTCAAGCGGCAAGTGCCCACGGAGCAGGCGCGGGCGTACGCAGAGAAGAACGGAATGACCTTCTTCGAGGTCAGCCCGTTGTGCAACTTCAACGTCATCGAGTCGTTCACCGAGCTGTCCCGTATCGTGCTCATGCGGCACGGCATGGAGAAGATCTGGAGGCCCAATCGGGGTAAGGGGCTGCCCGCTGGACCCCGGCTTGTCGGGGGGCTGGGTCTGCCCCGCGTGGGGTCCTGCGTCATGGGGGGGCACTGTGCACGATGCCCCGTGTGCACCTCGGTGCTGGGAGGTGATACCGTGGCCTGCAGGCCTCCCTCCCTGAGCTGAGCCTGAAGGTCCCGGCTGAGGTGCCTCGGGGTGCAGGGCAGGGGCCCCCAGGGCTTGGCACACCCGGCCTCTCGCGACACCCTGACCTGCCTCCCCCGTGTGTAGTGTTCAGCCTGCAGGACCTCTGCTGTCGGGCCATCGTCTCCTGCACCCCTGTGCACCTCATCGACAAGCTCCCGCTGCCCGTCACCATCAAGAGCCATCTCAAGTCCTTCTCCATGGCCAACGGCATGAACGCCGTCATGATGCACGGGCGCTCCTATTCACTGGCCAGCGGGGCGGGCGGCAGCAGCAGCAAAGGCAACAGCCTCAAGAGATCTAAGTCCATCCGCCCCCCCCAGAGCCCGCCCCAGAACTGCTCGAGGAGCAACTGCAAGATCTCCTAGCAGGGCAGGCTGGGCGCCACCCTGTCCAGGGCACTCTGGGAGGGGTCACGCTCCGGGAACGCTTCTGGCTGGGCGCTGGCGGGCATGGTGTGCGGGGGAGGCTTGGCCACAGCGCCTCCCGGGAAGTGCAGTGGTCTCTGTCAGACCAGTTCTGTGGGACCGGAGAGCCGCGGGAGCCTCAGGGGGCAAGCCTGGGCCCCCACGGGGCAGGGCGCAAGGCCGGAAAGCGCCCAGGAGGCAGCCGTGCCTGGCCCGGCCTCGGGGGCCGTCAGTGGGGACCTGGAGGCCTGGCTCCTTTTTCTTATTTATATGGAAGTTGTTTACCTTTTTGTACATTTTCAAAGGACAGGCAGGGACCTGTGACGCAGCCACGTGGGGGGCCCGTCTGCTGTGGGGTCAAGCGGTGGGACACTTGGAGGGGCAGGGGATTGAGGCATCGGCGGGGGAGCACACCCCCCTTAGGGCTCCAACCTGGGAATTCATAGACACTTCCTCCCCTGCGGTCTGCTTGGCGTGGCCGCTGTGTCCCCCCCCCCCCCCCCCCCCCCCCAGAGTGCTGGTGCTCGTCCAAGGGGACAGCGGCCTCCGCGCTGTCACTTCCGCTTACATTCCCATTGCCGCGTGAAGCTGAGGCGCAGGGTGGGGCTGTGTGGGTGCCCCTGACCCGCCCCGGCCTCCAGGGCACCTGGCTTCTGCTCCGGGCACTGAGCCCGCTGGGGCATAGCTCCCCAGGGCCACCCTGACCTGGGTCTTCGTGATGCTGCCTGGACTGTTCCTGGCAGGGACGCCGAGCCCCTGGAGCGGCCGGCAGCCAGCCCTGAGCAGGAGGCCTGGCCCCTCCTGCCGCCTGCGTGGTGGCGTGGCCACCGGTCCCACTGGTGCTCAGCTCTACCTCCTACTCACGGCCACGCCCCGGGCTCCAGGACCCCTTGCGCTGGGTGCTGGGAGCGGGGCGGGGGGCCGCGGCCCGGGCCATGGGGCAGGCAGGGAAGGCCACACCTGTCCCGTCCTGCCGGCGGGCCCCTCTCTTCGGACTTTGAACCCAAGCACATGGACGCCGTCTCAAGGAGTCCCTGTGTTCGCTCTGTCAACACTACCCTTCGCTGCTGTCGGACACACCATTCCTGTGCTCACTTTGGACGGTTTTCATTTCTTTGTACAGTAAACGTGATTCAGCTCTGATTTCCAGGCCACGTTTTCTATAAATTAAAGCCTCTGGTTGTAACTGGCCACGTGGTAGGTGGATGTGACGTGCTGCGCTGGGTGCAATGCAGGTCCTGGCTGGGAGGGCCGGAGCCCTAGTCCCCGCTGCCCCCTGGGGGACCGTGTGGACGGGGCCTAACTGCCAGGTTCGCTGTGCTGCCAGAGAGGGTGGCGCACGACCCAGGTCACCACTGCCAAGAACCCGCATGGCCCGGGGCGGCCGCCTGCTGATGGCCTGGTGCGCGGCTCTGCTCCGTCCGGGGCCGTGGGGGGCACGAGGGTGGGACCCGGGCCTCCGGCTGCAGCCCCAAGGGACTGTGCTGGGCCTGGAGCCCTGTCCACGTGTGTTCCCTGCCTCAGCGGCTCAGGGTCAGGCTCAAGGCCAGACGCAGGGCCCTGGGGCGTTTGCAAGGGCAGGGCGCACGGCCTTGTCCTGGCTGCCTCAAACCCACCTGCCGCCCAGGGTGGCTCCTCCTCCCAGAGGCCTGAGCAGCCCCCGGGGAGCTTGGATGACCTCGGCCTGCTGGGACTGGTGGCCGGTGGGGGCACCACTGCCGGGAGCCGTCAGCCCAAGCCCCCAGGCCCCGGCTCCCCCGGCCCGGGCTGTGCCGCCTGCCTGCCAACCCCCTCGTCCAGTCGTGGGGGAACCTGCACTGGGCAGCGAGCGCGCGGTCTGGTCCCCGTCAGTCCCTGTGAGCTGCGGGTCACCAGGGGCTTCCCCACTAGCAGAAAGGGTTGTCCTGACCCCAGGACCCGCTGGCAGGTTGTGACCCTGAGGATCGAGGGGACAGTTGTGGGATTTTCTCCCTGAGGAAACAGGATGCCTGCTGGTTGCTGGGCCAGACGCAGAGCTCGAGCCCCCGCCTCCCCTGGACGTGCTGACCCGGGGGTGGGGGTGGACCTGCCCTGGGGAGACCCGGCCGGCCAGCCCAGCCCCGCCCCCTCCTCTGCCTGACTGGGGAGGCCCTGGGCAGCTTTGATCCAGGCTGCGGGCCTGCGGGAGCGGGAGGAGGGGCTCCGTAACTCGGCTCTCCCGCCAGAGTGGGCCCTGCCCTGCCCCGCCCCGCCCCCGTGACCCTCTGGCCAGTGTCTTCTATGCTTCTGGGCCTTGGCCCCTCCCCACCCCCTCCGCTCGCCCCTGCCCTGCGCTGACCACAGAGGGGCCCGGCAGGGGAGGGGCCGGCGCCACATGCAGACAGGCTCCGCGCTGGAGAGGCCCCGACCTTACTCAGCCCCTGGCGCTGGGGTGTCCCGACCAAGCATCTGCCCTGGGCTCCCCCCTCAGGGGCCGCGGAGAGCCCCAGGGAGCAGCCAGGGGCCCGGGAAGGTAGATGCCTTCAGGGAGGAGGCTCGGCAGGGCCTGAGGAGGGCCTGGTGGTCACGTCCCCCAGCCCCCGGCCCGGTGGTCCCCATGCTGGCCCTGAGGCCACTCCTGCTGCTGCTCCTCATGCTTGGGCCGACCTCGGGGGCCAGCCTGCCGCCAGGACCCAGGAGCCATCCGGGAGTGTGCCCCAACCAGCTCAGCCCCAACCTGTGGGTGGACGCCCAGAGCACCTGTGAGCGTGAGTGCGTGGGTGACCAGGTAAGTGCAGCCCCGCCCCCCGCCCTGGGGGGTCAAACCAGCCCAGGGGAAGCCAAGACCCCACCCAGAGGGGGACCCCAGCAGCTGCACTGGGCCCCGGCCTGGGAGTCGGCTCCCCGCTGGGGCTCCTCACACTCTGCTGCGGGGGGGCCCCGGGGCACCCCCAGTCTTGGCCTTCACGGGTCTGAAGATGAAAAGCCCCCGTCACTCCCCAACATGCTGACCCCCACCCCGGACCAGCAGCTGTTCTCAGGACCAGTGGGGTGGAGAGGTGGGGGCCGCCCCTGGACCTGAGCCCGCAGCCCTGCCCTGCGGCCCGTGGGCCCCCTGCCCCTCCCCCGGCCTTGGTGTCCCCATCTGTGCGATGAGAGCTGCCCTGTGGGGGGACGACCTGATGCTTCAGAGCTTCTGTGACGCGCACACCTGACAGTCCACGAAGCAGCTGTAGTGGACGGTAGAGGACGGGAGGGGAGTTCCCGCAAACCTGCCCAGCTTTCCGTAGGGGAGGCAGGGGGGGCGCAGTAGGGGCGCAGTAGGGGCGCAGCCTCGCTCCCCTGGGGACACACACTGAGCTGCTCCCCCCCCCAGGACTGCGCCGCTGCCGAGAAGTGCTGCACCAACGTGTGCGGGCTGCAGAGCTGTGTGGCGGCGCGCTTCCCCGACGGCGGCCCCACTGCGCCCGTGCCGCCCGCCTCCTGCGAGGGCTTCGCGTGCCCCCAGCAGGGCTCCGACTGCGACATCTGGGACGGGCAGCCCGTGTGCCGCTGCCGGGACCGCTGTGAAAAGGAGCCCAGCTTCACCTGTGCCTCGGACGGCCTCACCTACTACAACCGCTGCTACATGGACGCCGAGGCCTGCCTGCGTGGCCTCCGCCTGCGTGTCGTGCCCTGCAAGCACGTGCTCAGCTGGCCGCCCAGCAGCCCAGGGCCACCCGAGACCACGGCCCGCCCGCCCCCTGGGGCCGCGCCCGTGCCGCCCGCGCTCTACAGCAGCCCCGCCCCGCAGGCCGTGTTCGAGGGTGGCACGGCCAGCCTGCACTGCGACGTCAGCGGCCGCCCGCCGCCCGCCGTGACCTGGGAAAAGCAGAGCGACCAGCGGGAGACTCTCATCATGCGGCCGGACCAGATGTACGGCAACGTGGTGGTGACGAGCATCGGGCAGCTGGTGCTGTACAACGCGCGGCCTGAGGACGCTGGCCTCTACACCTGCACCGCCCGCAACGCCGCCGGCCTGCTGCGTGCCGACTTCCCACTGTCCGTGGTGCGGCGCAACGCAGCCCGGGACGCGGCGCCCGCGCCCTCTGCCCCAGCCGAGTGCCTGCCCGACCCGCGGGCCTGCGCTGGTGCACCCTCCGGCCTGGTGCTCTGGCACTTCGACCCACAGCGCGGGGGCTGCATGACCTTCCCCGTGTACGGCTGCGATGGCGGTGGCCGGGGCTTCGAGACGTATGAGGCATGCCAGCAGGCCTGCGCCCGAGGCCCCGGCGACGCCTGTGTGCTGCCCGCCGTGCAGGGCCGCTGCCAGGGCCGGGAGGCGCGCTGGGCCTATAGCCCGCTGCTGCAGCAGTGCCACCCATTTGTGTACGGCGGCTGTGAGGGCAACGGCAACAACTTCGAGAGCCGCGCAAGCTGCGAGGACGCCTGCCCCGTGCCGCGCACACCGCCCTGCCGGGCCTGCCGCCTGCGGAGCAAGCTGGCACTGAGCCTGTGCCGCAGCGACTTTGCCATCGTGGGGCGGCTCACCGAGGTGCTGGAGGAGCCCGACGTGGGGGGCGGCGGCATCGCCCGCGTGGCCCTAGACGAGGTGCTCAAGGACGACAAGATGGGTCTCAGGTTCTTGGGCACCAAGTACCTGGAGGTGACGCTCAGCGGCATGGACTGGACCTGCCCCTGCCCCAACGTGACGGCTGGCGACGGCCCGCTCGTCATCATGGGGGAGGTGCGAGACGGCGTGGCAGTGCTGGATGCAGGCAGCTATGTCCGCGCCGCAAGCGAGAAGCGCGTCAAGAAGATCTCAGAGTTGCTGGAGAAGAAGGCCTGCGAGCTGCTGAATCGCTTCCAGGACTAGTCCCCCGCACTCCCACACCCCCACCCCCTCGCCCATGTCCGCCCTGCCCACCCCACCCCCTGAATAAAGCCTGTGTTCTCCAGACCTCACGGCCTACAGGTGCCTGTCCTCCCCGGGGACCCTTACCCCACTCGCCTTCCCTCAGCTGGTCTCCAGCTGGTCACCACACAAACCGGCCGTCCCCTCCTCAGGGACCTCCTGTTTCCCCGCAGGAGCACGAGCCATGACCCAAGCCATGACTGATCTGACACGGGTACCACCTCTTGTGGCAGGAGAGCCAGGCGGCCCGCTCAGCCCTGCCCCAGCTGCGCCTCAGTCCTTTACCCTCCTCTGTCCCCTGAGCCGGGCAGCGCAGTCCAGGAGGTCCCCAAGCCCTCACCCCACAGGCCACACCTCTCCTGCCCCAGGTACAGAACCCTCGGGGACAGCCTGCCCGCCTAGCACCACGGGGACTGGTCCCACAAGGATGTGGGGTTGACACTGGCAGCGAGCAGCAGAAAACACTTTATTCCCAGGTTCTGAGCAGCCCTGTGCCTCCGGCCAAGAGCCCCCAGACTGGTCCAGGCCACCCCTCATGGCCCAGCCCTGGGAGGCAGGGGCTGGCATCTGGGTTTGTTCCAGGGGGGCCCCGTGGAGACACAAACATGCGAGAGAAGGAGGGAGTTACTCTTTCCGGAATATCAGGCACTTGTTGTTGGCCGGCATGTCCACCTAGGGGAGAGGCTTTGGCTGGAGCAACTGACCTGGTCCCCTAGGAGTCACCGGTGTCCCCCAGCCCTTCCCACCTACCATCCTCTCCAGCAGGAGGCCACTGGCTTGGCCCAGGTCCTCCAGGAGGGCCGTGTCCCGCAGCCCCCACTCAGGGTTCCTGCGGTGGAGAGGAGGCGGAGGAGATCCACCGTGGAGTTGGGGACGGGGGCGGTCGCCCAGCACCTCCCCCCCACACCAGCCAGCCACCCCCAGCTCTGACCTGCATCTAAGAGTTAGATCAAAATCCACGTTACTCTGCGGAGTGATCCTTCCGTTGACGGCATAGGGCTGCAGAGATGGGAACATGGCTCTGCCGGCCACCCACAGACACGGGGTCAGCCATTCCTCAGACGACACACAGGCAGTCTTGCACGCCGGCACCCAGAGAACGAAAAGGACGCGCCCCTCCCTGCCCCCAAGATGGGGGACAGCTGAGGACCAGCTGGTGAGCCAAGGGGGTGCAGAGAGACAGGCAGGTGACCAGGGCCATGTTCAAGAAGCATGACCTTGGGTGCAGTTTAACGACAGGCAGGGAACAAGGCCACCGAGACAACACGGAGACCCAACGGAGGGAGTCCAGGAAGGAGGACGGCCGGGAGGGCCAGCACCGGGTCAGGGCAGACCCGCCAAGGGAGGCCCCCAGTCTCTGGCAGGAGCACTCACCCCATAGGTGATCAGCAGCGCCTTGGGCTTGAGCAGATGTCCCGCGGCTCTGAAGAGCCCCTGGGGGTGAGGGAGCCGCCGTCGGTCTCGCACCTGACCCCGCGGGACCGCCGCCCCCTCCCCTGCACCGAGGGGGTGCCCACGAGCAGGGGGGCTCGCCCCCGCCCCCGCCCCGCAGACCTCCGTGCAGCTCAGGGGGCTGATGTGGATCATGTTGATGCAGAGCAGCAGGTCCAGCGACTGCGGCAGGATCCCGCCCCAGTGCTCCCAGTCCCAGGTCACGTCCAGGTACAGCGGGGCCTTCACGTTGGACAGCCCCTGGGCCCGGGTGGTGGCCGAGATGCTGCGGGAGGAGCCACACGGTTGGGGCGGGCCCTGCCCCCCGCGCGCCCCCGCCCCCGCGCCCTCGCCCCGCCGCACCTGTCCAGGCAGCGCTGGTCCACGTCGGACGGCTGCCACTCGGCGTGGGGGAAGGCCCGCGCGAAGTGGGCCGCGTGCTGGCCGGAGCCCGAGGCCACCTCGAGCACGCGGACGCCGCGCTGCGCCGGGTCCATGTACTGCCGCAGCACGCGCAGGATGGGTTCCTTGTTCCGCTCGGCTGCCGCCGCCACCAGCATCGCAGCAGCTCCGCCGGCCCGCCGGTAGCCGCAGTCCGACACTCCGAGACCCGCCGGGAGCCGTGAGCCGACTCCGCGCGGCCCGCCGGGAGTCGTAGTCCGGCGCCGCGCGGCCCGCCGGGAGTCGTAGTCCAGCGCCGCGAGGCCTGCTGGGAACTTAAAGGGCCCGCAGCCCCGGGGGGGCGCGCCGGGCCGTGTGCTGGGGGGGCTGGCTTACGGGTGACCGTCGGCTCCGCACCCAGGGGCCCACGGACGCCCCGGTATCTTCAGGGCGCGTGTCATTCTCCCTTTCTCTGAAACCACTTCGTTGACTCAGCACCGAAATGGGTGTTTCGTCGTTTCTGGTTTTCTTTCCTTTTGAAATCAGTGTCGTCAGTTCAAATTAGTTTGTTGAAATAAGGAGAATGAAAAAAAAAAAAAAAAAGAAATGAGAATGAAAAAAGAAGGTAAAACTGCGCCGCCCGGGAATCGAACCCGGGTCGCAAGAATGGGAATCTTGCATGATACCACTACACCAGCGGCGCTGTTAGCAATAGTGGCGCCCGCGAGACTGAAGGGATTGTGATGCAACCGCTCCGCGCGCAGAAGCACCACGGCGCATGCGCGCTGCTCCGCGGGGAGGCCGCCTGGTCGCCTGGCAGTCGGCCGGCGGGGACGGGGGCGGGGACGGAGGCGGGGCGGGGGCGGGCGCGCTGGGTCGGCGTTCGGGAGGGGAGACTAGTGGTGTCGGTTGGGCCCCCAGCACTACAGAGCACGGAGCGGAGGTGGGGGGGGAAGGCTGGATTTGCGCCTGCGCGTTGGAAACCATGACAACCCCGGGCGGTCGGAGGCGGTGGGGCGTGGCCACGGCCCGGTTCCTGGTGGGCGAGGCTTTTGCTGGGGGCGGGGCCGCGACCGGGTTCCTGGTGGGCGGGGCTTTGCTGGGGGCGGGGCTTTGCTGGGGGCGGGGCGGAGGCGGGCCTGCAGCGGGGACCCCGTGGGGCTCGGGGCTTCCCCGTGACGCCGAGTTGACCGGCGCTAGCCCAGGCTTCGGGGACGTCGTGAGGGGGTCGGTGACCCGCGGATCAAGCCGGGACCCTATCTGATGTCCAGGGGTGCTTCCTGTTGTTAGCCTCGGGCCCCTGTGTCCGAGGCCCTGCCGTGCAGGCTGGGGGCTAGCTTACCCGCCCTGTGCGGTCCTTCAAGGAGCCCCCCCGACCCGACGTCCCTCTGGCCGGAGCTCAGAGGATGGGCCCGCCGCAGGCTTAGCCCTGATCGCCGGGGAGGGGCCGGGGTGTGGGCTGGGGCGGGCGAGGGGGGCGGGCTTGCAGCGCAGGGTGAGGAGGTGGTGTAGGCTTGGCTGGTCTGGACGGACCTCCCCCTCCAGGCGGCCCCCGGCACTGTGCACCTGACCACCCTGCCGTGGGCTTTCCGTTTCCCAGCCCAGAGCTTCCTTGCAGGAATCATGTTGTGCTTCCCTCCACCTGGTGTGTCGGCGGGACCGGGAGTTCCCTGTACCCTTCGACCTGCGGAGGCTGTGAGCGGCCTGTGCGGTGATTCCGAACAAGCCCCTTGCCCCCTTACCTGGGTTCACACCGACCACGTGACTCTCGGAGCTTGTGGGCTGGTGATCAGAAGGGTGCACACCCCGCCCAGCACCAGCGCCTTGGTCAACCACGGGGCCTCTGCAGAAGCCCGAGGTGCAGGAGTTCGGGAGCCTCGGGTGGGAACACGAGGAGGTGCCGGGAGGGGCGGGTCCTGGAAGCTCGACGCCCCTTCCCCACCCCCCAGCTCCCCCATGGATGTCTTTCATTTGCTGTTGCCAAGTGGATCCCCTTGATGATGAACCAGGAAACCTAGGTGAGGTGTTCCCCTGACGTCTGTGAGCCGTCCCAGCAAATTATGGCCCGAGAAGGGGGTCGTGTGAGAACCCCGACTTACAGCTGGGGGGCCAGCAGCACGGCTGACAGCCTGGACCTGTGGGTGGCGTCTGAGGTGGGGGCGGGCTCGTGGGAGGGGGCCCTCAGCCCCGGGGGCCTGCCCTTGAGCCGGGCACACAGTGTCAGGACTGAGTGAAATCGTAGGATGCCCGCTGGGTGCCCACGGAGGAGGAGGATCGCTGGCTGGGGACACCCCACGCGTCGGTGCCCGTGTTGTGTGCACAGTGTTGTTCTCCTTTACCTCAGGCTCAAACCCGATGGGCCCGTCTCCTGCTTCCTGGTCCTACGGCCCTGCCTCGGGCGAGACCTACATACTCAGCAGGTCTCCCCCCCCACAGTACTTGCCACATTTTGGTCACTGTGGGCTGGACGCTGCATGAGCTACCCACGCACGACGCGCCCCCCAAGCTCAGCCAGAGAAGCCTGGCCCTTGGCGTCTGCAGTGTGTGAGTACTTGCACACGCGTGTGACTACTTGTACACACATTCTCCAGACGTCTGTCGGACTCTGGGAGGGCCGGGGACTCGCAGTGAACTTGCGACAGTGGGCGCCTGGGAGTGTCTGTCCCCACCCCCCACCCCCACGGCCTGTGCTGCATGGCCTCCTGGAGTTTTTCTCCTGAGGGGAAGCCCAGCTCCCACGCAGCCCTCTGGAGCCTCCGGCCCTGTGTGCAGGGTACCGGCCGGGCCACCTCCAGCGAGTGTCCACCTGCACCGTGAGCACACAGGAGCTCCCCTGCCCAGCCGCCCACGGCCACTGTGCCTCATTCGCTGGCTTCCTACAGCTGCCATGACAAATCGCCCCAAACCTAGTGGTTTGAAACAACAGAAGTTTATTTCCCCATACTTCTGGAGGCCAGAAGTGCAAGATAAGGTGGTCTGCTCCCTCCCAAGGTCCTCCAGGAAGACGCTCTGTCACCGTGTGCAGCTGCTGGAGGCTGCAGGCACTGCCCAGCCCGTGGCCACCTGTGCGTCCACTGTCACCTAGTCTTCTCTGTACCTGTGTCCAAACATCCTCCTCATTTCTCCTTCAAAGACACATTACTGGAGTTAGGGCCCATGCTGGTCCAGGATGGCCTTATCATGAAACCTTGCCTGAGTTACATCTGCAAAGATCTTTATTCTGAATAAGGTCACATTCTGAGGTCCCCAGTAGACGTATTTTTGGAGCCACCACTCAATCTAGTGCACTTGGGTTCGGGAATGGCCAAGCAATCCCTGAAGACAGCAGCCAGCCCACGCGGGAGCCCGAAGCCGCGCCTTTCCTGGGGGTCTGCTGGCCCCCCCTCCACTGGCAGAGGCTAGTCGGTCCTCCAGTCTGGGTTGCTGAGGGCATGGATTTCAGAAGGAGAAACTTAGAATGAAACCACTTTCTTCTCTTTCAGATAGGGTTTTAGTGTCGTATTCAGAAAGACAGAAAATCACTATTTTTATTATGATGATTGGGGTCTGGGACACAAAGGCCTTTTCTCACCCTGCCCGCCTCTCTTCCTGCTTGCCTGGGGTGGGGGAGGGGGAGGCCCCACCGTGGGGGAGGGGGAGGCCCCACCCCCAGGTCCCTGCTCCAGCTCCGGGTTAGGTTCCCAATCTCTCCAGCGGTGGGGAAGGTTACTGGTCCCTGCAGGGGCTTCACGACCAACCTGCCTTCCAGGGCTCTGTAGTGTGGGGAAGGTCAGACCCCCAGGCCAGGGTGTAACCCAGGAGGCGTGCTGTGGAAAGGCCCTTCTGGGGGAGAGGGCCGTCACTGTCTGCACCCCCCTTCCTCCTCCATCAGCTATCCCGGGCACCCCTGGGCACGTGCGCACCCCCACCTTCCTCCCATTTGCCAGCATCACTGGTGCTCAGTTGCTTCTCCCCTGAGCTCAGGGCTCTGGACCCTACCTTTTTTTTTTTTATGAGGATTTTACTCATGAGAGACACAGAGAGAGGCAGACACAGGGGAAGCAGGCTTCCTGCAGGGAGCCTGATATGGGACTTGAACCCAGGACTCTGGGACCAGACCCTGACCTGAAGGTAGACCCACCCTGGCGTCCTTGGACCCAACCTTTGACCTTACACCTGACCTGCAGGCAGGGCCTGTTCGCCCATCCCGCGCCCTAGTCTTGTCCTGGAGGCCCCTACAGGCCCGGGGCTGTGGTCGAGGGAGCAGGTGCTCTCAGAGCTTGTGTCACCTTGGGGGCCCTTCCGTCTGCGCCTCTCCTCCTGGGGGCGTGGGAGCTGGAGGCAGCAGCGCTCAAGGCCAAGGGCCAGCACCGGTGAGCCGAGGCAGTGCTGCGCCCTGCGGGGGGGTGGGGTGCTGCTCAGGCCGGCACTCCCCGGACGTGCTTTTGCCTGGGGGGCCGCGGTCACTCCCCTCAGGCTGGAAGGCCTGCCCCAGCCCAGCCCCCCCTGCAAGCCCGCGGAGGAGGAGCTGAGCAGGCCTGGGGACCGCCCACACTCGGTGCCTGGGGAGGGCTGGGGAGGGACACTGCCCCGAGCGGTGGGGAGGGAGTTCCTCCTGCCGTCACGCCCCGCCCCCCGGCGCAATCTGCTCGCGGCTTGGGGGGAGCCGGACTGCTTGGGCCCCGGGACCCCACGGCGCCCTGGGGCACAGCTCGCAGACGGGGCCGGGCCCCGTGGACGCGGCGGCGCGGGGGCGGATCGCAGAGCCCCACTGTGGGCGGGCCGCTTCCTGGGGCGCCGGTGGGCATGGTAAGGACCGGACGCGACCAGATGCTGGACGAGGGGCGGCCTCCGTGGAGCCCAGGGGGGCATCGGGCCCGCAGGCCCCGGGGGCGCCGCTCGGGAGGGCACCGCCTCCCGGGTCGCCGGGTGTGCGCGCTTCTCCCGGACCTGCGGCGAGCGCGGCGCCCCCTGCCCGGCCCCGCCCCCCGCAGGGCCCGCTCCCGGCTCCCTGGCCCCGCCCCCGGCCCCGCCCCAGGTGCGGGCCGTGCGCGTGGGGCGCTGGGAGCGCAGCCCCAGCGCCGCCCGAGCCGCGGGCCCTTTAAGGGCCGAGGGCGTGTAGCGGGCCCGCCCCTCCCGCCGCGCCGGCCGCCCGTTAAAGGGGCCGCGCCCCGGGCCCCGCGGAGCGGAGCGCGGGCGGAGGGCAGGGTAGGGCGCGCGGCGGCGAGCGCGGGCGGCGGCCCCTCCGCACCATGTACACCATCAGCAAAGGGCCCAGCAAGCTGGTGGCGCAGCGCCGCACAGGTGCGCGGGCGGGGCGCGGGGGCGCGGGGGGCGCGGGGGGCGCTGCGGCGGCTGACGCGCCCGGTGCCCGCAGGTCCCCCGCAGCAGCAGGTGGACAGCCGGCTCGGCGAGCTCCTGAAATGCCGGCAGCCCGCGCCGCCGACCCTCCCGGCCCCGCGGGCGCAGCCGCCGGGACCCTGGCCCCTGTCGAGGTGAGACGCGCGGGCGGCCGCCGGGGTCCAAGCGGTTGACCTTGGGGAAGGTTCGCGGAGACCGGCCACATGCGCGGGGCGGGGCGTGTGACCCCGCCTGCGCGGGCGGCTCGGGGCTGCGGGCCCCGTCGCACCTGGCACCTGGCCCCCCGGCGGGCGGCGGAGCGCGAGGCCCCGCTCCACGGTGGCCCCTGGGACGGCGGAGCCCAAGCGCGGAGGCGGCGGAGCGGCTCCCGGACCGGAGGACTCCACGCGGCCGACTCCCGTGCCCCGGGCGACCTTGGGCGGCGAGGCCACGGCTGGAGGCGAGCTGCCCGGGAAGGCGGGAGCAAAACGTCCCAGGGTGCAGGCCCGAAGGCCGCCTGGCTCCGGCCCCGCCGGAGGCTGCCAGCCCCGGCCTTGCCCAGCCGGCGGGGGGAGCAAGTGCACGTGGCTCCCCCCCGCCCAGGCGCCGCCCTCCTGTGCCCTTCACCCAGAGCACCCTGGCTGCCACGGGAGGCCTCCCACGGATGCTGGGGCCTCGCGGGAACATGCAGCCTCCGGCCTTTCCAGCGCCCCAGGAGTTTCATTCCTGGCCAATTTGGCCTCCACGTGACCTTGACCTGGAGGTCAACGCCCCTCATCCCCCGGAGCTGAGCCGGTTCCTTTTTTGTCTCAGTTCTGGACCTTTGGTTTCACTTTCCCCATCTCCTGGCCCCGGGGCTTTCTTCCAGGCCCACAAGGCCTAAGCCTCCCGGGCTAGGTTGTGGGCGGGGGAGCAGATAGGGCTGCCGGCTCAGAGCCCCTGGGCTCAGAGCCCCTGACTCAGCGTTGAGGAGGGCCAGGGGGTGGGGGCAGCGGGGGTGGGTGGGGGCAGCCTGTGGGGATCTTTCTGGGCTGAGGCCCTTCCCCCGGGATCTAATGCTGGGGGCATGTGAACATTTTGAGGCTGCATCCTAGTGATGGGAACGTTCTAGGCCAATCACAGGTGTGTCCTGGGGAGACAGGTGAGCAGGGCCTCCGGGGGCAGCTCCTGAGACCCAGGCTGTGCTAAACTATTGTCTTGTGATTTCGGCTTTGGTGCTCACGGCTGCCCCACCGCCCAGCAGAGCAAAGCACACTTAGGTGTAGAGCCACCACTGCTCACCCGGGCAGATAACCGGGAGCAGAGTGGTCCAGGGTGCCCCCCACCCTCTCACCTGGAGAAGCACAGCACCTCCCTCTACAGAGTCCTGTTGCTGATGAAATCAGGTTGCATCCGTGGCAGGGTTGGGGAGTGCCAGGGAAGCACGTGTGTAGAGCTCCTAAGGCCCCTGGGGGGCCTCGCCTGCCCCCTCCGCTGGCCCTTAGCCAGTTGGGCACACTGCAGCCTGCCTGGTTGGGACGGCGTGCTGCAGTGCTGTGCGCCCCGGGGGCCTTCTGCGCCCCAGGGAGGCGTGAACAGACACCCCTTCCCTCTGAGGTCACGCCCTCCTCTGGGGCGACCCCCTCCCAGCCCCAGTGGCCTTGAAAAGACCCTGCTGGGAGGCTAAAGCGGCCAGTGGGTCCTCCCTCCCCCCTGAGCCTTTCCAGGGGGCCACCCTCCCAAAAGGGCTCCACCTGCCTTCCTATCCACCTTCTCTAGTTTTTCCTCGGTAGTGGTTTTTTACTACCCAGCACCCCTCACCCTGACTTGCTCATGAGAGGGGGTGTCTGGGCCCCCGCTGCATCCCCCACACCTGGTGCCTGGTGCACTTGCAGGTGCTCCGGCCAAGCAGCTGACCTGCTAATTATGCAGGCTGGGGTTGTGGCTCAGGGGCTCTAGCTCCCAGCGTGGGACAGCAGAGGATAGTGGAGGTCATGTCCATTGCTGGGAAGAAGATAAAATGGCGCCGTGTGACACCCCCTCCCTCCCATGGTCAGGCGAGCAGGTCAGGGAGGTGGCCTGGGAGTTCTAGTCGTGGGCCTTGAGGTCGGGCAGGTGTGCAGTTCAGTTCTGGGACTACTGCCCATTTACAGCATGTGACTTTGGGCGGGTCACTTCCCTGCGGAGCTCAGGGCCCTGGGCTGGGAATGGGTGGGCGGTTTACCTTGGGGGTCAGAGAGGAGGCCGAGTTCGAGGATGCCCACGTGGGTGCTGAGCAGGGACACCGAGCCTGCCTCCAGGCAGCCTCCCTGAGTGGGCACAGTGTGGCCTTCAGCCACAGGTGCACACTTGAGCCAGTGCCCTTGAATCCAGAGGGCCCTGGAGGATCCTTTATGGGTTAGGGGCTGCCTGCCTGCTGGGGCCCCTGCTCAGCCGGGTCAGGCCGCCGCCTTGGTCCCCGTGATGCACAGCCCATGGCTGCAATTCCCTATTTTGTTCACCCTTTTTGATGTCCAGCCTGCACTTTGGTGGAGTCTGCCGGCTGGAGGGGGGAGGCAGGCAAGGGCTGTCCGAGCTGAGAACAAAGCTGCGCATGAGAACAAAGCTGCACACCCTCCGGTGGGTGCAGCCTGGGCGGAGCCCCGCCCTCCCCATTTTCTCCGCTGGCCTGGAGCTGGCGGGAGGTGCCCCTCAAGACACTCCTCTTTATTTTAGTGCCCCTCTCAGCCAAGGAGGACCCCCGAGCGGCGGTGGGGCACCTGAGCCCAGGAAGGCGAGCAGGCCGGCGGGACCGCGAGTGCCTGGCGGAGTGGCACGTGCAGCCCAGGACTCCCGGCTCCCACCTCCTGCTGTAGGTGTGGGCCCCGTTCCCTCCGCGGCCCCATCCTGGGCTTTGTGTGTGCAGGGCTAGGCTGCTGCCGCCAGGAGGGGCAGCCCATTGCTGCCCTGGGACCCCCCCCTCCCCCCCACTGCCCTCTGATCCTTGACACAGGCCCAGCGGCTCCCTGGACATCCCATCTCCTCACTCGGCATTCCCACCCCCTGGGCAAGAGTGTGGCCTCGTCTGGGACCTGCAGGGATGGGCTGGGGTTGAAGTCACAGCTTCCCCACTCAGTGGCGAAGTGCTGTCTGGTCAGACCATCACCTAGGGTTCGTCCCCACGGAGCCTGGGGCAGCCAGGAAGCGGGAAGGGCACAGACGGCCTGTTTCTTGTTTGGGTCCTTCCACACTGGGGACGTTGGTGAGATGGAGAAGCTCCTGTGGGGGGAGAAGATGGCCTCGAATTGTGCTTGGCCAATTGTGGTTGGGTCGGAGTGGTCCGGTTGTAGCTCATACCAGAACACGGGTTGTTGGAGGCCTGGCTGGTCCTGGGGAGGTGGGGTGCAGGTGCAGTAGGGGAGACCCGTGAGACCCGTGCCCGAGAGACCCGTGGAGGAGCGCCTGTGTGCCTTGAGCATGGAGCCCTGCTGGGGGTCTGGACACAGGGCCGGTGTGAATCGAGCTGCCCGGAGCTTGGGCCTGCAGGAGAGAGGCCTCAGCCACCACTGCAGCAGCAGCTGCCCTGAAGTTGAAGGAAGTGCCCAGGCTGGGCCTGGCATGGCGGGTGGGGGGGAGGGGGGGCTGAAGCTCTCTTGGAGCTTTGCCAGGCATCACCAGGGCATAGGACAGTTGCTGACCAGCTCGTCCTCACTCCGCAGTTCGGGGCCAAGGCTTGTGTTTAACCGGGTGAACGGCCGGCGGCCCCCTGCCACGTCTCCGTCCCTTGAGGGAGCCCAAGAGACCTACACATTGGCCCATGAGGAAAACGTCCGGTTTGTGTCTGAAGGTAGTGTCGAGGCCTGAGGCTGGGGCCTGGGGCCTGTTCCTCTTCCCCACTGTGACCTGATTCAAAGTAATTGGAGGCCTTGGCTCTTCTTAAGTCGTCCCCCTGTGTGTCCCACGACGGTCCGGTGGGCTTCCTACTCCTACTTCCTGGCTGGGGTCCAGGGTGGCCACCCAGCCCTGGGCGGGAGACAGGATGCCAGGGGCCTGGCTCAGCCTGACTGCCCTCTCCCCACAGCTTGGCAGCAAGTGGAGCAGCAGCTGGGCAGTGGCCCCACTGGCCATAGTGGGCCCAGGCCTGTGCAGTACGTGGAGAAGACCCCCAACCCCCGGCTGCAGAGTGAGCCCTCCCCTGCTCTCAGGGAGTACCCTCCACTCCCTCCAACCCTGACCGGACCCGCTGGGTTCTAGCCCTAGGGGGTTGGGGAGGGCCCTTGAACTTGACCTGCTTTTTCCTACTGCTTGCTACCTCCAGGTCTGGGTGAGGGGCCTGTGGTCAGCTCCAAGGGGGAGATGCTGAGTGATGCGGGAGGCAGCATCACTGCCCAGCCCTCTACTCTGCCCACAGACTTTGTGCCCATTGACCTGGACGAGTGGTGGGCGCAGCAGTTCCTGGCCAGGATCACAAACTGCTCCTAGCTGCCTTGGGAGGAATGCTGCCGTGCAGGGCCCAGCCCTGCCAAGGGGTGGCCCCTCGCCAGGAGAGGACGGTGGTGCCCCGTTTTGCCGCCAAGGCAGGCCGCGCTTCACCCCGAGTCTGGCCAGGAGCCGGCCACACCTGAAGTGCCAGCATTTGGACTTTTGCACCTGCTGAGCCCCTGGACGAGCTGTGCCACGCTTCCGGGGGCCAGGGGCCGAATCTGACCTCAATCCTGCTCACTGCCCAGGGACCAGCCCCTGCGGCCGGCAGGGAGGAGCTGTAGGCTAATAAAGTTGAGAAACTGCCCTTGTGAGTGGCCTTTCCTTGGAGCGTGGGGGTTAAGGTCCGCGTGAACTAGGCCGCGCCTCCTCGCCTCGGGGCTGCTGCTCCGCCCAGCTCCGGCCTCCAGGGGCCCGCCCCGCCCCCCCCCCCCCCCCGCCGGCCGCGGGCTCTCCTCGGGCTGTCCGGTGCGCCCAGCCTGGTCCCCGGCTCCGCATCCGCCAGCGCGGGGAGGGCCCGGGGCGCAAAATCGGGGTTCGGGCCTCCCCGCCGCCCAGGCCGGTGGGACGCGGAGCAGAGCGCGGGCTGCGCTGCCGGGGCCCCGGGGGGGCACGGGGGGAGGAGGGCCGAGCCGGGCTGTCGGGGCGCGCTCCCGGCTCCCGCGGCGGCCTGGCAGGGCTACCAGCGCCGTCACGTGGCCGTGGCCCCGCCCCGGGTCACGTGACGCCACCGCGGGCTCGCGGCAGGGGCGCCGTTGCCAAGGGCGCTGCGTGCCCTGCGGGAGCGCCGCGGCCGAGGCGGGAAGTGCGAGCGGCGGCGCCATGGCGAAGGGTAGCGGCGCGCGGGGCCTGGGACCCGGGGGGCTGGGGGGCAGGGGGGCAGGGGGGCAGGGGGGCAGGCGGCGGGGAGCTGAGGGGCCCCGGGGGGCGGGGAGCTGGGGGGCCCCGGGGGGCGGGGAGCTGGGGGGGACCCGGGGAGTTTGGGGGGGGCGGAGGAAGGCGGCGGGGAGCTGGGGGGGGGGACCCGGGGGGCGGGGAGCTGGAGGGAACCTGGGGGGGCGGGGACCGGAGTCCAGTGTCCAGGCGGTGGGGCGCGGGCCCAGCTCTGCCCTCCAGGGGGCCCTCCAGGCCCTGACCCGCCCTGACCCTCCCGTCCCTGCCCCGCAGCGTGGCAGCGCCCGTTCGTGAACGTTTTCCGACACTGCAGGGTGGGGGAGTGGAGGCGGTGCAGCAAGGAAGGCGATGTGGCCGCTGTGACCGTGAGTGGGGCCCTGCCCGCGACCTGGGTTTGGCGAGGCCGCGTGGCCCCCCCTCCCGCCCCCTCTCTGTCTCTTAGGACGAGAGCCTGCGGTGCGCTGTGTACCGCATCCTGGGCGCCCCGTCCGCTGGTGGCTACATCCAGCTCCCCGGGACCAGCACGCAGTCTCTGGGGCTCACAGGCCGCTACCTGTACGTGCTCTTCAGGCCCCTGCCCGGCAAGCACTTCGTCATCCAGCTGGATGTGGCCACCGAGGTGCTGAGCGGGAGTGGGCACCAGGCGTGGCCTCCCCATCCCTGTCCCTGCATGTCCTCACGCTCGCTGCCTTGCAGGACGGCCAGGTTGTCCGCATGTCCTTCTCCAACCTGTTCAAGGAGTTCAAGTCTACGGCCACGTGGCTTCAGTTTCCCCTCATATGTGGGGCTGGGGCAGCCACGAAAGATGAGAAAGGTGACGTGCGGACGGGGCACGGACAGGCCGCCAGGTCGGGGAGGGGCGGGCCTAGGCGACATGCGGCCGGCCGGGTGGAGCAGGGACACCCAAGGCCTGATGGCAGCTGCGCTCTGCAGGGGGGACCAGGGTCGGCCCCTCTGATGCCCGCTGGACGTGCCTGCAGCTCGACCTGCGGGACATTCTGTTGGTCTATGTAAACCGGCGCTACGGCCACCTCAAGAGCGTCAAGCTATGCGCCAGCCTGCTCGTGAAGAGCCTCTACACCAGCGACCTGTGCTTTGACCCCAGTGAGCTGCAGCCTGCCTGCCCGCTGTCTGCCATTTTCCCGAGGGCTTGTGGGGGCGCTGGAGCCTTGGTGGCCGGGCGGGTGGCCCTGCCCTTGGGACTCACCTTGGCCGGAAGAGGGAGCTGGGTGGCCTTCCCTCCCGCAACAGCTCTGCTCTCCATAGCTCTCACGGTCGCTGAGGCCCAGCGGGCGAGGCTCCGTGTCACACCTGTGCCTCGAGAGATGGCCTTCCCGGTGCCCAAGGGTGAGAGCTGGTACGACCACTACGTCCACCTCCGGTGAGCGGCTCTGCCCGTCCCCAGGGGGCCAGCGGAGGGAGGTCAGGGTGGCCTCTGGACACGGACCGTCTCTGCCGGGCCAGGTTTCCAAGCGACAGCTCAGAAGCATATCCCAGGCCGGTTCAGGAGAGCTGCTCTCCTCCTGAGGCAGGTGGGCCTGGGGGGTCACGAGGGGCACGGAGGCTCTCGGAGGGGGTGGTGACGCCGTGTGAGGCTGCGGCTGGCTAGCCTCAGGCCGTCCTGAGGTGCCAGACACGCAGGAGGCTGCGCGGGGGGCCTGGTGTTCTCAGCCTTTGCAGCTGTGGCGCCAGCTGGGACCTGGGGGCGCGGTGGGTGAGGCCCTGTGGCCATGCTCTCTGCAGGCCGTGGGTACTGTGCCCAGTGGCTTCTGTGGCCGTTCGCTCCCTTCCGGATTTCCTGGGGCGTGTGCCGCAGCTTCTCCCTCACCCCCGGGCTTCCAGCAGTGCCACCCAGGACGGGGCGCCCTCTGCGGGCCCCATAGCTGTGAGTGCTCCTGCGCCCTTGCACACGGGCCTGGAGGGTGGTGGCCTCAGGGTGCTGACGGCCCCTGTGCTCCTGCAGCCTTGCCAGGCCCCCTCGGTGCCCAGGTCCCTTCCGGAGGTCAGCTTGTTCTGTGAGCGCTCAGAGGTTCCCACGGGGAGCGAGCCCTCGGCCCCCGCACACGCCAGGCACAAGCACGCAGCTGGCAACGGTGTTGGCGTGTCTGCCCCTAAGCCGACCGTGGTGCCCACGGTCCGGGGGGATGTGGCCATGCACGAGGTCAGTGCCTACCCCTAGGGAGGCGGGTGGGGCCTTGACGAGGGTGTGCAAGGGCTGCTAGGCCTCTGATCACCTGTCGTTCTCCAGCCTTTTGGCGGGAAGCAGAGCAAGCAGGAGGTGGCCCTGGCCGAGCATCTTTTCCGACAAAGAGTAAGGACGAGCCGCTGACCCCTGGAGGCCTTGGGCTGCAGGCGGGGACAGGAGCCAGGGTACCCGGGGGCTGGCATGGTGGCCACGCCTCTTCCCGCCCAGTGCAGTTGGCAGAAGCCCCTGGGGCTACTCTGCTGTGTTGGGGGGAGCAGCTAGTGTGGGCTGGCCGGTCCCTGTGGCAGGTGGCCTCACCTCCTGCGGTCTCCCCGGGTTTGCCTGTTTCAGAGCTTCCTCCCAGATCCAATCCTGAGGCTCAAGGGCGTCGTTGGCTTCGGGGGCCACAGCACCAAATGGGTGAGGGGTGCAGAGGTGCCAGTGGCTCGTGTGTGTCAGTTCCACGGAGGGGGCGGGGAGAGCCCCGTGTCTCCTCGAGGTGGCTCTGCACGTCTGCACATCTAGACTTCCTCAGGCCCGAGTCTCTCAAGCCAGGGATGGCCGCCTGCCCGGGTCTGCGTGCGACTTGGGGCTGGGCCTGTTTGTTGTGTCGCGAGTGCAGGCGGCGTTGGCAGGGGCCCGGGAGCTGGAGCTGTCCCATGTCATGTGAGCCTCTGATGCCTGTCTGGCGTGTGGAGCTGGCATGGCACTGATGTCGGGTCTGTGGCTCTGTGCTTGCCAGGTCCTTCTGGACGCAGACCAGTGTCTGTGGGTCCTGCCGTCCATCACCTCAGCCCCAGCGTCTGTGGTCGTGCAGAAGGGGGTTTACAGGAGGTCCTCGTGTGTGTGCCCCTGGCACGGGGTGGGGTGTGCTGGGCTGGGGGAGGCCGGAGGCCTGAGCCTGTGAAGTCAGCCTCTGGGCCCCGCACGCAGGCCCTGTGGACCAAGGACGGGTCTGCTGTGGTGTATCCCTGCCACGCGGTCGTCGTCGTCCTGCGCACCGACACCCGGGAGCAGCGCTGCCTGCTCGGCCACACTGACAAGGTGGGTGCCACCGGCCCTGCAGCGGGAGGCTCGTGCCCATGGGCCCAGGCCGTCCCGTCACGCTGCCGCCTCCTGCAGGTTTCTGCCCTGGCACTGGATGGAGACAACGTGCTGCTGGCCTCGGCCCAGGCCCGGCCCTCAAGCATGCTGCGCCTCTGGGATTTCAGGACCGGGGCTTGCCTGTCCCTGTTCCGGAGTCCGGCCCATATGCTCTGCTCTCTCAGGTGGGCGTGGGGCCTCTGATGGGGCCAGGGGGCTGGCTACAGCCACACTGACCGCTTTCTGTCCATCCGCAGCTTCTCCTGTGGTGGGGCGCTGCTCTGTGGGGTCGGCAAGGACCGGCAGGGGAGGACGGTAACGGGGCCGCTCAGGGAGGCGGGGCGGCTGGTGCCAGGGTGCGGGTGGCGGCCAGACGGCCTAGGAAGCGGCGCTCCCCTGCCGGAGCCCCTGCCCTGAGTGCAGCACGTGGCACCTCATATTCTCTGGCCTGGCGGGTAGAGTCGGTGCTGACGCTACCACTTGCCGTCTTTGCTGACCGCGGCGACGTGTCAGCCTTTCTGAAGTCAGGGGTACCTGGGGCATCTGTTCGTCTTTCCTCAGATGCGTCCACCTTGGAGCCTCAAGCCCAGGGGTACACCTGTGGGTTTTGGTGGGCCGTAGGGCCGACGTCCCCACAGCCTCAGCCACTGGGCACTTGGGCGGGCAGAGGCCAGGTGGATTGGGGGGACTGCGGGCACCCAGTACAGGCTCGTTGCAGGTGGTGGTGGCCTGGGGTACGGCCCAGGTGGGCCGAGGAGGTGAGCCAGTTCTTCTCGCGAAGACGCACACCGGGGTTGACATCCAGGCATTCGAGGTGGCCTTTTTTGACGAAACCAGGTGATCCTGTGGGGATGAGGCCTCGGCAGCTCGTGGGCCCAGATGGGGGCCGAGCCTGCCCCTCCCTGGCTTGGGGACCACCTACAGTGTCACGTTTGTGCCTTGTAGGATGGCGTCGTGCGGGCAGGGCAGCGTGCGTCTGTGGCGGCTGCGAGGGGGGCAGCTGCGGTCCTGCCCAGTGGACTTGGGGGAGCACCGTGTTCTGGAGTTGACCGACCTGGCCTTCGGGCCGGCCCAGGATGGCCATATGCTGTGAGCCCTGCCCTTGCTCCCGTAACGCCTGCATCCTGCTCCCACCCGTTTCTTCGGTCCTCACTCGTTGCCTCCCTGACCAGCTACGTGTGCGGCCGCAGTGGCCACATCTTGGAGATTGACCACCAGCACATGGCCATGCGGCAAGCTCGCCGTCTCCTGCCCGTGTGGACGCCTGGCAGTCCTGTGTCACAGAAGCAGACCTTCGGCTCCGGTAGGTGGGTCCCCTGCTGCGTGGCGGGCAGTAGCCCAGGTGTGGTGGGCTCACCCTGCCCAACTCCCTAGGCCCCGGCATTTCCATCAGCAGCCTTAGCATGTCCCAGGCCACGTGCGCTGTGGGCTCCGAGGACGGCTATCTGCGCCTCTGGCCGCTGGACTTTTCCTCTGTGCTCCTGGAGGCAGGTGGGCTTGTTGGGCCGTCCTGCCGTGCGTTGCTGTGGGAGGGCCGTGTCCCTGGGCCATCCCCTGGCTAGGGGTCAGTCCTGGGCTCCAGGGGGTGGAGCCCTAAGCCAGGAGTGGTGGTCAGCAGGGAGCTGCCTCCCCTAGCGCACAGACACGGAGCGGCAGGCTGCGGGCTCGTCTGCGTCTTGGGGGGGGCCCGGGAGGTCACGGAGCCGCCCTGTCCGCAGAGCATGAGGGGCCAGTCACCTGGGTGCGCGTCAGCCCAGATGGTCTGCGTGTGCTGTCCGCCACGTCCCTGGGCCACCTAGGCTTCCTGGATGTGCCATCCCGGGAGTACCGCGTGCTGGTTCGCTCGCACACTGCTCCGGTGCTGGCCCTGGCCACCGAGTGCAGCCATGGGCAGCTGGCCACCGTGTCCCAGGACCACACCGTGCGCATCTGGGACCTGGCGACCCTGCAGCAGGTGGGGCATGGCCAGAGGGCGCCGTGGCAGGGAGAGGGTATGAGTTCCTGTGGTGTGGGGGGGGAGGCAGATGTGGAGCACGGGAGGGTCCGTGGGGGCACCCTGGAGCGACCGGCTCCCAGGCTCTGGAGGCCAGCTGCTGGCCCATTCCTGCACGCCCTCACGGATCCGTCCTCCAGCTTCATGACTTGAGGTCCCCCGAGGAGGCTCCGTGCACCGTCGCCTTCCACCCCACGCGGCCAGCCTTATTCTGCGGCTTCAGCAGCGGGGCCGTCTGTTCCTTCAGCCTGGAGTCTGCTGAGGTCCTGGCGGTGCACAGGTGGGTGCCCGGTTGTCTGCAGCCCCATGGACGCCCATGCTGGAAGCTGAGGTGGTGCATGGGCGGCTGGGCAGGGCAGGGAGGGCCGTCCACAGGGCTCCCGCCCTCTGCTGCCCGGGGCAACTCCACCAGGGCAGGCTGGGCCGTGAGAGGTCTGGGACAGTGCAGCTGACGGCCTGGGGCAACGCTCTCCTCCTGTGGTGCAGGTGTCACCAAGGCCCCGTCACCGGCCTGGCCGCCAGCCCCGATGGCAGCCTCCTCTTCAGCTCTTGCTCTTCGGGCACCCTGGCCCAGTACCACTGCGCCACCACCCAGTGTCGCATCCTGCGTGTGGCAGGTCAGACCCCTGTGCTGCCCATCCAGCCTCCTGACCGTGTCCTTGTCGGGTCCCCGCGGGGTGGGGCTCGCCTATAGCTAGAGTGTGGTTTTAGGGCTTATCACCCCCAGGACGGAAGGTCCGTGCCCTCAGAGGCAGTGACCGGCCTGAGCAGTCAGTGGGGGTCGGGTCACCCGGGGCATCTGTTTCCCCTCGAGGCTGCTGTAACTTGGGCCAGCCTGATCCAGGGGAGCCGCCCGCCCCAGCAGTAGCTGTGCCCGCTGGTGTTGCGCCGCTCTGTGCCCGGGTTCTGTGGGCTGTGTGCGGTTCTGGTGTGGAGTTCCCCACAGCTGGGGGCGGGCTCAGGCCGGACCTGTGTCTCCCGTGGGCGCCCCCTCCACCCAGCTGACCGTGTGCCCCTGCGCTGCCGGTAGCTAACGTGGTGTGCCGGGACGCCCACCCCACCCCCAATGCCCTGGTGCTTAGCGGGGACAGCCGCCTGCTGGCCTTCGTGGGCCCTTCCAAGTACGTGGTGACTATCATGAACGCGGCCTTGCTAGAGGAGGTGAGTTGGCCGGAGCCTTCTGTCACGCTGGCTTGGCCGGCAGATCTAGACAGCCCTGCCGCGCCGTCCCACGCTGCCCTGGGTCCTAGCAGGGCAGAGGGAGTCAGGGAAGGCCCCGCGTGGAGAGGGAGGGAGCTGGGGGCGGGTGGGAGGCCTTGCTCACCCCAGAGAGGATCTGAGCCTTGGGGTCGCAACTCACACAGAACGTGTAAGCCACAGGCAGGCAGGGGTGCCACGGGGCGCCCAAGGCTGCCCACCTGTGCTCTGGCTCTGGGGCCCCCGCTCGGCCTGTAGGTCATGCCCGGCAGCCACTCACGGCTCTCCCCCAGCTGTTGCGAGTGGATGTCAGTGCCCTGGACCTGTCCAGCGCTCGTCTGGCCTCGGCGGTGGCCCTCTACTTTGGCCCTGGACCCCCTGGCCACCTGCTGGTGTCCACCTCGTCGAGCACGGTCGTTGTGCTGGATAGCACGTCGGGCCGCGTGGTTCGGGAGGTGAGCCCATGGCCGCGGTCTGCAGCTTAAATTCTTTCCTCTGGGCTCTAGTGTTAGTGCCTGCGGTGCCTCGAGGATGGGGAGGCCCTAAGCACCTGCTGCTCCTGAGAGGTGGCATTTCTCGAGAAGGGAGACTCTGTCTGCAAGTCTGTGGTTTTTGATCTTCTTTCATTGACGAGAACGCTTCTTGCAGCTGCCAGATGTCCACTCTGGGGCCTGCCCCTCCCTGGCTCTCAGCAGGGATGCCCGCTTCCTGCTGACGGCCACGGACCGTGCCATCAAGGTGTGGGACTACCTGACGCAGGCCTGTCCCGGCTGCCAGGTGGGTGCCGCAGGCTGGGACACGGCAGGCGGGCACGGACCACCCCGACGTCCCCGTGCCTGCTGCGGCCTGACAGCCCTGAGAGCCTCTTCCTCATGCCCCAGTCTGGCGGGTCGGGGGGCCCACAGCCGGGTCTGCGGGCTATGTCCGCCAGGTTGAAGCACGTGCCAGTGCTGAAAGGACCATAGGGTTCCGGCTGCGCCTCAGCGGCCCCTGTGCGTCACTCTCGTTGCCCCCAGGTGTATATTGGCCATTCAGAGCCCGTACGAGCTGTGGCCTTCGCCCCTGACCAGCAGCGGCTCCTCAGTGTGGGGGATGCCATCTTCCTGTGGGACATTCTGGGCCCCCTGGAGAGGTCGCCTCCAGGAAGGCAAGTGCCTGCCCTTGGCCTGCGCCCGTCGGCCTTCTGCTGCACCCTTCCCACCTGATCTCTCGTTTCCTCTGCAGTGCTGGAGACTCACCTGGGGTACCCCCAACCTGCGAGGCTAGTGAGTGTCCCCACCTCGTGGGCGGGATTTGTGACAGTCTCCAGTGCTGGCCCTGTCTGCGGGTGGCGTACACCCTTTCCTTTCCGGGGGCCCTCGTGCACACCTGGGGTGCATGGCACAGGCTGGCTGCTTCTGTCTTCAGGCCTGGATGCAAGGCAGCTGGAGGACATGGTGTCCGGGGCCCACGGGCTCCCCCGGCAGCAGGTGCCCAAGCCATCGCAGGCGTCCCCACTGCTGCTGGGCGTCTGTGCGGGACCCCTCAGGGATGATGACGGTAAGGGTGGGGCCTGGCCCCGGAGTCCGCGTGCTTCCCTCAGGCCTGTGGGGGGGGCAGGGGCCGTGGAGCTCTGCTCCTTCCTCTCACTGCCCCCCCCCCCCCCGCCCGTCTCCCCAGGTGCTTTCTCCTGGTCAGATGAAGAAGGACTCTCGGAGGAGAGCCACATCCCTGAGGGGCTCTGTCAGGGTTCGAGCCTGCCCGTGCTGGTGAAGGAGGCCAGCGGGGCTGGAGACAGGGTCTGGGGGTCTCCAGGGGGCCCCCGGGGCTTCAGCATGCGTCCCCACCCCCATGGCTGGCCCAGTAAGCAGAAGAGGGGCAGCAGGGTGTGGCAGGGACACTCATGACCGACCATGGTGTTTCGTGGGCTCCAGGGGCCTAAGGGAGGCCCAGCTGCCCTGTGGGCTGAGGTTTGCCCTGAGCTGAGCTGTGTTCACTGCAGGGCAAGGCGGCCAGCCTGAGGCTGCAGCGGGGCCAGGCCAGGGGTGGGGCGTGGCCCCTGGGCCCTCTGAGCCCCTGTGTCTGCTGTGGGGAAGACATGTGTCCCACCCGATGGTGCCCGGTGACCGCATGTGGGGAGGGGTCCCTGAGCGGTCACGGGTGCTATGATGTTTCGAGGCGTCTTTCTTTTCCCATCAGGTGCTTGGGGCACCAGAAAAGCCCAGGTGCGTCCCTCTGCTCGCCCAGACTGCTACAGGCACTTCGTGGCACGCTATAAGACCTCCTCGCTGCCCAAGGTCAGTCGGGGGGGCGGTCCTCGCAGGCCCAGAGCGGGGGTCATGGCCCTGTCGTTTCTGGGTGTGTTCTTTCTCCCTGAGGGAACTCGGTTTCCTGGGATGTCCCAGGGGTGGCTCCCAAAGCTCACAGCTTCGGTGACAGGGCTTTGACGTAGATCTTGGTGGCCGTCCCCGTGCAGGCCACATGTCCACGTGTGCTGCACTCTGGCTTGGCTGGCCAAGGCTCTCATGGTCCTGCTGCCCCCAGAGCGGCCCCAGGTGGTGTCCTGTCGAGCCCTCCCCTTTGGCCCTGTGCCCTCCCCTGGCCACCCTGCGCTCCAGCTGCCTCCCGCCCCCCAGCTCCGCTGGCCTCTTGTGCGGATCGTGGGTCCTGTGTTCCTACCGCTTGTCTCCTCTCGGGAGTCTGAACCTGCAGAGGTTTTATCCCAGGGCCCAGGCTGACGGGAGGGCAGGCACTGTCACGGCACCCCAGCGTCCTGTGCGTGTCCTTGCAGAGTGCCTCCGTCTCCCGTGGCAGTGCTGAGCGTCTGCTCCTGAAGGTGGTCATGGGCTACAACGGGAATGGGCGGGCCAACATGGTGTGGAAGCCAGACACAGGTGGGGCCACGCACTGCGTTAGCTCAGGGAGAGCACGGGAGCCGTGTGTGGGGGGGCTGGGCACAGGGAGGAGTCCCCGAGTGAGCCATGCCCTCCTGGTTGCATGCTGTGTTGTGGCCTCGGAGCCCGGTGCAGCGGCTCACGGGTGCCCACTCTGCACAGGCTTCTTTGCCTACACGAGCGGCTGCCTGGTGGTGGTGGAGGACCTGCACTCTGGCGCGCAGCAGCACTGGCTCGGCCACCCCGAGGAGATCTCCACGCTGGCCCTCAGCCACGATGCCCAGGTGCTGGCCGGCGCCCCCGTGGCACACCCGGGGTGGACATGCTTGCCTCAGCCTAGATGCCTGAGAACCGGGGCTGGCTCTCGGCTCCACAGCAGGACAGGGACGTCGTCCCGGTCTCCCCTCCCGCCAGCACCCGATGGGCCTGTGGGCCCTGGCCCCCTGCTGACCGCCCACCCTCCTGCCCGCCAGGTCCTGGCCTCTGCCTCAGGCTGCGGCAGCACCGCCTCCTGCTGCCAGATCCGCATCTGGAACGTGCCGGGGGGCTCCTGCCGGCAACTCATGTCTTACCACAGCACTGCTGTGCAAGCCCTGGCTTTTTCGCCAGACGACGAGCTGCTTGTCACACTGGGTCAGTGGGTTGTGGAGGGACGGTGGGCCCCTGGACGGCCCTGCCCGTCCCGGGACCCGGGGGTCGCTGATACAGCTCCCGTGCGTCTTCGCCAGGGGACTACGGTGACCGCACTCTGGCCCTGTGGAGCATGGCCACCTGTGAGCTGCTGTCGGCCACCTGCCTCCCGGAGCCAGTGCATGGGGTGGCGTTTAACCCACGGGACGCTGGCGAGCTGGCCTGCGTGGGCCAACGTGCTGTCACCTTGTGGCTCCTGCATGGCCCCAACGCCAGCCTCCAGGTGCCAGGATGCGGGGCGTGTCCTCGAGGGTGGGGTCTGGCCGGGGCCCTGGACGCTGCTGACCCGCGCCGCCCTTGTGTCCCCCAGGGCCGCCGAGAGCCCCTCCCTGAGGAGCTGGGGGCGGGCGAGCTGACATCACTCTGCTACGGGGCTGCCCCTCTGCTCTACTGCGGCTCCAATGCCGGCCAGGTCTGCGTGTGGGACACCAGCGCCAGCCGCTGCTTCCTGGCCTGGGAGGCAGACGATGGCGAGATCGGTAGGTGCCTGGCAGGGCCCTTGTGGCCCGACGGCCCAGGCTTGGCCTCTCCCGGGAGGCTCGGCTAGAGCTGGGGACGCAGGGGTAGCGGCTCATGCCGCCTCCCGCCTCCAGGAGTGCTGCTGTGCTCGGGCGCACGGCTGGTCAGCGGCAGCAACACGAGGCGGCTGCGCCTGTGGGCCGTGGGCGCCGTGCCCGAGCTGAGGTGTAAGGGCTCCCGGGCCAGGTGAGCGGGCCGTGTGTGCATGCCTGTGTACTGGGGTCCCTGGGCCCTGGACAGGGGCCTGGGGGCTGCGGGTGGGGGCATGGCCCCGGGTCCCCTGGGCCACCGCTGCCCGTTCAGCCTGCTGCCCCCACCCCCGCCCCAGGTCTAGCTCTGTGTTCATGGAGTGCGAGCTGACCTTGGACGGGGCCGTTGTGAGCGCGGTCTTCCATGACACCATGGACATGGGCGTGGTGGGCACCACGGCGGGCACGCTCTGGTACGTCAGCTGGGCGGAGGGCAGCAGCACGCGCCTCATCAGTGGCCACAGGAGCAAGGTGAGGGCATTTCCAGCCTGGACAGAGGGCAGGAGGCCACGTGTGCTCCAGCCCGGGCCCCGCAGCCGTCAGGTGGCTGTGGGCATCTGTGGTCTGGGAGGGCCGAGATGGGGGCTGCCGAGAGCTGTGTGCTCCCTGGTCTCCTGGTCCACGCAGGACCCGCACGTGTCCCCCAGGTGTTTCGGTGTGGCCTTTCCGTCTGTCCTTTTTCTCTTGGTACTTTTTTCTTGTAATTTGCTTGTTGGAAAAAACCAGGCTCCTTGTGCTGGAACCTCCCACCACCTGGGTCAGACCTGCCCCTCGGTTCTGCGTTCCCTGGAGGCCAGAGCAGCGTCTGGTCGGGGGCAGTCTGTCCAGTGGGAAGTGGGTAGGGCTGCTGGCCTGTCCGCTGGCCCTGGGACAGTGACCCTGTGCTTGGGCGGGAGTCACAGGCACTGCCGGCTGATCCTGAGCGGGAGGTGGCCTCACGAGCTGGGCTTCTCCAGGGGAGACCGGGGCAGGCGCTGCAGGGCGGCCCCTCTCCCTCCTGGGCCTGGTCCCCTGAGCGCTGGTGTGGGCCATGGACATCCAGCAGCACGGCCCAGGCTTTGCGAGGATCTGTGTGAGCTGCCGGTGGGCACGTATGTCCATCCTCCTCTGGGTCGCTGTCCCCCGTCACGTCTCTCCAGCCCTATCTGTCCCCAGGGGTGGGTTCTTGGAGGTGGCTCCCGAGTCTTTTGTTCCTTTAATGTGTTCAGTTGTTCAGATATAACAGTTGTCATCAAAGAAACTTGAACTTGAGGTGGGCGAGCAGCAGGTGCTTCCTGTGCTTGGCGGGTCTGAGTTAAGAAGCAAGGATGCGCCACACGCCCCGCCTGCTTGAGCCTGAGGTGGCGTGGTCATTACAGACTCGGACAGCTGTCACCATAGCAGGTTTTAGGGCGTTTCATGTCCCCGCAAGGAAGCCCCGTGACCACTCTGCCCGTTGCCCGGCCCAGCCCGGGGGCTCGCTGGCTGCCTGTGCCGCGCGCGTTCCTCCATCTGCCCCCGCGCGACGCTTCGCGCATTCCTGTGCGGCGCAGTGTGTGTCAAGGCCAAGTGCCGTCCCGGCGCAGATAGAGCACATTGGGTGGTTCGTCAGCTGGCTGGCGCGCACTCAGGTCCAGGGCCTTGGCCGGAGCTGCTGGTCGCCCGCGATGCCCGCCTCGTCTGGAAGGAAAAGGGTCTGGGCTCCCCTCCGCCCAGGACTACATGTGGCTGCTGCTTCTCAAGCCCGGGGGCTCCTGTGGGAAACGGACTCGGGGGTCGTGGTCTGAGTCCCAGGAGGCCAGTCGCTGCTCAGCCAAACACCTGAATTATTATTTTTTTTTTGTATTTATTTATGATAGTCACACAGAGAGAGAGAGAGAGGCAGAGACACAGGCAGAGGGAGAAGCAGGCTCCATGCACTGGGAGCCCGACGTGGGATTCAATCCCGGGTCTCCAGGATCGCGCCCTGGGCCAAAGGCAGGCGCTAAACCGCTGCGCCACCCAGGGATCCCAGAATTGTTATTTTTTAAATAAGATACACTAGGGGCTCACGCTTCCCCTCACAATTCACGTTTGAGACTAGACCACTCTGTTTTCCCATGGGGCATGTGGCGTCTGGCTCCTCTCGCCTGTGCTCCTGCCCGGGCTATCTCCCTAACCTTCAGTCTGCAGTCCTCTGGGGACACAGCATCCCATGGCGTCACGCTGCCACCGTCACTTGCTTACGGTCTTAGCAAGTGAGCCATCGGGTCTGGCCGGTGGGCTTCCTGTGACTTCATTCCACCCAGGTCTTCGTGAGGACACGTGGGAGGCAGGCCAGGATGGTTTCTTTATGGCCCACAGAGGTGGCTGGGGCCCGACAGGGTTGTGCAGAAGTGGCTCAATGGGAAGAGCGTGCGACTCTTGATCTTGGGGTTGTGAGTTTGAGCCCCGCGCTGCGGGAAGAGATCACTTCAAAAAATGAAATCTTTAAAAACAAAACAGACAGCTTTGGCTGCGCCAGGTCTCCTCTGTGCCTGAGGGCTGCGTGGCCTTGGGGGGCTGGCTCCTTGCAGGTGAACGAGGTGGTCTTCAGCCCCAGCGCGTCCCACTGGGCCACGTGCAGCGATGACGGGAGTGTGCGCGTGTGGTCCCTGGCCAGCATGGAGCTTCTGATCCAGTTTCAGGTGCTGAACCAGGTACTGGGGGCACCAGGGCTGAGCCAGACCCTGTCCCGACCCTGCCTGGCTGCCACACCCTCCCCGAGTGCCTGTCCCAGCCGTGGGGCTCAGCCCCTGGTCCCCACCCCCGGGGGAGTGCTCATGTCTCCCTCCTGGGGCTCCCCAGGGCTGTCTCTGTCTGGCTTGGAGCCCTGCCTCCTGTGCACACCCAGAGCAGCAGCAGGTGGCAGCGGGCTATAGTGATGGCACGCTGCGAGTCTTCAGCATCTCCCGAATTGCAATGGAACTCAAGATGCACCCCCACTGGGCTGCACTGACGGCCATCGCCTACTCCGCTGATGGTGAGCAGCGGGGCGCCCACAGGCCGACAGTAATCGCACGTTGGGGCCAGGGCCCGGGGGCTCACGAGGTAAGTGGCCTTGCCTGGCGCAGGTCAGACCATCCTCTCCGGAGACAAGGATGGGCTTGTGGCCGTGAGCTGCCCCCGCACGGGGATGACGTTCTGTGTACTGAGTGACCACCGTGGTGCTCTGATCTCCACTGTCCAGAGCAGGAGCAAAGAGGTGAGGTGGCCTCATGAGCCGGCAGGGCCTGGCCTAGGGGACGCGGGCAGGGGAGGAGATTGGGTGGAGCAGGGCAGGGGCATCCACCGGCCTTACCCACCTCCAGCATGGAGACTTTGGGGCGCAGTGGGCCGACCTGTGGCTGGCGGCCAGTTCAGACCAGTGCATCAGTATCTGGGCCGCCGACTGGCCACAGGGCCACTGTGAGCTCGTGGACTGGCTGAGTTCCCCGTCACCCACCCTCATGGAGGTAGGTTCTGGGGGCAGCAGGGGCGGAGGCGGTGCCTGTCCCCCGGACCACAGCGTGCTGCGTCCCTCCACAGGGTCCCAGCCACCCACCGTCCCCTCTTGTTGCCTTCTGCCCCTGGGACGGGGCCCTGTTGGCGTGTGCGGGCCTCGGCGTGCGTCCAGAGGTGGTTTTCTATAGCCTGCACCAGAAGCAGGCATGTGGACCCCCCCACCCCAGGTGGTGCTGGGAGCCCGAGGGACCAGGGCTGGGGAGGCGAGGCTCACGCTTACCGTCCACAGGTGGTGGAGAGGATCCCGCTGCCTTTCTTTGCCGTGTCCCTGAGCCTGTCCCCCGGAGCCCGCCTTGTGGCCGTTGGCTTTGCTGGTGAGTCTTGGTGGAGCGGGACTCCAGCCTGTCTTGAGTGGAGCCAAGTGGGCTCCCTTGTATCTCCACCTGAGACTTCCCTCTCCCCTCAGTGCCCCAAGGTCCTCATCCCGAAAGTGGGGTAAGGACACGCCCCAGGGGACTCACAGGGTCAGGCAATGAGGGGTGTGGGGTGCCAGGGCCTCAACAGAGGGACTCAGTGGCCTAGCTTGGGGCCTTGACGGCACCTGGGTTCTGAGGGGCCTCCCGTTGCCTTTGCTGTCACAGGCGGGGGTGCTGGTGTGGGCGGCCCTGGGCCCTCTGCCTGCCTGGGCCCAGCCCCGTGCCATCTGCCCACAGAGCGTGTGCTGAGGCTGGTGGACTGTGAGTCGGGGACCATGCAGGACTTTGCTGGCCATGACGACTTGGTGCAGCTCTGCAGGTTTGCTCCGTCCGCCCGGCTGCTCTTCTCCGCCGCCCACAGTGAGATCCTGGTGTGGGAAGTCACAGGGCCCTGGGCCGCAGGTGGGGCCTCAGGCTCAGGGCCCCGGCTTGGCTGAGGAGCTGGCACAGCCAAGGGCCTCCTGCGGAGCCAGGAAGGCTTGGGTCTCTGCACGGTGCAGGGGCCTGTGCGGGTCAAGACCCTGAACTTAGGGGGGTGCTGTTTGCTCTTTACCTGAGGGCTCTTCTGTGTCGGCTTCGTGAAGTTCAAATAAACGTGACCCTTGCATCCTGGTCTTGTCAGCTGGTCCTTCCAGGCTCCTGTGCCTGGGCCTAGCTCAGCCTCCACCAGACCCCTGGTACCAGCTCTGCAGAGCACTAAGCCCACAGTGTGTGCCCGGAGCGCCCAGCCCAGAGCGTGTGCCCAGAGCACCCAGGCCAGAGCGTGTGCCTGGAGCACCCAGCCCAGAGCACTCAGGCCAGAGCACGTGCCCGGAGCGCCGAGCCCGAGCGCCCTCCCCGGCGCAGGCCTGCAGTGCCTAGAGTGCCCGCCCGGGGGCGCCGCCGCACAGCGGGGACGCTCTGGCCCGCCCAGCTCGTCAGTGTGGCTCCGCAACCGGGGCCGGAAGTGCGAGCGGAGGCCGGAAGCGCGGGCGAGTGGGAGGGCGATTGTCGGAGCTGGGTCGGAGTCGGGGTCGGACCGGGGTCGGACGGGGGTCGGGGTCGGACGGGGGTCGGGGCCGGACCGGGGTCGGGGCCGGACCGGGGTCGGGGCGGGGATCCGTGCGGCCGCCATGAAGCGGGACGTTCGCATCTTGCTCCTGGGCGAGGGTAGGCGCCGGGGCGGGGGGGGGCGGGGGCGTCGGGATCCCGGGTCGAGGTCGGGGTCCGGGGGCGGGATCCGGGGTCCGGTGGGGGGGGTCAAGGTACGGGGTCGGAGTGCCGTTCGGGAGTCGGGGGTCCGGGGGCGGGGGGCGTCTGGTTCGGGGTCCAGGGTCGGGGTCCGGTGGGGGGATCGGGGTCCAGAGTGGAGGTCCGGGGTCGGGGTCCGGTGGGGGGGGTTCAAGGTCTGGGGTCGGGGGTCCGGGCTGGGGATCCGGGGTCGCGGGCCTGAGCGCGGGGGGGGGGGGGGGCGGGGGCGCCCGTGTCCGCTGCTGACCGCGCCGCCCCGCGCAGCCCAGGTGGGGAAGACGTCGCTGATCCTGTCGCTGGTAGGCGAGGAGTTCCCCGCGGAGGTGAGAGCGCAGCGCGGGCGGCCGTTGGGGTCGGTGCCGGGGCCGGTGCCGGGCCGGCGCGGCCGCCCTGACGCGGGTCCCCGCAGGTCCCGCCCCGCGCGGAGGAAATCACCATTCCTGCGGACGTCACCCCGGAGAAGGTGCCCACGCACATCGTGGATTACTCAGGTAGAGCAGCGCCGCGCGGGTAGGGAGGGCGAGGCGTGGCGGCGCGGTCAGCTGTCCCTCCCTCTGCAGAAGCTGAGCAGACTGCCGAGGAGCTCCGGGCCGAGATCCTCAAGGTGAGGCCGCGCCCCCTCCTCGGCCCGTGCGCCTGCTGCCCCTCTCTGCACCTTGGGGAGCAGTCTGGGTGCGCATCACGTTGGCCGCTAATCGGCTCTGCGCCCTGGCCGCCTGCACTGCCGCCTGGTCCTCCCGCGCGGCCCTGACCAGGCCTGCGGGTCCCCTTTGCACCTGTTCCCTGGAGGAACGGGCGGGTTGAGGCCACCACTACCCAGGGCGGCCTTCTGCGCACCATCCTGCCTTGTGGGGATGTCCTCCTCGCTGCCCAAGTCGTCACTGTACCTGAAGCAGCCCAGGGACCCAGGGCTGGGGCCAGGGTGTCAGGCTCGCGGTGGGGGGGTCTGTCCTCAGCCTCCCCGGGGGACTCTGCAGCACTGCCAGGTTCGGGGGTTAGGATCCCAGCCCCGTCAAGGCCGCCGTGGAGCAGGAACCTGTGGTCACGTCAAGCTTTCCCCATTCCCACAGGCAAACGTGGTCTGCGTGGTGTATGACGTGTCTGAGGAGGCCACCATCGAGAAGGTGAGGCGTCTGGGTCCTCAGTGCTGGCACGCGGCTCCGTGTCGTCCTCCGCGAACTGCGGACGGGCCCTCGCTGACCCAGGCTGAGCCAGCCCCAGGCGCTCCCCCAGGACATGGACGCTTAGAAGTCTGAAGCCCTCAGGTCTCAGTCACGTGCCGTGCCCCACTGACTGTTCGTTCCATGTGGCCCCGTTCCCAGTATCTGTGATTTTGTTGCTTGGGGCCCAGGCCTCCCTGTGTCCAGGCATGAGTTCCAGGATGACCTGGGGGACAGCAGGCTGACCCTTGCTTTTCAGATCCGAACCAAATGGATCCCCCTGGTGAATGGGGAGACTGACAGGGACCCCAGGTAACGGGCCGGGCCCAGGTGGGTGCCCCCTGCCAGCCCCTCCAGCCATGGTGACCGTGGGCCTCTCCCCACAGAGTCCCCATCATCTTGGTGGGCAACAAGTCGGACCTGCGGCCCGGGAGCTCAATGGAGGCTGTGCTGCCCATCATGAGCCAGTTCCCGGAGATTGAGACCTGTGTGGAGGTGAGTGGGTGGGCAGGGCTGCGTGGCAGGTGCCGTCCTGGAGGGCCTGCATCTTCTGGGGAGGGCCCTTTGACATCTGTGGTACCGGGCACACCTGTGGGTCTGTCTCCACGGCCACCAGTGCTCCGCCAAGAACCTGAGGAACATCTCGGAGCTGTTCTACTACGCACAGAAGGCGGTGCTGCACCCCACGGCCCCGCTCTACGACCCCGAGGCCAAGCAGGTGGGCAGCAGGCGCCGGCGAGATGGCCGGGCTGGTGGGGGTGGTGCAGCGGGGAAGTGCTGAGCCGGCTGTCCCTGCAGTTGAGGCCCGCGTGTGCCCAAGCCCTCACACGCATCTTCAGGCTCTCGGACCGGGACCTAGACCAGGCGCTCAGTGACGAGGAGCTCAACGCCTTCCAGGTGCGGCCCCCATCCCTCGGGGACACGGTCTCGGGTGCCCTGGTGACACCGAGCGGTCACTGAGGGGCTGGCTGATGGCCACTTTCCCTCGGGGGCAGAAATCCTGCTTCGGGCACCCCCTGGCCCCGCAGGCCCTGGAGGATGTGAAGATGGTGGTGCGCAAGAACGTGGCTGGAGGGGTGCGCAACGACGGGCTGACCCTGGACGGTGCGTGCTGGTGCCCTGCCGGTGCCCTGGGAGGGGGGCGCCGTGCCCAGTGCTACCCGCCCTCCCGCCTCTCTCGCCACAGGCTTTCTTTTCTTGAACACGCTGTTCATCCAGCGCGGCCGCCACGAGACCACATGGACCATCCTGCGGCGCTTCGGCTATGGAGATGCGCTGGAGCTTACCCCTGACTACCTGGTCCCACCGTGAGTGGGGGGGCACCCCGGGCTCAGCCTCTCCCCTTGGGGCCTCATTGTGTAAGGAGGTCAGGGTGGGGCGGCAGATGAGCAGACGGCTCCCTGGCTCAGCGCGTTCACCTGGCGGGCCCGGGACACCCTGCGTCCCCACAGGCTCCACGTGCCCCCCGGCTGCAGCACCGAGCTCAACCACTTTGGCTACCAGTTTGTGCAGAGGGTGTTTGAGAAGCACGACCGGGTAAGGGGGTCGTGAGCACCACTGGGCACCGCTGCAGTCCTGCCGGTCCCCGGGCACGCATCACTGCAGCCCCTGTGCCCGCAGGACCGTGACGGCAGCCTCTCGCCTGCGGAGCTAGAGAGCCTGTTCAGCGTGTTCCCCGCTGCCCCCTGGGGCCCCCGGCTGCCCCGGGAGGTCTGCACTGAGGCCGGCAGGCTGTCTCTGCACGGATACCTCTGCCAGTGGACGTGAGTTCAGAGTGTGCCCGGGGGGACGCTGCCTGTGCCGGCCGCATGGTGACCCCCGTGCCCCTCCTGCCCCCAGCTTGGTGACCTACTTGGACGTCCGGCGCTGCCTCGAGCACCTCGGTTACCTGGGCTACCCCACCCTCTGCGAGCAGGACTCCCAGGCCCACGCTATCACAGGTGCGTGCCCGCCCTCGCCCTGAGCCCGCCCCTGCCTGCAGCGCCCTGGGTCACGCTTGCCCCGGCTGTCGTCCGCAGTCACTCGAGAGAAGAGGCTGGACCAAGAGAAGGGGCAGACGCAGAGGAACGTTCTCCTGTGCAAGGTGGTGGGAGCCCGCGGAGTGGGCAAGTCCGCCTTCCTGCAGGCCTTCCTCAGCCGCGACCTGGGGGTGAGCATCTGTGGAGGGCGTGGGGCTCTGGGCAGCGTCGGGGCGCAAGGGTCAGGCAGCTGCATCCCCCGCCGCAGGACGACAGAGAGCTTGTGGAGGAATGCCCCATCTACGCCATCAACACGGTGCAGGTCAACGGGCAGGAGAAGTACCTCATTGTGAGTGCTGGAGTCCCCAGGGGCAGCCCTGGTCGCGCGGGGGCAGCCCCGAGCCTGCCCTGAGGCCAGCCTCTGTCTAGCTGTGCGAGGTGAGTGCAGACAGCCTGCTGGCGCCCACATCCGATGCCGCCTGTGACGTGGCCTGCTTGATGTTCGACGGCAGCAACCCCGGCTCCTTCGCGCTCTGTGCCCGTGTCTACAAGGCAAGCCTGCCCCACCCAGGCCCCGGGGCAGTGCACACCCCCAGCCGCCCCCCGCCCCCCCCCCCCTCACACGCCTGCCCTGCTGCAGCGCCACTACATGGACGGACAGACCCCCTGCCTCGTCGTCTCCTCCAAGGCAGACCTGCCCACGGGCAGCGCGCCCCCTGGCCTGGCGCCCACTGAGTTCTGCCGCAGACACCGGCTGCCCGCCCCTGCCGCCTTCTCCCGGGTGGGCCCGGCCGGGCTCAGCGCTGCCGTCTTCACCCGGCTCACCGCCATGGCTGCCTTCCCGTGGGTACCGGCGCGGCCCCCTCCCAGGGAACCCTAGTCCTTGTCACAGGGAGGGCGGGACAACTGTGGTGTTGGGGCCGGGGTCCCGCAGGTGTCGGGGGGGCCTGGTCTCCCGTGACCCCGGGCTCTGGGGCTTCGCAGATGGTGGGCGGGCGCTGTGGTGGCATCCCCGGGTCATCCAGCCGCCACTCTCTCCTGCAGACACCTGGCCCATGGGGAGCTGCATGCCACCTCCTTCTGGCTGCGGGTGACCCTGGGGGCCGTTGGGCTTGCGGTCACTGCCGTCCTCAGCATCTCGCTCTACAGGGCCCTGGTGAAGACCCGATGAGGCCTCAGGCCCCCGGGTGCTGGTATTGGGGTACCTGCTCGAGGGGGCCTTCCATCGGAACTTCCTTCTGGGGACACTGCCCGCTGCCCTGCCCGAGCCCCAAGGGCAGTCCCCCAGGTCCCCGTGGTGCGCGTCCTACCTAGCTGTACATGCCAGGCGTTACCCACTTTGGGGATCACGTGTTGGAGGGACTGGGGTCACGGCGAGGAAGCCGGTGACCCCAGGCCCAGGTATTCTCAGGGCTCCACTTCTCTGGTCCCAACAGCCAGGGGGACTTGGGGTCTCAGGATAGGACTCTGGGCCAAAGGTGGGGGTGGCCTCCATCCTCCCTGGTTTGGACATTGGTTCCCGTCATGAAGACCTGAGGTCGGGTCTCCTCATTAAACTTGTCTTTTGCACCTGGGATCCTGTTTTCTGAAGACGACTTTTCTTGAGTCCGCTGACACGGGCTGAGACGCGCGCTCCAGAGCCCCACGTGTGTCCTGCAGGCCTGGGTCCCCTTCTGAGATGTCCCTCGTGGGCCAGCAGCTGTCTCGAAGCCTCTGTACCCATCAGGCCTCATGCTGGCCTGAGGGGCTCTGATGGAGACCCTCCCAATGGCTGCCCTGCCCCTGCACACACACACACACACACACACACACACCCGCCCCACCCCAGACCTCAGCATCCCAGTAGCTGGCCTGAGGTGGGGGGGAGGGGGAGTCTGGGACTGGAGCATCTGGGACTCAGGTGGGGCTGTGCAGGGTTGGCCATGGCCTGAGAAACGTACCCTGCTCTCCCTCACAGCCTGACTAGAGCCACAGCCCTTCCTGTCCCCGCGTCCCTTCACTTGGCGCTCGGGTGGGTGTCTACTTGGTGGGTGTCCCGGGGGCTGGAGCAGACAGCCTGCGGTGTGGCTGGGTGCCCCCTCCCTGCCATGGGTCAGCCAGTGTCCCCCAGGTCTCTCCCAGGCCCCGACATGCTCTTGGCAGGAGGCTGGGGATGCTAGGCCAAGGCAGAGGGCCTGGGGGACTCTGCTGTCTCCCTCCACCGTCCCTCCCAGCCCTGCTGGCCCTTGCCGCACTGGTGCGGTTCTCACCTGCTTTGGGGAGACCGTCTGCTCAGTCGCGGCTACGGAGGGTTGCCCGTGGCATCAGGATTTGGAGGGGCCGCTAGGACGGCACATCCCAGCCGAGGCCTGGGCCTTGGGGTCTGCACCCACGCGGGGGCGTCGAAAGCTGCAGGTCCCGCCGTCCAGCACTGGCTTGGGAGTGGGGGTCTGCAGCCTGGGTGGGGGGTGCTGTGGACTGAACAGAGTCAGCTGCACCAAGGCACCCCCCGCCCCCTGTGATTGGCCCTGTTGGCTGGCCTTGTCCCCGTGGTGGGACCGCTGGGCTTTCCTGCCGTGGCCAGACACAGGAGCCCCACGGGCAAGCTGGCACTTTCAGGGAACGCTGGGTAGAGCAGGGTCGCAGGCGGCGCGGTGGCCGGAAGGTCACCCCAGGGAGGCGGCTTTGAAGCCCCAGGGTGAAGGGCGGGGAGGGATGCAGGGGGGGGGGGGCTGCCCCGTGACTCAGTTTCCCCAGCCACGCGACCGAGCAGCCTCAGCTCCAAACGGTAGGCGAGGACCGAGCTGTTCCGGGGCGCGTCCGCAGGCAGGGCGCGCGCTTGTCCCGGCCGCAAGTGGGGGGGCCCCAGCGGCGGGGGCGAGCTCGCGGGGGCGTGCGGCTGTGGCTCCGTGACGCGCGCCGGCGGAGCGGGCGGGCCGGGGCGGAGCGGAGTCGTCCGCAGAGCAGCCCCTTCCGGCCGCCGCCGACCCCGGCCCGGCCCCGCCTGGCTCTATGGACAGGAGCTCGCTGCTGCAGCTTATCCAGGAGCAGGTGCGTGGGGGGCGGGGGGCACCAGCGGGTGGCCGCGCTCCAGCCCCCCCAGGGACCTCGGGCCCCTGCTCCCCTGCCTGACGACCCGGGAGAGGGCGGCCGTGGCTGGGGACGCAGAGGAGGGAGGGAGCGAGCCTGCCCGCCCGGAGGATGCGCAGGGCGGGAAGGAGGTGGGGAGGCCGAGGAGCGGTGGAGCGGGAGCCCAGGACCCGCGGGTACGGAGGCCTGGCCGGGGGAGCTGGGAGCCCGTCCCTCCGCTGGCCCGGCCCCGAGGCCACCCCACCTCAAGCCTTGGCCGATGGCCGCCCCCCGACCCCAGCAGCTGGACCCTGAGCACACAGGTTTCATCGGTGCGGACACCTTCACCGGCCTGGTGCACAGCCATGAGCTGCCCCTGGACCCGGCCAAGCTGGACATGCTGGTGGCCTTGGCCCAGAGCAACGAGCGGGGCCAGGTCTGCTACCAGGAGCTTGTGGACCTGGTCAGTGCCACAGTGGGTGGACGGCAGGGTAGGGGCCCGGCCGAGCGGGTGGGCAGGCAGTCCCCACGCCTGCCCTTCCCACCTGGGAGGGGTGTGGGAGGTGGCAGGGACTCAGCCTCCACCAGGAGCGGGGGGGGGGGGGGGGGGGGGGGGGGGGGGCAAGGGGGCAGGGTGGCTCGGCGCGCAGGGAGCACGGTGGCCCATGCTTAGCGCCCCCCCAGATCAGCAGTAAACGCTCGAGCAGCTTTAAGCGGGCCATCGCCAACGGACAGAGGGCGCTGCCCCGAGCCGGGCTGCTGGACGAGCCAGGCCTGGGTGTCTACAAGCGGTTCGTGCGCTATGTTGCCTACGAGATCCTGCCCCGAGAGGTGGACCGCCACTGGTACTTCTACCGGCACCGCAGCTGCCCGCCCCCCGTGTTCATGGCCTCAGTCACCCTTGCCCAGGTGTGCCTACCCGCCCGCCAACCCGGAGCCGCCCCCCACCCGGCCTGGCCCAGCCCTAACGCCCCTCTCCCCCAGATCATCGTGTTCCTGTGCTATGGGGCTCGTCTCAACAAGTGGGTGCTGCAGACCTACCACCCCGAGTACATGAAGAGCCCCCTGGTGTACCACCCCGGCCACCGTGCTCGAGCCTGGCGCTTCCTCACCTACATGTTCATGCACGTTGGGTGAGTGGGGGCCCACCTCCGGTGTCCCCGTCAGGTAGGGCTGGTGGCCCGCCACCACCGACCTCACATCTGTTTATACCCACATGGCCAGCCTGGAGCAGCTGGGCTTCAACGCGCTCCTGCAGCTGATGATCGGGGTGCCCCTGGAGATGGTGCACGGCCTGCTCCGCATCAGCCTGCTCTACCTGGCTGGGGTGCTGGCAGGTGAGGCAGGCACACGCCCCCCAGCCACCACACCAGTGAGCCTCCCGCTCACCACTCTCCCTTTGCTCACACAGGCTCCCTGACTGTCTCCATTACCGACATGCGGGCCCCTGTGGTGGGGGGCTCTGGTGGGGTCTACGCCCTGTGCTCCGCACACCTGGCCAACGTCGTCATGGTAATAGGGCAGACTGTGGGGTGGGTGTGGGGAGGGGACCACAAGGCCTGCCTCACAGCCTGTGTCTCACGCCCCATCAGAACTGGGCTGGGATGAGGTGTCCCTACAAGCTGCTGAGGATGGTGCTGGCCTTGGTGTGCAGTAAGTAGGGGGTCAGGGGGCTGGGGGGGTGCTCAGCCTCAGGCCAGGGTGCCTCCCACCTGCCTACCTGCCACCTTTCTCTGCAGTGAGTTCCGAAGTGGGCCGGGCCGTGTGGCTCCGTTTTTCCCCGCCACTGCCTGCCTCCGGCCCCCAGCCCAGCTTCATGGCACACCTGGCAGGTGCAGTGGTAGGAGTCAGCATGGGCCTGACAATCCTGCGCAGCTATGAGGAACGCCTGCGGGACCAGTGTGGCTGGTGGGTGGTGCTGCTCGCCTATGGCACCTTCCTGCTCTTTGCCATCTTCTGGAACGTCTTCGCCTATGATCTGCTAGGCGCCCACATCCCTCCACCACCCTGATGGGCTCCCCAGGGCCCCACCAAGTCAGGGCACTGGTGTGTGTGGGCTGCCCGCCAGGCGAGCCTACACGTCTGCTCTCTGTGAATGTACACCTTGAGACTGCTTCTCCTCCGTGGGGGCAGGTGGCCCTCGCAGCCTACTGAGTCCAGGCCAAGCCTTACATCAGCCCTGGCCACCCCCTCCCAGGCCTGGAGACACAGAACTGCCTGGCCAGGCAGTGGAGGTCCCCAAGCGTGGCCCTAGAGGAGACCCTGCCCCGGCCTCTCCCCCACGACTTGCGGTCTGAGCCTTTTTGGAGAATGAATAAATATTTTACACAGCAGAAGGTGGCTGCAGTAGGCTCTGGGGGCTGGCCCCAGGGGCCCGCCCAGCCCTCGAACGGTGGCCTGAGCTCTCCCGGTGCTCCCTGCACCCAAACCAGGCGTGAGCATACGGCGGGTGTGCGAGGAGCTGGGGTCCTCACAGGCAGCGGAGACTGCAGCCCAGCTGGCCGCCAGCCCTCCGAGACCCCTGTGGCCTGGGCCCAGCCGGGTTCAGCCAGCCTGGCTTCTCTGCGCTTCTGGGCTGGCGCGGTGTCCTCCCGGGTGGCCAGGCTGGGGCGGGTCGCACGCGGCAGCAGCGCTGTCGCCACGCGGGGAGGGGTCCCGGGCCTGAGGTCCCGCCCGGGCGGGGGCAGAGGGGGGCGGGGGGCCCGGGCTCAGGCCGTGCCGCGCTCGGGCAGCCGGCCCGTATGCACCCCGCCTCCCCAGGGCCGCGGGCGGCGGGCGCGCGGCGGCCTCGGAGCTCCTGCAGCCAGGGCTCGAGCCTCGCCAGCGTCTGGGCAGGCGGCTCCCGCGCACCCCCGGGGTCACGGCCACGGGCCCCCCCGTAAGCGACGACACTCACCGGCCAGGCCGAGGTGGGCTGGGCGAGGTGTGGGGAGGAACCTCACCCGGAGCCCCGCCCCGGAGGCCCCGCCCCCCCGCTTCCACGCCGGCGGCCACGTGCTCCTCCGCTCCACCCCCGGTGGCCGCGGGGAACCCCCTGGGGCCTGGGGAGGGCGACGACGGAGCCTCGGGCAGCGGGGTTCGGCCGTCCTGCCACCGCTCCAGAGCTTCCAGCCATCCCTGGCGACCGCGGCACCTCCCCATGCGGCGCCAGGACCGCAGCCCCGCGGCCCTCGAGGCCCCACGGCCCTCGAGGCCCCACGGCCGCGCAGCCAGCCGGCGGCCGCTACGTCTGCGCGGGGCGGGGCCTCGGCGGGGCGGGGCCTCGGCGGGGCGGGGCCGCGCTTGGCGCTGTCCCGGACTTCCGACGTCGCGGGTCGCGTTCCCTCGAGCGCATGCGCCCAGTCGGTCCCGCCCCCCTCGCCTACGCGGCCCGTCGGACGCAGGCGCGGCCCCGCCCGTGCCGCTGGCCCCGCCCCGCGCGGCCGGAAGTTCCGGTGGCGGATTGCTGGACCGGGCCCGAGCGGATCGCGGGCTCGGGCTGCGGGCTCGGGCTGCGGGCGCAGGGCGGGCCAGACGCGGAGCCTGGGAGCGAAGCCCGGGCTGTGCCGCGCGGCGCTATGAAGGGCAAGGAGGAGAAGGAGGGCGGCGCGCGGCTGGGCGCCGGCGGCGGAAGCCCCGAAAAGAGCCCGAGCGCGCAGGAGCTCAAGGAGCAGGGCAACCGGCTCTTCGTGGGCCGCAAGTACCCGGAGGCGGCGGCCTGCTACGGCCGCGCCATCGTGAGTGCGCCCGCGCCGGGGGAGGGGGCCGGCGTCCGGGCGGGGGAGTGGGCGGGGCCCGGCTGGCGGCCCCGCGTCCTCCCCGGAGCCCCTGCCCCGCCGCTCCCGCCGGACCCTCGGGGCGGTCTTGGTTCGCCCGCGGGGGCGTTTGGGCCCCGAGAATTCGGTGCTGATCATGTTCCGGTCGAGCCAAGGCCGCGCGGTTCTCGAGCCAGTGCTGGTTGCTGGAGGGGCGGGTGGGAGCTTGAGGGGTGCTCGAGGCCCCAAGCCGGGACCAGGGTCCCTGTCCCTTCAGAAGCCCAGGCCCGAAGCTGGGGCTCTCCGCAGGTCCGGGAACCTCACCTTTACAAAACCTCCTGGGAGCCCCGAGGGGGTGGGCTCGCGCAGGCCTCAGGACCGGGAGTTCACTCTACAGCCCTCGCTGAGCAGGGGCTTCCAAGCTGAGAAATTTCTAGCGCCTGGATTCTAGCCACGGGCTCCCAGACCGGGACAGGGCCTAGGACAGGGCGCACGGAGCTCTTTCCCTCATGCTGGCTGGCCTGGCCTTGGTCCCCAGACCCGGAATCCTCTGGTGGCCGTGTACTACACCAACCGGGCGTTGTGCTATCTGAAGATGCAGCAGCATGAGCAGGCCCTGGCCGACTGCCGGCGGGCTCTGGAACTGGACGGGCAGTCTGTGAAGGCACACTTTTTCCTGGGGCAGTGCCAGCTAGAGATGGAGAGCTATGATGAGGCCATCGCCAACCTGCAGCGAGGTGGGCCTACAGGTTGTCAGGGGAAGCGGGGGCGCCTGGGACCAGGTGGATGGACTGGCTAGAAGGTGACCTGAAGCCCCTGTTCCCCCAGCCTACAACCTGGCCAAGGAGCAGCGGCTCAACTTCGGGGATGACATCCCTAGTGCTCTGCGCATCGCCAAGAAGAAGCGTTGGAACAGCATCGAGGAGCGGCGCATCCACCAGGAGAATGAGCTGCACTCCTACCTCACTCGGCTTATTGTGGCTGAGCGGGAGAGGTGGGCTGTGGTAGCGGGAGAGGTGGCTGTGGTAGTGGCAGGCTCCAGGGCCCCACCCACCCCCAAGGCAACACTCTGGGGTTAACTGAGTCAAGAACACAAGTATTTATTGAAGGCCAGCACTGGCGAGCAGTTGGAGGGAAGAGAGACCTGAACAAGCCTGAGGTTGGGGTGGAGTGTGACCTCTTCTGGCCAGACCCATTCCTGACTAGCTCCTGGTCGACCCCCAGGGAGCTAGAAGAATGCCAGCGGAACCATGAGGGTGATGAAGATGATGGCCACGTCCGGGCCCAGCAGGCCTGCATCGAGGCCAAGCACGTGAGGGTGCCCCAGCCCACGTGTGGATGTGTGCATGTTTGCGTGCCTGTGACAGGAGGGTGCCCGGGGGAGGGGGAAGGGGCATCTGGCCCACGCGTAGCTGCTTGGTTCTCCGCAGGACAAGTATTTAGCAGACATGGATGAGCTTTTCTCCCAGGTGGATGAGAAGAGAAAGGTAAGCTGTCTGTCCTCTGGGTAGCAGGAATTGGAGCCGGGTCCCCATCCTGGTGCCTGACCTGACTCCATGTGCCACAGAAGCGAGACATCCCAGATTACCTGTGTGGCAAGATCAGCTTTGAGCTCATGCGGGAGCCGTGCATCACGCCCAGCGGCATCACCTACGACCGCAAGGACATTGAGGAACACCTGCAGGTGAGGGCCAACAAGAGTGGGGAGCAGGGCCCGTAACCACTGAGCACTTTCTGACCTGCTGTCACTGCACACTGCAGCGTGTGGGCCACTTTGACCCTGTCACCCGGAGCCCCCTGACCCAGGAACAGCTCATCCCCAACCTGGCCATGAAAGAGGTCATTGATGCATTCATCTCCGAGAATGGCTGGGTGGAGGACTACTGAGGCCAGGCGAGTGCCAGAGCTGCCTGCCTTGCCTAGTACCCTGGCCCAGGTGGGCCTTGGGGCAGTAGCTCCCAGTCGCTGTACATAGTTTGTGTTCCTAGATCCCTGCCCTGGTGTCCCCTATCCCACCCTCATCAGTTCTGCTGCTGGACCATGAGCCCCACCTCCACCCCCTTCTGGGCCAGAAACAGCAGGTGAGGGTGGGCTGCTGCCACCACTGTCCTGTAATAAAACCTGTGAGCACTATAGGGCTGTGTGCTGGTGTGTGCTGGGCTCACCAGCCGCCCACTCTACCTAGCCGAAGAAAGTAGAGATAAAAACACTGGCGTCCAGGTTGAGTGTAGCATGCCACCACCGGTCAGGGAAATACAGCACCTGGTGGAGGGTGGGGCATAAGGATTAGCTGGTGGGGTGTGATCCAGCCTGACCCCTTCCTGCCGCCTACTGACCTCACCAGCCTGGACGGTGCACTCCAGGGGCCTCTCAGATGGTGCCAGGGTTGGGTACACGTCCTGAAGCCAGGCCAGTGTGGTTTTGTTGGGGTGGAACTCAGGTGTCTTCTCAGGGGGATACAGGAACCAGCGCTGAGGGTGAGAGCAGCCCGTCACTCCGTGTTGGCAGGCAGTAAGCCCCAAGCCTCAGCCCTGGCCCGTGCTGACCTTGCGGCCGTAGATCACCTCTGAGAACCCGGGCCCGTGCCAGTGGAAGGGTACCCCAGAACCAGCTCCTGTGGGGTCAGATAGGAGCACTTGCTGACGCAACCCCACCTTGCGCGTCCCCTTCCTCCGGCATGCCACGTGCAGGGTACCCACCTGCGATTCCAAAGCTGTAGGCAGCAGTGGTACCTAGCAGACTAAACGGAGGTGGGGAGTAGTGCTGGAAGAGTGAGGCCCATTCGCTGAAATCGTTGTCCCCGAAGAAGTACAAGGTGTCTGCCAACACAGAACACAGGAGGCACCCGGGTCTTGACACCTGTACTTGTCCACATGCCCCCATCCCAGCCCACGGCCAACCAGGTGTGACTCACCGTTGCCCAGGGATCTAGGGTCCTGGGGGTGCAGTAGATGCTCCACGTAGTCCTGGAAGGGCAGGTCCACTGTAGGAAAGGGCCTGGTCAGGACTGGCCGAGGCCGCCTGCAAGTGCCGGCAAGCAGGCGGAGCGGCGGCGTGCGGCAGCTCACCTTTCCGGTAGGAGTAGGTATTGGCGGTGCTCAGCCGGACCACGCTGTCCCCGAACGAGGCCAGCAGCCGTTCTCGGGAGCACAGGGCCCGGAAGCGCTGAGGGGGTGGAGAGAAGACTCAAGGGCGGGTCGGCGCGGGTGGAGAGGCCGGGCGGGGCGCTGCACTCACCGAGTTGTCCGTGAGCCCCTGCAGAATGACGGGCCTGGAGAATGCGTACCTGGAGGGGCGGGACCGCAGCGGGTCGCACCGGCTCGGGGGAGGGGCGCGGGGACCGGGGCGGGAGGCGGGTGTGGGGGCTGCACGTACTGATGCACGAACTCGGCGTAGCTGAGGTCCGCCCGGCGCTCCACGGCGCAGCGCTCCTCCTCCGCCACGGCGGCCGGCGCCCCGGGCCCGCGCCTCTGCCTGCGGGCACGGCCGTCAGTGCCCCGCCGTCCCCCGCCCCGGTCGCCCGCCCGCGAGTCCCGGCCGCTCGCCCGCGCCGCTCACCACCCTCCGTCGCCCGTGTCCCCGGCGCCGCGCAGCACCGGCGCCGCCAGCGTCCAGACGGCCAGCAGCAGCAGTGGCCGCGCCCCCGGCGCCATGAGCCCGCCGCCGCGAAGCCTGCCGGGAGCTCTGTCGTCGTGGCAACAGCGCCGGACCCGCCCCGGAAGGCGGTGCTAGGGCCGCGGAAGAAGGCGGAGCGGCCGCCGCGGGTTCCCATGGCGACGCCACCGCCCACCCAGAAGAGCCGCCCAGCATGGAGCTGGCGGCGCGAGCGCAAGCGCGGGTGACGGGCGGCCTCACACTGCGGCTCCTGCTTCCTTTATTTGGTCTCCATGCCCAGCGCCTCCCGCCCGCGGCGGTCAGGAGTACTCGCACAGGTGGCCACAGCCCGCGGGGCAGTGCGAGCTGCCCTCCAGCCACTTCATGATGTGCTGCAGGTGGCCGCCGTGACTGCAGCCCTGGCACCACACGAACAGCCCCTTCACCACGTGGTGGCACACGGCGCACATGCTGGCGCAGCGGTGGCAGCGGTCACAGACCCAGCCGCGGCTGCTCATGGGCCGCTTGCAGTGGCTGCAGTTGACGTGCAGGGTGGTGGACGCCTGGTTGAGGCAGCTGATGGCACGGCTGGTGCTGAGCTTCACCACCTGGTTGGACACGTTCCAGAGGCAGAAGCGCTGCAGCAGGTCGATGTAGGACGTGTACCAGTGCTCCTGGGGCGGCGGGAGGAAAGGAGGCCGGAGGTGAGCGGGCCAGTGGCCCTGGGGTGGCAGGGACGCCTTCCCCACACCCACTCACCCACCTGGGTCTGCTCGTCGATGTCCTTGCGCACTCGTTCGCCCAGCACGATGAGCACGGACACGGCCATCTGCACGTCACCCTGCTCTGCATAGAAGCGCAGCATGTCACACACCAGGGCACTGAAGAAGTCAGGCGGCAGGCGGCTGTCGTAGAGCGCGTGCGAGACGGAGATGAGCGAGAAGGAGGAGTCCACGGGCGCCAGGGAGGCTGCATCAGCCTCACTGCCGCTGACGTGGGGCGAGTCGGCCTTGTCCTGCAGGTGCTCAGGCCCCGACGGAGTGTCCACAATCTCATGGCGTAGCGGGAAGGCCTCCTGCGGCAGCACGTACTCGGGCTCCTCCGCTGAAGGCAGGGTCAGGGAAGGCAGGGTCTGAGCCTCCGGCCCCACCTCCCAACCCCACTTCCCCAGCGCCCACTCACCATGTGCGTGTTCTGGCTCCAACAGGTACAGCTCGTCTTCTTCACCCTCCACGTCACCCAGCAGATAATCCGCAGGCACGTCGCTGCCCTCTGTCTCTTCGTTATCTGTCCATGGGGGGAGGGTGTTCCAGAGGAGCTGATTCTGGGAGGCCCCAGCCCTACTCCCACCAGTGCCCTGTCTACCCCCCCAGCCTACCCTCATTGGTGAGGAGTGTGGCTGAGGAGTCCAGCAGCACTGTGTCGCTCCGTGTGTCACCCTTGCTACGGTCCAGTCTGGTCTCACTGCCCAACCCTGGCGCCATATCCTTCAGGTTGAAACTGGGGGCAGGGAAGGCCAGTGGGTAGATGAGCTCCAACAGCCCACCCTCTGGGTGGAGCCACCCCCAGATGGCTACCTGTTCATGAGTGGCAAGCCGCAAGAGCTGCCCTTGCCCATGCTGTGGTTGAGGTTGGTGGCAGACGCCAGGCCAGGGCTACAGTAGATGATCCGCAGCATGGTCCAGGTCTGTGCTACCTAGGGGAGGATGCCAGGCACTTACCAGGGGCCTGGGTCCCTGGCACCCCATCTAGCACCCTCCACTCCCACCTGGATGGAACCACAAACTGTCAGGTTCTGCTGCCCCAAGCACCCAAAGTCCTGGCCCACTCCAGCTGGGGAACTGAAGCCTGTGCCAAAGACAAAAATCCTAGTCTCGATCCTGCGAGGGGATAAGCAGAAGCAGAAATTGGAGGCAGTCAACACATGCAAATCCGCCTGTGGTCCCAGGAAAACAATGAGAGAAGCCATGTCGACCTCTGCAGGATCAGACACCTTGAAAAATCCAAAAGTAAAAATGAGCCACAAGCGGGGCTGGAACACTAACCCCCCAGACCTGCACCCTAAGGATGCACTGCTATCGGGTCCGCTACAGGCCAGCGGGTACCCTCGGTTACCAGGGTGGTGGCTGGTGGTGGCAGCCGCCATGCTGAGCGGTAAACACAGGGCAGGGTCTGGGTATAGCAGTTGGGGGAGCCCCCCCAAGGTCACAGGCCCTGGGACCCTCTCAGGCCACGCCGCCTACCTGGTTGCGGCCAAGCTCCCGAGCCACTTTCGCATTGTGGTCACAGAGCTCAGCCAGAGGCCGGCCAGCCAGGGCATAACGCTCGGCGGTGTCCACGAACCAGCTCATGCTCCCACTGCCAGGCTCTATCTCAAAGACACTGAGGGCACTGGACGCGAGGCCCACGAAAGGCTCGGCAGGGTCCAGTTTACGCTTGAAGAAGATGGGGTGGCGCCGATCACCGGCATAGGGCTTGCGCCCAGACTCGGTGGCCACTAGGCTCTCCTTGGCAGCAAAGGCCAGGTCCCCAAAGAGACCATAGCAGAGGCCCTCGGGGTTGGCGCGCTCAACAGGCTGGCTGGCGTCACGGAACAGGTGCTGGCACAGCGTGCTGTCCTTAGAGCCAGAGAGCAGGAAGGAGGGGTCGTGTGGGTGACGCCAAGCAATGCCTGTTGTGACATCTCGGTGCTCCTCAAACATGGCAGCCGGGACGAAAGGCCGGCGCACGTCCCACACGTAGATGTTATGGTCCACCATCATGGAGCAGGTGGCCAGGTGGTGGCGGCACTCAGGCCGCCACTTGACGCGGGCCACTGAAGCGATGGTTTGCACACAGTGCACCTCCTTGGCACGGTGCGTGGTCATGTCCCAGACCTTAACCATCTTGTCACGCCCACCTGTGGCCAGCCAGCCCCTACAATAAGTCCATGAAACCCTCAGTATCCTCTCCAGGGGTGGGAGGCCTCCCCACTCTGCCTCACAGGTCTGGAGGCAGCCCCCCCGCGAACCCACCCATCCCACCCTGCTGCCTGTGCCCCCACCCCACGCCACACCTGTCCTCAGGGTGCCAGTCACAGCAGAAGACAGGCCCGTTGTGGGCCGTGAACATCCTCTCACAGCGGTCAGGCCGGCGGATGTCCCAGAGCTGCACGTTGCCGTTCTCGAAGGTGGAGGCGAAGGTGAAGTAGTCCCGGATGCTGAACTGGACATCACGCACGCTCTCAGACTGGCCTGTGGAAAGGACATCGATGGAGGGAGAGGGTGAGGGGACTAGAGCAGAGAGAGCAGCCAAGGGTGGAGCCTTGCAGTGACTGTGGACTAATATCACATGCTTGCCCGTGGTCCAGGCGGGGAGGCCTCCAAGGTGGCGTGGATACCCCTGAGCCTGCCTGGCGGGGTGATGGGGAGAGGCCTCACAGAGAAGATGTGGTCGATAGGCCAGGGGTAGGATGCCAGGCATCGCGTGGTTTGTGAACCCGTAATGTGGACCTCGGTTTCCCCTGGATCACGCATCTGATGTCGGTCCTTGCAGAGCTGCGGCGGGGCTTTGGGGCACTGAGCACACAGGAAGCTAGCTGGGCTTAGCTGTACGCACTCCTCTGAGGGAGGCCCGGGGAGGCCCAGGTGAGGCTGCCCCGGCTTCTGCTCCATCCCTCCAGTTTGCACTGGTGCTGCTGGGTCAGCCCCACAGGACCGCACACCTTAAAGGTCCGTGTCCCCCACCCCCAGGCCCAGCACACCGAGCGCCCTCGAGGCCTCCAGCTTTCCCACAGCACAGGTAGCTCAGGGCCAGCCTCAGGAGGCCCCCAGGTCTGAGGCTTCCAGGCCGTGCTCCTTTTGGTCTCTTCAAGGTGGACAAGGGATCAGGGGCTCGAGGCCAGCTGTGGAGCTTGGGCTGCTGGGAAAAAAAGTGTGGGGACAGGCACCCCCCCACATACCCCCCAGCCTTCCTGGTGCGCTTCCTGCGGCCGGGTGGTCCTGTCGCTGGTGCCCGCCCGGCCCTGCTGACCCGGGCGCACGCCCCGCGCCGCTCCCGGCCATGTCCCAGGCCGTCTGGGGCACACGAGGCTGCCTGCAGGGCTCACCCGAGAAGGTGCTCACGGAGTCCTTCCTGCGGAGGTCGAAGCACTTCATGAAACCGTCCTGGGAACCGCTGAGCAGCACGTGTGCCTCGGTGGGGTGGAAGCAGACTTTGTTCACCGTGCGCTTGTGCTCTGTGAACAGCTGGTCCTGCTTGTTGCGCGACGGCCGGCCCAGGTTCCAGGTGACCACCACGCCGTTGGTGGCCGCCGTCGCCAGCAGGTTCTCGTCCATCTGGTGCCAAACGACGTCCGCGCAGCTTAGGTTGAGCGAGGGCTTGCGGCCCACACGCAGGTTCAGCTTCTCCACGAACTGCTCGTCCTCGATGGCGTAGATCTTGAAGATGCTGCGGCCGGCCACCACCACCTGGGCCGCGTCTCTGCACACGCTGATGGCGTTGGCCGGCGCGTCCAGGTGGCAGTGCATGGTGCGGCCGGTCAGCGCGCCGCCGCCCAGGGCCGTGCTCACCCGGGACATCTTCTCCATGGCTGTTCGGCCGAGGCCTGTGCGCCCCGGGCTCCCGGGCGGCCCGGCCCCGGCTGCTCAGTCGGGGGGGGGCATGGGCCCCGCGGCCCGGTGCTCAGGGGTCCCCCGGCCGCTCACGCCCCGCGAGGACGCGACGTGGCGCCCTGTGCGGGCGCGCTGGGGCCTGCGGGGAGGGGCAGGGGGCCGCACGCAGGGAGCGGAGGCCGCGGGCGCCGGGCCAGCGAGTCGGACGAGCCCCTGCCGCCCCCGGCTCCACAACCATTTCCCAAAAGTGCCGGGCCGCCCGACCGGAAGCACCGCGCCGGAAGCAGCTCCGCGAGCCGGAAGAGGCCCCCCGCCGGCCTCCCGGCAGAAGCGGGGCCCGCGGCACGAAGGTTCCGGGCCGGGAGCGGCGCTGGGGGAACGGCGAGGCGGTCCCGGCGAGGCGAGGCGAGGCGAGGCAAGGCGGCCCCTCCCACCGCACAGTCCCACCGCCGGTGCCCGCGTGTCCCCCGGCAGGCCCCGCCCCTGCAGTCGCCGCCGCAGGCCCCCGCCCCCGGCCCCCGGTACCCGGTACCCGCCGCTCGGCAAACCAGCTCCCCGGCCCGCCGCCGGGTTGTCAAAGCGCGCCCGTCCTCACCGAGCTGACGGGGAGCCGCCGGGTCACAGCCCCCGGAGGGCTGCGCCTGCCTCCCGGCCTGGGTCGCAGCCTGTCCTCAGTCGGCCTGTCCGCCGTCCGCCTGTCGGTCTCCGGCCTGTCCGTCCGCACCTGCCTGTCCTCACTCTGTCCGTCCTCGGCCTGTCCGTCCTCCGCCTATCCATCCTCCACCTGTCCGTCCTCCACCTGTCCTCATTCTGTCTGTTCTCTGCCTGTCCGTCCCCCACCTGTCCGTCCCTAGCCTGTCCGTCCTCCGCCTGTCCATCTCCGGCCTGTCCGTTCTCCACCTGTGCGTCCTCTGCCTGTCCATGCCCGGCCTGTCCGTCCTCCGACTGTCCATCCTCCGCCTGTCCGTCTTCTGCCTGTCTGTCCTCCACCTGTCCTCACTCTGTCTGTCCTCGGCCTGTCCATCCTCTGCCTGTCTGTCCCCGGCCTGTCCGTCCTCCGCCTGTCCGTCCTTCGCCTGTCTGTCCTCTGCCTGTCCTCACTTTGTCCTCCGCCTGTCTGTCCTCCGCCTGTCCATCCTCTGCTTGTCTGTTCTTGGCCTGTTCTCACTGTGCGTTAGGAGGTTAGGGCGTCCCTGCTGCTCGCCCAGGCTGTCCCCGTTGCACCGATAGCACCCATCCTCACCCTTCTGGAGGGTCGGCTAGATCTTAGATAGCGTTGCTCGAAGACTTTTCTTTTAAAGACTTGATTTACTTGAGAGAGAGCAGGTGCGCACAAGCGGGGGCGCCGGGGGCCAGGGGGGCAGGGGGAAGCTGGAGCCCAGGACCTCGGGACCATGGCCTGAGCCAGAGGCACAAGCTTCACTGACTGGGTTCCCCAGGCCCCGGAGGGTAACGTTACATGGATGACTTTAGCATCATCTGCGTCCCCCATAAGCAGTGGAGGGTCAGGGACCTTCCGTGTCGGTCACTGCTGGTTCCAGTCGGGTAGGCAGCCCCCGCCTCTGTGGGGGAAGGAACCAGTAGGTCTGCTGAGCTCCGAGGTGCACAGGCCTCTCAGGGCAGGGATCACCGCCCCCCCATGGTGTGATGACCTAAAACCAACTCAGACGCGTGTTTTTACAACTTTTTTAATATATATTTTTATAAACAGGTCACGTGATAAAATAGCACAAGAAACACTTACCAAATATAAGGTTATATCTTCCGCATATACAGGAGAATGAGGTTGTTATGTACAATAAGAAAATGATTTTAGGGGTTGGTTGGTTTTGTTTGTTTTCCTCTCTCCCCTTAATTTTTCCTTCTACAGTCGTTGGAAATATCACAGCTTCAGTTGCATTAATACTTTGGACAAATGGACAGCTGCCTCCTCCCGCTAGGGAGGTGTGAAGAGGAGGCGCTGAAGAAACTGGCTCCGACCCTCAGCCCCGCAGCCCCCGCAGGCACGCTGGGGCAGGGAAATCTTTGGGCTGCTGAACCGCGTCCGCTTCAACAGCATCTCTCGCTCGCTCGTGCTCTCGCGCTCTCGCTCTCTCACTCGCTCTCTCACTCTCTGGCTCTCTGGAAACTGGTTACTTTCTTCCAACCATATGGGGGGGGGCCCAAGATTGGGTGTGGGCACTGTACTTCCTGGGGCTCAAGGTGGGGATGGAAGGGGGTCCCAGCCCCCTCCTCAGCAGTTGCCAAGCTGTGCCAGCATCCCCCAGGACCTCCGTATGTCTTGGGATTGGACGGAACACGGCCAGAGCCCACGTGGGCAGGCAGAGGGCTGGGGAGCTGGGGAGGGGGTGGGCGCTCCCTCCTCGGGGTGCTGGAGTTGCTGGGGGAGGCGCAGGTCCCGAGCCCCGGCCGGGGCCCACCTACCCGGCTGCCCCCGACAGGCCTACCCGGGTACCATGTGGCACCCGGCAGGCTGGCCCAGCTGGCTGCGGGGTCCCCTCCCCTCGGGACTGCCTACAGGGCCTGGGTCGATCCAGCTTGGGGTCTCTGGAGGCAGTGGTACCCCCAGCCTCCCCACCAGGGTGGCCCCACGCCACAGCCCGCTCGGGCCATGTTGGATGTACCCAAACCGGTCAGCCAGTGTGTCCCTCCCGCCAACGCGGTTGTCCCCTGGCCTGGCCGAGGGCCTGTGGGCCTGCGGGCCTGCAGCTGGGGGCGAGGCGAGTGGGGACCGCCTCCTACAGCTGCTGGGACAAGGGGAGGGCCATGGGGTCAGGCTGGCATGAGGTGGGGCAGGGGTGGGTGGGACTTGGGCTCCTTGGCGGGCCATGGCTTTGGCGGGGCCTGTTCCCCCTCGCACGCCTCCGAGGGCGGCAGGTGTGGAAAATGCGGGAAGCCCTTGGGGCTCTTCAGGCCCCTGTGTCCTGGGGGGCCTGGCTCCCCTCGGTCCCTCTGGGCCCTGCCCAAGATGGGGGGACAGCGAGGAGACAGAGCGCGGTGCAGCGGAGAAGGCAGCGGGGCGGCCGCCGGAGAGCTCAGAGCACCCCCAGGGGCCGAGCGGGGGTGGGGGGGGGCCTAGCTCCCAGCGAGTGGACGACAGATGGAGGCGGCTGTGGTGCGGTGGAGGGCGGGCGTGCAGTGCGGGCGCGAGGGGCATGCACGGAGTCCCCGAGTGTGCGGCGTGCGTGGGGCTGGGCCCGCCCGCCGTCCCCCACGCGGCGGGGCCAGGAGGGGCATGGGGCGGGCTCACGCTGGGTCGCCGGCCTGGCGGGGCTGTGGGCAGAGGGCCCCCCTGAGGGCAGGGCCGGGAGAAGGCGAGCCCGCGGCAACGGCTTCCTGGGGGGGCGGGGGCCGCGCTACTCGATGACGAGGCAGCGGGGCAGGTGCTGTGAGAAGTACTTGAAGAGCTCGGGAGTGGCCCCGGGGCAGTTGGTCAGCTCCAGCTCCTCCAGCTCCTGCAGCTGCACCAGGCCCGACAGCCCCGTGGTGGTCAGCAGCGGGCAGCCTACAGTGGGGGGGCAGGTGGGCGGTGGCTGAGCGTGGGCACCCCCCCCAAGGGCGCCGTGGGGGACCCGGACTCGGCTCCAGCGCGGCGGCACCGGAGGGGGCGCGGGGGTCTCACCTGCCAGAGACAAGAGGCGCAAACTCCTCATGGCCAGGAGGTGCTTCAGCCCAAAGTCTTGCACCTGCGGGGGGCCGGGGGTTAACGACCCTGGGGAGCCGCTGCTGGGGCCGGCGGCCTGGAGCTGCCGGAGGGGCAGGGGTTCTCGGCCTCCCCAGGAGCCGGCCGGCCGCGAGGGAGAGGCGGAGAGCACCTGGGGAGTCGCCCGCCGGGTGTGCACGGATCCTGGGCTTCCTCACTGGGCCTGAGGTGGCTGGGTCGGCCCGGGGCCCCTCCCCGAGGTCCCCGCCTCCCCTGGCCTACGCGCGGGCTTCGGAGGTGGGCAGGGCCGGTACCTGGCAGCACCATCGCAGGTAGAGGCTGCGGAGGGACGACATGGTGGACAAATAGCTGAGGCCAGTGTCCGTGATGCGCACACACCTGCAAGGGAAAACAGAGGGGCGCTGCCCGCTGTCAGAAGGCCTGCCCCGCCAGCTCGCACCCGTCCTCACCCCCCAGCTGCCCCTCCCCCGGCGTCGCAGCCCAAACCCCCCTCCTGCCCTCTCACGACAGCCCCACCGCCCCTGTCCCAGCCCATCCCGGGTGGATGGGGCCACCCTCCCACCACGGCGCCGCCACACCACTCTGGCTGCAGGTCTGTACACTCCTCTAGAAGGTCTCGCCTGCCTCGTCCGCCGGGTCCTGCCCTCCACTGCCCTATGCGTGGGGGGCGCGCGCACCTGTCCAGCACCAGCTCCTCCAGGCGGTGCAGGTCGCAGGCCACGTACTCCAGCGCCATGTCAGTGATGCGCGGGCACCACGAAAGGTCGAGGCTGCGCAGCTTGCGCAGGTTTTCGGCCACGAGCTCGACGCCGTCGTCCGTGACCTTGGAGCAGCCAGAGAGGCTGAGCGCGGTGAGGTTGGGCAGGCTGTGCACCACGTTGACCACGCCGTGGTTGGTGATCTCCCAGCAGGAGAGCAGGCGCAGCGTGTGCGTGCTGTGGCCCTGGCGGGCTGTGAAGTAGGCCAGCGCCGTGTCCGTCACGTGGTATGCCTGCAAGCTCAGCTCGGCCAGGTTGGGCAGCAGCTGCGAGATGGCCGCAATGGCATCATCGGCCACGTTGATGCAGTCGCTGACGCTCAGCGAAGTGATGCGCGCGCTCAGGCTGGACCACAGCCCTGCCTCGGTGAAGTCGTTGCAGCCCGACAGCTCGAGGCGCACGACGCCCTGCATCTGCTCCAGCATCACCTGCAGGCAGGCAGGCGGCAGGGTGTGGTGAGGATGGCAGGATAGAGGGTGGAAGGAGCCCACTGAGGGACAGGAAGCAGTGTCCTCGAATGTAGACGTGTGTAAAACACGCATCAGGCTGCCCTGTGACAAGTGCACTTGACAACGGGTTCGTCACATTGCAGCGATGTTCTAAGAGGAGACCACAGAGGACCTGGGAGCTTGGGGCCTCCCCACCAGCAGGTGCTTGGGAGCAGTTGGCGGTAATGACTGATGCTTAGAGTCCTCGCCTTGGGGAGGGGGCTGCCCGCACCGCTGCTCCTCTGACCTGTGCACCTGCCCCTGCGGCACCCTCCCCACCCGAGGCTGGACTCATGGGCAGGTAGGGTCCGGAGGTTGGAAGAGCCTCCCATTTGATTGTTGGCTTTGATGTTGCTGTCTTGAAATTCTTAATCATCTTTGAACAAGGGACATGAACTTTCACTTTGGACTGGGTCCCCCAAATTACCTGAGCGGCCCTACTTCCCCTCACCCCAGAGCCATGATCCTCAGGGCACCAGTACTTCCCTCAGCTACTTTGCGCCTCATCTGCCCAGGTTCCCTCTGAGCCCCCCTCCCCCACCAGCTCAGTTGCAGCTGCTTGGCCCTGCCCCCCCCCCGCCCCCGTCCCTTCCAGGCCAACGGTGGGGCGCACCTCCAGGCCGGCATCAGTGATGGTGGAGCGCTTGAGGCTCATGGCCTTGACCCCCTTCTTAGAGAGGGCGTAGTTGTCGATGAACTCACAGATGTCCAGGTCGGAGACGCCAACCAGGCAGAAGCCCTCAAAGCCGCGCGCAGCGAAGCCCTGCAGGTTCACAAACTCCTTCTCGCCACCGGGCAGCACATTGTAGAGCTCCTTGGCATGCAGCACAGGTGTGAGGCCCGCCCAGAACTTGGGCTGGTACAGCACACGCCGCCAGGCCTTGCACACCTGGGCCAGCACACACTTCTCACAGGCTGAGAAGTACCAGAAGAGGCCATTGAGGATCTTTTCATCTGTGGCCAGTGGTGGCCGCTCCACCGGGGGCCCGGGAACTGGGGCTGAGGCTGGTCCACCAAGGGGGAGCCCCGCTGGGGGGCACAGGCCCCCAGCCAGGGCAGCCCGTGGCAGTGGGGCAGCCAGGCTGGGCGGTGGGAGGGTGGGCGGGGGAGGTGGCTGGCAGGGGCGGTTCTTGGCAGCTGGTGTGCCCTTGGTGATACTGGCTGCACCCAGGCCGTTGGGCTGGCCCGGCAGCTTTACCAGGCCATTGCGAGGTAAGCATGGAGGCTTGGGGTCGCCGTCCACACCCGGGCTCGACATCTTCCTCGCTTGATCTGCAGACAGGGTCCAGGAGGGAGTAATGAGTCTGCTGCGGGGACAGAGCTGGGCTCCTTCCCACCCCAGGGCATTTCCTCCTGTGGCACTCCCAGAGCCACCCAACAGAAAGGACACAAGTCCACGCCACTCCTTCCCTGAGTGAGCAACAGGAGACCAGGGCTGTTCATGCCCATGACACTGCCTGAGCTGTGTGCACTGGGCTCAGCCTGTCCCCACAGATCGTTTCGACACCTGGATCTTATGGTTCCCATTTTAGAGATGAGAGAGGAGAGGATGGCACAGACAGACACTCGCTCGTGAGTGCTCCCCTCACCTTTACGACCCCCCTGTCCACCATCAGTGCCTGCCAGGCTTACCCCTCCTAAGCAGGGACTGGAAAGCCGAGGGAGATGGTTTGGGGTGGTCTCTGGCCCCTCCACTACGGGATGCCATCCTGGCTCTCTGCAGTGGTTCCAGTACCCTGTCTGAGCTCACATACCAGCCTCTGAGAATCCCAGTGGCTACTAGACATTCCATGGTTCACAATCTACCTGAAGAAAGGGCAGAGTTTACTATGATGCTGGCACAGTGAGTCCTGGACATGTACTGTCTCTTTAATCCTCCGTCCAACCCCTCTGTGGATGATGAGGCTGTGATGACTGTGCCCATTGTACAGGTGAGGAAGACAAAGCAGCATGAACTGTTTGCCCAAGAGCACAGGAAGTGGTGGAGCTGAGACTGGGACCAGAGCTAGCTATGGAGGCCTATTTGTAGGGGGTTCCTCACAAGGTGGGACTGAGCCCACCCCCCGCACCCCTGGTCGGGCCTCTGAGGCTGTGAATGGATGGCAGACGGCTTTGAGTATAGACAGCCCTGGAGGGGGGGGGGACCCTCACAGTGCCACCATCTGCTCCACATTCACATCTTCTGTCCACCCCCACTCCAGACAGCCAACGGAAAGGCAGTGCACCCAGTGGCTCAGTCACACAGGCCCCAGGGTCACACGCCCTGGCTCTGTGGCCTCCGCGATCCACCTCCTTTCTGCGAGCCTCATTTTTCCTGACTCTGAAGCCTGAGAAGGGATGACACACCCCCACAGGACAACCTGGGAAGGGGTTAAGCTCGGTGCCTGGCTCACATGAGCATTTGGAATGTGGCATGGAGGTTGCTTCTGAGTCCCATGGCCGGCCTTAGGTGAAGGTCGGGGCCACTGGGAGGAGGGGGGCGGGCTGCCCTGCCCTGCTCTACCCAGCACCGTGCCCCCCACCGACTTCCTCGCCCTGGACCAGGCTGGCACTCCACACCGGGGGAGGGGGTCTGCGGGAACACGTGACCCTGGTGGCTGCCAACCCAGCTTTGGGTCCAGAGGCCTTCCTGCCCTGGCAGCCGTGAGCCTCACGCTGGCACTCCACGTGGGGCGGCCCTCAGAGGACACTGCCCCCACTTCGGCTGTCCCTTTAAAGCAGCTCATGACCGGATAGTAGCAGCCTCACGCTGGCTGAAGCACGACATTCGTAACATTTGCCGAATGCCCGCTGGGATAGTCATGTGCTCCGGGCTCACGTCAGCCCCGAGTGTGCTGGCGGCGTGGGCACCACTGTGAACCCCACTTTCAGATTAGCAGCCTGAGGCTCAAAGGAATTAGAGTTCACCCACAGTGGCGGATGGGGGGCGGTGGGCAGCCTAACACGAGGGCTGCCCCAGATCTTTTAAAACTAGTAGGTGAGGAGGAGACCATCGTGGACCAGCAGTGCCGCCTGGAGGGACAGGAGGAAGCCACGACTGGCCCCGACTCCCGGGAGCAGAGGAGAGGCAGCCCCAGCCCGAATCCGGCTCTGCCTGGAGCGCAGCACCATGGACAGCACCCCTCGGCCCCGTGCGCCAGCTCAGGGCAGCCCGGCTGCACCCACCGGGACATGGCGGGGGGGTTGGGGTGGGGCGCCCCGCGAACCGGCTCGGCGGGGACAGGCCCTGTAGGCGACGGGGCGGGGCGAGAAGCCGCCCTCCCCGCCAAGATCCGGAGGAGGCTGCGGAGGTGGCAGCAGGGGAGAAATAACTCAAGAGCTGTGCCGATTTAGGTTAAAGACACTCCCAGCCACGGGTGTGCACGTGGAGCGCCTGCGCTGGGGGTGGGGGGGGTGCACGTGGATGCCCCGGGCATCTGCAGGGCTCGCTACCCCCACCCCTGTGGAGCTCACATTTGCACACGCCCACAGTCCCAGCCCGACTCTTGGGCCTCAGGGTGGAGCTGGTGGAAACAAGCCAGCAGGTGGCGAGAGCCCGTGGGAGGAGGGGCCGGGCGGACCAGGGCCTCGGCCTGGGGAGTGTGGGGGGCCTGGCTGCCCTTGATCCCGCACCCACACCCCTGGCCCGCGGCCCTTCTGCTGTGCAGCCACGCTATGCTGCTCCCTGGCCTTGTCCATGGTCCTGCTGGGCTCCCGCGGCCCGCTCCAGCCCCAGCCTGGCAATCCCCGCCCCTCCCTCCACTCAGAACCCGAAAACAGCCACACCCTTGGCTCAGGGATGGGTCTTCCTGTCAGTTGGGCGAGAGGTCTCTTGGGGGTGCCGGGCAAGTGCCCCTCCGCCTAGACCCACCCACCCAACCAGAAGGGCTCTGAGCCCCCAACCCTCCTGTGCTTGCTACTGCCCCCACTGCCCCCAGCAGGGCTCAAAAAACCTGCCTGAAGTTTCTCGCTAAGGCAGGGCAGGGGCAGCTGCCAACCCGATGTGGACTGCCTCCTCCTTCAGGAATCAGCTCCAGGAGCTAATGCGAGGGAAAGAGGCGTTTTAAAAAGATGGTCAAACTTGCACTATTCTCAGCCTCAGCCCTGGTGTGTTGTGCCTCTGTGTGGAGCGGAATTCTGGAGGAGGTCCTCCTGGGATAGGCTGCGGGGGCTCAAGTCTCCTGGGAGGACTCCAGAACTTGGTGGCTTCCAGGCTGAGTCTGCAGATGTCCATGCTGGGGCTTTGAAAGGAGCTGCCTCTTTGGCCGTCAAGTCACCGAGTCCTAACACCTGGCACGTCCGCCTTACAGCCTCACCTCTGGCTCCTCCCCAGCCTTGGGCCTACAGTCCAGCCAGGCCCCCCGTTCTGTAGTCCTCTTCCCTCTCCCCTGCTGGCTCAAGAGGCCTTCCTGCTGCTTGCCCCTGCCAGCTCCTTCTCCGCCCTTCAGCACCAGCCCTGTCTCCCACTGTGGGGCTCCCCAGCCCTGAGAAAAGCATCTCCAGGGTCGCAGTCATTACTGCCCACCCCTCTATCTCCTCCCTTGGCTGGCTGGGGAGTTCTGGAAGACACGCAGAACCATGGCTGAGTGGCCTCTGTGTGCTTGCTGAATGAATGAATGAATGAATGAATGAGGACTGGCAGTCAGCAGGGTCATGCAGAAAGGAGTGTGGCTGCCAGATGCCCAGGAGGCTTGGCAGAGGACAGGCCAGGTTAAGAAGAGGGCAGGTGGATGGTAGGGGAAGTATAGCTCAGTTTGGTGATTTTGGTTGTGACAGAGGCCACGGCCCACAGTGGAGGCGGAGACGGCCTCTGGGGTTGGGTTGGTGCCACCATCCCTGAGAAGGCTCCCAAAAACCTGGGGCTTGGGGTAGGCCTTGCAATTATTCAGACTCTTGGGAAGAGGATGGCTTACACCTCCTCGTTAGCTGAGTCCCCACTTCAGGAGTTGCAGGGTTAAGGAGGCTGACTGCCCATTCACCCCCCCCCCCCCCCCGCTAATCTGGCCACATCCAAGGAGGGGACAGGAGCCACCAGAAGGGAGGGGGGAGCTGGTCCTGCCCTGCTCTTCCCAGAACCACTCCCCTACTCCTGGGCCAAGCCCTTCCCACACTTCCTGACCACAGGTGGGGAAAGTGAGGGTCAGAGACTAAATTTTCAGAAGTTGCACAGAGTTGGGATTTGACCCCAGGACGCCCAGTCTGTCTGACTCCCAAAGACCAGACTAGGCACTGAGGTCCAGAGGGCCACCCTGGGCCTCCAACCAGCCTGTCACTGGCCAGGTGCGCTTCCTGTGGCCTCCCTTCCGTGCCCTGTTCTGCTTCTTCAGCGCCCTGTGTCCTCCTTGGGTTGGTGGTCTGTCCCAGCCTTGTTCCTGTCAGACTCCTGCTTCTACTCCAGGGCTGCAAGCTGCATGTCTACCACCAGGACACTCTTTTTTTGGACTGCTCATGCCTAGGAAACCCCCACTCCTCACGGCTCCCAAGCCAGACATCTCTTCATCTCTGATGCTCTGTCTGGCACAGCCCACCCTGAACGCTGGACGGGTCTGGCCCCAGTAGAACCTGCACTGACCGCGTCTCCCTGCCCACTGAGGGCCGTGGAGCTGGGCAGGGCATGGGTAGTCAGAAAAATTTGCACCAGGTTGATCTGCAGTGACGGCCCCAGGGACTGGGGTGACAACCAGGGTAGCCTGGATTGAGGACACAGTGCGGGCTGAGAAACTCCATGACAAGCCCTGTGACTCAGGCACATTCATATCCCTTCCCGCCCCCAGCTCAGAGATGCTTCTGGGGTTCAGGCTGCCCCACCCGTGCACCAGGGGCTCCAGGAAGTGAGCACGTGGCCTTGGAAGAGCCCAGAATTGGTGCTTCATCAGATCAAGTCCTGAGGTCAAGCACGGGGCAGCTCAGCCATGCGGGGATGGGTGGTTTGGGGAATGGGCTTGGGCTCTTCTACTTTGAAGGATCTAAGCCCTCCCCCCCAGTGCCTAGTCTGGGTGCATCTAGTGCCTGCTTCTTTGGGTGGCTGCCTCAACCGCCCTCCTTCCCTGCCAAGTGAGGCGGTGTGGCCCAAGCCCACCCTCTGAGCTGGCCTGGCTAAGGCTCATCTGTGGTGGGGAAGGTGCTGAACCACCCACTTACCCCACAGAGCCTTCCTTCACTGCCACCTCCACTCTCCCTCCACTCTTCCCCTCTGAGACACAGCAGCGAGCACCCACGTGTGACAAGACTGCAGCCGAGCTGTGTCCCACCTTGGGGTGAGAGGTGTCCCTGGCTCTCGGCAGCACAGGCTTCCTGGGCCCGTGGCCAGCAGTCTTGATGGCCCCAGGTCCCCCCTCCCCCAGGGCTACTTGTTTTCTCATTCCTTTAGGAGATAGGACTCCCTGAAGTGCCCTGGAGGTGAGCGTGCACTGGAAGGTAGCACCTGTCCAGTGAGCCTGCCCGGCATTGCAGGCACTTAGAGACCTGCCTGGCCCAAGTGAGAGGTGGCCGAGGAAACAGGGGGCCGAGTTGTGGAGACGGAGGGCAGCTGAGTCCCGGGGTCCCCTGAGACCCGAACAGGCCACCCTGCACTGCCCACGTTTACGACTCGGGTTTGGATCTCCCTCTGCTCTCCACAGCTCCTGGTCCAGCCCCGTGGCCTCTTCCTACCAGGCCAGCAAGTGTCCATCAGGCCTCTGCTCGAAGGGGTTGGCTGAGGGAAGGGGCCTGGGAGGTGGCAGGGAGCGGGAGGGGACTGGCCGAGTGGGCAGGTGAAATGGCATCCGCCATCTGCTCTCTCTTTGGAGAGAAGGCTTCCTGTGCAGAGGCCGGGAGGGGCTAGAGGAGTGGCCACTGGGCCATGGGCTCCCTGAGGCTGCAACAGCTAGGCCTTCTTTCCTTTCGGGGTGACGGGTTGGGGCTGTCTTCCCCCGGAATCCCGGGAGGCCAGACCCTTCCCCAGCAAGCCTCAGGGTGTCCATTTCCCCTTCTGAGGCCCTCTAACCTTGGCCGGGGCCGGCCCCTCCTCCAGAGCCAGGCACATGGCCAGCCTCCCCCTTTCCTCTCCTCGTCCTGCTGTGGCCGCTCCACACAGACCCAGGTGTCCAGGTCAGAGCAGCCCCCAGCCACGCATCCACCTGGCTCCTCCCCGGGGGGAACCGCATCTAACACCTGTCTCATAGGCCCAGGGCCTGCTGGCGTTGCGGAGAGGAGCTCAGAGCTGCAAAGAAGCCCGCCCCCCCCCCCCCCCGCCCGGGCCTGGTGAGCTGGTCAGCCCTGGTCCAGCTGCTGCGGGGAGCGCGCTGCAACCGGGCAGCGCTGCGATCCGGGTCCGTGGGAGGGCCTGTCTCGGCCAGGGGCCCGGGGCCTCGGCTGGGAAGGGGCTGAGCCGGCGGGAGCCCCCGGGGCTGCTACCTGCCCTCCCCACGCCCCCTCCCCGTCTTCATTGTGGCCGCCGCGATGGCGTGGCCTGGCCCCGTCCCCGCGCAGCCTGGTCCGGTGCGCACGCCTTACCTCGGCCCGGGCACCTGGCTCATGCCACGCCGTCCGCCGGGCGTCTTCTCGTCATGGGGAGCCCGGCATGGGCGCTGGCGGAGCGGGGCGGCGGTGGGGTGCTGGCCGGGCCGGCAGGGCCCTCCCGCGCCCCGCGCCCCGCGCCCCGCGCCCCGGCCTGGCCGGCCCCCGCGGCCGCTCCCAGAGAGGAGCTCCCCGGTGGGAGAGGATCGGCCGCCCCGAGCCCCCCACTGGGGAGGCCGAGGCAGTGCCCCGATAAATAAGGCCGCTTTGCAGGGAGCCGGGCAGGCACCTCCTCCCTCCCCTCGCCCTCCTCCCCGCGCTCCTCCGCGGCCGCCGGCGGCGCCGCGCGCGCCCCCCGCCCGGCTCGACGCGCCGCGCCCTCGCGCGCTCCCGGCGCCGGGAGCCAATCGGCGTGGCCAGCCCGGGCGGGGGCGCCGAGGATGCCCAGCCCCGCCCCGCCCGCCGTGCCCCGCCGCGCGCATGGCGCGCTCCCGTCCGCAGCACCCCCGCCCCTGCGCCGCGGGCGCCCGGGCAACCACCACCCCGCGGCGGAGGGCGCGCGGCCGGGGTGGCGGGAGGGGGGCAGGGGGGGCGGGAGGGGGACGGGAGGGCCGGGAGCGCGCCCAGCAGGGCCCCGCCGCCAGCTCTTTAGCGCCCGCGACCCTTGGGTGTCACCTGCGGGGGACAGGACGGCCCAGCCGTCCCCCTCCGGGCCCCTGCTCGTCATCCTCGGGGCCCTCGCATCTCCAGCGCACCTGCTGGGTGCTGGGCCCTGACCCCACCCCTCAGTGGGGACACCCCCACACCAGGCAGAGTCGAGAAACAAGTGACCACCAGATCATTTCAGAGAGTGGCCAGTGCCATGAAAGTTCAAGAGGGCCACACGACGGTGACCTGGGGAGGGTGGTGGTGGTGTGGCTCATGAGGACAGGACACTTGCCGGGAGACCCTGAGGACCCGACAACCGGCCAGGCCATCCGGGAAGGAGTGCGCACCAGTGTTTGGGTTTTGAGGTCTTGAGGGTGGTGAGTTCTGTCTGAAGCCACTGGAGGCAGGTGGCAGGGGCCCCTTTGCAGAGACCAGGCCGGGGCGGGCCCGGGTGGGGTGTGGCGGGGACAGTGGTGCGGCTCCCTCCTGGCTAAAGGGCTCAGAGTGGGGAACGGGGGGCTAATGGTTCCCATCCTGGGGTCTCCTGGGAGGGATCAGGTGTCGGAGAGCAGAGGCAGGTCTTCACATGAGAGAAAGAGCCTTAAGGAAGCCCCCGAGAGAGGGTCTGGGAAAATGAGGACAGCTGGTGTTCGCCGTGTTTTGATGGGAAACAGGACCCAGTGGGGCTGCTGGGAGGTGGGGCAGCTGAGGGGGAGCCACGCCGACCGCTGGGGGGTGCAGGGCCGCTCCTGCTGGGGTGAAGGTGCTCTGGGGGCCGGAGGCCGGGGGAGCGCAGTTTCGTCCTTGTGCCCACTCTGGTCAAAGCAGGGAGCTCGGCTGGGCTGGCGGAGCAGGCTGCCTGCAGACTTTGGGGTGAAGGGGGCAGTGTTGTCCACCTCGCCCAGTCCCCTCCGGTGTGCGGGCTGGCAGGCTGGCCTTCTGGTGGCCACAGCATGGACAATGCGTGACCCGAGGGGGAGGCTTCGTCTCAAGCGTTCCTGTTCTCCGCAGGCGCCAGTTGTGCCCTCAGGGGCCGCCAGTTGTGCCCTCAGGGGCCGGAAGAATCTGAGCGACAGAAACCTGTCTTCAGAGGAGTGTGCACCAGTGCCACGGGCCTGCCCCCCAAATCCCTGCAGGCTCCGCTCCCCTCTGCACGCGGTGGCCAGCTGGCTTCTGTCCTCCACGGCTCCCAGGCATTTACTGCCGTCCCCACGGCACACGGGCGTCACTTTACAAGGTGGGCCGCCTCCATCCTCCCGGGGATGGCTGCCCTTCGGGGCCACATTCCTCACCTTCGGCATCAGGCCATCACCAGAGCACCGCTCACCTGGAGTGCTCCCTCACCCGGAGCATCACGTCACCTGGGTGCTCCCTCACCTGGAACACTCCCTCACCTGGAGCACTCCTTGCCCTGACACCTGGATACGGAGGTCTCCCCACTCCAGACTGCTAGAGATTTCCAGTTCTTTAGTCACGGGAGGGTGAAGAGCAAAGGCTGCTGGCAAATCCCACCCTGAAACCCCTCTCTGAGACAGGGAGCCACTGTCACACGGAGGCTCGTTAACCCTCGAGGCCCTTGAGGCCTGGGGCAGCAGCTCTGGGCTTCCTGAGGCTCCTCACGGGAGGGTCCTCCAGCCACTCCTTGCGGGGCTATGGGTACATGTGCCCTGCAGCCACCTGCCTGGCTCGGATCCTCCCTTCCCCGGGGGAGGGGGTTCAGCTAAGTACTTCCTCTCCTGCCAAATAGGTGTGGGGTCCAAGGGGGTGCCCGGAAGGTCAGCCCGGCACCTAGCACAGAACAGGTGGCGAGAGCCCCATGCCTGATTGTAAATGGCCCAGTATGAAGCCTCTGCTGTGCAGGCACAGGGCCAGATGGACACTGCAAACCTCCCTGCCTCTGCCCCAGTGCCCAGCTCCTGGTGGGGAGGCCTGCAAGGCACGTGGGGGGCGGGGGCCGTGTCAGCTGTCCTGGCCACTCAGCGGCTAGAGCGGGCACCCACAGGAGTGGGAACCTGGAAGCCCGGGTGGCCACGGTGGCTGTGGGCATCAGAGGGCGGGCCCCTTTACTGCCTTGCAACCCCTGCTCCCCGCCTCTCCTCCCGGGACCCAGGCCCGACCTGCCAGGGGCAGAGGGGCGGAGCAGCCCGGGTTGAGCATGACTCAGGGCCCAGCTGTCACCACGGCAACCCCGTTGCCTAGCAATGGCTGTCTCCCAGGAACGGCTGTCTCCTAGCAATGGGATATTTTCCTGGGCCCTGGCTGGAGCCTGGCAGTTATTTTTAGCTCAGCTGCAAATCAATCTGCAGCTGCATTTTTGGCTCCTCCAGAAGATGCAAGGTGTATTGGGGGCGGATTTCTTGTCAAAGGGAAGAAAACATCCCGACAGGAACCTTGCTGCCACGTGTCTCCAGATACAGCATCCATAGGTGGGCAGAGCCGGATTCTGCTGGGGGTGAAGGTCAGGGGAACGAGGTGCCGCTGAAGGGGGGTCAGAGGAGCTAGCAGACCCGGCCTAATGGGGTCGCTGGGCACCCTGGGTTAGCTGCTTAGGGGCAAGCAGACGGATCCTCTTCCTGCCCCCATCACCCATGGGATCTGCCCTGCCTTCCTGTTGCTTGGCCAGGTCCTTCAGGAGCCCAGCACCTCCCCTAGTCATGAGTGCTCCTTGCTTATGCCCCAAGTACTCTGGGCTTCCTGTCGGCTGCCCTTTGCCCTCTGGGGTCACCCTCCTGCTGTAGTATGGCTCAGCTGGGACCCTCCCCCAGCATCAGGTGTGGCTCCTGCCAAGAACTGGGTTTTGGGTGGGAATGGACAGAGGGCCCTTGGGGAGGGTCAGGACCCTGAAGGGTCTGGAGCTGGGGGCATGTGAAGGAGCCCCCATGCTGAGCATAGACTTGGAGGAGCTGCCTGAGGTTTGGGATGTCATTCGCTCACCCATTTACTCATTGGTGCACACACTCCTTGCCTGTGTGTTGACTGAGCACCTGCAGCGTGTCTGGTCACTGCTCTCGTAATGATCCCGGGCAGGCATGGCCTTCTGGGCTCCCCGCCCCATGGGCAGCAATAGGTGATGGTTAACACCACCCAGGTGCTTTGCTGGTGGGCAGCAGCACGTATGAAGAGAGGTGGCCCCTGTCCAGGTTTTTTTTTTCTTTTTCTTTTTAAGATTTTATTTATGAGAGACACAGAGAGGCAGAGACACAGGCAGAGAGAGAAGCAGGCTCCCCGCAAGGAGCCCAAGGTGGGACTTGATCCCAGGTCTACAGAATCAGGAACTGAGCCCAAGGCAGACGCTCAACCGCTGAGCCACCCAGGCATCCCCCCGTCCAGGTTTTCTGTGGGTGACATTTGGCGTTACTACCTGGCTCTGGGTAGGAGGCCTGGGCAGGGGAAGCTTGGTGATGAGAAGATGGCTCAGGCCATGTGTGTGTCCTTTCTGGACCAGGCACTGGTGAGGAACCCTTCCCGAAGGCACCCACAGGCACCTACTCATCCTGGGCAGCCGGGGGTCCTAGGCTGGCGGGGGTGAGACCCCACACCGCCAGCAGAGGGCGCCCGGAGCCCACTGGCTGGCTCGGAGACCCGGCAGGGCGAACGCCGCAGGGACTGGCTGGAAGGCGGGGATGGGCGCCCCTGGGCAGCGCGGTGCTGCTAAACCCAGCGCCCTCTCCCCTCCTGCCGGTGCCTCTTTTGCCTTCTAGTGCCCAGCATGGCCCTGTCCGCCTCTTTCACTTTTAGTGGAGTAAAATCTGCGTCCTCACCATGTTCAATTGCACAGTCAAGTGTCTGGCACATTCCCATCGCTGTGCAGCTGGTCCGTCTTTCATCTTCCCAGCTGGAGCTCTGTCCTCGTTACACACCCTGCCCCGGCCCCTGCCCCCCACGACCCACCTTCTGCCTCTGTGCACTCGACAACTCCAGGCCCTCACAGCTGTGCAGTCGGATGGTGTTTGTCCTTTTGTGTCTGGCTGATTGCACCAAGCATAACGCCCTCAAGGGTCATCCGTGCTGGAGCAGGTGTCCAAATCTCCACTCCCCACCCCCTGCTTTTTTTTTTTTTAAGACTTATTTATTTTTTTTTAAAGATTTTATTTATTTATTCATGAGAGACACAGAGAGAGAGAGAGAGAGAGGCAGAGACACAGGCAGAGGGAGAAGCAGGCTCCATGCAGGGAGCCTGACGTGGGATTCAACCCGGGGTCTCCAGGATCACGCCCTGGGCTGCAGGCAGCACTAAACCACTGCGCCACTGGGGCTGCCCCCAAGATTTATTTTTTTAAATTATTTTTTAAAGATTTTATTCATTCATTCATAGAGACCCAGAGAGAGAGAGAGAGAGGCAGAGACACAGGTAGAGGAAGAAGCAGGCCCCATGCAGAGAGCCTGACACGGGACCTGATCCAGGGTCTCCAGGATCACGCCCCGGGCTGCAGGCAGCACCAAACCGCTGCACCACCGGGGCTGCCCCCCCCCCCCAGATTTATTTATTTATTTATTTATTTATTTATTTATTTATTTATTTTTTAAAATTATATTTATTTATTCATGAGAGACACACAGAGAGAGAGGCAGAGACACAGGCAGAGGGAGAAGCAGGCTCCATACAGGGAGCCCGACGTGGGACCCGATTCTGGGTCCTTAGGATCACGCCCCGGGCTGCAGGCGGCGCCAAACCGCTGTGCCACCGGGGCTGCCCCCCAAGATTTATTTTTAAGTAATCTCTGTACCCACCGTGGGGCTTGAGCCCACAACCTGGAGACCAGGAGTGGTGTGTTCCACTGGCGGAGCTAGGAGCTCCTGGATCTCCTTCCTTGTTATGATGGAATCATAAAAAAATTATTTTAACGAAGAAACAATGGAATCATAGTCCACAGGTGGACGGGCCACATTTCATTCACCCAGTCATCTGCCGATAGACACTGAAGTTGACCTGCCTCTGGCTGTTGTCTTGGCTGCTACTCATGCTCCTTGCCCAGAGCAAGGGGTGTCCTGTACCCCTTCCCCTTGGGGCCACGTCCCCATCTGTCCGTTGTGCCCTTCAGGCCGGGTGTAGCTGGAGGGCTGGGGTACGGGGTAGTGGGGTGGAGGGTTCACACCGCGGGTGGCAATCTATGCTGTTTCCTGCAGACCCTGGTTAAAGCTCTCCGTGACGTCGAGGGTTGGAGGACATGGTTGGACTCCTGGCTTTGTGCCTAAGGCCTCTGTGATCTGACCCGGGGTTTGACCCTGTTCTGGGCCCCTGCCAGGGCAGTCTGCTCCTGTGCCGGGCCGCGAATTGCAGCCCCACCCCCACCACCCTCAGGGGATGTCCCTGCCACCAGGAGATCTCTCCCTCAGCCTCCACACCTGCCCAGGGTTGGCCTCATTTCAGCTGGTCTGCACCTCCTGGGGGTCTGACCCTGGGGGCCAGCATCGGGCCCCTCATCCCTGGGGACCGTGCCACCTCTAGGGCAGGATGGGGACTGGAAGCCCCCGTCCAGTCTCTGAAGGGGCCACCTCCCCCCCAGGGGCTCCAGTGAGGGGTACTCCCACCCTGACCCCAGTCAAGGGCTGGCAGACAGGGCGCAGGCGGAGGTGCGGGGGTCGTGGGGGCGACAGGGTGACACCCAGCCCGCCAGGCCGGAACTCGGGCCTCCGTGTCCACCCCCTCCCCCACTCGGCCCCACAGAGGCTCGGCCTCCTGCCCCACGCGCACCGCCGCGATTGGTGGAAAGTTCCTGGGCCCGGCCCCCACGGGCTGCCCCGCAGAGGAGAGGTGCGGCGGGTGCAGGGGTGCGCAGGGCGCCCGGGGACCACAGGACCCTCGCGCTGCTGTTGCACACTCTGCTCTGGCCTCCTGCCCCCGCCACCCGCCCGGCTGCTCGGAGCATCACTGCAGCTGGAGTGGCAGGTATGAGCAGCCGGGCGGGTGCGGGCACAGGGGGTGCGGGCGCCCCGCCTGAGCGCCTGCCCTGCGGTCCTGTCCGCAGCAGCCTGACCCAGGAGCCGGGCGGCATGTGTCAGCTGTCCTGGCGTGTGTGGGGACGGGGTCCGCTGGCTGTACCCGCCCCAGCCCCCATGCGCAGCCCTTGGCCGGCGCGCAGGTGTTCGCAGAGCGGGCAGCTGGGGGTCTGAGCTGCTACTAGCCGAGGGCTGGGGCCCCGTGAGCGCCAGGCCCTCTTCCTGCAGGCCACCCCGCACCCCGACATCAGCTGCCGGGTGGCCTCCTTCCGCTTCAAAATGTGCAGGGACAGGCATCCAGAGCTGCGGCCACAGGCCCCGGGGCTGGGCGCTGGGTGGGGATGCACCTGTCCTCCGCACTATAGGAGGGAGAGACTGAGGTGTGAGAGTGAAGTGGGTTGTTAAGGAGCGCACAGCTGGGATCCCTGGGTGGCGCAGCGGTTTGGCGCCTGCCTTTGGCCCGGGGCGCGATCCTGGAGACCCGGGATCGAGTCCCACGTCGGGCTCCCGGTGCGTGGAGCCTGCTTCTCCCTCTGCCTGTGTCTCTGCCTCTTTCTCTCTCTGTGACTATCATAAATAAATAAAAAAAAAAATTAAAATAAAAAAAAAAGGAGCGCACAGCTAGTGAGGATGGGTGGGAGGGTCAGAAAGGGCTGGGAGATCCTTCAGGGTTTGGCTTAGGGAACCAGCTGGCCCAACTCTCGGTCCTTGAGGGGCTGGGGGAGGGCCTGCAGGGGGACACAATCAAGGCCCCTGGCAAAGCTGTCCAGGGCTCCCTGGCCCAGCGTGACCGTCCTCCTTCCCCCAGTCCAGTGCAGCAAAAGTCCAGTGTGTGCCTGGTCACCATGGAGATACGGCCTTGCCTCCCTGCAGGGCACCGGGCCCAGCTCTTTACTTTCCTGGAGCTTGGAGCCTGACCCCACAGCAGAGGGTATCCTTCTGCTCTGCCCCCTGGCCCCGGGCCGGAGACCCCAAAGCTCACGGTCATGTCCTGCCACCCGCTCGGGTTGGGCTGGTCTTTGGGCCAGGGAAGCGGCTCCGGGGAGCCAGCGGGGTGGCCTGGGTGGCCACACACTGGTATGTGCGTGCAAGGCAGATGTGAGCGTGTGCCCCAGACCCCTGCTTCACGTGCCTGCATGCCGGGCACAGCAAGGGTCACCATGAAGAGAGGGTGTCTTCGGGGCGTGTGCCCACAGGCTCCCTCAGGGCCCTGGGGCCTCAGTTGTCATCAGGCCCTGAGGGGAGGGTCTGGAGGCCTGCCCTTTCCCTCCTGCCTCCAGGTGGGGTGGGGGGCATGCAGGGGAGGGCAGGACCTGCACTCACCATCTCCCCTCGTGCCAGGTGCCCGCAGGCCCTGCAGCCACACTGAGCTCCTGCTGGCTGCGTGCATCAGCGAGCGACTTGGTGTCTCCGCGGTGACAGAGCCTGGGGGCTGCCGTCCCCTGCACGCCACTGGCCAGCCACTGGCCAGCGTGTCTCCCCACAGTGATCAATGGAACCATCCATAGGGTTGCCCACGACAAGGAGCTGCAGGAGTCTGTTCTCACAGAGGCCACTCTTCTGGCGGGGGAGTCGGGGACCAGGCCTCCATCCACACCCCGCTTCATTGCGGCGTCCGGGGGGAGGGCCCTGGCACCTTCTTCTTCATGGGCTAGAGCCACTTTGGGGAGGCCTGGCTGGGCTGTGCACCTCACTTCCAGGAGTTCAGCCGAGCCTACGGAGCTGCCCACACCAGCCGCCCCCACCCCTGCAAGGTGGCCCTGGACTGAGGGACCTGGGAGCCGGGCACGGGGGCCGGGGGGCTCCCACCGGGCCGCCGCCTCTGAGCTGGTGGCGGTAATGGTAACGGATAAGAGCGCTGCCTCCCTTAGCCGGTGGAGACGAGCATCCCGTGCCTCGCTGGTGCTCCTTCGGCCGAGTCGCTCCGCCCTGGGGACTGTGCATTTCTGCCTCAGACACAGGCTGGGGCAGCGGTGTCTCGTCCAGGCCACCCGGCCAGTGAGGGGGACTGTCAGCGGCCCAGGCCCTCGGGGAGGAGCTGCTGTGCAGGTTGGTGGGGAGCAGGGACTCTACCCCCCTGTTCGCCTCAGCCCCGCGGCTCCTTCCTTGCACGGCAGGTGCCTCTGTAGCTTAGGGTGGGAGTGGGGGAGGGCTGGAACTCCCAAAGTCCTGGCTGGGTGGGGTCCTTTTGGGGAGGCAGGTAGGCAGACACCACTCATCGCCTGACAGTGAGGGGCTGTAATCGGGTGGGGTGCCGGACTTCCCTCTGCAGCCTGCCGGGACCCAGCAGACCTGTCCTGGCCCCATCCTACTCTCGGGAAGAATGGGCCCTGCTGTTCTGAGGGTCTTGCGACATGCAGAGCATCCTAACATGGCTTGAAGCCTCGTGGGAGTGTCTCCCGTAGGGTCGGGCATGCTGCCTGTTTCTGGAGGGCAGGGGCACACAATGGTGTATCTGAGGACCATTTCCCGCCACTGGGCCCATTGTTGCTGCCTCCGCATTCCTCCTCAGCCTTAGCCACACAAAAGGCCAGTGCAGTGTGGGACAAAGCCTGGGGCCCTTAGGCTGAGTGCCCCCGGGGTGGGGGTGCAGGCAGAGGCCCCTAAGCTGGGGACGACCTGACTCGGCTCACCCCAGCCCCACAATCCTTGAGAAAGCCAAAGCTCAGGTGCGGTGGGGGGATGTGTGGGCTGATGGCCTGAGCCCTGGAAGCAGCATCCCATCCTTACCTGCCAGTCTACACCTGGGAAGGGGCTGATAGTGAGCTTGGAGGCCAGAGGCCGTGTCATTTTTCCAGCGGGAACTGAGTCTCGGAGAGGGACTGGTCCGTGCAGGGCCCAGACACAGGGCCACTTCCTCCGGGTCCCGCTGACAATCTCAGGGAGGGGAGGTGCGCTCCACCTGCCCTCCTGAGGTTCACTGCTGCTCTTCTTCCAAGCTCGTGCTCAGAGCTGGGGGCTTGGGCCCGAGGCCTCTCCTCCTCTCCGTTGATATCCCCTCACCCGAGAGCAGGACCAGCCCGTGGCTTTGAAAACCATCAACACGCTGACAAGCATACAGAGTGAGCTGCGGCCTGGACCCCTCCCTGCACTGCAGGTGGCTGTCCTGTCGGCCCCGTCCCCTTCCCCAGGAGTATCTTAGCACAGCCCAGAGGAGGAGGAGGAGATGAGGTGATCCTCCTCCTCCCGTCGGGAGGCTTTGCAGTGTCCAGGCGGCCCCAAGGACGGCTTCTTCTTTAGGGCTAAGCAGCATCCTCAGCCTTGGCATCTGTCCTGACTTTCTGGTCTCTCCACTGCCTTTCCTAGGAAGGAGGCCTGGCCACACCTGGGGTCACTGTACGCAGCGTCTGGGACCAGTGTCCAAAAACATGTGGGGCAGCCTCCCTGGGGGGGCTTTTGGTTGGGTCCCGGTACCTGTGCACCTGCCCCAGGAAGTGCCTGAGCCTCCCGCCCCAGCCTCCACAACATGCTAACTTGCAACCAATGCTCGTTCCATAAAGTGCAGAGGCAGCGGCAGTGGGTGCGGCTAACGGGTCACAGGAGCCCCCATGCTCCTGGGCGGGCCTCAAAGCCAGGCCAGAGGCTGCACACCTGCCCTGGGGGAAGTGCCGAGGGGAGAGGCTGGGGGCGGGCATGGCCGTCGGGCTGCGGGAGCTGGCCCCGGGGCCCTGGGGCCCTGGGGCACATGCGCTCGCTGGCACACACCTGCGCCGTGCCCGGAGGCGACCCCGAGGAGTGTGCTTGGGGGCATTCTCGCAATAAGCTTTTATTGTCTTCTAGAGCCCGGGGCACCACTTTTCTGGGGGGCTGGGGGGGCCTGACAGCCCCAAGGGACAGGGGCTGCTGCGGCCGGCTCCGGGCGGGGTCTCCTGCCACCCTGCACACCTGGCTCTCAGGACCGGGGGCGGCGGCCTTGGGCTCCCGCGCAGGGCCGCGTGTGGGTGCAGGCGCCGGGCCGAGGAGGGCGCCGGGCCGAGGAGGGCGCCCGACCCGGGGCCCCGCGGCCCGCTCGCCTCCCCACGCCCCGGCCGCGCCAGGCCCCGCTGCACCCCCGCGTTCTGGGCGTTCCTTGGAGCGGAAGGTTGAAGCGCACCGGCCTTGGGCGCCCCTGCCCTCTGGGTCTCCGCCTCTCCCGCCGCGGCGCCCCCTGCCCTGCCTTCGTCAGCGGGGCACCTGCCGCGGGCTCGGCGGGCGCTGCGGGGCCCCGGGGGCCGCGAGCGCCCCACCCCCCCGCCGCCGCCCTCTCCTTCCTCCCCCCCCCCCAGGTCGGCGGCCGTGTCGTCCCTGCGCGGGGACGGGCAGCCACCGGCTCCCGGGCCCAGGCCCCCTGCGGGCCTGCACGGGGCGGAACGCGCGGGAAGGGCCCGTGCCCCCGGTCGGACGCGAGCGGGGGGCGCTTCCGGCGCCCAGCCGCGGCCTCCGCCCGCCCCTTCCGGCGCCGCGGCGGGGACGCTCTCCCGGAGCCCGGGAGGACGCTGGGGCGGGGGGCCATGGAGCCGGACGAGCCGGGCGAGGCGCTGACGGAGCTGCGCGAGCGGCGGCTGGGGGCGCTGGGGCTGCTGCAGGCGGCGGCGGGCTCGGGGCTGGCCGCCTACGCCGTGTGGGTGCTGCTGCTGCAGCCGGGCTTCCGGGCCGTGCCGCTGCGGCTGCAGGTGCGGGGCGGGGCCGCCTGGGGGGCTGCAGGTGCGAGGCCCGAGCGGCTAGGGGGCGGGACCGACCGGGGGTAGGGCCGAGCGGCTGCGGGGCGGGGGCGAGGCTGGGGCCGGGGGCCGGCGCCGTGCCGCTGCGGCTGCAGGGGCGGGGCCGGGGCGCAGACAGGGCGCTGGCCCCGCCGCCGCGTGGCTCAGGTCAGGGGACCCCGCCCCTACTCCTTGCCCAGGTGCCCTATGTGGGGGCAAGCGCCAGGCAGGTGGAGCACGTGCTGACGCTGCTGCGAGGCCGTCCCGGGAAGACGGTGGACCTGGGCTCCGGCGACGGCAGGATTGTAAGCACCTGGCGCAGGGGGCGGCCATGGCCCGAGCACCGCGCCACGGCTCAGTCCCCACGGTGTCCTGTGCCCGCAGGTGCTGGCGGCCCACAGGTGTGGCCTTCGCCCGGCGCTGGGCTACGAGCTGAACCCGTGGCTAGTGGGGCTGGCTCGGCTGCATGCCTGGAGGGAGGGCTGCGCGGGCAGCGTCCGCTTCTGCTGCCAGGATCTCTGGAAGGTAACCCAGGGAGTCCTGGAGCCCCTCATGCCCCACGTCTGACTTCCACGGTTCCCGTCCTGGGTTGGCCACCTGCCCGGGCAGCTGACTCTCCTGGGGTGACGTCTTCTTGCAGGTGAACCTGAGGGACTGCCACAACGTGTCTGTGTTCCTGGCGCCTAGCGTGGTAGGTTGGGGGCGGGGGCGGCAGCCCGCCCCAGGGGAGGCCCAGGCCAGCCTCGCAGCACCTGCTGTGCTGGGCGGTCACCTCCCGTCCTGTGCACCCTACCCTCTGCTCTTTCCCACAGCTCCCACTGCTGGAAGACAAGTTGCAGGCGGAGCTGCCTGAAGGGGCCCGAGTGGTGTCGGGGCGCTTCCCCCTCCCCACTTGGCAGCCTGTGGCCGTGTTGGGTGAGGGTCTGGACCGCGTCTGGGCCTATGACGTCCATAGTGGTAGCCCAGCTGGTCAGGTCCCCCCAGGACCCAGTTCTGCCTCAGTCCCTGGGGCCCCCACTTCTCCAGCTGGCTGACTATTTGGACACAATAAAGACTCAGCAGACTACGTCCTGACTCTTGTTAGGTGGAGGGCTGAGAGGAATAACCCCCACCCCAAGGAGGTGTAGTGGGGAGGCCTCCACGCTGGCTGTGAAGAGTTCTGCTGTGGTTTGACAACTGGTTAGCGGCTTCGGGTCTTCAGGTGCTGGGGCTTCACTGAAGGTGTGGCCCCCACTTTCTAGGCATCCTCCGTACCCGTCAGCTTCCTCAGCCTCAGGATCTCCTGTTTGTACCTGCATGGAGGGGTCAGCATTAGTCACCTGCCAGGCTGTCCACAAGCCCTGTCTCAGTGCCTGGGATTGGAGTCCTCAGGTCACAGCCAGCCCACCTGCCTAGGTGCTGGTCCACGTACTCCTGTAGCTCAGAAAGTTGCTCCTCAGCCATTGTGGCCCGTACCAGTAGCTGTGCCCGCTCGCGTTCCAGCTCTGCCTGGCGTGGGGGAGGGCGTCAGCTATGAGATGGGACAGTGTGAGGAGGGGCTCCCAGCCAGGCTTTGCCGATTACCTGGGTACCATGGGAGAAGTCCTGGAGCTTCTGGTGGATCTGGGCCCAGGAAGCAGCTTCTTGGGCCCTGTGGGGAGACAGGAAAGGGCAGGTATGAGGGCCAGCATCAGGCCAGGTGCTGACCAATGGTCTTGTTCAAGTTGGAGTACCAGACTCAGGACAGCATGCGCCCACCTGTCCACTATGGGCCTGCTCAGGCCTCTGAGCTATCAGCATGTGGGGGCAGGGCAGCCCAGGCCCACTCACGGAGGGCTAAACCGTGAAGCCAGACAATGACCCCGGTGCCGTATAGATGTTGATAAGGGGCCTACCCCCCATCCCTAGGGGTTTACTTCTCAGAACTCTGGCAGTAGGGGCTGATAAAAATCCTCCCTATTGCACAGTTAAAAACATGGAGGCCCAGAGGCAAGGACTGAAATCACCGGGCTGCCTGCTCCCATCCTGTCCCAAGGCCAGGGCCTCTGCTGGCCGTCCACCATGCCTCGTCATCCGTAGGTCACCCAGGTCTCTCTGAGATGGCCCCTCCTCAGGGGATCTCCGTGACCTTCCATTCAAGATTAGACCTCTCCTGTCAGGACCCCATTCACCCCAGGCACTCGGCCTTCTGTGATTATGGCTGCCTCCCATACAGACCCAAACCCCACAGCACAGATGGGCAGCTTGTTCACCACAGCAACCAAACCCCACCCAGCAGTCAGAGTTGAGGGCGCGGATGACTGATGCTCCTGCAGGTCCCCAGCCCCACCCCTGGGTACTCACTGTGGCTCTAGCATGCCCCCCTGGGAGGCTTCCCTGAGCCCCTTCTGTGGGAACAAGAGCAGCGTTGTGAGCCTGGTGGGCTGTGGTAGGGATCCTGTGTCGGCTGAACGGGCAGGCTGCTTAGGGCCTGTGGGGCCGGTGGGGGGCAGCAGGGAGAGCTCACCTGGGCCTGGAGCTTCTGGAGCTCGGTCTGCAGCCTGGCCTGGTCTCCTGGGTGACCAAGTGCGGGAGCCAGATGCAGAGGCTCCAGGTCGGAGGTGACTGCCTCAAAGGTAGCTTTGGGGGTCCCGGGTGCCCCACTGGGGCCTGCCAGCACCTGCTGCACACTAAACCACATGCCAAGTCACATAGAGTCACCCCCACCAAGGTGCCCGTCTCAGGGAGGGGCCTACCTGTGGGCAGCCAGCAGCTCCTGGTGCCTACGGCTTAGATCTGCCAGGCGCTTGCGGTAGGCACGAGCAGCCCGGGCCAACTGCTGCTCACGGCTGCGGTGCGCTGCCCTGATGTCCTCCAGAGTGGTCTCCAGGAACGTGCGAAGGGCTGCAGCCGTGGGCACCCGGCCCGCCTGGTTGGTGTACTCCTGGAGGGGCGGGCGGGGCGGGCTTGCCACGCGGACACTGCTCACAGTCCCCTCCGTGAAGTGGACTGGGCTGTGCGCACAGCCAGGCTAGGCTGGCTCCCCGGGACCTGAGGCTGCTCGCTCAGCATGGGGCCACCCCCCCAGCACGGGGCCGCCCCCAGTGCTCACGGCCACAGCTTGGGCACATCGTTGCAGCTGGAAGGCATACTTCTCGTTCAGCTTCTTGAGCTGCAGCTGCAGCTGGGCGTTCTCTACCTCGGCCTGGCGGAGCTGACCTTGGCAGGCAGACAACACCTGGGGGGGGGGGGGCGGGTAGCCCTGAACCCATACTCCAAGACTGTAGGACGCCCTACTAGGTGTCAAAATGGGCAGGGCGGGGCCTCACCATGGCTTGTGCAGCTAGTCGTTGCCCAGCTGTCCTGGCCTCTGCTTGTGCCCCCTGCAGCCGCCGGCCCAGGTCCACCCTGAGAACACGGGTGTGAGGCTCAGCTGGGCCCGGGGTGGGGCGGGCGGGACTCCCTTTGCTCTTGGAAAGAGCCGCTCTGAGCCTGGGGTCAGGCTGGACCCTCCCCACGCCGAGGGAGGCAGCCACTCACACACAGGCCTCCAGTGCCTGCTTCTGGGCCTTGTGCTGCTCCAGCACTCGCTTCCATTCTCCCTGCAGCTGCGGGGTGCACCAGGGCTGGCTGGCGGAGACCCCAGGCTCTGGGATCCTGGCACTGCCCAACACCACCATGGGCTGGGGGAGATCTGGACAGAGCCCCAAGCCACGAGGCTGCGCACCCACGCCATCCCCCAGCTTCTGCTGTTGATGCTTGGGGGCCGGGAAGTCCTCAGGCTGTGCCTGTATGAGAGTGCCAGTCCCGACCTCGCTGTGCCTCTGCTGGGCCCCTGCTGGGCTCCCGCCCAGCCGGCCCCTCCATGCACTCAAGGCGACCTGGGGCCTGTGGTGGGTGGAGTGTCCCTGCTCCGGGGCCTTGTGCTGCAGCCCCGGTGCCAGCTCCTGGCAGTGCCCCAGGTCAGTACGAGCTCCATGCAGCTGCAGCTCCAGCTCCAGCACCCGGCTCTCCAGCCATAGGACCTGCAGGTGAGCGGGTGAGTGGCTGCGCCTGCCTGCCAGGCCACCCAAGGTAGGTCCACGTCATCTGGGTACGTACGGGGACACAGCACAGGTGGCAGATGGGACTCGCAGGAACCACCAGTGTGGACGGTCACATGGGTGCACCGGGACCCCCCACAGCACTGGTCCCCAGGATGTGCCAGCCCCCCATGCGCTCCGGCTGGCACGTGTGGGCACGTATCAGCACCCACCTCACTCTTCAGCTCAAAGACTTCGGCCTCATGCTGCTCCTGCAGCTGAAGAGTTGTGATCTGCAGATCGACCAACTCCTTGGAGATCTGTGGGTGTCTATGGTGAGGGGGTGCCTGTGGGTCCCTCCCTCCTGCTAGCACCCTAGGGCCCCCACACCCACCTGCAGTCGCTGTTCCTCACTCAGCTCTAGATCTGAGGGAAGCTCTGTCTTGAGGCTGGCTGTCCAGTCCTCGGCTTGGGGCAGAACCTGAGGAGGCACCCCCATGCCCCAGGTGGGTGTCAGGCTTAGGCGTGGCCTCCGCCCCACCCCCCCGCCCCCCACACAGGCCGCTGGAGGTAGGGCTGTGTCTCCTGGCCTCTGAGGGCACAGCCTGACCCCATGGCAGCAGCACAGGTGCCCCGGGGGGGACTCACGTTCTCAGTGGCCCCGGGTGAGGGCCCCGGCCTGGTGGCTGCAGCACGCTCCATGGGCAGAAGGAACTGTGGCCACCCCAAGGGCGGGCTGCCTCACCTCCGGGCCCGTTGCCGCCACACTGGCTTGCGTTGCCAAGGCCTCTGTTGATCTCCCCCACCCGCGAGGGCAGCCGGGGCAGTTGGGTGGCCGGGGAGGCGGCCTCTCAGCTCATTCCCTGTGCGGCCCCATCCTGTCCGGGTTCGCTTTCTCATCCGGGAGGTGCACGCCGGCACCTCCGCCCTTATCCCAGGTACCGCTGGTTGGACCCGGGAGCGCATGAGAAGTCGCAGGCGAGGCGGTAGCACAGAAGCAGCGAGGCCCTGCGCTACGCGGGGCTTCACACAGTAGGCGCCTTCTGTATGCCGACCTTTCTGGTTGGGCCGGCGGACGGACCTATAGATTCCCCGCCCCCAGCCGGAGGGTAGGGGCTGGGAGCTTCAGGAGGCCCGGCTCAGCCCCGGCGACGGGAGGGCTTCGCGGAGGAGGCGCTGGGGGACCGGGCGTGCGTGCCGCCCCACCCCAGGCATGCGCGCGCCCCAGGCCGCGCACGCCAGCTCCCTGCGCCGGGGCCCGGGCCGTTGGCGGCGGCCATCCGAGGGCCGCGCTCCGTTCAGGCCCGTGGCCAGCGCCGAGGCCCCCCTCCGTCCGGCCGTCGGTGAGGCGGTCCGCGCAGTGGGCAGGCGCAGCCCCCGCGGGCAAGGTTGCAGCTCGGGGCCCCGGCTGCGCAGCGGGGACAGGAGCGGGGCGGGGCGGGAGGGGCGTGGCCTAAGGGGAGGCGCGGAGGGGCAGGGGCGGGGCTAGCGGCGCGGGAGGGGCGGTTGCGTCGCCGCGGGGGCGTGGCCTAGGCAGAACGCGCGGGGGGCAGGGGGCGGGGCTCTGGGAAGGCGTGGTTAGCGGGAGGGGCGGCCCCGGGCGGTTGCGTCGTCGCGGGGGCGTGGCCGGAGCGCGGAGCCGGCGGTGTGGCCGTAGAGGCGGCGGCAGCGGCGGCGGCGCGGGGGCCTGGCGTCTGCACCGGCCGGCCGGGCTGGAGCCTGGGGCGTGCGCTCCCGCACCGGTGCTCCGGGAAGTCGGCGGAGCGGCGAGCGGGCTCCCTTTCTGACCCCTCCCTCGCGCAGCCCTGCCGGGGCCTGGAGAGGGAAGCCCCCGCCCGGAGGAAAGGGCGCGGAGCGTCTCTGGAAGACACGGGGTGCCTGAGCTCCGCGACCATGAAGGTCAAGGTCATCCCCGTGCTCGAGGATAACTACATGTACCTTGTCATCGAGGAGCGCACGCGGGAGGCTGTGGCCGTGGACGTGGCCGTGCCCAAGAGGGTGAGGGCAACCTGCGGGCGGCGGGGAGCGCTGGGCCCCCCACCTCCGCGCCCCGCTCCCTGCTCCCTGCGCACTTGGCGCGCACGGCTCGCCGCGTATCTCGGGGCTGCCGCCTCTGACTTGTGTCCCCTCCCCGGTGCCCGTGGTCGTTCGCCCCCTGGGTCTCCCCACCGCACTCCCCCTGCTTCGCCGCTGGCGCCCCGGCGCGGGGCGGGCAGGGGCGGCCACCTCGCCTTTCCGAATCTCCCTAACTCCCGTGCCTTTCAGCTGCTGGAGATCGTGGGCCGGGAGGGGGTATCACTGACGACCGTGCTAACCACCCACCACCACTGGTGAGCGCGGTCGGGGCGGGTCGAGGCGCGAGGGCATCGCCCCTGCCCCACCGCGACCCCGGTGTGACCCCGGCCCGGCCGTCCGCAGGGACCACGCGCGGGGCAACGCGGAGCTGGCGCGGCTGCGGCCGGGGCTAGCGGTGCTGGGCGCCGACGAGCGCATCTGCGCGCTGACCCGCAGGCTGGTGCACGGCGAGGAGCTGCGGGTGAGCGCGCGCCCGGGAGGGCGGGGAGCGGGCCTGGCCCCCCCTCGCCTCACCGCCGTCCGCCCCTCTGCCGCAGTTCGGGGCCATTCACGCGCGCTGCCTCCTAACGCCGGGCCACACCTCCGGCCACATGAGCTACTTCCTGTGGGAAGAGGAGTGTCCGGACCCGCCTGCGGTGTTCTCTGGTACCGGCTGCCCCGCCCCGCCGCCCCGCTCCTCCGGCCCAGCCCCTCCCCCTCTGACCTGCCGTGCCCCCCAGGGGATGCGCTGTCGGTGGCCGGCTGTGGCCTGCGCCTGGAGAGCACAGCCCAGCAGATGTACGAGAGCCTGACGCAGATCCTGGGCACGCTGCCCCCCGATACGGTGAGGGCCGCCCCCTCCCCGCCCCTCCTCTTCCCTCCGGGCTCTGGTTGGCCGCACACGCTGTGGCTGACTTGTGCCCGTTCCCCGCGTGCAGAACCAAGACTCACCAGCCCGAGCCAAGGCCGACCGGGTCCCGGTGGTGTTGGGGTCCCGGGCCGGGGGGGCCAGGCCGCCCGGGTGAGCACCCCCCATCTGCCAGTGGCAGCACTGTGCACCCCCCTGAGTGCCTCCTTTCTCCAGAAGGTGTTTTGCGGCCATGAGCACACGCTGGGCAACCTGGAGTTTGCACAGAAAGTGGAGCCGGGCAACGACCACGTGAGAGCTAAGCTGTCCTGGGCCAAGGTGCGGCCGCTCCTCCCTGTCCTCCCCAAGGTCTGGAGGGTGGGTGACGGTTAGGCGGGAGGAGGGGCACGGCAGGGGGAGTCAGGACCACTCCTGCCTTAGCTCGGGGTATCCTCCTGGGCAGGGGCTGGGCAGCCGGTAACCCTGGTCCAGGGGTGGCCGCCCTCAAGGGCCACACCGGGCAAGGCAGCCCTTCTGCTCCCGTCTCTGGGAAGTGGTGGGGCTGAGTGGAGCCATGTTGCCTGGGGGCTCTTAAGATAAAGCTGTGACAAGGGCCTGTGGTCATTCCAGAAGAGGGACGAGGATGATATGCCCACAGTGCCGTCCACCCTGAGCGAGGAGCTCCTCTACAATCCCTTCCTAAGGGTGGCGTGAGTACTGGTCGGCATCCCAGGCCTTCTTGTGGGGGCCCTGTGCTCACCCCAGGGGCTGTGCTAGAGAGCAGGCTGCCTCGTGGCTGGCTTGCTGTCCTCGGGTCCTCCTTGGCTGTCACCTGGGCTCTGCAGGAGGTGTCAGGGGACTGGCTACTGGGCTGGCTCGCAGCAGGGTCTTCAAGCGTCCCCTGCCAACACCCACCAGCAGTCCCCAATAGGGTCCCCATGGCGCCCCCTCTCCCCACAGAGAAGAGCCTGTGCGCAAGTTCACGGGGAAGGCGGCCCCGGCCGAGGTCCTGGAGGCACTCTGCAAGGAGCGGGCAAGCTTCCAGCGGGTGGTTGAGCCGCTGCAGCCGCAGGCCCGGGCCCTCCTGGCACTGCAGTGGGGGCTCCTGGGCACACCCCAACAGAAGTGAGCCCCAGGAGGACCCGCCGTGGAGCCAAGCATCACAGCTCTTCTCCTTCAACCCTCAGCCGACGGAGCTGAGGATTGCCTCTGTAAGCTTCCATGGCCCTGCCCAGCAGGCTGCCCAGCCTTGGAGGGTGGGCACTGCACACGTGAGGCCCTCTCTGGGGTGCATTTGACCCCTGAGGCCTGGGTGTTTGGGAAGCGGTGTGCTAGGGTGCACTATGAATAAAGCTGTGAAAGGCCTCTTTCTCGATGCTGCCGGATGCTCTTGGACTTGGAACCGTTTTCAGAGAGATCCCTTTATTAGATTTGGAGCTCTGTGGTGACAGGCCTGGCGGGCTCAGCACAATCTGTCCTCTCCCCCACCCAGTCGGGGGGGGGGGGCCCAGCTGTGGGACAGGACTTCCTGCCTAATCAACAGAACCTGCTTCCCACCTGGAACACTGCCCAGAAACGCAAGTTCTCAGGTCCCAGAAGCCACGGCGTCCTCAATACCCAGTTCCAGGTGGGGCAGGTACTCCATCCCCAGCACAGGTGCTGTGGGCTGGGTGCTCCTCTCCTGCCAGCATCCACTGCTGACCAGTGCAGGAGGGCTCCTCACCCTGGGCAAGGAGCTTGACTAGCTTGGCCGACCCTGCTTCAGGGAGGTGACTCCAGACATGGGGAGGGATCCCAGCTCTGCCTTAAACTGCTCACAAGACAGGCCCTCACAAGGACACTGCTCACAGACCTGGGCCCACGGGGAGGTTCTGGGACCTTGGGGAACCTCCGGCCTCCTGCCATGGGGAGTCTGGGTGAGTGTAGGCTTGAGATCACCTTCACTGGCTATGGGTCCGAGTCCTGTTTCTGTGTGGGTTCCAACACATCCCTGCCGCTCGGTGTTTTGGGGGCAATCCCTGGGGTCCCAGGACTGGCTGTGGTAGGCCCAGCAGACCTGTGAGGAGGCCTCCTACCACCTGATGCTGAGGCCGGAGCTGGCCTTCTCCACCGCATGGTAGCTTGTGTGCAGCAGACGGCCAGCCTGCTCTGAGCCTTCACCCTGCAGCCAGCTCCTATACAGTTCCTGGACGCCAGGCACGTCCTCCGGCACCTCTGTCCTAACCATGCCGTACAGCATCTCAACCTGCTGGAGAAGCTCCTTGCTGGGCACGTCGGGGGCCTTGAGCTGGCCTCCGCCGTTCAAGCAGCCTGGAGGAGACAAGACAGGTGAGAGCAGTTATAGGAGGACACCTGTGCTCGGGGGCATGGCACACCGCTTCTCAACGCCGGCTGTCCTGCGCCCCCCGACCACCCAGGCGGGGGAGAAGACCAGGCTTCCTCCACCCCTCCTGCCCTGGCGGGACGCTGCCCCAGCCCTGGTACTGGTAAGGGCCCCGCGCGGTCTCTGAGGAGCAGGCCACGCCACAGCTACCTGCGGGGCAGGCCATGACCTCCACGTAATGGTACGGGCAGCGCCCTCGCTTGAGCTTCTGCACCAGGTTCTGGATGTTGCGGAAGCCGTAAGCTGCGGCAAAGTGCAGCAGAACGCGGCCCTCCTTCTCCAGGGTCACCTCCTTGAAGTCCTTGTTCCTGAGGGAAGCACAGCTTGGGCTCCCTCCCGTTCCCACCCCTGCAGGCATGTTGGTAGAGTACCTGGCTCTTCGGTGGATAGTGAGGAAGGAGAGGGTGGAAAGCTCACTTCTGCTAAGTTTCCTCATCTTTAGGATGGGAGCCCCCTGCTTCCCGAGGATGGCCCCGGGGCGGGGCGTTGTGTCAGGACATCCCTTGTGCCAGGCACACCACCTTGCCACCACAGCCCATAGACCACTGGGGGGTGCAAAGGGACACTGACCTCTGTAATGGGGAGGCAGAGCTCTGGAGAGTTCTCGCCAGACAGGAGGGCTCAGCTCCTACCTGGTGCCCTGGGTCTTCATCAAACCCAACCTGCTGTCCTCCAAGCCCAGTTCAGCGAGGGAACCTGATGGGCTGCCATGTCCCCAAGCGCCAGCCCTTCCCACTGACCTCAGGGGTCTGTAGGTGACCTCATCCACGTGGATTCCAAAGAGCTCCCAGGCTGCATGCTGGAACACGTGCTCCAGGTAGCCCCCGGAGCCCCCACCCCGATGGCTGCTGGGTTCTTGGGCAGACATGCTGCTGCACCTGGGGAGCAAGGCATGGCCTCAGGTGGTAGCAGGGCTACTGTCCATGGAGGTTTCGGGTAACCTTTGTCTCTCACACTTGAGGGAAAAGAGTCCAAGACCTGGGGGCCTTTTCTGGGTGTCAGAAGGTAGCTCAGGTGGGAGGATGACTGTCCTGCTGTCAAGTAATCTGTTTGGGGAGCTCAGACCTGTGTCAAATTGGAGTCAGCTCCGATGACCATCAGTTAGGTGGCCACTGGCCATCTCGTGAACTTTACCACCTCTGTGAACAAGTCACAGGGCAGACATGGAATCATGCAGAAGGAAGCCATGGCGGGGGAGAGGAAGGGGACGGGGCCTACCCCATGTTCTCACTTCTGCTGCTTGCCAGGACACCTGCAACCCCCAACCAACGTCACGAGCACCTTGACGCCAGACTACACGCTCCCCTCTGCCGCAGGAGATGCTGACTTACAGGCTGTCCAGGGGGGCTGGCTCCAGTTCTGAGAGTGACACCCCTTCTTCCTCCAGCAACTTGAACACTTCTCCTACAACAAGACCCCAGCACAGACGCTCTTCAGCTGAGATCTCCACAAAAAAACACTGAGGAAACTCACATCGTCTGCAACCTGTGCTTGGGCTCTGGACACCCAAACGCCCACCTCCTGGCCTGAGGGTGGAGGACGAGCCTGGCCACAGAGGCGAGGAAGGACTCTACTTCTGAAGACCCTCAGAAGAGCCAGCCTGCTCCCCAGACCTGTGGCCCACCCTCACGGTGGGTGGCACGGCGGGGGGTGGGCAGGCCCATCCCCGAGGTGCGCCCACGGCAGTGTGGTCACGGCTCCCCACAGGTGGACAGGGCCACATTCATGCAGGAAGCCTTTCCCCACCGCTGTCTGGGCTCCTGAGCGTTTATTTCTCTGTATTTTAAGCACCTGGGAGACTCTCTGAGGCTGCTCAACTCAGAAATGGGGAGACCCACGTGAGTCAGAGCAGTTGACAACAATCTTGGCACACCTCCCACGCAGACTGTTTTAGGGCAAACACTCAGGTAGTGCGGGGGGGTGAGGGGAGCCCATTGATCACAGGTCACCAAGATCATGGTACAGCTGTAAAGCTGTGAAGCTGTGAAGTAGGACCTGGCTCTGAGGAGAGGGCGGGGGGTGCCTCGTGCACAGGGGATGGCAGCTTCAGCCGGGGCCTGTGGGCAGAACCCAGGCAACGCCATCCATGCCCTGGACTCAGGGCAGCAGGACCCACACCTGTGGTGACGACACAATCCACGTCACGCGTCTGGTGCTCCTGGTTGAAAAAGTCTGGTCTGGAAGCTTCCAGCTTTTTGTCATAGCACGGCATTACCGTCACATGGTAGATCCTGTCGGGGGTCAAATGCTGCCGAGAAATGTGGAAATGTGGAATCGCTGCCTGACCCAGCAGTAAAAGGGGGCCCCATCAGGTGAGGTGGGGGTGACACAGCCGGCCAGTGGCCAGGATGTGAGCGAGCTTCTTTGTAGGGGCCTGTGGACATTGTAGATCTTGGCTCATCTTTCAGGACAATGGCAGTGAATGGTTCACAGATGGAACATTCCTGTTACCTGCTGCTGGGCAAAGAAGTCCTTGACCAGGGAGCCCATGACCTGCTGTGGGGACCGGGCAGTGCTGAGGTAAGGGATGAGGAAGTTCCCATGCGTCTTCTCAGCATAGCAGATCCAGCCTGCGGTCGACACAGGGAACAAAAGGGCCGTCTCACCAGCCAGTGAGTGACATGATGCTCTTAGGGTGGAGCTACTCGTACAAGGGGCTATGGTCCCAGACTGCCCCTGCTCTGCTGTCACTCACTGGCCACTGGCATCTGTGAGATCGTAGTCTGGGGAGCTAAGGGACTCTCAAGGTGGCTCCCCCTGCCGAGGAGACCAGAAGCCTACGCTGCCGCACGGAGCATTCCTGTTACCCGCGACCTGCAGCGTGGACACACCTGGGCAGGCGGACGTGAGCACAGGCAAGGCCTGCGTGGAGTTGGCCTGTTCTCGGAACCGCTGCACAAACTCGCGCTGGCTCTCCAGGAGACTGAAGCTCCTCGAGAAGGCGGTATCAAACACATAGTGCACCCCTGCAAGGCAAGCACCACCTCACCCCCACGAAGGACAGTGGGATGGCCCCAGCTGCGCCCACGGTGACAGCCACACCCTTTGTGGACCAAGCCACACCCTTTGCAGTGCCCAGTCCACGACCTCCCAGCCCAGCTCCTGACACACAGAAGTCACCCAAAGTGGATCTGAGCTACAACCTGACGGGGACCTGGGAAACGGGCCTCGATGATGATCATGTAAAACCAATGAGAGGAGTGGGTGAGTTCCAGGTTGGGAGAGCACAGAGAGGACTCAGGGGGCTCCCCGCTAAGGCACAGCTCCCGTTTGTCAAACCGAAACTTCAGGCTGAGGTCAACTCCGAACAGTCTGGAGTGTCTGGATTCAGGGAATCGGATGCCTGAGGAGCCCCCTCACGGGACCCCCCCCCCCACACTGAGCTACAGCACTCACACGACGTTTGGTGCCTACCGATCTTCTTGAAGAATGCGGTCAGCTTTCTGGCAGTGTCCGTAGGGCTCAGCTGAAATCTTGCAGCCAGCGAAGCTCTGGATTGGGGCGAGACAGAAACCACAACCAGCCTCTGCTGCCCCGGGGCTGCCATCTGCAAAGCAAGGGGCACGTGCTCACTTGGTGTGTTTCACACGGAGTCCCCGTGGTCTGGTGCTGGAGACAGCGTGCCCTACCTCCGTCAGGACATGTCATGTTTAGGCACGTGGAGGGCCCAACACTTTAGCGTAGCGCTGAAGTATTGAGATCCCGCTGATGACACTTTAAAAATGTGGGAGTCACATGGAGATTAGCTGCCCTTGAAGGCAACAGCTAAGGATACGGGGGTTGATGTCAAGTTAAAGTCTCCGAGACCGCCCACCACTTACCTTATTGGCATCTAAGACCTTCCGCAGCTCCTCGTGGCTTTGCTGAGTGATGAGCACGGTCTCCGCCGAGGTGACACAGCCACTGCACGCCAGGCAGTCATCCAGCGAGATCTTTGCCTTCTCCAGCCTCTGGGTCCCTCCGTCCTGCAGCCACAAGGACATGAGCTCTCACGATGACAGAGCCTACAGGAAACCTTTATTCTCTGGCTCACAACTCTGACAACCAACACGGAAGTTGGCTGGCTTTGAATGCCACGGGATTTTTAAAGATTAAATATCTGTTACAGAAATATGTACGTTCCATATGTATTCTAGACTTAATTAGCTCCATCAAATTCTATCTTTGGTACAGGATCAGCTGGCACATCAGAATCGTATTAATGAGGCCTGTAGCCTGTCAGGGGTGGAATGTGGGTGTTAAAGCTGCAGAGAAGCAGGTGACTTGTCTGCACTCACGCACAGAGGTTCCTAGTCTGCACTCGTGCAGCTGTGAAGACGGGAAAACGTCAAAGGCCGGAGGCCAACAGCAGGATGAGAAAGGCAAGGCTGAGATGAAGGCAGAGAGGGCAGAGAGAGGTGGCGCTCTGCTCAGTGAAGAGCAGCAGCCCTGGAGGGGACAGACACACGGGCGGCAACAGCCAGATGGCAAACAGATGCAGAACCTGGTGTGGGCGCCGGTGTCCTGGCTGACCCCCTGCCACTTCCCCAGGTGCCAGCGACCCAGCTGAGCCCCTGTACTTCCCTATACGCTCAGAAGAGTGTGAGCCAGGGCCAGGCGAGCTCCAGGGGCCCAGAATGGGACCTGGGGGGCTGAGGAGACGGGGTCTCCCTTCCAGCCCAGCTCATCAGGGCTACGCTTCACACCAAAACCCCATTTTGAGCTCAGGACTGAAAGTACCCTAACTTTCGAGTTAGTTGGGCATAAAGGCTCAGGCTTTGATCTCGTGCCAAGAGAATAAGCTTCCCAACTTCTTTCCAAATCAACCACTGCTGCTTGGGACAGCAGGGCCGCACCTCTCCTGGACCCCTTCATAGGTGGACCCCACCCCACCCCAAGGCATTGGGGCACCCCAATGCCCCAAGGTGGCATTCCCCTGGGCTGGGCTGGCTTGGGCAGGGGCTGCGGTGTGCTTCAGGGTCACTCTCCTGGCCTGAGCAGGGGGCCTGTTCGCTCCCTGTGAATGCCTGATCCCTGTCCCCCCCAGCCCTGCCATGTGCCACTGGAGGCTCCTCCCCTGCCTGGAGGAGTTCCCGTGCCAGGTGCGCCCATGCCTGTGGTCCCTGGGATGGCATGGCCATTCTTGGGAGTCCTCCTAGCCGACTAGGCCGGGATCTAGTTACGCTGTAACCACCTAAGGAGCAGCATCACTATGAGCAACATCCTCCTGGCCTTGATGACAAGGAATCCGACCACTGCAGAAGGCCCCACGATCCTCAATCCTCGTGCTCCTCACTGGAAAGAGCAGCAAAATTGCGCTTTTGGTCACCTGGGCTGGAACTCACCGGACTGACCTGGAAGTAACTCCCATCATCCTCGATGTGGATCTTGGCCACCCCGCTTCCGGGCCGCCTGTCCACCTTCACGGGCTTGATGCAGTCCTGCTCCGGGAGGAGACGGCAGTCGGGGCGCCGGGGGCAGCGCTCATCGCGGCTCAGTCGCCCGGGGACGGGGACGGGGACAGCGGGGACAGCAGCCCCCCCCCGCGCGCCCCGGGCTCTGACCTCACCTCTGACCTCACCTGGACCTCATCGTTCTCAGGACGCCCAGGGGCCGCGTGCGCATCTCTGGCAGGAGGCCGGCGCCTGCCCGCGCCGGCACCTGAGCCCCCGCTGCCACCCCCCTCCCCGTGCCCCCTCCTCCCTCCCCCCCCGCCTCCCCCCTCCCCCCTCCTCGACCCCCTCCGCCCTCCCCCGCCCGCACAGCCCCCCGGCCTCGGCACGTCCCCCGCGCGGGCGCCCCGCAGGCAGCGTCACGAGCCCGACCCCCCGGCGGCCTCGGCCTCCCTCTCCCCCAGGAGCGCCGAGGACGCGGCGGGGCTCCCTGGGTCCCCCTCCAGGCGCACCTGAGACGGCCCGATGAAGTCATCCAGATCCGTCAGCTGCAGCGCCCCGCTGAAGGGCGACGCCATGGCGCCAAGCCTGCCGCCGGGCGCGGAGCGCGGAGGTCGTCAAATGCCGCGAAACGGCCGGCTTGTTCCGCCACGCTGCCGGAAAGCGCCCTACGCGGCGCATGCGCACCTGGCCCCTCGGCCGGGCTCCTGGAGCAGGGCGCGCGCCCCCTGCCGGCGGGTGCAGCCCCGCGGACAAGTCGGCCGCCTTCCCCGCGCCGCGCGGACCGGTGACGCGTCCTGCCCCGGGGCTCACCTGCCGGCCAGGTGTGCGGCCCCGCAGGCCTTGCCTGATCAGCAGCGGCCCTGGGGTGGGGGCCTTCCGGCCCCAGCCATCCCCGTCCTCACGATGCCTGACCGAGGTCTCAGACAGGATGCCCGAGGTCTGAACGGGCGCAAGCGGTTCTTAGAAGTAGGCGAGCACGAAACAACCCGCTTCACTGAAATGCCCCCGAGCAGGTTTACAAAATAAAAGTGAGAAGAGTAGCAGGTGCCATGGAGATGGGGGCAGGATGAGGACCTTTCGGATGGGAATGACAGCGATGATTTCCCCGGGAGGGGCTCTGGCGGAGGCTGGCGGGAGGGGCTCTGGCGGAGGCTGGCGGGGCCGTGCGGGGCCGCGTCCCTGCAGGGCAGGCTTCACTCTCCTTCCCCTGGAACCCAAGTCTGTAGGAGCAAACTAGGTGGATGACAGGTGGGAACGGCCCAAGTGTCGTCAGCAGCCGGGTGGGTAGGCCAGTTGTGGTCCAGGCACACAACGATCAGCGCACAGCTGCAGAGCAGGCCCAGGCACTGACACCTGCTGCCATGGGGCTGACCCCTGAGGACCTGATGCTCAGTGAGAGAAGCCACATGTTGTAGGGTTCCGTTCCTAGGCGGTGCGCAGAACCTGGAACTCCGCGGAGATGCTAAGTAGCTTCAAGGTTGCCAGGGGCCGTGCAGGAGGCTTCGCTGTGCTGTGATAGAAAGTTTTGGAAATAGCAGGAGTGGTTGCGCCACACTGAACGCAACGAATGCCTGCGAGTCGTGCGCTTACACAGGTCCTATGGCACATTCTTTTGTGTATATAATAATGTAACGTATAAATTAATAGTGTATCAAAAACTACTGAATTGCACATTTTAGTGGGTGGATGGTATGGTACATGAGTCTGAATCTCTATAAATCCACTGCCCCAAGGTGACCCCAAGAGTGGGGACAGTGTGTGTGCCCAGGTCCACCCGGTTTCGAAGCCTCAGGACCCCCGTCCCCGGAGACAGTGTCTGGGTCAGGAACTCTGACTGGAGGTCCTGGCATCACGCACGCACACACGAGGGCCCTGGAGACAACCCTGTGCCTGCCTCCTCTACGCACCTGCTCTCACACCTGCAGGTTGTTTCATCATCATCATTAGTGAGTATTTACCGTACGTTTCCCGTGTGCAATGCCAGGGTTTACACGTTGGGGGAAACGGGGCCCTTGGCCAACCTGGGCCACCGCCAGGACGCCACGACGCGGTGTGGGCGCCCTGCTCCTTGCACTGGGACAGACGCGGACCTGGGCGTCCGCTCCAGGTGTGCCCACAGGACCCCCTTTGCCCAAGGCTGGCCACCGGAGCTCCAGGTGGGCGCGGGCACAGTTCCACCGAGGTGCACGCAGCTGCCCCCGCATGCAGGAGGCCGTCAGTGTTGCCGTGGGAGGGACCGGCCCCGTGTCAGTGTCCAGTGCTGCTGCAACGGGGGACAGCAGCTGAGGTTTACAACCACAGAGGTTTATCCTCTCAGAGCTGCTGAGGCCACGAGGCCGAGGCCACGGTGTCCGCAGGCCCTTCCAGGGGCCCCTTCCTGCCTGGTGTGGCTGCTGGTGGCCCCGGGCAGCCCTCCGCTGCTCCGTCGCAGGGCTCCCGCGTGTCTCCTCCTCCCTCCTGTCACTGGATTCAGGGCCCAGACTCCTACCAGCATGATCTCGTCCTGACGTCCTTGATGACATCTGCAAGGACCCTATTTCCACATGAGGTTTCATTTACAGGTTTGGGGGACACGTTATTTGGAGAGCACCATTCAACCCACCACAGCCCTCATGTGCAAGGTTTTTTTTTTTTAAGATTTTTTTATTCATGGGAGACAGAGGGAGAGGCAGGCTCCCTGCAGGGAGCCTGCTGGGGGACTCGATCGCAGGACCCTGGGATCACGCCATGAGCCGAAGGCAGACGCTCAGCTGCTGAGCCACCCCGGCGTCCCCCTCATGTCCAAGTTTTTGTGGGATCCTCAGAATCTGCTGCGTAATGGGATGCGTCTCCCCAGGTCTGTGGACTGTGTGGACTGCGCTGGCCCAGGTGCGGGGCTGGGAAGGACCACACGGGCTAGGCTATCCGACAGCCAGGCTTGGGCCAGGAGGTGTCTTGCAGGCAGGCAGCAAGGATCCAGGGTCGGGAAAAGTAAAAGGCGTTTTGTCCTTCCAAAAAAATGCTCGGGGGCTCCTGTTCTGGTTCCGGTGGAAGAGCCTACAATTCTTGATCTTGGAGTCATGAGTTTGAGCCCATGCTGGGTGTGGAAATTGCTTAAATCAATAAAAAATTAAAAAAAAAAATTCTTAAACATGTGATTTCAAAACATTTACTACATCGTCCAGTGCTGCTGTGTTGTATACCAAGGCGTCTGCAAAACATTGGGAAGTAGAAGTGGGGCTTGCTCCCCCTGCCCCGCCGGGTGTAGGAGGAAGGATGTGTGCAGGAGAGGCCCAGGGGCCCACGTATCAGACCATGGGCGGGCACGGGAGGGGCTTCCGGCTGCAGCAGGGCCCCTGCCTGGGAGGGAGGTCAGTAGTTGGCCATTCAGGGTGAGTCGTGAAGGTCAAGGCTGGCCTCACGCCCCGACAAGAATGTCCAGCCTCCTGAATGTGCTCCTGTCTTTTTGTAAAGTGTGGGTGGCCAGCTGGGGGTGTCCCTGCCAGGTGAGGGTCTGCACGCTCGGGAGTTTCTGGGTAAATCAGCCTAGGTCCCTGTGAGTCATGGGGGTCCTCCCCTGTCTGGGGGAGTGTGGGCACAGCCGCTCACCCCTTCCACTCTGTGAGGCTGCGGCCCTGGAGGGACGGTGGGGAAGGGCCCACGCGCGGTGCCCCCCGTGCCCCTTGTTCTCAGCATCCAGGGAGAACAAGCAGGTTCCGGTGCAGGATCCGGGTGCCCCGTCTGAGCCCCGCCGCCAGTGCAGGTGCAGCCTGACTCCCCGGGAAGCCGAGTGCTCCCTGGGCTGAGCCGGGCCGCCCTGTATTTGCTGCAGAAAACCACCACGGGCAATGAGCACATCATTAGCGCCTCCCGCTGTGGCCCCTCCGCTTGTCAACAGGTGTGAGCCTGTGGCAGCCCCGGGAGGCGGCGGGCAGCAATTAGCCGCTAATGAGAGGCCTGCGACCTGCTCCTGGGGGGCGGGGGGGGGGGGTTGTTCCGGGGAGGGCACAGCAGGGAGGGCGCGCAGCAGGCGGGGCAGGCCAGGAGCCCCTGGGGGCTCGCGGGGCCCCGATGCTGCCCCCCACCCCTGCCCTGCGAGGACACCGAAAGGGTCGCTCCCCCAGACCTCCCTGGGGTTGAGGGTCACCACGTGTCCACGTGCGTGTCTGGCCCACTGACGCCCAGCAGCACGTGATCCTCTGCCCATGTCCCAAATCCTTTCCGGGGACACGGTGTCGTCCCTGCCCTGCTGCCGTGTCTGAGCTGCCTCCCGCCTCCCGGGCTCCATGGACCCCCGAGGCCCTGGGTGTGGCCCCTCTGATGCTGCCACCTGTCAGCCAGCCCCTGCGGCCCCGGAAGGACCCTGCAAGGTGCTCCACGGAGCTGGGGCGGGGATCGCCCAGGGCAGCACCCAAGACAAGACCCTGAACCCAGCCTGGCCTGCCGCCTGTGGGAGGGTCACCCTGAGCACTGAGCCCCAGAGCCCAGCCTGGAGAGGTTCCAGCTGGTGAGGTCATGGGCCCTCTTCAGAAGACACCTCCCACCGGGCCCCCTTCCCTCCTGCCCCCACAGTCTCCTTGGAGGACAGCCTCCAACTCCCCTTCCTTGGGCTGTAGAGTCAGGAGTAGGTGAGGGGACAGGGTGCCCCACGCTCTGTAGGACATGAGGTCTTCCTCATGCTGGGGGCCTGGGAGGAAGGAGCCAGCTGCCTTGGTAGAGACGGGGAGCAGGGAGCCACTCTGCAAAACAGAAGACCCCACGGGGGTTCACTCCACCCACGTCTGGGATGACGTGCCTCCCTGGCTCTGACCCGGGAGAGCTGCAGGCCGCAATTCCCGGAGGTCCAGGCTGGTCTCTCCATCTCTGCGTCGGTTCCCCTTCTGACCTGGGGCCACCTCCACCCTGGGCAGCCCTGACTGCCCACGCGCCCTGGGGCCTTTGGGACCCCAATCTAGGCCACTGCTCCCAGATGCCATCCTGACTGCAGGGGTGCTGGGAGGCGGGCATGTGCTAAGAGCCAGGGAACAGTGAGGAAGCAGTGTCACCCTCTGATGGCCACGTGGGCCAGCCCTACCAAAGGTTCGTCACCCAGCCCTGGAAGCTGTCCTGAAGTGCAGTGAGGTCCTTGTAGGTATGGCAGGTTCTTGAGAAGTGACCAGCCGTGAGGGGTTGTGGTGCCAAGCAGGGCACAGGTCAAGTCTGGGGGTGGGAGGGGCAAGTCACCCCAGGGGCCCTGGCTGCGCAGGCTTCAGACCATGCGCAGAACACCTGCCACATGGGGGCCACCGGCCAGTCCTGAGCTCACCAAGGGGGCTCCACGGGAGAGCTGGTCCAGGATCCAGTCCACGTCCTACTCCTGGGTGGTGGTGCCTGAGGCCATGAAGAAGGCGGCTAGCTGGGCACACTGACCAGAGCCTATCTAGGACCCGGACCCGGGCCTGGGCACTGCCCGTCAGCCTGGCCCTCAGTGAGCTACCTGTCCCACCCCAAAGCACCCTGACTGGCTGTGCTGCACTGTCCTCAAGCTCATGCCACTGTCTCAAGTCCTCACACAGCAGGTGTGGAGTTGGAATGATATTTCCCAGGTGCGCATCCAGCCACAGCTGGAGTTTGTCCTGGGGCACGTGGGACACGTAGGAGCAGAGGGTGCCTGGGGTGATTCAGATCCGTGTGGAGGAGGCAAGCCGGCCCAGCCGCAGCTCTTGGCTGCTGCCCCAGGACCCCAGCCTATGTTGGGGGGGAGTCAGTGAGGGCGGCCCCGCATGCTCGCTCTCCCTCCTGCATGCCTTGCACATCGTGTGGGGTCTGCAGATGCTGCGGTGGCTGTAGGGTGCCGCCTCCAGGAGCAGCTGGGAGGCACTGCTGCAGCCCCTTGCTCCGGGTCGGCCACACGGGTGGGGTCACCAGCCAGGCTCCCCTCCCCAGTCCAGCCATAGGGCCGCCCACCCCCACCTCTTCCTGTAGTGGCTGGAAGGCGTTGCAGGAGACACCCGCTGGAATCTGGGCTAGGATGGCACCTGCCATGGCTGGCAGGTGGGCCTGGATGAGAATGTGACGTCCTGGCTGCGCTGTCCCTGGAGGCCAGGTCCCAGGTGGCACAGGAGATGGCTGGGGCAACACTTGGCAGCCAGGCTTGAGGAGCAGGGGTCACTAATCAGCAGTGCCATCTCCCCTTCAGCCCCCAACTCAGAACAGCGGCTCACAGACACCAAGGTGTCTGGGGAAATAAGCCAGGGTGCATCTGTGCCATGTCGGGGGTGTGCTGGGTCCCCCATCTAGCTGTGCATGAGCTGCCTCTGCTCCTCTGAGAGGGCATGAAGGCAGCACCCAGGATAGTCCTGCTGGGGGAGCAATGATGGTCAAGGGGAAGGTCTGGTGCCCAGCAGGCCACCCCAGCAGGAGCAGGCCAATGGGGGGACACACAGGCTCCACTGGGCATCAGAGCCCAGGGCTTGGGGTGGCAGTGGCAGGTGTACACTCAGGTCAAACTTGATCCTGACCCCGGGACCTGACTACCCCCCCACCTTGGGGCCTGACCCACCATGCCCCACCCCCCACCCCCACCCCGGGACCTGGCCCACCACACCCCCTGACCTGGCCCATGCCACTGGCCCCCCCAGAACTGGCCTGTGTTTCTCACCCCTGAATGAAGCAGCCCCATCCCTGGCCCTGTTGGGCTGTGTGTTTGGGGGGTGCACTTGGGCTCCAGCTGGGGGCAGTTAGTGAGGTGGGGCCGGAGTCACAGAGGCCAGGAGGGGGGTTAGTGGCCTAGCATTCAGTGATGGTGTGAGGGGCGGGGGGGCTGTGGCCAGGCAAGGAAGGCTGCCTCCCCAGAGTCTCCAGAAATCAGCCTGGTAAGGCACACGCTTAACTGCCTGAGGCTGAGCCACCCAGGGGCCCCTCCCACTTTCTTCCTCACGCATGCGCCTCGTTCCCCAGCGCCGTGCACCTGTGAAGTCTGCACTTGCCCCAGTCTTTCTGCCTGACTTAGGCGCTGCGGCTCTTAGTGTCCAGGCACTTGCCTCCTCTTCTCAGGTCATGGATTTATTTATTCTCTTTCTTTATTATTTATTTAAGTAATCTCTATGCCCAACACGGGGCTCAGACTCGGGATCCCAAAATCAAGAGTCCCATGTTCTTCTGACTGAACCAGCCAGACACCCTTTCTCTTTCTCTCTCTCTCTCTCTCTCTCTCTTCCTTTCTTGAAATTTTTTTCAAAGATTTTATTTATTCCTGAGACACAGAGGCAAAGACACAGGCAGAGGGAGAAGCAGGTTCCCTGCACGGAGCCCGACGTGAGCTTCGATCCCAGGACCCCGGGATCACACCCTGAGCCAAGGGCAGACCTCAGCCACTGAGCCTCCCTGGGGGCCCCAACTCTGCCCTCTTTAAACAGTAATTCCCCTTCCCACCTGCAGCCCCCGGTAGCCTCCATTATGCTTCCTGCCTGTGGGTTTCCCTAACCTGGACACTGCATGGATATGAATACGTACACAAGCTGGGTGGGGAGACAGAGGAGAGAGACACACAGACTCCCCACTCAGGGCAGGGCCCAACGTGGGGCTTGATCCCATGACCCACGGATCATGACCTGAGCCCAAATCAGGTGTTAGATGTTGAACAGACCAAGTCACCTGGTGTCACTGGACATGGAAAACATGGAAAATGCATCCTCCCACGTCTGGCTGCTTTTGCTGAGCATCATGTTCCTGAGGCTCGCCCACATCGTGGCCGGTAGCCCCATTCCCCTCATGCCTGACTCCCATTCCTGGCATGGACACACCCCATTTTTTTGTTGGTCTATTCCTCTGTCAGCGGGCCCTTGAGCTGTGTCCACCGTTTGGCTCCTGCGGCTAATGTGCTGTGGGGAGCACAAGGATCTGCTTGAGGTCCCATTTTTTTTTTAAGATTTTATTTATTTATTCATGAGAGACACACAGAGAGAGAGGCAGAGACACAGGCAGAGGGAGAAGCAGGCTCCATGCAGGGAGCCCAATGTGGGACTCCATCCCGGGACTCCAGGATCACACCCCAAGTCAAAGGCAGACACGCTCAACCGCTGAGCCACCCAGGGATCCCCTTGAGGTCCATTTTTAAATCTTATGGATGTATCTTAAGTTGCTGGGTCACGTAGTAAGTCTGTATTTAAGTTTTTCAGGAGCTGCCAGGCCGGTTTCCACAGTGGCTGCTCCATTGAACGTTCTCACCGGCGATGCACAGGTAACCATTTCTCCATATCCTTGTCAACAGTGGTTATGCTGTTTATTTATTTATTTATTTTTTCAAGAGAGAGAGGAGAGTGGAAGGAGGAGGAAGAGGAAAAATGACTAAGTTGCATAGTCAGGTGTATGTTTAACTTCTTAAGAAAATGCCAAACAAGAGTGACCGTATTAACAGGTACCAGTGATGTACGAGAGTTCCAGTTGTCTCTGCCAACACTTGACGTTGTCAGTCCCATTGTTTTATCTTTCTTTAAAATCTTTAATTTTTTTTTTTATTTTTGATAGTCACAGAGAGAGACAGAGAGAGAGAGAGAGAGAGAGGCAGAGACACAGGCAGAGGGAGAAGCAGGCTCCATGCACCGGGAGCCCGACGTGGGATTCGATCCCGGGTCTCCAGGATCGCGCCCTGGGCCAAAGGCAGGCGCCAAACCGCTGTGCCACCCAGGGATCCCCCTTTCTTTAAAATCTTAAAGGAATTACTTATGGTTTGTTAAATAAATAATTAAATTATTATTTATAATAAAGCATATAATAATAAATAAGTTTTTAAAGAATTATTTTTTATTTCAGAGGGAAAGAGAGCATGAGCAGGGGGAGGGGCAGGCTCTGAGCTGAGCAGGGAGCCCAATGTGGGGCTCAATCCCAGGACCCTGGGATCATGACCTGAGCCAAAGGCAGATGCTTAACTGACAGAGCCACGTGGGGGGGCCCCACAATATAGTGAGTCAGCAATTCTATCCATCACTCTGAGCTCATTACAAGTGCGCTCCTTAATCCCCATCACCTACCTAACCCTTCCTCCCACCCTCCTCCCCACTGGTGACCATCTGCTTCTGCTCGAGAGTCTGTTTCTTGGCTTGTCTCTCTTTTTTTCCTTTGTTCATTTGCTTTGTTTCTTAAATTCCACGTAGGAGTGAAGTCATGTAGTATTTGTCTTTCTCTGACATATTTCACTTGACATTATACTCTCTAGCTCCACCCGTTTGTAGCAAACAGCAAGATCTCATTCTTTTTTTTTTTTTTTTTTTTTAAGATTTATTTATTGATGATAGAGAGAGAGAGGCAGAGACGCAGGAGGAGGGAGAAGCAGGCTCCATGCCGGGAGCCCGACGAGGGACTTGATCCTGGGACTCCAGGATCGCGTCCTGGGCCAAAGGCAGGCACTAAACTGCTGAGCCACCCAGGGATCCCCTGATCTCATTCGTTATTATGGCTCAGTAATATTCCCTTGAATATGGACGTAGCCCACCTGTTCCTTACCCACTCTTCTGCTGATGGACACTTGGGCTGCTTCCCTAGTTTCACTATTGTAAATAATGCTGCAGTAAACATCGGCGTGCATGTATCCTTTTGAATTAGTGTTCTTGTATTCTTTGGGTGAATACTCAGCAGTGCAATTTGCTGAATCATAAGGCAGTTATTTTTTTTAACTTTTTGAGGAGCCTCCATACCGTCCCCCAGAGTGGCCGCATCAGTTTGCATCCCCACCAACAGTGCGCGAGGGTTCCTTTTCCTCCTCCTCCTCGTCAAACCTGTTGTTTCTTGTATTGTTGATTTTAGCAGTTCTGACAGGTGTGAGGTGATATCTCATTGTAGTTTTGATTTGTATTTCCCTGATGATGAGGCATGATGAGCATCTTTTCTGGTGTCTGTTAGCCATTTGTATGTCTTTGGAATATTGTCTGTTGGAGTCTTCATCCCACTTTTTATTTAAAATTTTTTAAAAATGGTAATTAGTTTGCTGTTTTGTTTTTTCAAGATTTGTTATTTATTTGACACACACACACACAGAGAAAATACAAGCAGAGGGGAGCATAAGGAAAAGGAGAGGGAGAAGCTGGCTCCCCGCTGAGCAGAAATCCCGACATGGGGTTTGAAAGTTTGATACCAGGACCCCGGGATCATGACCTGGGCTGAAGGCAGGTGGTTAGCCAACTGAGCCGCCTAGGTGCCTACTTTTTAATTGGATTATTCATTTTGGGGGTATTGAGTTTGGTAAGTTATTTATCTATTTTGGATAGTAACCCTTTATCAAATATGTAATTTGCAAATATCTTCTCTCATCCCCATGGGCTGCATTTTAGTTTTGTTGATTGTTTCCTTCACTGTGCAGAAGCTTTTTATTCTGATGTAGTCCCAATAGTTTAGTTTTGCTTTTGTTTTCTTTCCATTAGGAGACATATCTAGAAACATGCTGCTACAGCTGATGCCAGGTAAGTTGCTGCCTCTAGGATTTTTATGGTTTCAGGTCTCACATTTAGGTCTTTCATCCACTTTGAGTTTATTTTTGCATATGGTGTAAGAAAGTGCTCCAGTTTCATTCTTCTGCATGTGGCTGCCCAGTTTTCCCGACACCGTTGGCGGGAGAGCCCGTCCTCTTCCCATTGCATATTCTTGCCTTGGGCGTATGTCTTAAACCCAGCTTTCCTGAGCTGTACTGCCCACAGCACACAGCGTACCTGTCTGAGGCATACGGTCCCGTATCTGCTGGTATACTCACTGTGAAGCTCCTCCTGTCACCTCGATGCTCACACACCCAATTGCTCTAGGATTTTACTTTTCCTTCAGACTTGATGTCTCCTAATGATTTCAACCCAAACATTACAAGGGAGAGAAGCACTTATATTTAAGACCTATAAGGTGTCACCATCATTTCAGCAGCAATTGTTACGTGACCTGCAAGTGACGTGATTTATACCCTCCTGTGCTGTCAGAGCCGAAGCAAGACGTGGGCTCCCCGTGCACATCTGCAACGGGTGTATGCTTTGCGCTCAGACCACAGCTCCTCAATGCACTCACAAAAGAAATTTCCATACCTCAGAATCCATTGAACTATGCAGTTGAGGAGCTCCCACCTGACTCTCAATTGGAAGTAATGAATCCTGTTATTTTTTTTAAAGATTTTATTTATTCATGAGAGACACAGAGAGAGAGAGAGAGAGAGAGAGAGAGAGAGAGAGAGAGAGAGGCAGAGACACAGGCAGAGGGAGAAGCAGGCTCCATGTAGGGAGCCCGTCTCCAGGATCATACCCTGAGCTGCAGGCGGCACTAAACTGCTGCACCACCCGGGCTGCCCATGAATCTTGTTATTAAGCCCATCCTGTGGACTTTAAAAATTCCAGACTGTGTGCTTTTCATTTCTAAAACTTCTAATTTGGTCATGTATTTCCTACATCTCCATTCATGAGAGCCTACTTTCCATTACCCAGTTGAGTACAGCTATAATCATCATTTAAAAACCCTTGTCTGGGGGGGGGGGATCCCTGGGTTGCTCAGTGGTTTAGCGCCTGCCTTCAGCCCAGGGCATGATCCTGGGGACCCGGGATCGAGTCCCGCGTCATGCTCCCTGCATGGAGCCTGCTTCTCCCTCTGCCTGTATCTCTCTCTCTCTCTCTCTGTCTCTCTCTCTCTCTGTGTGTGAATAAATAAATCTTAAAAACCCTTGTGGGGCGCCAGGTAGCTTCAGTCGGTGGTGGTAGGTTGTGTGACTCTTGATCTTGGGGTTGTGAGTTCAAGCACCACACTGGGTGTGGACAGTACTTAAAATCTTAGGAAAAAACCTTGTCTGATAATTCTAATAACTGACTCATCTTGACATTGGCTTCAGGGGATTCTTCTCCTGTGAGGATGGGTCACCGTTACCTGGCTCTCTCTCTGACAAGTAGTTTAGATTTTTTTCTTAAGTGAAGTATAGATGACACCATCTTGGATTTTATCGTGAACGCATGACCATCAGGTTGTAGGGACTCTACATTATGTTATATTCCTATGAAGACTGTGAGTGCTTTCGTTTTGGTGCCAATGAACCTGGTCAGGCTGGAGCTGGGGCCCTGCAAAGCTTGAGGTGGGCAGACGCCAGTCTCAGCCCATATTTCCTCTTCAGCCGAGCTGTTTCCAGGATGCCCCACACATGCATGATTCAGGAGTCTGAGGAGCCTTGGGTAGAGTTTAGACAGAATTTGCGGTCCCCTCCTCTGGTCTCTCCCTTCCAGAATTGTCTATTCATTCTCTGGTGTCTGCTTATCCTGGGCTCCTTCGTCCTTCAGCCAGAGAGGAGCTGGGATCTCTGCTGGAGCCTCAGCACACGCACCGCCGCAGCCTCGCCAGCCTCGTGTCTTCAGGGGAAAGCTGTACCACACACACAGGGAAATCTCCCTGCTGCCCTCCTCCCTGAGGGTCAATTCCCCATGAAAATCTGTGTACTTTCGTTCGTTCTTCAGAACCTGCAGGGGATTTTTTCATTTTGTTTTGGTTGCTATCTGTGGGTTGGCCTGCCTTTCTTTCTTTTTCTTTCTTTCTTTCTTTCTTTCTTTCTTTCTTTCTTTCTTTCTTTCTTTCTTTCTTTTTTTTAAAGCACTTACTCCTCTACTGACTTCTGGAAGTTGATTTCTTGTACTGGGCAGCCTTGCTGAATTGTTTTATTTTTAAAAGATTATTTATTTGTTTGACAGAGAGAGAGAGAGAGAGAGAGAGAGAGAGAGAGAGACAGCACAAGTAGAGGGATCAGCAGAGGGAGAGGGAGAAGCAGACGCCCAGCGGAATAGGGAGCCCGACGTGAGACTCAATCCTAGGACCTCAGGATCATGACCTGAGCCAAAGGTAGGTGCTTAACCGATAGAGCCCCCTGGGGGCCCCCTGAGTTCTGTTTTAATCGGCATTGGGTTTGGTTGCATATACCGGAAAGCCCAGCTCATAGAAGAGGATCAGACACAGGCAGCCGTGTACCCACAAATCAGCAAATGGGCCTTGGCAGGGATGTGACACCAACACAGACTCTCCACAGGGAATTTGGGTTCACGAAATTATTGGAGGGGCTGGTCGGTGGGAACACGGGGGCCACCGGGGATGCTGGCTTCTGGCTGGACCACGAGCGCTGTGGGCCGAGGCCAGCGTCGGTGTGCAGGCGCTGGCAGCCGGCCAGGCCAGAGGCGCGCATCATCTGACCTCCGGGCCCCTGGCCACAGCCCAGGCAGAGTGGCCTCTGCCTCCTGTCAGCGGGCGGCCAGGTCCCCGCGGGCCCCACATCGGCGGGCAGTGCCTGAGCTCGCGGAGCTGGCTCTCGCCTGCATTTGCCTCCTGCCAAGCGCGGGCTCGCAGCAAACCCTTCCCTGGGCCGTGAGGCTGGGACCACGGTGCCCTGAGCCTGGCCCGGGCTCCAGGAGCCCCGGCTGAGCGCCCCCCACCCGCTGACCCCTGACCCCAGGCTGCTGGGTGGCCTGCAGAGAGCCTGCCCCGCCTCGCTGGGACACCGCACCCCACTCTGCGACTGGCTGCGCGCCTCACCGAGCCCTGGCCTGGGAAACGGGGAGGGAGACCCTGAGGAGCCAGGCCCCAGCTCGGACGCACCTGCTCTTGTGCCCCGGGGAAGGCCAGGCTGCGGCAGCCCACCGCCGGGGCCCTCCTCTTGGTGGCTCCGAGCACAGCCGCCGCCCACACATTCCTGCAGACTGCAGAGGCCCGTTTGTGTCCCTTGGCCCACCTGAGGGCTGCCGGCCTCGGGGCCACCTCCCTGCTAAGCTGAGGAAACCAAGCACACGGGCTCAGGTTTGGTGGATCAACAGGCACCAGGCTGGGGCCACTAGGGGAAGTTCCCAGGCATCTCCTGGGACCCAGTCCAGTGTCCAGGTCACAAGGGACTGACCACGGTCTCCTCTGCATGGGTTTTTTTTTTTTAATAATTTTATTTATTTATTCATGAGAGACACACAGAGAGAGAGGCAGAGACACAGGCAGAGGGATAAGCAGGCCCCATGCAGGGAGCCTGATGTGGGACTCGATCGCGGTCTCCAGGATCATGCCCTGGGTTGAAGGCAGCGCCAAACCGCTGAGCCACCCGGGTTGCCACCTCTGCGTGGGTTGGGGACAAGGGCCCGGCTGGCGTCTGCGTCACTTGTGTGGGCATGCCTGGGCGGGGTGAGGGTGGGGTCACGTCCATCTGCACTCCTAGCACCCCTAGCCAGAGTCTCAGTGGGAGCAGGGATTAGCCAAGGCTGGTAGTGGGAGCCACCTGGGAGGGACCCTGGCCACCCCAGAAACCCCCTCCCCTACCCCCTGAGATTCCCCCTATCCAGGTCCTCATTGCACCTGGGGAGTGTGGAGACAGCCCCGCACTGTCACCCCGGCTCTGCTCAGACAGCAGTGCCCTCGAGGTCAGCTCTGGGCCGGCTGCAGAGCACGTCTGTGCTTGAGGCTAAGTGACCGTGTAGCCAAGACCCTAAGCCTGGAATCGGCTCCCCTGCCCACTCTCTTGGAGGAGCCTGAGCTTGTGAATGTGGTCTGACTTCATTTTCCATCACTTGAGGACCAGACCTTGGGAGGTTGGGCTGGGGTGGGAGAATTGCAGGGGGGAGGGACGGATGGGGCAGCACGTGGTCACCGCTGGCCAGATGCGATGAGCTCAGGACCCTCAGGCTGTGGAAAGGACCTGCCATTGCTCTGTTGTAGACGCAGCCACCTCTGCCTCCTACTGCATGCCGAGACCCCAGGTGGTAGCAGGACAGGGACTGAAGGGCAGGGCAAGGCCGGCGTCTCTGTGGCCAGGCCGCACCCCCAGAGCCCTGGACGGGGCCTGAATCTTCCCCGCCCAGCGTGTGCCGGTATCTGAGGAGCGCCCAGCACGCAGCAGACGCTCAGCCCGTGTGCAGGCGGTCCCTGAATAGCAGGTGACCAGGAGGATGCCGGTCGTGGACGACTCGGGGAGCGGGTGGGGTCCTGGACACCGCCCCTACTCTGCCCCTGCTGGGACCCACTAAACCGGCACTTAAGAAACGAAGCTGAAAAGGAAGTATGACCGCAGCTTGACCTGGGAGACAGCGCGGGTTTGGACTGTTTGCATTTCACACGCAAACATGCGTGCTCCAGGCTGGCGGGAACGGGCTTGAAGGTGCAGGGCAAGTGCAGGTCACTGTGGGGGCTGTGCCCTGACGGCTGACGTACCTCTGTGGCCCCAACCCGGCCTTCCTGGGGGGTGAGGGTGCGAAGGGTGCAGATCCCGGGGCCGTGGCGGCCTGCAGAGGTTCCCAGGACGCCCCCACCTGAGGTGAACGGTGGTGGGGGCACCACCCTCATCCATCCAAGGGCTGGTGGCCTCGCTCCGCTGCCCATTTCCTGGTCTGGGGGTCAGGTTTTCTCCCACCTGCTCTGGAGCCTGCAGGGGGAGGGCTGCTTCCCAGGCACTCCCTGGGGCTAGGCTCTTGGCCAGGCTGAAAAGGGCTGTTGAAGCATGAACGTGCCCCACCCCCCCATTTCTGAGCCTGGGTGGGGCTGACGCAGGCTTGGGTGGATGCTTAGGGGTGCGTGGGCTCTGCCCAGCCCGGGGCAGCCTCCCTTTCTGGGCCTCCCTGGGAGGGGTGAGTGGAGAGGTGGCCTGGTCTCCCGCAGGCCCCGATCAGTGCTCCCCACGAGTGGCTCCCCACCCACTTTCCCACCCTACAGGGGCCGCAAGGCCTCCCCAGCTCCACTCCAGAAAGGCACGGTGGGAGGGTCTTCCCGGAACGCTGCCCACCCACTGCTGCACTCAAGGGCCTGGCAGGTAGGAAGGGGTGTTGCACCTGCTGAGGCCTCTGTTCCAGGAGGCTGGGAGCCAGGTGGGTCCTGCCAGCCTAGTCCACCTGGGCCATGGGTGGGGCAGGATGGGAAGGAGAGATCGGCCACACCCTAGGCAGTGGGGCAGGTGGGTCACCCGGCCCTGTCCCCAGCCCTGGTGTAAATGGGGGAACTGAGGTCAGCCTGAGCCAGAGGTGGCCCTGCCTTCTCGGCCTAAACTCTCTCACCTCACCCTGCCCTGCCCTGCCCTGCAGCCAGAGGGGAGGGATATGAGCCACCAGTTGGCCTCTCACAGCTGGGGGCCTGGCTGACTCAGACCTGGAGGGGGAAGGCCGGCCAGGCAGACTGGTTGGCCCTGGCCCTGGGAGCAGGGCCAGAGGCCGCACAGACGCCACCCGCAGGGGCCTGAGGAGGTTTGATCTGGGGCTCTGAGACCCCTCCAGACCCATAAGGCCCTGCACTGGCCCAGGGCAAGGGGGGTGGGGGGCTAGGGTGGGGGTCCTGCCCCAGCGGTGGCGGTATCAGAGTGGCTCTTTCCCGCAGACAATGGCCCTGCAGACTGCTCAGCCTCCCCTGGGGTCCCGTTGGACCTCCACACGTGGCAGCCTCCTGCTCCTGCTCCTCAGCCTTGGTGAGTGACGGGGTGGGCTGCCGCAAAGTGCTTGGGTTCAGAGAGCATGAGAGGGCAGCTGAGGTTCTTCAGAAAGACTGCCTGCCTCATACCCCCGCCCCCGGTAGGTGCCCTGAGTCCCGGTAGGCTGTCAGCCGTGTCTCTGCCCCCAGAGCTGCCTGTGTCCTGTCCAGGACACCTGGGCGTGGGGATTGTGGCATGGGGTCCCACCTGCTCGTATATCTCTGGCCCTTCCTGGCTGCATGACAACCTCGGAGAGTGCACAGAATCACCCCGTTTTGCTGATATGTGAACTGAGGGCTGGAGGGAGTCATGCATTATCCAGGGTCTCGGCAAGGTTTGGGAGGAGGAGGTTGACAAGAGAAGGCCAGTCCACAACCCCCCGCCTGCTCCTGCAGAGAAGGTCTGCCCCCCAGGGCAGAAGGCCCACATGGTGGATCAGGGACTCAGGGTACCCCTGTGGGTAGAGCGGTCCCTGCTGGGCCGCTATACCCTGTGGTACTGGAAGCTGAGCCAGGGCAGTGATGGGGGCTCAGGCCCAAGGGACAGTGTCCATGGAATGAGCTTCCATTGCCCTGAGCAGCGAGGTCTTAGGAGGTGGCTTGGGCTCCCTGGGGTAGGTTGTGAGGTGTCGAGGCGGGGTGGGGGGGGCAGCTTTGCCTCCTTCCTACCCAGAATGGGGGCCTGTGGCAGGTACACCCAGGAGTCCTTGGCCATCCCCTCAAGCCTGTGCACCTTCCCCTGCAGGGTGGGTGTTACCTTCCAGGGCCCAGGCTGCAGACTCAAGACTGGTAAGGTCCCTCTGGGGACAGAGGAAGGTGTCTGACCCTGGGTGAGGGGTCATGCATGCATGGTTCATGCATGCATGGCTCAGCCACAGCGCCACTCTGCCCTCAGGGTGTCATGACCCCATGGCTGCAAGGCACCTCCCGAGACCTGACCTGGCAGCGGCCTGAGCTCACTGTCATCCTCTCGAGGGACCGGCGGAACACACAGAGTAAGCAGGACACCCTGCCCCCTGGGCTGTCAGGACACCTGGGCGTGGGGATTGTGGCATGGGGTCCCACCTGCTCGTATATCTCTGGCCCTTTCTGGCTGCATGACAACCTCGGAGAGTGCACAGAATCACCCCGTTTTGCTGATATGTGAACTGAGGGCTGGAGGGAGTCATGCATTATCCCGGGTCTCGGCAAGGTTTGGGAGGAGGAGGTTGACAAGAGAAGGCCAGTCCACAACCCCCCGCCTGCTCCTGCAGAGAAGGTCTGCCCCCCAGGGCAGAAGGCCCACATGGTGGATGAAAACCTTGTCTTCTATGAGGAGTGGGAGCTGGAGGCTTGTGTGGACGGGGCCCTGCTGGAGGCTCAGATGGACCGGGTGAACATGGTGCCCTTCACCTACCAGCAGCTTGATGTTTTTAAGCGAAAACTGGACCAGGTAGTTGGTGATGGGCTCATGTCTGCCCGCTGGGCCACAGTTTCGCCAGGTACCCAGGGAGTGGCTGCGGCCCTCACAGTCACCTCCTGGGGCAGCTCTACCCACAGGGGTACCCTGAGTCCCTGATCCAGCACCTGGGGTACTTCTTCTTCGAGATCACCCCTGAGGACATCCACAAGTGGAACGTGACATCCCTGGAAACAGTGAAATCTCTTCTTAAAGTCAGCAAAGGGCACAAAGTGGATGCTCAGGTGACAACCTACCTGGAGGGAGCAGGTGGTGTGGGGTTGTGCAGACCCCAGGGGATGCGTTTCTCCCTGGCCCAGGACGCCTCCATGGCCTCCTTCCACAGGTGGCTGCCCTGATTGCCCGCTACGTGGCGGGAGGGGGCCAGCTGGACAAGGCCACCCTGGACGTACTGGCCACCTTCAGTCCCATGTACCTGTGTGTCCTCAGTCCTGAGCAGCTGGGCTCTGTGCAGCACAGTGTTATTTGGTGAGTCCCAGGGGCCTGCTGGGCATGGTGGGCGTGCTGTGGCCCGCCCAAGCTCACTGCCTGGCCCCATGCTGGCCCTCCAGGGTGGCCAGGGCCCAGGACCTGGATGCATGCCGCCCACCGCAGATGGACGTCCTCTACCCCAAGGCCCGCACTGCCTTCCAGAACCTGAGCGGGTCTGAATACTTTTTGAGGATCAAGCCCTACCTGGGTGAGCCAGGGAGAACACCTGGGGGCAGGATGGTGGGACCTGGCTCTTACCCCACCCAGCAGCTGCTGTCGCCATGACAGGGGCTCCACACAGCCTCTGCCCTTACAAGTGTGTGTAGGTTGACACCCGATGAGTTCTGAGTCCCACTCAGGTACTCCCTCCGCCACCCACACCTCTCCACCCACCCAGAGGGTCAGGTGGTCACCTGGGTTCCCCTGGCCCAGGAATTCCGAAAAAGTGGGCTTTTTGCAGCAGCCTGTGCTTAGAGGGTTAGACTGGGGCCTGTTGTGAGGTGTCACGCTTGGTGCCCCTCTCCCCGCGGGCAGGTGGGGCCCGCACCGAGGACCTGCGGGCTCTCAGTCGGCAGAACGTAAGCATGGACACAGCCACATTCAAGATCCTGCGGAGGGAGGCGGTGCTGGTACGGCTGCGGGGCGGGGCCACAGAGAACAGGGCGGGACCACACAGAGAGGGGCGGGGCCAGAGGCGGGGGCCGCAGGACCGCCCAACCGTAAGGGGCGGGGCCACAAGGCAGTGCGGTCGTAAGGGGCGGGGCCACATAAAAACAGGGCGGAGCCGCAGGGGCGGGGCCACACAGGGGGCGGGGCCGCAGGACAGTGCGGTCGTAAAGGGGCGGGGCCACACGGGGTTGCCCCGGCCAGGGTCAGCTACAAAGTCTGGGGGGGCTCAGGCAGGGTGCTTGGGCCCGGGAAGCCCCGGGAGGTGTGGACATGGCAGACCTTCTGGGGGAGGATGGGCGGCCCTGACGGCCACGTGGGGACTCCGGCAGCCGCTGACTGTTGCCGAGGTGCAAAACCTTTTGGGTGCAAACCTGGCGGGCCTGAAGGCGGAGCAGGGGAACAGCCCCGTGCGAGACTGGATCTTACGGCAGCGACAGGATGACCTGGACCGTCTGGGCCTGGGGCTCCACGGTGGCATCCCCAACGGCTACCTGGTCATGGACCTCAGCTTCCGAGGTTGGCTGGGTGGCTGGCTGGGTGGGGCTGGGGCAGAGCCAGGCATGGCGCCTGAGTCACTGTCTCTGCACAGAGGCCCTCTCAGGGGGCGCCCGCCTCCTCGGACCGGGACCAGTGTTCACTGCCATCCTGGCTCTGCTCTTGGGTTTGACCCCAAAGTGAGCCCACTGCTCTGGACGCTGGACCTCTCCTGCTGCGAGGCTCCCTGGCCACCCCAAGGGGACTGGAGTTCAATAAAAGGCCACCATCCTTCCCCGCAGAGATACCCTGTGGTGTTCTGAGGGCGGGTGGGAAGGCCCGACTGTGTCACCTGGTGGATGTGCTTCCTGAGCGGTGGCCCCTCCTATCCGCATGTGGAGATGAGGGTCCAGGGGCCTGACTCCGGGCAGGGGGGTGGCCCTCGGGGCCCTCTTACCACTGTTTCCATTCCCAGGGCCTTCCCTCCGAGGCCAAACCAGCACTCAGGGTGGCTTCTGGTGACAGAGCCCAGGAGATGGCAGACAGAAGTCCTATTCCCCACTAAGAGGGTCTCTGCCCCTCCTTGGGCTCAGGGCAAAGGGACCCAGGCTGGAAGATCACCTCATCTTTTATTCAAATCAATCAGCAAGGCTCCCCCCATGCCAGTTTTTTATCCTGAGGGAGGCCAGGGGCTGGGCAGCATCGCTGTCAACTGTTCAGGGCTGGTGAGTTCATGGGCAGGTCCTCATTCCAGCTCCGTGTCCTGGGAGCTGGGTGTGAGTAGGGACCAGCCCCACAAATCCCTAGGATGTGGGCTGTGGCCAGGTCCTCTGGGCCCGGAGCCTGCAGCTCGGACTGGACGGGTGTCCAGCTCCACCCTCAGCCTCAGCCTCAGTTTCCCTGCATGCGGTGCTGGGGCAGTGCCATCTTCGGAGGCCTTGGTGCAGGAGCCCCACAAGGAATCCTGGCTGGGGCCTGGGGAGCCCAAGTGCAGCAGCCACAGGAGGCCCAAGGGCAGGGCCACGGCGAGTAGCAGGTACCCCCGGTGGGCTGGTGGGCTGCCTGCAGGTGGAACACGGATGGAGTGCCGGTCAGTCCCAGCTGGCAGCCTCCGGGGCCTGCACAGCCCCTCACTCTGGGCTCCACGCCCTCGTCATCCCTTGGGTAGGGAAGGCCAGTGGGGCCGCCATGGAGGCTGCTCCTCTGGGCCCTGACACGGATCTCACAGCTCTCCACCCTCCCTGGTGCTCAGCAGGTATTGGGGGAGGTGATTTTGTCCTTCAGTAACTAAACAACCAGGGAAGAGTGAGGCCAATGTCCCCCAGACGTCACCCAAGGAAGCAAAAGTATGAGGTTGTGAGATGAGAAACCGGGGTCCTCCGTGGCCCTGGACAGATGGGGCAGGCCCACCAGAGCGGAGGGAGGGGTGGGGCGGGGCATACCGGAGGCAGGGGCATCGTTCCCAGGCTGGCCCGAGGTGGGGGCTGGGTAGGGCACCCCAGGTGTGGTGCTGGGGGTCCCGGTGGTGGGGCGGGCGGGGCCGGGGGGGCTGGCGGGATCCGTGTCCAGGCCCAGCTCTCCTAGGGCCGACGTGTTCAGGCTGCGGAGCCAGGAGCTGATGGTCGGGTGGCTGCGCGCCTTCCGCAGGTCTCCCACGTTCTGGCCCAGCAGTGTCGTCACATTGCCCACACTCAGGTTCTGTGAGAGGAGGCAGGGGGCCATGGGGGCAGGTCCAGAGGGGCCTGCAGAGGCCAGCTCTGGGACCAAGGGCAGACCCCGTAGGGTGGTACTTAACTCAGGAGCGGGCGCAGGGGCGAAGCCTGGCAGACGGGACCTGGGGTTCTTGCAGTCTGCACACCTCCGCCCTGGGGGTGCACGGGGCAGGCAGACTGTGCCAGAGGCCTCCCCTGCCCCATCCCCGGCCGGGCAGCTGCAGGGCCCACCTGCAGCACTCGGGGGTTCAGCGTGGTGAAGGTGTCGATGTCCATGGAGACGTTCGCCTGGACCAGGTGCCGGAGCTCCTCCACAGGGGCGCCGCCTGGGGGCCAGCCGTGGTGAGCCAAGAGGGGCGGGGGCTCCCGGGGTCACAGCACCCTCACTCAGGGCTGGGGGCTCTCGGGGTCACACTGCCCTCGCAGGAGCTGAGCTGGGGCTCTCGGGGTCATAGCGCCCTCACTCGGGGCGGGGCTCTCGGGGTCACAGCACCCTCGCAGGAGCTGGGCCAGGGCTCCCGGGGTCACAGCGCCCTCACTCGGGGCTGGGGGGCTCCTGGGGTCACAGCACTCTCACTTGGGGCCGGGGGCTCCCGGGGTCACAGCACCCTCACTCGGGGCCGGGGGCTCCCAGGGTCACAGCACTCTCACTTGGGGCCGGGGGCTCCCAGGGTCACAGCACCCTCGCAGGAGCTGGGCCAGGCTGGGGACTCACCCAGGTAGGGACGCATGAGGCGGTAGTAGGCCGCTGTGCTCCTGGCGCCGCCAAAGGCCTCACGGGCCTTGGTGTAGAGCACGTCTTTGCGGCTCTGAGGGCAGGAGGAGATGTCCAAGGCCCCAGCCTGCCTGTGGGACAGAGAGGCTGCTGGTCGGGCTGGGACCCCGTGCCCCCCTTCCCCACCACAGCTTTCCTCTGGCTCCGTCTGCTGTGCTGAACAGTGTCCCCCAAGACCTCAGAACGTGACCTCGATGGAGAACAGAGCCATACTACTTGTGGACAGGATCTAACGGCCTCACGCTGAATTAGCCATCCCAGTCAAACCAGTGGCCATGTGACAAGGAAACCAGTACGCAGGCGCCGAGAGGCAGGCAGAGGCTGAGGGGATGCGCCCACCTGCCCAGGAAGGCCAAGGGGCTCAGCAGCGGCACGTGCAGGATGGACACCCGCCCCAGGTTCCAGGCGGAGCTGGCCCTAGGACCTCTATATCACAAGGGAAGTTTCTCTCATTGTAAACCACCTGGTTGGTGATCCTCGCTTGTGCAGCCACCGGAGGCTGAGCACCCCCTCCCCGGCCGGCTCACCGGAACTCCGAGGGCCTGATGGCCTGGATCTGCCGGGGACTCATCCAGCAGAGGCGCCAGCCCCCGATGGCCACGAGCAGGGCGCCGGTGATGGTGCCGTTGTGGTCCAGGTACTTCTGTAGGACAGCCTGGAGGCAGGGCGCAGGTTGGTGGGGCTGGGGCGGTGCCTCCCTTCCCCTCCCCGCGCCCCGCCCCCCCCGCCGTGGCCCTCACCTCAGTCTGGTTCTCCAGGGCCACGTCCGAGGCCAGCAGGGCCACAACCGTGTCCCTGGACGTGATGTTCCACTGGCCAATCTCCGAGCGGGAGTAGAGGTAGACCAGCGAGGTGATGAGTCGCAGCTGCTCCTCGGGGACACCGTGTGGGTAGACCTGGGGGGTGTGAGGGTCAGGCCACGCTGCCCGTGCCCCCCACCTCCTCCCGCAGCTGGTCAGCAGCGCACCCGAGCCAGCTTGGCCTTGACGACGCGCTGGCACTCGGCTGGCAGGGGGTGCTGCAGCAGGGGGTCCAGGTTGGCTGTGAGCACGCGGCTGCCCAGGCAGGACTCCAGCTGCAAGCAGTCATAGCGCACTAGAAACAGGTTGTCATGCAGCGTGGCCGCCGTGATGTCTCCACGGAGGCAGGGTCTCCCTGTGGTGGGGGGGTTGGGGGTTTCAGCTGACCTTTGCTGACTTTGCCCCCCTCCAACCTTAATCTACCTTTGACTCTCTCTGAACTTGACCTCTAGCCAAGAACTTGGCCTAGACCATATAGAGTCAAACCTGACCTTGACCTGTGGTTCAGCTCAGTGGCCTCCTACCACGCCCCCAACCCCAGGCTGGATGTGAAGCCCTGGGCTATACCCAGGAGGTCCAGCAGCAGTGGGACTGTGTGTTGGGTTGGGAGCCCAGATCAAGGGGAGGGACAGCATCCCCAGGCCACAGTGGCCACACTCACCTGTGCCCCTCTTGGGCCGAGAGGACACCGACTCAGCCTTGGCCTCGAGGAAGCCAGTGACGAAGCGCCTGGCATCGCACTGGCTGAGCTGCCCAGCTCGGTACGTGGCCACCATGCCCCTGAAGAAGTCCAGGCCCACAGCCTGGCGAGGCAGGCATGGAGACTCCATACCCTGGGGAGGGGCTGCCAGGGGCCACCTGGTTCCTCCTCCTGTCCCACAGACAGAAACCCGGGGACGCTGGTACGTCCTACCCCCAGGCCTGGACAGGCTGGTGGAGGGTCGGTGGATACCCCTGCCCTTGTCCACAGCCAGCTCGACCATCCCCCACTGGAAACTGTCCTACCTCCTGCACCTGCATCCACAGGCTGGGGCTGATGTAGGTGGCCAGGGGTCCTAGAGCCTGCAGCCCCTCTAGGTCCCAGGAACCAGGAGGCCTGGTGTGTGGTAAGGGAGCACCGCGACGGGGTCAAGAGCAGAGCCCAGCCTCTGGAGGCTGCCCGCCCCTCCCTGAGCACCCGGTTTCCAGAGCCTGCCCTGTGGGGGACACACCTCCTGCTCAGCCGAGGCCCTCCCACCCCAGGTGTCTGAGCGGAGGGTACTGGGCCCGGCCTACCCAAGCACGGTCGTGCCACTGGCTAGCAGCGTGTTGAGGGCGGCTTGCTGGGTGGTAGTGAGCCCGCGGCAGCGCTGCAAGTTCTCCAGCACACGGGGGTCTGCGGCCTCGATGCTGGACGCGTCCATGTCACACACCAAGACCCCGAGGAGCAGCAGGTCAGAGGCGCTGAGCTGCAGCCGGGGCCCCCCCTGCCGGACAGCGGGTCAGCACCGGCCTGGCCCCACCACCTGTCCGCCTGTCCTATCCCGGCGTGCCCACGGTGCCTACCAGGCAGGCCAAGGCCATGTGTCGCAGGGCGGCCCTCTGGTCTGGCAGGTTGGCTAGCAGCTCCGTGTCCCCCTGGGTGGCGCGGTGGATGAAGGCCCGGCACCTGGCTTCCCTCACCTGAGTCAGGCTGCAGGCAGGTTGGCGGGTGGGAGGGTGGAGGCCACCTGAGGGTCCTCTGGGATGGCCCACGTATCCCTGGGGAGCTCAGGCTCTGCTGCCTGAATTCGAGGTGGGGTAGGGGGCAGGCACTCACTCATAGAAGAGCAGCAGGTCCGGGGGGTGGAGCTCAAAGTCGTCCTGGAGGCCGCGCAGAGTGACCAGGTTGGCCAGGCAGCTGAGCTGGGCAGGGTAGAGGCGTGTCGCTCGCTTGCCCACCTGGGGCTCCGGGCCCTCCTTTCTGCCCCATTCCCCTTGAACCCCATGTGGGGCCCTTCCCGCCGCCTGGGCTCTGTCACCCGCCCGACGTTTCCTCTCCCTGTCAACCTCCGCATCAGAACCAGTCTCGGGGAGTGTCAAGGGCAGCCTGACACCCCCCGCTAGGTCTCCAGGCCTTCTGCCCCCACCCCGGCCCCCACTGCACTACAGCAGCTCAGAGTCCTTTATCCTTTTTTTTTTTTTTTTTTTTCCAGAGTCCTTTATCCTGATGCCACCTCCCGCCTGGACTTCTTGTCTCACTTGATTGACTTTGGGGTCGTTCCAGATTTATTACTAATTTCATACTAACTTTATGATGAGACAAAATAGTAGCTTTTTTGTTTTTGCTGCTTTAAGCTCAGGGGCAGGCAGTGCTTGGGTCTGCTGTGGGTCAAGTGGGCACAGATGGCAAGGGAGAGGCCAGTGGGCTGGAAGATCTACACACGGCCCAGAGGGCCCGCCCCAGGGAGGCAGGAAGTGCCCAGCTCAGGCCTGGTGGACAAGCCCTCACTAGAACCAGACAGAAGGTGGGTAATTGGCTGAGAGGTCCTGGAAACGGCCCCACGTGGGCAGCACCAGAGAGTCACCCATGGGAGGGAAAACTCAATGTAAGATGGCTAGACCTCCTGGCACGTCGGGGTCCCCCGAAGAGACGCATCTCAGGTGCTTGCGAGGTTGCCAGGGTCTCGGGCATGGCCCCGACACTCCGGTGGGCTCGCTCCCCATCCTGGCCCCATGGGCCCCCGGCTGACCCTCTGCCCGTAGCTGGGGACGCCCTTCCTTCCGACCTGTCTCCTCCCCTGCCTGTCTGCCCCTGCCCTCAGCACCCCCCTGCCCCCACCAGCCACAGCCACACACCTGCCAGGCTCTGAGAAGTGCCTGCTGTGTTGCCATCCCCCTGATGAGATCGGAAAGCTGGTCCCGGGGCAGCTGGCTGGCCGGCTGGCACCAGAAGTTGTGCAAGAGGGAGGAGGTGTTGGCGCTGGCAGGAAGGAGGCAGGTGGTGAGGGGCGGCAGAGTAAGGTATGCGGTAGGGACGTCAGCACCCCCAGCGCGGAGGGAGCGAGACCCAGGAAGCCTGGCCAGCGGCACCTCGGCCCACGGCAGCCTGGGCCCTCACGCGGCAGGCGCAGTCCCAAGCTGCAGGCACGCTTCACCATGGCCCTGGCCTAGTCCCGGCGGGCTCTGAGCTGGGCAGGTTCCACTGTCCCAGCGACGGCCGAGGGCTTGTAGGCGACATGGCCTGGGCACATGCTGGGCCACCACAGCCGCGCTGGCTTCCAGCCTGGGGCTCCTCACACTGTGCACGGGGAGGGCGTCCTGTGCGTGCCGGCCTGGGCCCCTGCCCTCCCCAGCCCACACCCATCACCCACAGATTGACGGCTCGTCAGCTCTCTCTAACCCCGGGAAGGGAAGGGGGGCTGAGCCCACATTCAGGACCCGAACGGTGCTTGGAGATGCCTGAGTGTTGGGGCCGGAAGAACAGCCAAGCCCTGGGCAGAGGAAGGAGGCCCAGAGGACCCAGGACGCGGAGTAATCGCCTGCCAGGCCAGGAGCAGTGCATGTGGTGAGGGGCTGCGAGGGCCTGGGGGACCCGCTCCTGGCCCCCTGGCTGTGACTCTGATGCAGGACACTGGTTGCCCTGGGCCATCTCGGGCCTGCAGCCCCGCCTCCACTATGCCCGGGCCGTGGAGTGCAGAACCTGGAGATGCACCCCCCACCCCTGCCTGCCAGAGGATCAGCTGCAGAAACGTGATCTGGTTGTTGGAGCGGCAGGACGGGCTGGCACTCACATGGCCCAGGGGTCGGCCCTGCTGGCATCCAGCCCTCGCTCGGAGAGGCCCTGGGCCTGGGGACAACAGCAGTGCGTGGTGAGCCACACGAGGACGGCGAGGCCTGGGCTCACCTGGGCACCTGCAACGGAACAGGCCGTGAGCAGCTGCCGGCCCCCCAGGCCCATCCCTCAAGATCTGCCTGGGGTCCCCTGTGTCCTAGGGTAGGCCTACGACCACAGATGGTCTTGCCACCCTAGGGGAGTCTAGCCGTGGGAACCACTCCCCGGAGTGTCCGAGGTACCCCCTCGTGAGGGCCATCTCACCTGCTCTGGGGCCCATGGCTGTGTGGTGAGCACTGCTTGTCCTGGCAGGAAGGTGTGGGGTCACGGGCCGTGGGTCCAGGACAAGCTGGAGAAGAGAAGGTGATGAGACCCACCCCCTCACCTTCCCCTGCCCTCTTTAGCATGGGGCATAGACAGGGAGGTGCAGTCCAGGGTCGTATAGGATGGGTGCCCTGCCACCGCGTGTCTGTGTCTTTGGGGAGGGGTGCAAACCCCACAAAGAGTGTGTCTCTGGAACTGGAGGGAGTGGCACGAGGAGGGGCCTGTCTTATCCCAGGCCGGGCTCCTGGGACCTGCAGGCTTAGGTGTCTCCAATAAACAGATCTGTCGACAGCTACAGGGGAGGGCGGGGGTCTCAGTAAGTCTCTGCAGGTGGGTACGGGTAGAGGCTTGGGGGCTCTCAAACCTGTCCCCAAAGCTCTCTTTCCCTCCTGGGGCCTCGGACACCCAGCCAGACGGTGCTCTCAGCCACAAGCTGCACCACAGCCTCTCCCCTGTAGCAAGCAGCCCTGCCAGTCTCCAGATGGTGGCCTTAACTGTGACCTGAAAGGTATCCTGTGGGGTCCTGGGGCCTCTAGATGCTGCCTGGCCCCGGGCAGTTACCGTCACTCCTATGTGGGGGATGAAGGGGAAGCTTGGAGAAGCTCAGTTACTCACCCAGGGCCACCGGGAGACCGCCACAGAGCCAAGGCCCTGTGGGTCCGGGTGGCAGTGGCCCTGTCCCAGCCGTCGCTTCTCACCTGAGCGTGGAGACCATCTGCTGTAGGAGGGCTGCCCCTGTGCCCCAAGGTGGCTGTCGAATGCAGGGGGTGTAGGCTGGGTGCCAGGTGCTTCAGACACCAGTGACCCCAGTCTGACTGTCAGCCCCTACAGCTGAGCACTGGGGCACAGTGGTGGTGCCGGGGGGTGCCACCTGGCTTCCTGCTCACATCCATGCCTCACCCAACACCCTGACTGCCCGGGCACCCGCTCCCGCAGTGATGCCTGCCAGGCAGATGTGTAGGGGAGGGCCCAGCACTGCGTCAGGTGAGGCTGCCATGTGCACCCCTGGGGGCCCCAAGCACAGCAGAGAGCACACCTGCTCTCCAGCCCTGGGGGAGTGGGAGGCTGAGCTCACGTTTGGCAGCTGCCCAGCGCACACCCCTTCCCACCGGGGAGCGAGTCTGCGCCCTGAGGACTGTATGTGCCTTTGCATGCGTGCTGGTGTTCTTGTGCACATGTGTGTGTCCAGGAGCACCCACGGCTATGTGCATGTCTGGTGCATGCGTTCCCTGCAGCAGGGACGTTCAGCGCACGGGGATCCAGTGTGGGACGTGGGACCTGGGTGCAGTGACACGTGTGGCAGTTTCTGCCCTGTGAGCACGTGTGTCTGTACACGTGTGTACTGTGTGGGGGGACTCGCTGGCCCCAAGCAGGTGACCTCAGTGACAAAGAGCACTGCCACACATGCCCTGAGGCCCAGGGCGGGGCAGCTCCACCAGGTGGGGCCTCTGAGGCCTGGTAGGAGGTGCCCTATCTGGGGTAGGTGGGGCAGGGTGCCGAGGGGGACCCGGGACTCATCCCCTCCTGGAGGGGATGCAACTCCCGCTCTGCAGGGCTGGGGGGCCTGGGCCGTGGAACTCCATGATACTGGCTTAGCTACCGGACGACTGCCACCAGCACCGCCAGGCGGGCTCTTTGGGCTGCACCTCAGGGCCAAGCAGACGCGCTGAGCCGGAGGGACCAGCTGGGGACTGGACAGCCCCACAGAAGTTCGGCTGCACTGCGTGGGGCTCCACGTTCTCCTGGCCTTCCAGCAGCACATGGGCCCCAGGAGCTTGCCTGTCGCGGGGCTGCCCCACACTTTCCCCTGCCCACAGCACCTGTCTGGCCACCCTCACCTGAGGAAACTCTCCTTGCTGTCCCTGTCCAGGAGGCCCTGCCTGATTCCCACTCCAAACCTGGCCCACCCACAGCTGGGGGCGGACAGACAGTCTGTATAGTTGCATCCTGGCTCTGCAGCCTCAGCCTGGGGGCCACCACGTGGGAGACAGCCAACCCGTAGGAGCAAGGTCTGGGTCTGGCCTGTGGGTGACTCTCTGGGTCCTGGGTGCCTCAAGGGGCCAAGGAGACCTTCCAGGGGGAAGCAGCAGGGCTGGGGGAAGGGCAACACACATTCCCCAGGGGGGGACCCGTCCTTGTGCACCTCCCCATCCTGTCTCCCTGCCTTGAGGGCTACCGGTGTGTCTGTCCAGCCCTCCAGCTCCTACGTTGTGTGCTCTGCTGGCCCAGCCCGTGGGCCCCACCAGGCCAAAGGGTCCAGACCAGTGTTCTACGGCTGGCCACGCCTGCCCTCTGCTCTCTCCCAGTGCCCACCCGAGCCAGGAGAGCCCACTCTGCAGGGCAGCCGGTGTTCTCATGCTGGAGAGCCCTAAGGAGAATATGGTGTCAGCCGCCCTAGGGAAGAGCCCTGCTGAGAGCAGATGGGTGCTGCAAGGCTCTGGCTAGGAGAACTGGAGATCTAGGAAGGAGCTGACCCAGTGCCAATCCTTCACACAGAGCCCCACATCCACATAGGGCCGCAGGGTGCTCGCTGCATGGCAAGGCAAGGACAGGTCAGCAGCCAGGACCACAGGGTCCATCCTGGGTCCTGCTGGGGGACCTAGGGTGGAGATCTCCCCTGTGCAGGGAAGAGAGCAGGGTTCTGGGGCCCCCCAAAGCTTCATGTCAGACGGATTCATAGTCACTCAAAATGTCAGTCACTGAGTATTTATTCGGGGTCCTCAGAGCTCAGCTACACCTAGGCTGATGTGGGTGTGGTTTGGGGATGGAAGAAATGGGGGCTGGCCAGCCTAGCTCCCAAGCTGAAGTCTGAGGACCGTGGCTGCCCAGGCACTGTGAGAGGACTGAGGGGCGTGGCTCAGACCCTCCCCAGGTGCGTGTGGATGGAGAGGAGGCCCACAGCGGAGCCGGGTAAAGCAAAGGCACGAGGCAGTACCGGCTGGGCAGGATTGGTCAGGGTCTGCAGGTGGAGACGACCCAGCCAGGGCAGGCTGACCAACACAGAAGGTCCAAGAAGAGCAATGAGGAGCAGGATGCTCTGAGGCCCAGCCAGGAGCCAGGAGGACCCCAACCTGATGCTGGCCCAAGTGTCGGCTCTGTCTGTTACAGGGTGACCCTGGGCAAATCTACAAAACAAGCCCCTAGGGATGAAGCTTTGGAGTCAGGAAGGCAGGTCCCGGTTTCCCCCAGAGGGGGGAGCAGGTGTGCTTAGGGGGAGGTCCCATCCTCTACCATCATGGTGGCCTGGCTCCCCCTGCTGGCCTCGTCCGCCTCTCTCCAAGTCTGGTTGCTGTAGCCGGGTCCTCAGGCCCCATCCACCGGGAGGTCACACACACAGGGCCACCCCCGCCTCAGGATGGGCCTAGGGCTCTTCCCTGCAGCCCCCATCCCTATAGGGGTCCCAGCCTGCCACTCCCACTCAGCCTGCTGCCCTCAGTGGTCAGGCTCCAGTGTCCACTCTGACAGCCACTGCAGGCAGGAGGCCCGCTGCGCCTCTGTCTCAGGGGACTTGCTGGGGAGTGTGGGAGTGCTGCAAGACGCAGGGCACCCTTCTGTGGGATCAGGATCGGGAGCAGCCCTCAGGACCTGGACGAGCTGGTCCAGTGACTGCACTAGGGTGTGGGGGCTCCAGCAGGCATCGAGCGCCGGCACGAAGGGATCTGGTGTGCAGGCCTCCACACACTCGCTGCGGGTGGGGATACGCAGATAAAAGGCGTGCAACATCATGCGGAAGGGCTGCTCTTCTTGGTCCAACGCCTGCCCGTAGGTCAGGTCCCCCACGACAGGATGGCTGAGAGCACTGCAATGCACACGCAGCTGGTGCGTCCGGCCTGTGGGGGGGATAGGGGACCAGTAGGGTGGGAGTGCCATCCCATGCCCACCCTCACCCACTCAAATCACCCCATAACCCTACTCTCTGTTGCCCTCTCAAAGCTCCACAAAACCCTTAGAAAGAACAGACCTCCTGTTCCCTGTTACAAACAAGAACGCCAGAGATACAAAGAGGAGTCAACTCCAAGATCACTGCCAGGAGAGGCAGAGCCGGGAATGCTGCAGAAGCCCTGCGAGCTGTCCCGCTACCCTCACATCAAAGATAGCAAGGCCGTGTGTGGAGCAAGAGGCTGCAGGACATGGGGTGCAAACAGTGGAGTGGCCCCAAGCAGGCTGCTGTGCCCCTGTGCCACCACTTCCTCTCGTGTGTGACAAAGATGCCACAGTACCCGGAGTGAAGAGATGCCGGCACAAGGTGTTCACCACGTGGGGGGGCACCATTAGCCGACGACAAGAGGGCCTGGAAAGCTTCCCGCCCTGCCCCTGGCGCACCTGTGAGTGGCTGCAGCAGCACTTTGGAGACGGGATCGCCTGCATACAGCCCGTGTTCCAGGACTACCAGCTCTGTCAGGCTCGGTTTGGGGTTCTCACAGCCTGCGAGCAAAAGACAAAGCGTGAGCGTGGCTGGACCAGCGCCGGGCCCAATCCACCCCAGCCCAGCTCACTCAGGGTCCTCTCTGGGTGCCGTGTGCCCGGCGATCCCACCTTTCTGCCCTCCGTACCCTCTGTGCCCTCAATGCACATGGTGTGAGCCCGACCCTCTGTGCTGTTCCTGCCGATGGCATAGTTGATGGTCATCCGGCTCTCCTGCACGTGTCCCCGCACCTGCTGGGCAGAGTCACAGGCTGCTCTCAGGGCCACCCACCACGACCGGGGTGGGGACAGTCGGCCTGCCGGCGTGGCTGAGAGTTGGAATCCCCCGCCTCGGGGCCTGGTCAGGCCTTACCAGAGCCAGATAGGCCTTGGTGACACGCCGCTCCTTGAAGCACTTGTACGCGCTGCCCGCTGCCGCCTTGTTCAAGGCCACACAGAGTGCCCCGCTGGTGGAGAAGTCCAACTGGTGGCAGAACCTGGCACGGGGTGGGCGATCAGGGCTGGCGCGCCTGGGGGTGTCCACTGCCCCCCACGGAAGCTCCCAGTACCTGAAGCCATAGTAGGTGTCAGGATCCGCTAACTCCGGGAAGTGGTGGCGCAGCTGCTTCTGGAGGGTGGGAATCTCGCGCCACATCCTGCTGTCGATGCGCAAGTCCCAGTGCTTGTTCACCACCAGGAAGTCCCGGCTCTGGTACACCACGGACAGGTTCTCTATCCGGCCCGGCTCCATGGTGGGGGCCTGCAACGCGGAGCGCGTGTGTGCACGGGGGTCTCCGGGGCGCGGGTGGGAAGCCAGCCAGGCGCAGGGCACCTCCCGCGCCCCGCTGCACCCCCGTCCCAAGCGGCCGTCCCACCCACGCCCCGGATCCGGGACACGCGGCCCCGCGCCCGGCCCACGCCGGGACCGACCTGCAGCTGGGCAGGGCCGCCGGGCCCCTCGAGGCAGCCCCCGGCCCTGGCTCCAGCACCCGCCCCCGCGCCCCCCGTGACCCCGGAGCCGCGCCTCGCTGGGCCCGGCCTGAGCGCGCAGCCCCGCCCCCGCCCCGGCCGGCCGGCCGAACGGACCAATGGCGAGCGTCCGCGGCGCCCACGGCTCGGGCCCGCCCCAGCTGCGCGCGCAGCCCCGCCTCCGCCACGCTCTCCCGTGGGCCAATGGCGAGCGGCGCCGGGACGCCGGCCGGGGGTTGGCGGCGCCGGAACGCCGGGGGCGGGCGCGGCGGCGGCGGCGGCGGCGCGGGAGGTTCGGAGCGCGCTGCGGGTGCGGCGGGAGCGGGCGCCATGGGAGAGCGCGAGCTGGGGCTGGGCGGGGCGGAGGACGACTTCCACGACCGGTTCGCGGCCGAGCTGGAGGTGCTGGCCGAGCTGGAAGGTGGGCGCAGGCCGGGGGGCTACCCGGAGGAGGGGGCGAGCGGGGCCCCGTGCGCGGGCCGCGCTGAGCCGCGGCTGTCTGTCCTGGCAGGGTCGGCGGCCGGGTCACCCCGCAGGGAGCGCTGGGCCGCGGCGGGCCGGGCCGGGCTGACGCCGGAGGACGCCGAGGCCGGAGGTGGACGCCCGGGGAGCCGCGGCGGCGCGGGGAGGAGGCGGCTGGCGGCGCCCTCGCCGGGGGACGCGGCTCTGCCCCCCAGTACGTGCGCGGGGCCTGGGGCGCGGGCGGGGCGCGGCTGCGGAGGAGGGCCACCCACCACGACCGGGGTGGGGACATTCGGCCTGGGCCCCTGACGTCTGCCTCCCCAGCCCCCAGGGTCAAGCGGCCGCGGCTGCAGGTCGTCAGGGAGCTGAACTTCAGGCTGGAGGAGCCAGAGGAGCCTGAGGAGCCGCAGGGTCCTGACTCCCCCGCCGGGGACATCACCCCCCCGCCGAGCCCCGAGGTCCCCCCTGAGCTGTGGCCCGAGGGGTGTGTGGCTTGCCGGGTTCCGGAGGGGGCCGGGGCGCTGGGAGGCGTCTGGGCCCTCAAGACGACCTCTCATGTCCCTTCCCAGGACCTTGGATGCTGCTGCTGACGGCAGCCTCCTATGGGCCCCCGGGGCGGCCCAAAATCCTGTCCTGAGGCGGCCCCCTGTCCTGGAGGACTACATCAGCGTGACCTCCACGGCGGGCTCCCGGGCCTTTCTGGTCCTGCGCGCGGACCCTGTGGGCACGGGGGTGCAGGTGGGCGCGTGCTGCCTGGGCAGGCCTGGACCCTGTGGACCCTCCAGACGCTCACCAGCACATCCCCCCCCCACCTCCCCCCTGGCTTCTTCTCTTTCGTTCTGTTGTTTTTCTTCCTTCCTTTTAGATGCTCCCACCCAGAAGGCTTTTCTCCTTGGAATGCTTGCTTAGGGACAGGCCAGTTTTGCGGCTGGTGTGTTTGTGCTGGAGGATGCCCTTCTGGGTCCTGCAGCGCCATCCGGAGGGGGTCAGTGGGGGGTTACATCCTGGCGGGTGATGATTGCTGCTCTCCCTTCCCGGCAGACACCTTTCCGTGACACCTGGTGGCGAGGCCAGGGCCGGCTGGATCTGTTGGGTGTATCCTTTGCATCCCTGAAGGAGCAGGTCGACAGCGAGGTGGGGTTTGCTGGGAGTGGGAGGGTGGCTCTAGGGTGCCTGCACGCTGGAGCCCTCCTGACGCCACCCTTTGGTTTTGCACAGCGGAGGCAGCAGCTGCTGCAGGAGGCCTATCAGCTCTCGGATACACTTCGCAGGTGACACGGTGACCCCTTCCCCTCCTGTGGCCTGTATCAGGGGGCTGTGCAGTCCCTCCAGAGGCCCGGCGGCTCAGGCATGATGTTCTCCAGCCTCAGGTCGGAGGAGGTGGAGGAAGAGGTCCAGCTCCTGGGGCCGCCTAAGGAAGAGCTGGCCAACAGCCCGGATGGCTCTCAGCACTGCCTCTGGGTGGATGAGTTCGCACCCCAGTACTACACGGAGCTGCTCAGTGACGATGTGAGACCTTGTCGTTCAAACGTGACTGGGTTTTTTGTTTCCAAAGATGAACAGTGTGGAATTCAGCTAATCCTTGTGTCGTCAGCTCACAGGGCTTTGGGGTGAGGGGAGATGGTTTTGATTAGCCTGTTAGAGGCATGGATGGGGAAGCTGAGGTCAGCATGGCGTGGCCGGGGACCTGGACTGGGGATCCTCCCACCCGTGCCTGGAGCTTCTCTTTCCTTTCCTGCTGTCATAGAAGTTGGTGCAGGGATGCTCCTGGGGGTGCTGGGGGCTCCTAAGGGGGTCAGAGTTGTAGGGGTGAGCCTCACTCTGTCGGTCACGGGCTGGGTGGCCAGGCACTGGTCACCTGTCACTTGGCTTCAGCGTCCTTATGTGTTTTCGGGGCTCCTGATGGGTGGATGTGAAGGGCAGGGTGTGTCTGGTGCTGGTGGTTCCTCCAGGCTGTGCTTCCCTTTCTGCAGTTCACTAACCGCTGCCTCCTCAAGTGGCTAAAACTGTGGGACCCAGTGGTGTTTGGCCGAGAGAGGCCTGCTAGGAAGCCAAGGCCCAGCATGGACCTGGCCCGAGGTGGCAAGGAGGCCACAATCTCCAGCAAATGGAAGAGCCACGAGCAGGTGCTGGAGGACATGCTAGAGGCTGACCTGGACCCGAGCCGGCGGCCCCGACAGAAGGTGAGCCTTGCTTGGCTGCTCCCCACACATGTGTGAGCCCAGGGGCGATGCTTTCTCGGCCGCCGGCACCTTTGTAGCTTCCTGGGGCCACGAGGCACGTTTATCCCCCGCGCCCCCCATGGGCGTTGTAGCATCAGGGCATTGGCGTGGACCGTCGGTGATGGAAGTTGGAATCTGAGTCTGTTTAATGGCTTATGTGAAGCCTGCGCTGTCTGGAGGACCCCAGTTTTCCTTTGGATGCTCATGGTGACGGTGGTCTCTTGGGCTCCGTCGTCCCAGTGATGGCCGATTTGCTTGTCCCACGTGGGACTTCCTTTCGCTCTGGTGCATTGGCGGTGGAGTGCGAGTCTGCTGGAGTCTGTTCTTGTGCGGTCACTGCAGTGGGTGGGGGTACGTCCCCGAGTAGCAGGCCTCAGCCTGGTGGTTGGGCTGGGGGGGCTCCCCTGGGCACAGGGGGTAGCGCATCCGCGTCTCCTTTGTTGTGGCTGCAGGTGGCGCTGCTGTGTGGGCCCCCGGGGCTTGGCAAGACCACCCTGGCTCACGTGATTGCACGGCACGCTGGGTACAGTGTGGTGGAGATGAACGCAAGGTGAGGGGTGGGGAGGCCAGTCTCCAGGGCCCCCATCTGTCCTGACTGCACCGTAAGACCCCAGTGGTTGGAACGGAGTTGTTTTCTCAGGGTTGGCTGGGGCTGCCGCCGTGTCTCAGGGCAGCCTTTAGGTGTAGGCGTAACGACTCTGCCCTGGGAGGCTCTCATCGGGGACCCTGGTTGTAGCTGTGGCCAAGGCCACGCTGCCTTGACGGCTCCCCCCACCCCCTCACTGCTTCCAGTGATGACCGCAGCCCTGAGGCCTTCCGCACGTGCATTGAGGCGGCCACGCAGATGGAGTCGGTGCTGGGTGCTGGCGGGAAGCCCAACTGTCTGGTCATCGATGAGATTGACGGAGCGCCCGTGGTGGGCCTCCTGGATGCCCCAGAGGGTGGGCCGGTGGGTGGGCAACGGGCTAGGGCTCACTGCATCCTCCTGGCATTCCCTAGGCTGCCATCAACGTTCTTCTGAACATCCTGGACCGCAAGGGCCCACAGGATGCAGAGTCAGGGGGTCCGGGTGTTCCCACTAGTGGGGGACGGCGGCACCGGGCCGACAGGGGGCTCCTGATGAGGCCCATCATCTGCATCTGCAATGACCAGTGAGTGGGGTGGAGCAGGGCTTTGCACAGGGCGGAGTGCAGGGGGGCTTCCCAGGAGGATGGAGGGCCCTGGGAGGGTGTACCGCCAGCTCTGCCTGGCCACCTCCATCCGCTGGGCTGTGGCACCCACCCTGGTGCGCGCCCATACATCTGCAGGTTTATGCCGTCCCTGAGACAGCTGAGACAGCAGGCCTTCCTGCTCCACTTCCCACCCATACTGTCCTCGAGACTCACGCAGCGGCTGCAGGAGGTTGGTGAGGGCTGGGGGTGGACACGACGAGGGGCTGCGTGGCCGACTACAGGCTGGGGGGACATGCCCCCTGTCCTGGCCCTGGCCTCCTCTGCCTCCCGCAGCCTCCAGCCAGCCCCGGGACATGACTGCACCGGTTTGCTCTTTGGCAGTAGGAGGTTCCAGCAGGGACCCAGGCTGGTCCGCGGGGTTCTGTAGCTGCGGTTCTCCCGTGTTCTAGGGAAGAGGGGGCCTCGGGGTGGGTTTCCCGGGGAGCACCTGCTCACCCCCTGCCCCTCCCTGCAGATCTCCCTACGGCAGGGCATGCAGGCTGACCCGGGTGCGCTGGCAGCTCTGTGTGAGAAGACTGATAACGATATCCGTGCCTGCATCAACACGCTGCAGGTGGGCCAGTGGGCAGGTGGGCTGGGGGCCGCGACCGGGTGAGGCAGGGGAGGCCTCCTCTCACCAGCTCCCACCACTCTGTGTCCAGTTCCTTCATGGGCGGGGCCGGCGGGAGCTGAGTGTGCGGGCTGTGCAGACTACGCGGGTTGGGCTCAAGGACCAGCGCAAGGGGCTTTTCTCCGTGTGGCAGGAGATCTTCCAGCTGCCCCGGGCCCAGAGGTAATCACATGGGCCTGGGGGTGCTCGGCCTCCCCCTCCATCCCCTTCTGGGGACCCACAGAGCTTCATCGGTGTACAAACATCTGGGCCGCTCTGGGGAGCGAGGGCGACGAAGAGGCGGGGCGCCCTTGCAGCCTTGGCACCCCTCTGCAGGCAGCGCTGGGCCCAGGACCCCTCTTCTACCCCACACGTGCTCCTGCTCGGCGATGGGCACTTGGACCCGGGGCCCCGTGCTGCCGAGGCGCCTCTGACCACGGCTGCACAGCGCCTCCACCGCATCCTGCACGTGGCTGCATCCGCAGGCGAGCACGAGAAGGTGGTGCAGGTAATCTCGCTGCATGCCCAATGAGACATTTTTGGGGGTGTTGGTAGGCTAGCATCTGGCCGTGTGTGTGTCCCAGAGAATAGGAGGCGCTTGCAGTGATGTCAAGGAGAGGGATGAGTGAGGGTGACGGACACGGTGCGTTGAGACCTGTCAGAGGTGACGGCAAGCCAGGAGAGGCCGGGGACAGGAAGTAGCTGGTGCCTGGTGGGATGGCCGGGGTGGGCTGGCAGCGATGGGGGGTGGGCGGCACGGCCCGAGTCAGAGCCCGGGAGCGTCCCCGTTCTGGACGTGAGCTGTGGGAACGGGAACGTGGGGTGGAGCTGGCAAGGTGAGGTTTTGGCCCGAGCAGGTGGCAGAGATGCCCCCACGCTCGGGAAGCCTGGTCTAAGCCATGTCTCTGACTAAGCAGCTTTGGATTAGTGGCTGGGGATCTGCATAAATCCGGAAAGCTCTACGGGGAGGGGTGTGCTGTGCCCCGAGGGCAAGGGAATCTCACGTGGCACAGGAGCAGGGGCTCTGGCCTCAGCTCTAGCCCATAGGACTTCCTTTGGGGAGGGGGTGGGTACTGGAGCCTGTGGGCTCCTTGAGGTGGTGGGGGTGGCGTGAGGGTGTTTCCTGCATCTGAGTTGTGGCCAACAGTGGGGGCGGCAGGCTGGGCCTTCCTGGCTCCTCTTTTGGGGCCTCAGGGTCCCGTGCTGCTGTTCGCTGCTGCCCCAGACCCTGGACTTGGCAGGGCAGGTGGGAGGTGGAGGGTCCCGTGGGGGGTGCTTATACAGTGGGCTGCACTGAGGCCGGGGGGTCAGAGGCCCACCCACCTGCTTATCCCCAGGGCCTTTTTGACAACTTCCTGCGCCTGCGGCTGCGGGATTCCAGCCTGGGGACCGTGTGCACGGCCCTCGACTGGCTGGCCTTTGATGACCTGCTGACCTGCACCGCCCACCATGGCCAGAGCTTCCAGCTCCTGCGCTACCTGCCCTTCCTGCCAGCAGCCTTCCACCTGCTCTTTGCCTCTAGCCACATGCCGAGGATTGCGTACCCCAGCAGTCAGCAGGAGGTGTGCCCCTGCCCCCTGCCCGGGGCCTTGGGTCTGGCCCAGGGACCCTGGGTTACCGAGGCCCAATCCACCCTGCATCCTAGGCCCAGAGCCGGACGAGCCGGACACAGAACCTCATCCACACACTTGTGGCGGGCATTGCACCTGCCATCCGCAGCCGGGCCGCGCCTCAGGCTCTCGTCCTGGATGCCCTTTGCCTGATTCTGGACATCCTTGCGCCCAAGCTGCGCCCTGTGAGTGCTTCGTCCAGAGTGGGGGGTGTGGCTGCTGGTGGGGCTGGGCCCTGACCACGCTCAGCGTCCCTGCCCACTGCCCCCTGCCCATAGGTGAGCACGCAGCTGTACAGCACTCGTGAGAAGCAGCAGCTGGCCAGCCTCGTGGGCACCATGCTTGCCTACAGCCTAACCTACCGCCAGGAGCGCCTGCCCGACGGGCAGTACATCTACAGGCTCGAGCCGTGAGTCCGTAGCACCTGGGGTGGGTGCCAGCAGGGTCTGGGTGCCAGGTGCTATGGCGGTCACTGGGGCAGGAATCTCAAGGTGCAGTCTCGGCGAGGTGTGAGTCTCACTTTTCCCATCTGTGGGGCAGTGGTAGGGGGCGGTTCCAGCTCTGCTCAGTTTCAGCTCCACTCTTGCCCCAATACAATTGTGGGACGGCTCTCACAAGCAGGCTTTCACTGCTTCCATGTCCCCCGGGAGCTGCCCTCAGGGCTCTGCTGGCCCATTCTGAGATGTTCCCTGGGGCCATGCTGCCCAACCAACAAGGGCCAGTACTCAGCTCCCTTGGGCCATTTGCAAGGAGGCAGTAACGGTGACAGTGTCAGGTACTCCAGCCTTGAGTCTAGACCTTGCCATGTTGTCTCATTTCTTTATCTTGCAGCCCTGGGGTGGTTCCCTTCTAATGTCTATAGGCAGTTGGGGAAACTGAGGCTTGGGGTGGGTGATACCCTGCTGTTCTGGGGCTGAGGCATCATATTGCCAGGACGAGCCCCACGCTGCAGCTCTTGCTTTTTGGCATCTGGGAGTGGTGTGGGAGGTAGCCCCTGCCTGTGCCTGCTGATCGGACATGTCTCTTTACTCTGAGACTAGGAACGTGGAGGAGGTTTGTCGCTTTCCTGAGCTGCCCGCCCGCAAACCCCTCACCTACCAGGCTAAGCAGCTCATTGCCCACGAGATTGAAATGGAGAAAATGCGGCGGGCAGAGGCCTTGGCCCGGGTTGGGGATGGCCCGCAGGTAAGCCTACCCTGGGCTCTGGGCCAGAGCCAGGCCTAGGAGGGCAGGGCTGTTGTCCCTGGAGTGACCCTGCCTGGTATGTCCTCACCACACCTTGCTTCTTCAGGTGGACAGGGGCCCCCCAGGGGCCACAGCTCCACTGGGTGGTGCTGGGGAGAAAGAGGCACAGCCACCCACTTCACACAGCCAAGAGGAGCAATGGCTGGAGCAGCGGCTGGAGCGCATCCTGAAGAAAGCGGCTCTGGAGGAACAGGTGTGAGGGGCAGGGCTGGTTCTCAGCCCTGGGGGGCCTGCCATGTGCTTGCTGCTCAGCCAGGGGTGGGGGTCCCACTGGGCCCATTTCTCATCTGGTCAAAAGGGGGCCTGCTCCTACCTTCCACCCTGGGCCCGGCTATGGTAGGAGGCTGCTGCTGTGGGTGGTGGGGGATCAAAGGGATCCTGGCCCCCGGGAAGGGGAGGTGGGCATCTGCTCCTACGGCCTGGGGCCATTGGCTCCTCCCTGGGTTGTGGCCTCTCAGCCCTCCTGCCATAGCGGGAGTGTCCGCCAGGGGTCTGTCCCTGAGAGCCTGACCCACCTGCCTCCTTTAGCCCGAGAGGGATTTCTTCGGTCGTGTGGTCACGAAGAGAGCGGCCCCCCTGAGTGCAGGTGTGTGGGGTGCGGGAAGGGCTGGAGGGGCCAGGGCGAGGTGGAGGAGCAACGATGTGGCTTCCGCAGGAGCTGTGGCCCCCGAGACAGACGTGGCTGAGTGGCGCATAGGCAGAGCAGTGGGCAGGAGTGACGTCTGGTTTCGCTTCAAGGAGGGTGTCTCCAATGCTGTGCGGCGCAGAGTGCCCATCAGGGACCTGCTGTAGCCGGGGCTGCACCCAGCTCCTTAAGGCCTGCTGGATGGCCCGGGTCTACACCTAGCTCCGTGACGCCTGCTGGACAGCTGGGGGCCCACGCTGGACACCTTAGCCCATGCAGGGGGCTGCAGATCCACATGAGATGCCCCAGGGCCCACACCTGATGCTGTGTTACTTTTTCTCCCATCAGAAGATGTACAAAATCACGAACACTCTCAAAAAGTCTTTATAAAAGTCACACGTTTACAGAGTTGTCCTCCCTACAGAAATGAGAATCTGGGGGCGAGGCGTGGGGGCCTCACAGGATGGCACACTTGCCCTTCTCCACCCATGGGTTGTTCTTCATCAGGTCGGGGTTCAGGAACGGGTCCTTGGGGATCCCATCCTCTATCCACTTGAGGAGCCTGTGGTTGGGGAGGCTGAGGTGAGCAGGTGGGTGCAGGGGTGTGGGCTGACGCATGCAAATACGTATGGGGCAGGGAAATGAAGTGCAGATCAGGATCAGCGGGTGCTGGGCCGGGTGGGGTCCTGGGGACTTACTCAGGGATGGTCTTGGACGACATCTCCCTCTTGAAGGCCAGCTGGTATTTGAGGCTCTCCACCTCTTTTTTCATCTGGGGCACGTCCCACTCCTCCATGGCGTCGGGAGCTTCGGAAGTGGCCAGCCTGGGGCTGCAGGACACAGGAGCGAGCAACAGCCAGGGGGCTGCCAGCCTGCCGTCATCCCCTCGGTGCTCCCTCCCCACCAGGAAGGGAAGGAGCCCACCCTTGCATGCTGACTCCCAGTGTAGTGCTTGGGAGGTCCCCACGGCTGTACCAGCCCTTTCCCAGGCTCCACGTAGGCACCCACATTGTCCACAGGGTGCAGGGCCTGAAGCTGAGGCCATGGTAATGAGGCCCCATGTGCCTGCTCCCGGACCCCCATGGGGCTCATTAACTGCAGAGAAAACTTTCTACTCTGAGCACACCTCTATTCGCCGAGCATCCTCACCTCCCGGCCCCCCTTACCTCCGCCTGGTCTCTTGGAGAGAAGGGGCAGCGTTTCGGCGATAGCGGGACCAGGCACCCAGCACAGATGGGGTCTCAGAGCCCACCCTCCAACTGCCAGGCCCACTTCCCGCTCCTGGTTGCAGAGGGAGCAACCCAGACCCTCACGTGAGGGGTGGAGCAGGTCTCCGCCTGCCTTCCCTGCTTTGCATGGGGAAGCCTCCCCCCTCCCCGAAGGAAGTTCATTTTGGGGCTGGAAGGATTTGGCTGCGATTTGCATCTTGAGCCAAGGAGCTGGGGGGCGGGGGGTTGGTGCTGAGGGTCTTGGGTGCTGAGGGTCACAGGCTGCACAGCGGGTCTGGGACTCTGGCTGCAGCATCCTGCCTGCTGGCACCGCTGGCACCGTCCACACGCTGCCTGCTCCGCTTTCTACCGTGTACCAACCCGGCAGAGCGGGTTCCCTCCTGTGCGGCCCCGCCCCCCCCCCCCCCCCGTCGACCAGGGGCCCGGGGGATGGTCCCTCTCTGGCCCCGGGGCCCTGCTCCCATCTCTGGGAGCTGAGAGCCAGGGGATTGGCTTCCTGGCCCTTGGGAGGGTGGGCGGGGGTCACGGCGGTGGCCCTGCCTGCATCAGCCTGCGGAGTAGCCTCCAGGCTGGAAGATCTCCGTGTTGGGGGCGATGGGGGTCGGCCCTGGCCGGCTGGGGAGGAGCAGCCACACGGAGTCGGGGCAGGGGAGCCGCGGGGGCAGAGTCGGCCTCTGGAGGGGCCGGGCGGTGGTCCCCACCCGCACCCCCCCGGGCTGGCGCCCCCCTCCCAGCCGGCGGCCTCGGGTTGGTCTCTCCCGGGGCGCCCGCCCTACCTGCGCGCCGCGCCGCCGAGCCGGCCGCCCGTCCCGCGCGCCCCGCGACGCCCCCGGCCACGCCACGGCGCTCGGCGGCACTGCGGGCGGCGCGCACGGCAGGACGCGGCTTCCCTCCGCCCGCCCGCAGAGCGAGGGGCCGCCGGGGCTCGGGGCCGCCGGGGCTCGGGGCCGCAGGACCGACGGGCGGGGGCGCTCGAGCGGCTCAGCGCGGCGGCACCGGCCCGCCCCGGGAGGCGCCGCCGTCCTGCTGCGCCCTGCTCCGCCCCGCTCCGCGCAGGGGCCCCGCTCAGACCTACCTCGGACGGTGCCGCCGAGGGCCGAAGGACGAGGACCGGTGATGGGGAGCGCGGCTGGGCCAAGTGAGCAGGAGCGGCCGTGCCCGGCACAGCCCGGCGGGGCCCCGCCCACTCCTGCCACCTGGGGCCGCCGGCACCGCCCCACCCCGCCTGGCCTACCCCGGACCTGCCGGCGCCTGCTGGGGGGCCAGGTGGACAGTGCAGAGTCCGTGGCCGGGCGGGTGCGCCCCTGGGCTGCGCGGGCCGGGCACCAAAGGCTTCCAGCCCTTGGATCGCACCCTGGCCCTCCAGGCCCTGGCAGGCACGGGCCTCGGCAGTGCCCATGGATGGGCAGTGCCCACTGACGGGTCTCGGGCGGCCCTCCCCCGGAGCTGAGTCACCCCCAGGTGACCTGGGCCTGCCCCCCACTCTCAGGCCAGCGGCAGGCCAACCGGGCAGCTGCCCTGGGGGCACATCCACGGTTCCCTTCACCCCGAGGGAACAGACTTGACCTGTGCAGGCCCAGGGTGTCTGGCTCAGGGGTGCCCAAGCCCAGGGTGAGCAGCTCTGGGGGCTCTAGGGTGGGGGGGTGTCCTCCCTCAGTGCGTGCCTGTCACATCTCTGCCTGGCTCCTCAGCCAGCCCGTGATGGGACCGAGCGTGGGACACTCGCTCTGCCCTCGCAGCCCTTAGGGTAGGTGCCATCGGCGATGGGACCACATCCCCTTGTCCTCAGACACGATGCCCTGGGTGTGTGTGGCAGGCCCCGCTGCCCGACTCTCGGGGGAACTGTGCCCTTGGGGCCATCGGGTGACGCAGGCACCAGGCTGCATCCTGGGCAGGGGGACCCTGGGCAGCAACGGCGGCCGCAGGGGGCAGCAGCGCCCAGCTACTCAACCTCGATCCCCGCAGAGGCCCGGACCAGGCCTTTGGCAGGAGCTCTGGCCGCCTCCTCTGGGCTGGGGGCCTGCGAACAGTCATCTGTCTTCATCTTGGAAGCAGGACGGGGTGCCCCCTGCCCCTTTGGGCCCCCGAGCCCTCCCTGATACGATTCTGTGAAATGGGGTCAGCTGTGCCTCCCTGGCCCATCTCACGCGTTGACACGATGACGCATCAGGAGGCACTTCTGGAACTGGGGCACATCAGGAAAGTGAGGGATTATTTTTATTATGGATTTATGGGGGCGGGGGGCTTAGAGCCCAGGGCACTGCCGTCGTCTCCCTGGGGCAGATGGCCAGCGGTGCTGGCCTCACTCCAGCCTGGAACACTGTCACTCTAGCTGCCGGGGCTGCTGTGCACACAGGGCGGCAGCCTAGGGCAGGGCGCACATTGGCCCTTGGGACTGGCCAAGGTTTGGGCTGAGACCCGGGCCAGCCCGACCCGGCGGCCCTCTCTTCAGACCACACAGGCAGAACTGGGCCCCGGGACCAGGCTTTGGTCTGACAGCATCTGGAGGGCTCCCTAGAAGAGGCCCTGGCATGACCTGGGTTACACATCAGGTGTGACTAGGGTTTGCTCCCAGGCCCTGCCCTGCAAGTGGTTTGAACGCTGCACCGCTGTCACAGGGAGGCCAGTGTAGACGTGCACCGACAAAGGCAGCTGGGCGGCAGGGTGCGCTGTCAGGACAGTGGTGGCTGCGTGGGGTGCGGGGTCCTGCGTGTCTCCTGTGGCTGTGTGCTCTCTGGTCTCTGGGCGCCGGCCACACCTGCCACTGCGTGGCCTCTCCAGGCTCAGAAGTGGCCCCGAGCTGATCACATCCCCCCGTGATGGAGGCCACAAGGCTGTGTGGCACCCCTGCTGGTGCACAACTATTGTCCAGGGCCTGAGGACCCAGGTTTCTCACCTTCCTGGGCGCTGGATGGGGTGGGGGGCAGTGACAGCGTGTCCTCCAGGGGATGCCACCTTACAAATGCCCAGAGCCAGTCCACAGAGACTAGATGCTGTGCTGAAATTAGCTCCACTAACTGGGCTGCTGGTGGGACCCAACGTGCTTGTCGTGGCCTAGAAATGGCCGCTCCGGGCCCCGCTGCTGGGCTCCTGCCAAGTGGGCAGGCGGGCAGTGCGGGCTAGGCCTCTGGGGGCCGTGGTGGGCACAATGGGACTGTGGCAGGACCTCCCCCAGTAGTGCTGATTTCAGTGCTCAAGAGAATAAACACCCAGTGTGTGTGTGGGGCCGTGAAGAGGGCTCAGGAGGAGGGGGGAAGGCCCCAGCACACTGCCCTCCACCACCACTCTGAGCTGGCAAAGGCTTCCGAATGGCATGCTGGCCACCCAGGGCCACCTGAGAGCAGGACACAGCCCAGGGAGGCCTGAGGCAAGACTGCAGCTCTGCGTGACTGCTGGGGGGTCAGACCCACTGCACCCCCAGGCCACAGACACATCCCGAGGGCTCTCAACAGGTATGGTGACCACAGCCAGGTAGCCCCACGGGAACACACTGATTCGTTTCCTGCCCCTGCATGGTCTGGCGGGCAAATACCAGGCCTGGAAAACCAGAAAAGAAATCTTTTATTTCTCTTGTTAATCAGAGCTCATAAAAAAATGAGAGTGTTTTTACATAATCTTTGGAAGGTTGAAAACGACTCAAAAATAACCCAAGCGCTCTTAGGCTGACGTGTGCAATTAACGTAAGGCGTGATTCTAGGGCAGCCTGGGCGGGAGGGCAGCTCCGGCCTGCAAGACCTCTCGAGGCAATGTCAGGGAGGCCGCACTGGGCCACTCCGCTCCTTGTCGCAGCTCTGTGGCCAGTGAACAATTCCAGGCCCCTCTGGGCACCTGGCCTGGGGGCTTGAGGTCTCAGGGAAAGTGAGACCCATAAAGCAGCTCCCAACACCAGCCAGAGGGACTTGAGGTTTCTAAAACATATGAACCTTCAAAGTTACAGGGGCCCCGTCTCATGAAGGTCTGTGGAAGGAGCCTGTGATGCATGGAAGGTGCAGGTGAGGCCAGTCATGTCATGGGCTCTCTGACTCCTGTTTGCAGGCTGCCTACTGTCCCCTTTCCCAGCAGCCCCCTGGCTGGCAGAGCTGCCTCCCTCAAGCAGATGCTTACTTTGAGACAAGAAAGGTAGAGCAGGGATCCCTGGGTGGCTCAGCCCAGGGTGTGATCCTGGAGACCTGGGATCGAGTCCCGCATCGGGCTCCTGCATGGAGCCTGCTTCTCCCTCTGCCTGTGTCTCTGCCACTTTGTCTTTCTCAGGAATAAATAAAATATTAAAAAAAAAAAAAAAAAAAAAAAAAGGTAGAGCAACTTTGCCTGGTCACCTGTGAAGAAAGGATAACTCAGTGCTGGCCTCCCTCACCCCCCCATTTCCCCCTCCCAAGACCAGTGGCCATGGCCAGTCCAGGGGGACAAGTCCTTGGAAGGGGTCATCCTGCGCTGAATGTCTCATCTCTGGTGAGGCACAACTGTGGGAGGTGCTACTTATTGCCTTAGGCTTCCTGCTACCAGACAGGACTGGAGGGTGCCAGTGGCCTGTCCGTGTGGTCCCCAAGTGCGGGGACGGGCACCACAGCCTACACATAGTCGGGCCTAGGTCTGCCACCTGTGCAAGCTCAGGACACTTCAGCACACAGCCAGTTCTGGTCTGGCTGCACCCTCAGGCTGCGTGGGGTCGCTGCTTCATGAGCCTCATGCCACTTGGGGGTCCCAGCACGTCAGTAGGGAGTCTACGGGACCACACCCCAAGGCACACGCATCACAAAGGGAGGTGATGTAAGCATTGGACCACGAGGCCGTCTGGGCATCGGGCTCGTAGGGGCACAGGCTGCTCTGAGGGCTTGGCATCCTGCAGTGCCTGCTGAGCTGACCCCGGTTCCATCGGCAGGGGTGGCGGCACCACTGGCGTTTGGATGCAGGACACGCACACTGGGTTGGGGTGGTTGGAAGGCCCCTGTGTTGTGTGTGGCCCCTGACCCGGCGGACAGCTCATCCTCTGCTGGGGGATGGCACTGAGTGTTCCCCCAGGAGGACGTGTGAGGGCCAGGGCAGCTCTGTGAGCAGCACGTAGAGAGCGGCTGGACACAGAGACGGGGCAGAAGTGATGTCCATGGGGGGGCGGTGGGGAGCGCCCCACGCAGCTGTCCACGCTGGAGGGGGGCCTGGGGGCAGCAAGGCCTTTCCTTGTGCTCCCGCTGGAAGTTGGGCTGAGCACACCTGAGGCGCCGAGGCCGCCACGTGTTGGGGATGGCGATGGGGCTAGAGCCCAGACAGGCTGGTGCGGGGGTGTGTGTGTGCTGAGAGGAGCGGTCACACGTGGGGGTCCCGGGGCGCGTGGGGGCAGCTCAGGCAAAGCCCCTCAGACGTGCAGGGGCTGGCCATGTGCGCAGCCCCCATGGCGGGGAAGGGGCACAGGCGCCTGGTGCTCTGCGACGCGTCCAGGGTGCCCGCAGACCCACCATGGCCAGCGAGGCCCCCGCGGAGGCTGCTCCCCCTCGGGCCCAGGGCTGGGGAACGTGGTGCGGGCGCTCTCCTGGTCTCGGAGCACAGGCCGGGCCGGGGGGCGCCGCCAGCATCCGGGGCGCTGTGTCCGGAGCAGGAGCCTCCGGCCCGTCCAGCTCCGCAGCTTCTCGTCCCGGGTGAGGCCGCGCGGAGCCCCCGGGACGCCGCCGTCCCCGCGAGTCGCCGCGCGGTCCTTCACAGGAGGCAAACGCTCGCTACAGCGGGGCCGAGAGCCGGGCTCGCGTCCGCGTCTGTCTGTCCGTTCCCCCCGCCCCCCGCGTCGCTCCCCGCGACCCTCACCTGCCCCAGCTCGGACCGCCGGCCACGAACCTGAGCGCACGTTCCGCAGGCTGGAGGCTGTCGCCGCGGCGGCCGCACACGCCCCGGCGGCCCCGGCTCTCACCCGAGGGCGCTGAGGGACGCGGGGCACGGAACCCGCCGGGGAGCCGACTCTCTCTCCGCTCGCACACTTCCGTCTTAGGAGGCCACTTCCGGATGAGCGCCGGAAGGGGCGGGGTGTCCGCAGCGACTGGGCGGGGTCTCGCGGTAGGTCGCGGTGGCTTTGCGGTCCCGGAGCCGGGCTGTGGCGTCCGCACGGCGGGTGCGCGGGTGGCGCGGGCGGAGGGAAGTGGGGTGTCGCGTGGCCGTCCGGCGCTGCCTCCCTAACGGGAATTCCTTGTCCTGAAGCTGCTGCTGCTGCTAGGACACAGCCTGAGGATTCTGATGCCCATCTCTCAGGACTAGTTCTAGCTCCATTCTTTTTTTTTTTTTTTTTTTAATATTTTATTTATTTATTCATAGAGGCACACACACACACACACACACACACACAGAGAGAGAGAGAGAGAGAGAGGCAGAGACACAGGCAGAGGGAGAAGCAGGCTCCATGCAGGGAGCCCGATGCAGGACTCGATCCCGGGTCTCCAGGATCACGAGGGCGCGCGGACTGCCACCTGCACACCCGCAGCCCTCCCGGGCCGCGCAAGGAAGGAATGCACGAGAGCAGGGTCAGGGCACGAGAGGTGGGGCCTCGGCGGGCTAGCACGGTGGCAGCGCCGCCATGGCCTCTGCCTGTGGACTCAGCGGCGACACGTGCCCCACACGGTGGTGGCGCCCGGGGCTCACCAGGGGCGCCAGGCGTCGGGGGCGCACAGCGCAGCTCCTTCCCTGCCCCCCCCCCCCAGGCCCCATTCGGTCTTCAAGCCACATCTGCCCCCTCACCTGCGCTCCCGCCACCACGCGCTCCCCCACCACGGCCCAGAGCTCCCGGCCACCGGGACGTCGCCTGGGGTCCTTGCACCGAGTCACGCTGGAAAACAAGCCGGCCGCCTGTTACCCCTCGGTCCCCCCTGGAACGCTGGCTCACCTCGGGGCCGAGACCGTAAACACTCCTCCCCAGCAGGCGTGCGGCCTGCTGAGGTACGCGGAACAGGCCTCTAGTAGGGACGCAGTCTCCACGGCGGTGTGGGGAGGCCCGAGCGTTCAGGCCCAGGGCACGCAGGGGGGACACCGCTGGGGGGGGCGGGGGGGCTGACGGGAGAGGCACTGAGGAGACCCGGAGCCCTGAGGGGGAGACATGGGGGACCTGAGGGGAGACGCTGAGGGGGAGACGCCCCGCAGAGCCCCGGAGGCGCCCCCCCCCCCGTGCGTGCCTTGCCCTGCTCGCCGCTAGGTGGAGCCCCACGCGCACGTGAGGCCGCCCGGGCGCAGGCTCGGCTCCCCGGGCTTTGACCTCCTGTCGCGCCCGAGGTGAAGGGTATTTTCCGTGTCGGAAGTGGAAACACACAGGTATGTGCCCCGGAGGTTTTCCCTTAAGCCCAACAAGACAGGCCCGGCGCCCTAACCAGTCCCTCTTACCCTCTCAGGGAAACGCGGCACTGTTCAAACAACCCCGATACGTCGTCTTACGCTTATATGGTCCCCCCCCCCCTTTTTTTTAAATCTTTATTTATTTATGATAGTCACAGAGAGAGAGAGAGGCAGAGACACAGGCGGAGGGAGAAGCAGGCTCCATGCACCGGGAGCCCGACGTGGGATTCGATTCCGGGTCTCCAGGATCGCGCCCTGGGCCAAAGGCAGGCGCCAAACCGCTGCGCCACCCAGGGATCCCGGTCCCCCCCTTTTTAATATACTTTTTAAAAGATTTATTTATGTATTTGTTTGTTACTTATTTATGATAGCGAGAGAGAGAGAGAGAGAGAGGCAGAGACACAGGAGGAGGGAGAAGGAGGCTCCCTGCAGGGAGCCCGAGGTGGGACTCGATCCTGGAACCCTGCTGTCACACACCAGGCCGGAGGCCGAGGCTCACCCGCTGAGCCCTCCTCCCCCCCGGGGGGTGGGGGGGCCCCCATACCGACCCCTTGAGGGGAGAGCCGCCTAGTCTCTGCTTCGCATCGGGTGGCCTCTGGGACACGTCCTGTGCCCGTTCTGCAGAAGGGTGTGAAGAGTGGTGTGAGCAGTCCCGTGACAGTCGTGTGTGCCCTGCAGACCCCACGCCCAGCCCTGGGCTGTAGGTGGCGCTAAACCGCCATGCCACTGGGGCTGCCCCACCCCCCCCTTTTTTAGGATTTTAAAAATTTATGTATTCATAGAGGCCGGGCAGGGGGCAGAGACACAGGCAGAGGGAGAAGCAGGCTCCATGCAGGGAGCCCGACATCCAGGTCTCCAGGATCACATCCCGGGCTGCAGGCGGCACTAAACCAGGGCTGCTCTCTAGCTCCATTCTTTACAACCACCTGACTTTGGCTGTGAAACACACGTCAGACTGTAGTGTAATAACCTTGAATTTCATCTCCTTAGAGTCATTTTTCTCAAATTACAGAAAGAACACATATCAGGAATACAGTAGTGGGCTTCACTTACAAACCAACAAGATGTTGGTGAGCCACCCTGAGAAGCAGGCACGGGGTCTTGTGCCCTTTGGCATTCCATCTATACTAACTTGCTGTTTTGACTCTTGTCAAAGCAAAGAGAGCTAGACGTCAAACGTTTACTGTGATTTCATGGGCAGGAATGAGCTTGCAACACTCAGTTTGCAATCCAGGTGACTGGATGGTAAGGAGCTGAGGCCCCAGGTTATTTGGGGTTCCCAGAAGACACCGTCTGGAGAAACCCTGTGAGGAGTTGCAGCTAAGTGGGGCTAATGTGGGGGCTGGTCCCCAGATCCTGCAGACACTCAGTTGCAGGATGTCACATATGTCGGTGTCTGGGACTTTGCAGGTCAGTCGTGCAGGCAAGAGCCTTTTGGGGTCTGTGGAGAGACTGAGCTTGGAGTCTTGGTACTTTGTGAAAATAGTAGGCTTCCTTTTTTTAAAAAGAAGGCTCCACACCCAACATGGGGCTCAAACTCACGACCCAAGATCAGGAGTTGCCCCCTCTACCCGTGAGCCAGCCAGGTGCCCCTAAATGTGTTTTCCTTTCTCTTCGAAGGAGAAGGATAACCTCAAGGGGGCTCCCTGCCCCACACGCAAGCTGCGGCTCTATCTCCCTGCCCCGAGGTCATGACCCGAGCAGAAATCAAGAGTAGGCTGCGTCCTGGGTGGAGCTGGCCAGGCGCTCCCAGTCTCCCGTTTTAATTAGAGCAGTTTTAGGTTTCTGGGAAAACCGAGCTCCCACATGCTCCCGTGCCCTGCACGGCGCCCCGCTAACGCCTCACGTCGGGGCAGCACGCCTGTCACGGCTGGGGAGCTGGCTGGGGTGCGGGGCTGCACACTGAAGTTGGCGCTGTGCGCACGTCCTGAGCTGTCACCTGGAGCCCTCTGTCTGTCTCGGGACCCGGTGGTGTGTGATCCTCCTGTCCTGTGGGGCCCCTCTGGGTTAGGACACTAGCGATAGTGTCTCAGGCTCTTCTTAGTTTTGGTGGCCTTGCCTGCCTGAGGTGTGCTGCTCAGGGACCTGGCCGGATGCTTCTCAGTTGGGGTCTGTGAGAAGTTTCTCTTGTGCTGAGGTGGGGAGATGGTGACCCTTCTTGTGCGGTGACCTTCCCGGAGGTCCCCCTTCTCTCCCTGAGACAGAGAGGACCTGGGGGGTGGGGAACAGAGGAGAGGGAAGGAGAGGGCAGAGGATGAGCATGTGACACACGTGTCTGCAGGACCCACAGCAGCTCCTGGATGGCAGAGCACTGGTGTCACAGAAGTGGCCCACAAGGCAGGGCCGAGGGAGACGGGGGCTCAATATCCTTGCGCACCCGGTGATAGCGTCTGTGGGGAGCACCTGGCAGGGAGCACTGCCGCCCTCCTCGCTTGCAGCCTCCTCTTGGGGGGCAGCTCTTCGGTTGCTGGAGGCTGGGCATCTCCCTGCCTCAGCCCATGTCCCGGGATCCCATGGGCACCCTGGCCGGCCTGCTGTCGCCCCATGGGGCTGGCTCTTCAGGGAAGCTAACGGGAATATGCATTCAGGCCGCTGTCCCCTGCAGTCTCCCTTCGGCGTTTCTGGAAGCTTCGTCGTGGCTGTGGGGGGACTCTTAGGGCCTCAAGGTGCAGACACTTGAGGTGCGCCTTTACCTACTTTATCCCTCAGGACCCAGGTGAGGCTTTGAGGACCCCATTTCTGCTGGTGCAGAGGACAGGTGGGAGCAGCTGGGCTGGGAAAGGCAGCTCTGCTCCCGGGCCAGCGCCGGTCATGGGGGACCTATTCTGCTGAGGATCGGGCTGCGCAGGGACCGTGGGAAGGGAACGCTTACGCGCACACCGGACGGAGGGGTGTGCTTTAGCAGCTCGGCAGGTACTCTGGGTCCAGTGGCTTGCGTTGGACCGGGTGGGGGAGTCACTGGAAGACCGGAACCTGGGGGCCCCACTCTGGGACATGACCTTCACCCTCCCAGCGTATTGTTGGGAGAGCAGCCTGAAGCCCCATGGCCGCCTCACACCTTGCTGCTCCTGGTGACACCTGGTTTTTCGTAAAGCCCATTGTGCTCTAAAAACGTGCATTTGGTTTCACTCTCTACTGACGTGTCTTTTTTTAAAGATCTTATCTAGGGGATCCCTGGGTGGCACAGCGGTTTGGCGCTTGCCTTTGGCCCAGGGCGCGATCCTGGAGACCCGGGATCGAATCCCATATCAGGCTCCCGGTGCATGGAGCCTGCTTCTCCCTCTGCCTGTGTCTCTGCCTCTCTCTCTCTCTGTGACTATCATAAAAAAAAATAAATAAATAAAAATAAAGATTTTATCTATTCACTTGACAGAAAGAGCATGAGCTGGGGGCAGGGGGCAGAGGCAGAGGGCGAAGCAGACTCCCTGCTGAGCCGTCCTGGGACCCAGGATCATGGCCTAAGCAGAAGGCAGACAGATGCTCGACCAGCGAGGCCCCCACGCACCCCGCACTAGCACACTTTAACTGAGCGATGATCGGGGCTCCTGGCTTCTAGTGTTCTCAGCGAGCCTCTAGACACGGGCTGCTGGACAGCTTTACACACCTGCCTGCAGGACTCAACCGAGCAGGACGTGGCCGGTGGTCCTAGCTGCCTCTGGACAGCCTTTCTTGACCATTTACCCGTAGCCTTTTCCAGACCCTCTGCCCGTCTATGTCCCTCACTCTGTGGCCTTCCTAGGTGTGGTTTCCTCTAACGTTTAAAGCAGAAACTGAATCAACCCTGCTCTCCAGAAATTGAACTTTTGTGGTTTGTCTTTTTTTGTTGTTGTTGTTTGTGGCTTGTCTTCACAAAAACAAACCAAATGTTGAGTTGGGCTCACGTGGACCGCTTCAGCTGTGGTGAATAGCCCGAGCTTCCCGTTTTAACATGCACGTGTCTCCTTTCTTTCTCCCCAGTGGGGGCTGACAGAACCGCCGTGCATGACCCAGGCCACCCCATTTCACTGCCTGTGAGCCCACAGCTCTCCGTGTAAGAGAGGAGTAAGGGAAAGGAAGGCAGGATGGCCCCTGCTGGCCCTGCTCCCATGAGCCTTCTGGGAGATGGGCTCACACATGGTCTGGTGTCTCAGGGAGCGGTCTAGTGTTTATTGTGGAGAAAGACTGCTGGGGTTCACACTCTGGTGGTGTCCTTTCCTAGCTGTATTGCTTTAATTTTTCTATGCCCTGCTTTCCTCACTTGTGAGCTGGGGTTAATGGTCTCTACTCCACAGGGTGCAAGGATGAGATAAATTAATAGATGGGAAGGGCTGATGGTTAGCACCATGTAACTGTGAGCCTGGGACAATGGTGATGATGACAGTGAGGCTGGTGATTGATGGTGGTGGGGATGGGGATGGTGTTGGTGGGGGTGATGGTAGTAATGGTGGTAGTGATGATCATGATGGTGGGGATAGTGGTGACGGTGTTGTGGTGAGCCTCACAGCCTTGACTGTACCTTGTCCTGAAGCTGCTGCTGCTGCTAGGACACAGCCTGAGGATTCTGATGCCCATCTCTCAGAACTAGTTCTAGCTTCATTCTTTTTTTTAAAATATTTTATTTATTTATTCATAGAGGCACACACACACACACACACACACACACAGAGGGAGAGAGAGAGAGAGAGGCAGAGACACAGGCAGAGGGAGAGGTAGGCTCCATGCAGGGAGCCTGATGCAGGACTCAATCCTGGGACTCCAGGATCACGCCCTGGGCTGTAGGCGGCACTAAACTGCTATGCCACTGGGGCTGCCCCTCCCCCCCTTTTTTTAAGATTTTAAAATTTTATTTATTCATAGAGGCGGGGCGGGGGGCAGAGACACAGGCAGAGGGAGAAGCAGGCTCCATGCAGGGAGCCCAACATGGGACTTGATCCCAGGTCTCCAGGATCACACCCCGGGCTGCAGGCGGCGCTAAACCAGGGCTGCCCTCTAGCTCCATTCTTTACAACCACCTGACTTTGGCTGTGAAACACACATCAGACTGTAGTGTAATAACCTTGAATTTCATCTCCTTAGAGTCATTTTTCTCAAATTACAGAAGGAACACATATCAGGAATACAGTAATGGGCTTCACTTACAAACCAACAAGATGTGTGCACACTTAAGTAAATTAAATGATGATGCAAATTATAAAAAGGCTCACTACTTGGTCCTTTTTGGTGCCCCAGTGCATTTTTCTATGAATTGACAAAACCTTTAGGTTGCAGATATTTCCAAGCACATGTCTCTTGAAGGCAGTTAAGAACACTTGTGCCTGTTTTTGTTTTTATTTTTGGAAGGGAAGAAGAATTCCTCTTACTCCAAGTGGAAGAAACTCTGATGTGTTGGGATGGGCACTTTGACTTTTGTTATTGTCATAGTAATTTATTAGGCGCCCTGAACACAACCATGGTTTTGCTGAAAGGATAAACTGTGGAGAGGTGGGGGCTGCAGGTGAAGGGGAAGGGCTGCAGGCATAAGCAGCTGCTTATGTAAGCCGCTCGGGATCATTGTGTAACCAGGGCTCCAGGAAGCAATTGGCTGAATGGTTTCCATCAGAGGATATTCGGCTTCTTTTTAAAGATTTTTAGTGATTTATTTGAGAGAGAGAGAGAGAGAGAGAGAGAGAGAGAGAGAGAGAGAGAAGGAGCAGGGTGGAGGGGCAGAGGCAGAGGGAGAAGCAGATACCTCACTGAGCAGGGAGCCCAACCGAGTATCGATATCAAGACCTGAGCCAAAGACAGATGCTTAAACGACTGAGCCTCCCAGGCTCCCCCAAGGGTGTTCTTCTGACCTTCACTTCCTTACACAGCCTGGACAGTGAGTCTGTGTCCTGGCCAGGGGAACAGGGAGGCTTTGACATATACAGCCCACGCCCTTCCCAAGCTCTGTCAGTGGCTTCCTCGGGTAAGAACCCAATATAGTCCCTCTTGTCTGCTGCCCTGGGGGCCACACTCTTCTGGTTCCTCCTTCACTGGGTGTTCTAAACACCCTCACTTGGGAGATCAAGTGGCTCTTAAAAGATCTGCTGGGCCTGGTCTTAGAGGAAAGAACAGAGGGAGCTCACACGATGGTGACTCCCATTGGCTCAGGAGGGCTTGGTTACAGCTGGGTGCTGAGGTGATTGCATCGTGGTTAAAGGACTTGAAGGCGAGCAGGATGCGCCATTCCAGAATATACCGGTTTGGCATGATGATTATTCTGAGGTGAAAACAATTGAGAATCAGCAGATGTAGAAGGAATTCTTGTGGAGTTTCCTTGTCTGAATACAGGAAGCAACTTCTGGGAAGTAAGGCTGCCTTAGATTCCTTCTTTAGGGTGGGTCTACTCTCAAAGGGAGTAGCACAGATAACACCTATCCTAAATCCCTTCTCCGGGGTGGCTTTATGGCCCTGAAAGAGACAGAGGCCACTTTTACCTGTGTAGACAAATATTATCACATACTTCCTTATATCTCAGTTATTTTCCTGTAACACATTTGTCTTTCCTAAAGAAGGCGATTTGTCTTTCTTTTATTTTATTTTATTTATTTATTTTTTTAAATTTTTATTTATGATAGTCACAGAGAGAGAGAGAGAGAGGCAGAGACACAGGCAGAGGGAGAAGCAGGCTCCATGCACCGGGAGCCCGATGTGGGATTCGATCCCGGGTCTCCAGGATCGCGCCCTGGGCCAAAGGCAGGCGCCAAACCGCTGCGCCACCCAGGGATCCCTTGTCTTTCTTTTAAAATGGATTTTTCTCAGGACACCTGAGTGGCTCAGTTGGTTAAGCATGCGACTCTTGATTTTGGCACAGGTCATGATCTCAGGGTCCTAAGATTGGGCCCTGTGTCTGGCTCCATGCTTAGCAGGGGGTCTTCTTGTCCCTCTCCCTCTTCCTCTGCCCCATCTCAAATAAATAATTTTTTTTCAAATAAATAAACCTTAAAAAAAAGATCTTTCTTTCCTCATCCTTTTCCCTACTAAGTTATGTATATAAATATCTAATTGAAACTGCTGGGCCAACTACTTTTCTTGGCAGCCACGTACACATAACTAAACTTTTTTCTTCTGTTAATCTGTTGTTTGTCAGGTGAATTGACAGGCCCCACTCACAGAACATAAGAGGCACTCTTGTAGCCTTCACAGAGGCTCCCTAACTTGGCCAGACATACAGGTGGGGTGAGGGAATGGGGGTGAAAGGGATGTGGGGGTGGGTGCTGGGACCAAGGACCCCTCCACCCTCCATCAGCCTGTTTTCCCCTTATGTGGGACATTGTGCTCACAAAACTCAGCAGAATGAGTGAAAAAAATCAAGACTGCTCATCATCTCCTAGTCAGACATCACCCTGTTGGGGAGATAAGAAAAGGGGCCCCAGTTGAAGGCAGGTGGGGGCCTGGGCAGCAGGCCACGTTGTGCACTTCCACAGAGTGGGCAGCTCTTCATGGCCTCGAGTGGCTATTGGCTATTGGAAAATTAAAAAAAAATTTTTTTTTAGTTTTTTTCTTGTGTTTGATTTACTACCTTTTTTTTTTTTTTTTAAGATTTTATTTATTTATTCATAGAGACACAGAGACACACACACACACAGAGAGGCAGAGACACAGGCAGAGGGAGAAGCAGGCTCCATGCAGGGAACCCGACGTGGGACTCGATCCCGGGTCTCCAGGATCACACCTCGGGCTGCAGGCGGCGCTAAACCGCTGCACCACCAGGGCTGCCCTTGTGTTTGGTTTAAATCGGTTTTAATTTTTTTTTTTAAATTTTTTATTTATTTATGATAGTCACAGAGAGAGAGAGAGGCAGAGACACAGGCGGAGGGAGAAGCAGGCTCCATGCACCGGGAGCCCGATGTGGGATTTGATCCCGGGTCTCCAGGATCGCGCCCTGGGCCAAAGGCAGGCGCCAAACCACTGCGCCACCCAGGGATCCCTAAATCGGTTTTAATTTAAATTCAAAATGTCCTGTGTAAGAAATGAAAGGGAGATTTGACACATGTCACTACTGTACCCCACGCTTGTCAACTCCTTGGTGCTCAGAGAAAATTGGGAGCCCCTCATTGCCTGGGCCAGTACAGACTCCAGGGGCTCACCAGCTCCAGCGAGCTTCCAGCAGCAGGAGGACTGGAAGTGGGGCAGTGCTGTGTAGGAGCAGCCATTTGTACCTTGGGAGGCCTCACCCCTGCTCTCTTACCTGCCGGGGCAGAGGTGTGCTCACATGGCTGGGATGTTTATCATTTGGAACTCACAGGTATGCATGGCCATGCCCATATTTTCACGGAGATACAGAAAAATGTGGTTTCTCTATTTTGGGTAGCTCCTTTTAAGTTATGCTGGTGTTTCAGGGAGAGACACTTTAGAATGTCAGAAATTTAAAATGCAAAGTGCTGTAATGTGGCTCTGCTAGTCTCGTGTGCTGAGAGCATGTCTGTTGAGGGTTATGTGCACCCTGCTTTTGTGGAAATGAGTCCAAACTGTGTATTTATCATAGGCAGAGAACTGAAAAAGCGTAGAGCCCACTGTGCAGGGAGTAGAGCTGGTGGCACAGCCTTCAAGTGGTAGAAGGCATCTTTGATGTTTGGTATTTGTCGCTATTTTAAGCATAATGGTGACATCTGGTATCGCTACGTACTGTCTGAAGCATAAAGCATTTTTCCCTTTGCACGAGGGTGAAATGTTTTTATTTTTTTAAGATTTTATTTATTTGAGAGAGAGAATGAGTGAGAGAGAGAGGAGAAAGAGGGAGGGCAGAGAGAGAGGGAGAAGCAGTATTTTTTTAAATTTTTGGGGTCCCTGGGGGGCGCAGGTTTGGCGGGTGCCTTTGGCCCAGGGGCGTCCCGGAGACCGGGATCAATCCCACGTCGGGCTCCCGGGGCTGGAGCCTGCTTTTCCCCCGCCCGTTTCTCCTCTTTCTCTCTGTGACTATCATAAAAATAAAAATTTTAAAAAAATTAAAAATATTTTTTTTATTTATTCATGAGAGAGAGAGAGAGAGAGAGAGAGAGAGAGAGAGAGGCAGAGACACAGGCTGGGGGAAAAGCAGGCTCCCTACAGGGAGCCCGATGTGGACTTGATCCCGGGTGTCCAGGGTCAGGCCCTGAGCCCCCAGGCATCCATCGAGCCTCCCTGCTTTAGTTTAAATGCGATTCTGCGTCTGCTCCATCTGATCCGGAACAGCTTGGTCCTTGGGCTCTGCGTTGGGTGTGCGTGTGTGTGGTTTCTCTCTTCTCGTCAGTAAAGCTTGCTAGAAGTTTATAGCTGCAAACTGATGAGAGTATTCTTCTCACAAAGAAGTTCATCTGGTTCCTCACGTCTTGTGTCTTCTCTCCAAGTCCTTGCTCTTGGCAAAGCTAACCTGCTGTCTCATCCACCTAAATAGAACTGGGTTTGTCTCCCAACAGCCACTTTTTAGCAAAACCAGGTTCTGATAGTTCGCTATCATCTGTTACCATGCGTGGACAGTGAATTTTAAGAACAGCGATTGTGGGATCCCTGGGTGGCGCAGTGGTTTGGCGCCTGCCTTTGGCCCAGGGCGCGATCCTGGAGACCCGTGATCGAATCCCACGTCGGGCTCCCGGTGCATGGAGCCTGCTTCTTCCTCCGCCTGTGTCTCTGCCTCTTTCTCTCTGTGACTATCATAAACAAATAAAAATTAAAAAAAAAAGAACAGCGATTGTTTCTTGCCTGCAGGAAAGGAAAGATTATTCTGCACGGAAACGAGGATGTTGCGCCGTCCAGCGGAGCTGATAGCTCATGGTCGGAAAACATCCGGGGATAGACCACTGAGGTGGTCACAGGTTGCAGATGCGCTGGCCCCCGGGGGTTGGTTTCTTATTAAATTCTTTGTGGAATTCAGCAGAAGCCTTGAGTGCATTTCAGACAGCCTCAGCCTACACGTCCCCAGACTTAAACTGAGCACGTGGGAGAGGGCATTACAGGGTGTGGGGGCGGGGAGCCGCCTGCGGCAGAACAGCCTGGGCGCCGAATGCAGCTGGTGACAGTCGCCTTGAATGCAGCTGGTGACAGTCGCCTTCCCCAGGGTGCCTGACGCGGTCGGTCCCCACGAGTGTGGCGGGAGCCTGTGGTCAAGGTCACGCCATGGTCAGAGGGCCAGTCATCCACAAAGTGGCTTTCCCAGGGATGAAACCCTCCTCCGTCTCTCTGGGCCTCTTCTTTCTGTGGTGCCAGCTCGGCCTTACAGACACACATTACAACTCCCTGGAAGGGATTTCCTTCTACTCCTCCCCTGAATTTTACTGCTGCCCCAATGGTCTCCCTGGGCAGCTGAAAGCAGTTCAATGGACAGTTTTATTGGTTTCCTGATGCCATCTCAAGACGACATTACCTAAATCCCTTGGAACATTTTTGGGACTGTGGATTCAGAGGACCTGGAGGAGACCCAGGGGGAGAGGGGCCTGGAACAGGGAACTCGGCAGGTGAGATATGGCCCTCCTACTGCGTCTTGTGCTCTGGACCAGAGCCAAGAACCAACGTCCAGTTACAGTGGCCATTCTAGCAGCCATTCTTCTGCCCACTGGGCTGGGGGTGGCCACAGTGGTTTTGTTCATTGTGTCAATGGCTGCTCCAGCAGTCCTTGGCTGCTGTGTCAATGTCCCGGGAGACAACACTGGTCTGGAACTCCCGTCGGGCCACCTGGAGTGGGGAGCTGCTGTAGGATGGCTGTTTAGATGGGATCTCTGGCCTACTCAAGAAGGAGGCAGACAAAGCTCCTGGGTGACAAGGAGCTGGGCTGCACACTGTGGTGCTGCTGGACACCATGGCCACTGTGCTCTGGGAGTGTGGCTGGCCTGGAGCGAGGTCCTTTGAGTGTAAAACACCGCTAACAGGAAGACTTAGCACAGATAACAAGACAGCGGATTAGTAACTTCCTATCCTCATTACTGGTGAAGTGGCAATGGTTTAGATAGGTCTGGTTAAATCTATCATTAATTTTGTTTCCTTTTACTTTTCAAATATGGGCAGTTACTAGGAAACTTAAAATTGAAAGGTACTGGTCTAGCTCAGTTGGAGGAGTATGTGGCTCTTGAGGGGTTCTGAGGGCCAACTGCTTGTTGGGTATAGAGATTACTTTTTTTTTTTTTAAGATTTTATTTATTTATTCATGAGAGACAGAGAGAGAGGCAGAGACACAGGCAGAGGGAGAAGCTCCCCTACAGGGAGCCAGATGCGGGACTTGATCGCAGGACCCTGAGATGATGACCTGAGCCAAAGGCAGACTTAACCACTGAGCCACCTAGGCATCCCTGGCATAGAGATTACTTAAATAAAATCTTAAAAAAAAAAAAAGTTGAATCTGTAGCTCACATGATACTTCTTTTGGAGGAAGCCAGGCCACAGGCCACCTTCTTGGGACAGGTGTACATACATACACACACACCATCACACAGACACACCTGCAGACACGCACACACACATCTGTATGTGCATGCAGACAGGAATGGAACAGTGCACGGTGTATGCACGCACACATACATCCTCTCAGGACAGGCTGGTTTCCAGCTGACCCCTGGGCAGTGGGGCCCTGTAGGCTGCTGGAGGGGCAGGGAAGTGACAGACACGGTCACAATGGGGGAAATGGTGTTGCTCCCTGTCCTGACGTCTGTATCAGTCACAAGTCCTGAGAATGCTGTCCCCGCAGGGTGTTAAATCTCTGTGGGAGCTTCGGACAGTGCCTGCAGAATGGATGTCAGACATACCAGCCCCTCTCCACCCCCAACTGTCCCTGCTGCCACTTTTCCAGGATTCAAGATGAATTGCTTCTTTACAGTTTCTTTTTTTTTTTTAAATGAGATGAAATGTACATAAAATTAACCACTTAAAATTCAGCAATTCAGTGGCATTTAGCACATTGGCAGTGTTGTGCAACCACCACCTCCATCTAGTTCCAGAACCTTCCCATCACCCACCCCACAAGAGACTCTGAACCCAGCAGTGGTTTCTGTGTGTCTGTGGACTTGTGTGCTCTGGGTGTCTCACGTGAGCGGAGTCCCGTGTGCGGGTGGTGTGCTGTATTCACTCCACTGTGGGTGGACGCGTGGCTGGCCTCCGCCTTTTGCGGTCATGCTGCTGTGATGTGGGGCTGAGTCTGAGCATCCACCTCTACTTTTGCAGGGTCTGTGCCAAGGGTGGGGTGAGGCCACCCTTCAGGAAGGACTCTGAGTCCTCTGGCACAGCCCCTTCGGTCGCTTGGAAAAATCCCTGTGTTGTTTCCAGACCCGAGTGCGCTGCATCCCACCTGAGGTCCTTGCGGTGCTCGCAGTCCTCCGCTCGCCCCCATGTCCAGCTAGCCTCTTGGGGCTGCCCCCAGGCTTCAGGCCCTGGAGCAGCCAGTTTGGTTCATTGTGCTGAGATGCACACGACAGGCATCAGGGAACGGATGCTGACCATTTGCTCGAGCCTCGGCTGAGAGAGGCTTGTATACAAGTGTATTTAAACACCAAGATTTTTATGGTAAGATGGGTCCAGAGCTCATTTCTCAGGCCCCTGCAGGGGGGGTGGGGGCCGGGGGGCTTGTCGGGACTTGGACCCCTGAGGCCTGTGTTTCCACCTGAAGTGGCTGGTGACTCCCAACCCCCACCCCCCATCCTCTGGGCTCACCTGAGGCAGGTGTAAGTGGGGGCCTGTGGGCACATCTGTGTTGGGCCACCTTGGGCTCATCCTCTTGGCCCCTTACGTGGGTGGTGATCATGTTGGGGGTTGAATGAGTGTGCCATGGGGGGCCCGAGGGAAGGCCGGAGGCCACCCAGCCGTGCAGTGCGGTCTGAGCCGAGGAAGCGCGGGAGAGCTTCGTGGAATCAGGTGGAGGAGGGCAGGGACAGTGCGCTGCCTGGCCGCCGGGGACAGGGCCGCTCAGCCTTGCAGAGGGGCCACTGGCGTCTTCATCCAGCTAACATTCACGTGGCACAAAATGACGGCTCTAAGGGAAATAGCTTAGTGGCTTTTGGGGCATTCACCACCCACACCACCTCTGTAGGCCCACAACACATCGCCATCCCCAAATGGAACTCCGTATTGCTTGGCACTGCGTCCCACGCCCATGGCGCGCACTGTCCACCTCCTGTGTCTGTGGATTTGACTCATCCAGGGACCTCCCTGAGAGGAGCCACAGCATTTTCCCGTGATGGCTTCTTGCCCCAAGCATGACGTCCATGTTGGAGCTCATGTCAGAATTTCCTTCCTTTTTGAGGCTGGGTGGTATTCCACCCTGTGGATGGTCCATGTCCTGTTTACCCGTCCTCTGTGGGTAGACATTTGTGCACAAGTTGTCACGTGGACAGGAGTGGATGCTGTGTCTGGGCGCCTGCCCAAGGGTGGGACTGCCGGCCACGGGGCACTTTAGTGAGGGTGAGGGTCTGTGGGGGGTGTGTGGTTCCCAGGGTCTCGTCCTGGGAGCCCCTCTGTAGGACAAGGGTGGTCTGCCCTCCAGGAGGCCAGGAGGCTGCGGGGGAGCCGGTGCCTGCTGTCCACGAGCTGCCAGAACGCATGTCTGTGCACAGGCTCGTGGGGGCGCAGCCCTCCACTTACAGATTAAAAGAGGTGTTCATGTACTCGGCTTTCAAAACAGCACGAGGTTTGTCAGAAGGTGTCCGTGGGATAATAAAGAGTAGACTGCTGGTCTTCATGCCCCCAGCGCTGGCACCGTGGAGGGTGAGTGTCTTCTGTGTGCTGCTGAGATGGGCGCTACTGATCAGAGGGCTGGACCTTTTGGTCCCAACCCCTGACTTCAGTGGAGGAGCAAAGCGATGAGGATTAATCTCCAACCGCCATCGACTTAATCAATCTGCTTCTGTAGCAATATGCCATAGAAGCCCCTGAAGTCCTGGGTTTGGGAGCCTCCGGGCAGGTGAACACATAGAGGTGCTGGGGCGGGGCGGGGGGTGGGTGCGCTCCTGGGAGGCTGCTGGGCGGGAGGGGGCGCTCCTCTGCAGGGCTTGGAAGCTCGTGCCCCTTCCCCACCCCTCGCCCTGTGGGTCTCTTCCATCTGCTGTTCCTTTTTTTTTTTTTTTTTAAGATTTTATTTATTCATAGAGAGAAGCAGAGACACAAGCAGAGGGAGAAGCAGGCTCCATGCAGGGAGCCTGATGTGGGACTCGATCCTGGGTCTCCAGGATCACACCCCAGGCTGCAGGTGGCGCCAAACCGCTGTGCCACCGGGGCTGCCCCCATCTGCTGTTCCTGAGTCGTATCCTTTACAAGCATCCCCCAAACTTTGAAGCCAGTTGGGGCCCCAGTGTGGGTAACCTGCAGACCCAGTACTGTGGCTCCTGAAGTGGAGGATGTCTCTGGGCCCCCGCAGCCAGCGGCAAGTGTCCGAACTGAGTTCACTTGCAGGACCCGAGGCGGGGCGTCCAGAGAGCTGGAGAGTCTGTCAATGTCAGGAAAAAGCCGCGTGGGAAGTGTTGCGGCCGCCTTTCTGACGTGGGGGCGTTCTTGGGTGGGAGGAGGAGGAGGTGTGGGGCCTCTTGTGCAATGGGCCGGTCCCGAGTGCACGGCCTCACCGCTCCTGATCCACCTCTCACCCCCGTGTCACCAGGGGCCCGACGGTGCTGGACGTCCCCGTGCCCAAGCCTGTGGCCCGGCCGCCCTGTTGCCTCCTGTGCCCTGTGCGTGGGGCCCAGTCTCCGCCCGCGGGTGTAAGGGCCTCTCACCCGTGGACGGGAGCGTGTGGGGGACACTGTGCAGCCCGTACCGTGTGGGTGGCAGGCCCGCCTTGGCGAACTTGGGCTCAAGTGGGAAGCTACACGCACGCACCTGCGCTAGGCCCGCAGGTCCGGCTGTGCCCCCGCCCCGTGCACGCGAGGGCAGGGCGACAGTCACCTGCAGGCCTGGCCCCGGCCCCCGGGCTGAGGAGCCCCAGGAGCCTCCACCTGGGCTCCCAGTGCTGCTGACTCCGCGTTTCAGATAAGCAGGAAATTCCTGAGAGGAAAACCACAAGCTTTATGTTTATTTAATTCCAGCCATTCTGTGGTTTTTGGAGACGGCCTTTAAAGATTTGCTTTTGATTTTTATCTCAAAGAGAATGCAGAAAAGTCCCCGGTCGGGCTCCAGAGAAAATACACACAAAGAAAAGAAGCGAGTGTGGATCTCGCCAGGCGGCTCTGGGGTGAGGGCAGGATGGGGCTGGGGTGCGTCCCCTCGGAGCGGCGGCCTGGCTGCGCCCGCACATGTGGGCCCCAGAGTCACGTTCCCTCATCAGCTCGGGCCACAGTGCCGGAGGACGGGCTTTGGGGAGGCCTCCCCTCATGGCGGCCAGCTTCCTTGTCCACCCCTCGGGCTGCAGGGAGGGGCCAAGACTCGGGACTCCTGTCGGGTGCCATCGGACACACGCTGTGCCCGGTGCCCATCTTAGCTGGCGGAGTGGAGGGTGTGCTGCGGGCGAGGGGGAGCGGCAGTGTCCGCCCGGAGCCCCCTGCAGCCGTGCACCCTGGGCGGGTAACCCGCCAGAGCCGCGCGCAGGCGGGCGCACCTGCTGCCACATGCAGATCTCTCCGAGGGCAAGGCTGTTGCCCGGAGCAAGGAAGTCACTGGGGGGCCTTTTCCTCTGGGTCAGGACCCTCACCTGGAACCTCAGGTCATCAGCCCAGGCCTGTTGGGAAGGGGATTAGCTATGGAACACCCACGAGCCACCACGGGGGGCCTGTGCGAGCTGGGGTACAGCATGGGGTGGGCTCTCAGGGAACAGGTCAACACACGTGCATGAGCTGGACTGCCTGGTGGGTCCTCCAGCTTGAGTCTGTCCGACAGCACCTTGCTATAGGTGGCAGGGGCGCGTCCCCTGAGGAGGGCCTGCTTCCCATGTGCGGCTGTCAGCAGGCAGTCCTCCAGACCCGTCTCCCTCGCAGCCCGGGAACTGTCAGTGCCCTGTTTCCTGTCAAACTCTTCGATTCATGTGATTTCCTCTTGTTTTCATGCTCCTGCTGCCGGGGCTGCGACCGGTGGGAGCCTGTATGGGGCCGGTGCTCGGTGTCCTTCCTTGCCCTCGGGGACGCAGGTGCTGAGACCCTCTGCCCCTGCCCTCTGTCCTGGTGTCTCTGGCGGACGCAGGATTGAGAATGACTGGGCGCACACCCGCACGCGGGCATGTCCGTACCACCACTCGCATCAGAGCTGTGAGTTTGCTGACGCGCCAGTTCCACCATGTTCATGGGCTCCTTCAGGTTTTTTGTCTGAGCCTGTGGTTCCTGTCTCCCCCGCGCGAATCCACACGCCATGCCTGTGGGGCTGCTAGTCCCTAGGGAGGAGCCTGCCTCATCCCATCCCTCTAGGGCTCTGGGCTGCTCATTCTGGGCAGGGCACAACCAGGCCACCTGGCTTCCGCTCAGGGCCGGCAGGGAGACGGAAGGGACCCCAGCTCCACCACTACCTCTAGGTACGGGCGCATCCACCCCATGTCCCCTCAGGGTGGATGCTGGGGACACTGACTGTCCTGTTGGAGTCAGGTCATGCATGTGAAGGTGCAGTGGTGCCTGGTGAGCCTTGCGGCTGGGGCGCGCGTGTGCGTGTGCTCATGGGTGTGGCATGTGTGCGTGTGTAGGGAGCAGAAGCAGCGGTCTGCTGGGCACCTGTGAGATCCTCAGGCTGACATGGCTCCTCCAGCTCCAGTGCGGCCATGGGAATGCCTGCCACTGTGCTTGTCTCTGTCCTCTCCGGAGGTCACCAGACCTCCCCCCGGCCCCCGGTGCTGCTGCAGGTGGCAGATCCACATCTGTAGCGTCTCTGAGCTTTCCAGGGCCTCCCGCGTGTTCTGATTAGCATGGGGAAGAATCCACATTTGCACCAAATGAGCCAGAGGTGGTTTCTAGATACAGCAGGTGGGAGCCATTCAGCATCCTGTGACAGGGACGGGGACAGAGGATGGAGGAGGGGTGTCCCCGGCCCGTGGCACATTCTGGATGCTGGGCCCACCTTGGACTCAGGCACTTCTGTTTGTTTTCATGGTCTTATTACTTTCCTAGGGCTTCCCTAACAAAGCCACCAACTCAGGGCTCAAACTGAGGTGTCACAGGGCCGTGCCACTTCTGGGCACAGCCTCTCCTAGCCTCTGGTGGTGCTGGCATTCCTTGGCGTCCCTTGGATGGTGGATGCATCACCCCATCTCTGACTCCGGGGTCACATGGCATCTCTCTTCTGGTAAGGACACTCTTCTTGGGGTCAGACTCACTGACTCCAGGTAACTGACCCCCCTCTTATCAATCACACCTGCAATGGCCCTATTTCCAGATAAGGCCCCATTCTCTGATCCTGGGGTTCAGGACTGAGGCATATCAGTTTGTGGGACAGTTCAACCTACTGCAGGGTCCCAGCTGTACCCTCTTGTATTTGACAGTATTGAAAACCATTTATAGTTTTAAGAATAATTTTTAGAGACATGCACAGAAACATGGCTTTTCCTAACCTCAGGGCTCACGAGGCTGGGCATCCCCAGGACACTGTGCGTGCAAAGGCCTGTGCACACAGGTGTGCTCTCCACATGCACCATCTGCTCCCCTCTTTCACCCCTTGGGGATCGCTCAGCATCCGTGGTGTCTGGAGCTGCCTGGCTCTCCGTCGTGGGCGTGTGAGAAGCGGTCGGGAGACTTTCAGGACGTGATCACCAAGGCCAGAAAGAGCAAAGCTTGTTGTCACAGAAGTCACTCTCACAGACCAAGCATGACGTCAGTTCCTGCCAGGGAAGCACCTGGTCCCAGGGTGGGCATTTGTAATTAAATTCTTTTTATTTTGAAATAATCTCATGTTTAGAGAAAAGTTGCAGTAACAATACGATTCCCTGTGTCCTTTTCTGCCAGGTTGCCCAACCGTGAACATTTTACCATGTTTGCTTCAGACCTAAAGCTGCAGAACGGACTATTTCAGGGCGTGTTCTCGAAAACCAGGGTCTTGTGCTGCGCCTGTGGGGGGCTGTTAGCACTGACACAGTGAGGTACCGCCTCTACTCTGCAATCTGTTACCTGGCCCGGTAATGACCCTGCACACTGCTCCCTCGGGTCACTGCTGGGCATTTTACCATCTCGGTGTCCATTGATGCGGTTTCTCGGCCATTCCATCCTCCCCCTGGGGATTTTGTGCGGATATGAGGACTCTTGGCTTCTGTGCGTTGTATTTAGCCTTACCGGGGTCCGTTATTATTTGAGTCTGTGATCTCCCTGTCGATGGTCTGGGGCTGTGCGTGCTGCCTATTTGGGAGGCACGACGTGAGGCTGGGTTTGAGTGTAGAGAAGATGAAATGAAACGCTCACTCCTCAGCCATGTGTACCCCATTTCCAGTGCTTAGTGGCCACAGGTGCTGGGCTGGTTGCAGATGCTGAGGATTTGGAACGTCCAATCATCACGAAAAGTCTCCATGGGGTTTCCAGGTACAAAAGTGTACCTCTGCAAATGGAGTCAGCCCCTGTGGGCTCCATTCTTGTAGCCCCGGTGTGCTCCCCAGTCGGACCGCAGTGGTTGAGGCCTCTGGTGCCAGGTTCATGGGCAGTGGGGGGAGCAGGCATGGCTGCCATCCTGCCCCCGGGGACGCCCACATCTGCTTCTTCAGTTAGGCGGTGGGTGTACCAAAAGGCATATCCATGTCACTGTGCCAAGAAAGCAGCAATCAATTCCTACTGTCTTTACTCTTTCCGTTTTATTATTATTTCTTAAGATTTATTTATCGATTGTTTCCTGAGACACCCAGGGAGTGAGGCAGAGACACAGGAGGGAGACACAGGCTCCACGCAGGGAGCCCAATGTGGGACTCGATCCCGGGACCCTGGGGTCATGCCCTGGGCTGAAGTCAGCCGACCGACCGCTGGGCCACCAGGCCTCCCACTGTTTCCGTGTTCATCAGGAGTGGGCATCATTCTGCCCGAGGTCCATGTGCACCTCTGGGGAGAAGCCGCCATCTCTCCTGGAAGGTCACTGTAGCATCCCTGGGTTTCCCGGTGGAGAAGCAGCCCGGGTGCCTGGGAGCTGGTCCGCGGGGTCCGGTACCCTCCTTCCATGCATGGGCTCCATCTGCGGGCCTCCCGGGGGTGGCCGGAGGTGGGCGGCCCTGCCCCGCTCGCTGTCCAGCGCGTCCCCATCGGGAGGCTCTGCGGCTCTCCGGAGCCTCGGCCCCTTGTGGGGGCGGCTCCTGGTGGGGCGGCTTCCTTCTCCCGTGGAGCCGTCGGTTCGGCCACGTCACCTGGGCGTTCACACTGACAACATCCTCGGAAGGCGGCACGACGACCTGAGCCCTGCCGTCGCCCTGCCGTCTCCCTGCCCGTCGGCTCCTGGAGGGCCGCGCCCACCGCCGCCTGCAGGGCTGTCCTGCCTTGGCGGCCGCGGGAGCCCAGCGCAGGGCTCGCTGGCTGTCGGCTGGGCATCGCGTGTGCGGCCCGGGGGAGCGGTGGCCACGGCAGAGCTTGGGGAGGCGTTGGTGCGCAGGCGCGGCCGCCGCCCTGGGTCGTCGCCGTCGCCGAGGGACAGCCCCGCGCAGCCGCACGTCGTCGTGTGCACGCGGCTCCTGGTGGCGGTGCGCAGGCGCGGCGGGATGGCCTGGGGGAGGGGGGGCGTCTGGCTCCGGAGCGGGAGACGCCGGGGCCCGCGGGGATTCACGGGCTCTGACCCCGGAGAAGGCGAGTGTGAGGGGGGGGGCGGCGGGAGGGCGGCGGGACCCGGACGGGCGGGGGACTTGCCTGCGTGCAGGTTTGGGTCCGCCCCAAGGGCTGGGGGCGGGGGCGGGGCGGCGCACGGGAGCTGGCCGGCCGGGTGGGTGTGCTGGGGGCCGGGCGGGCGCGGAGCTGGGCGGGGTGAGCCGGGCGGCCCAGGTGGGCGCGGTGGTCCCCAGGGACCCCATGGGGGCCGCAGGGCGGTGGTTGCGCTGGGCCTCGTCCTCTTCCCGTCTTGGAGCTGCTCGACGGGCACAGACCCCGGGCACCCAGGTCCCTGTTGCTGTGAGTGGTACGGCCCTGGGTGGGCCCTGGGTCCTGGCTGCGTGCACCGCTTCCCGCACCTCGGGAGGGCGCGCCCTGGCTTCAGGGCGGACGATGTGTGAGTCATGGTTGGAAAACAGAGGCGCGACCCGGCGGGTTCCTCTGCCCGCTGAGCCCACCAGGAGATGCAGCAGGAAGACAAGCTGTGTGGTTTTCCATGTTTTTGCGCTTTGTCTTTTCTCAGCGTCAAAAGCTAAGTGGCACCTTGAAAATGCACTTGTGTGGGGACGCAGGGCCAGGTTGTCCCCGCCCAGAATGCTGCGGTTGCGTTTGAGGACAGGGGCTGCTCTGGCCCCACAAACTGGACACAATATATCCGTGGCTTTTGCTTAGAGTCAGATGTAATTCCTCTGCCTTTACCCGGCTTCCCAAAATTCTCACCCTAACACAGACTATTTTGATGATTAAAAACAAAGGAGGACCCCACACCAAAAACCTGAACCAAACAAGCCGACTACAAATAAGGAAATGAATAAATATGTTCAAAGCAAAGCCTGTGGAGATGACTTAGAGTTTGTAGGGTGGTTTTTTTTTCTTTCCATTTTTTAAAATTGGAGTTCGATTTGCCAACATATAGTCTAACAGTCGGTGCTCATCCCCTCAGGTGCCCCCACCCCCCGCCCACCTCCCCTTCCACGACCCCTTCCTTGTTCGTTTCCTAGAGCTCAGTCTCCTGTGGTTTGTCCTCCTCTCTAATTTTTCCCACTCAGTTCCCCTCTTTCCTTTATAATCCCTTTCGCTATTTCTTGTATTCCCCGTATGAGTGACACCATGTGATGATGGTCCTTCTCCGACTGACTGACTTCACTCAGCATAATCCCCTCCAGTTCATCCGAGTTTGTAGGTTTAAAGCATGTTGCCAGCTTTCTTGAAGTGGCAGCCCCAAGGGGAGATGCCACCAGTGGCGAGCACCCTGGTATTTGAAGCAGTGTCTGGAGACTCTTGGACAAGATGCTAACAGCTGTCACTGCTGGCTCTGGTTGTACGACCTGGCCCCGGAGGTGACAAGTTACTTTGGGGGCAGAGGTGGGGACGTCTGTGGGGACTTGAATATGCTCTTCCAAGACACTGAACAAGTAGAGCAAAGGTAAGCAAAGCTACAGAAAATTAGAATATTGTTGGTAATAAAGTGAATTTTACTTGCATTTATGAATATTTATAATTTAGAAATAGGTATTTATGAGTACGCATGTCGTTATTAGGTTGTTATTTCAGGGATTCAATAATGTAATTTCATATCTGAAAATCCGTTCAATTTATTTATGAGTTAATGCTGAAAAAGTATTTAACTTTCAACACTTCATGATAAAAAGCATCCAGGAATCAGGAATGGCACGTCATGTCTAACTTGAGAGCATGTAGCAGAAATGCCCACGTAACGTGTCGGGGAGGACATACTGATCTTTCTGCTATAAGGTTACGAAGGAGCGGCTCCTGTGAGTCTCTGTGAGTCCTGGAGGCTGCGTCACTGTCAACCTGAAGAAGGTCACAAGGGAATAAGTTAAAACCATATACCAACATGTTACTTGGCGAGATGCATAAATTAATCCCTAGAAAGACATAAACCACCAGAACTGCTTCCAGAAGAAATAGACACTCTGAATACATTTGTAAGAAACACAGAGACTAAACTCATACTTTAACAACTTCCCACAGAGGAAAGCCCAGGCCCAGGTGGCTCCACTGTGATCCTGCTGAGTGTTTAAGGCTGTCAGCCGAGCTGGGAGCAGCAGGAGGACCCAGCGCAGGCCCCAGCTCTGACTTCTGTGCTGCCTGCAGGCCTGGGTGCCAGTCCCTGGTGAGGCCACGCCCGGAGCCTGTCAGTCCTATGAGGGAGGGGCAAAGCCTGGTAAATTCTCGTTTTTCCCAGAGACGAGAGTTACCACGAGGCATCACAGTGTGTGTTGGTGGACTCATGGGGAGGCAGCTTGGCCTAGACCCTTTCAGCCACAAAGCAGCAAGGCAAGCAGCAGCCTCCCGCCCCTCCAGCCGTCACTGATGGTCCCTACAAGTCCTGCTGATGTGGAGTCGTCCCCCTGGGGCCCCTCAGGCTGAGAGCTGCCAGGAGGGCAGAGGTGGGCATGCCTCAGCCGGGCTGACACTGGACCAGGGTGTTAGCAAACTCGGGGTGGGGAGGCCCACCAGGGGATCTGTGAGTGCGGAAACAGAGGTCAGAGGCTCTTCCCCTCCAATCCTGTGTGAGCACCCCGCGTGGGCTGTCAAGAATGCTGGGGTGTGGGAGCGGGGTTGCCAGGGACTGGCCTGGGAGGTGCGTATCAGGCTGTGTGAATGTGCCGAGGCTGGTGGTGCCTGGCTGCGGCAGGCTGGGTTCACAGGTCATTGTGGGCCAGAGTTGTGTCCCCAGAACCTCTGAGCACAATCTTGTTTGGGAATGGGGTTTTTGCAGATGTAAAGTCGTGGGTGAGGGGCTGGGCTGTGTCGGATCCTCAGGGGCTTAGAGGTACCTGGGCCGTGGCTTACGTACTGATGGGGAGACTGAGGCCACAGACATGCTGAAGTCCCCAACTCTTCTGGTGGTGAAACCATCAAATTGTGATCACAAGATGCACACATCTTACTATAATTTGTGGGTTCTGACGAAGGGCCTATCAGTAACCTGTGCCCCACCCCATCGCCCTGCAAGCCCCTCATGCTCTTGCCAGTCTGTCCATCCAGAGGGGCCCACCTGTCCTGAAACTGCACAAGTGGCATCAGTCAGTACACGGCCTCATTGGTCTGGTTTATTTCACTCACTGTAATGCCCCCTTTGTCCCCTCCCTGCCCGCTTGCGCCTGGAGGGCAGTGGCAGGCAGGCATCCTTGCCTTGGGCCAGACCCCTGGGAAGCACCATCTCTCCCTCCTGTGTGCTGCAGGTTCACTTCTCTTAATATGATGAGAAAAAAATTTTTAGTGTAAATAGGTACTGAATTTTGTCTAGTGTTTTTTGCATCTCTTGATAGGATCATATATTTTTTCTTCCTTAGTCTCTTAGTTGATTTTCCAATTTCAAACCAGCCATGTGTTTCAGTGATGAACCCCTCTTGGTCACTGGTCACAGTGTGTGATCTTTTTTTTTTTTTTTTTTGGTTTATTTATTTTAGAGAAAGAAAGTGTGGATGAGTGTGGGGTGGGGAGGGGCATAGGGAGAGGCAGCAAGGAGAGAGGATCTCAGGCAGATGCCCAGCTGAGCGTGGAGTCTGACATAGGGCACAGTATCACGACCCAGAGATCAGACCTGAGCCAAACCCAAAAGTCAGACACGGATGGTGCCACCCAGGCGCCCCACAGTGTCCGATTCTGTGTACGTGTGTACGCGGCTGGTGCACTTGCTAGTGCTAATGTTGCTAAGGATGTTTCTGTGTTCATGAGGGATGTTAGTCTGTAGTTTACTTGTGTTGTCTTTCCTGGTTTGGATCTCAGAGTAATGCTGACTTGATAAAATGAATTGGGAAATGTTCTCTCCTTTTGTATTTTTTAGAAGCTGTTAGTTAGAATGGGTGTTATTTCTTTATTTTTTATTTATTTATTTATTTATTTATTTGTTTATTTATTTCACGAGAGGCACAGAGAAAGAGAGAGGCAGAGACACAGGCAGAGGGAGAAGCAGGCTCCTTGCAGGGAGCTGGATGTGGGACTCGATCCCGGGACTCTAGGATCACACCCTGGGCTGAAGGCAGACGCTCAACCGCTGAGCCACCCAGGGATCCCCTATTTTATTTTTTAAAAAATATTTTATCTATTTGTTCATGAGAGACACAGAGGGAGAAGCAGGTTCCATGCGGGGGGCCCGATGCAGGATTCGATCCTGGGACCCCATGATCATGCCCTGGGCTGAAGGCAGACACTCAACTGCTGAGCCACCCAGGGATCCTGGTGTTACTTCTTTAAATGTTAGGCAGACTTCACCAGTTAAACTATCTGGGCCTGGACGTTTCTCCTTCATACTTTAACTGCAAATTGAGTGTCTTTAATAGATATGGGACCATCCAATATCCGTTAAGTGAGTTTGGTGTTCTGTGGATTTGAGGAATTGGCTCTTTCATCTAAATTAATCAAAGGGAGGCATTTCTGCTTCTTACTTTGGGTGTGTCTTGTGTAGCCTGAGGTCAGGGGTGAGTCCTGATGAGGCTGAGGGACAGCTATACTCCCAGGGCTGACCAGAGAAGTCACAGGAGGTGTGGGGTGATGGGGCTGCCTCCGTTACACCCACCTCATGGCTGTGTCATTGTCCTGTGGCTTCCATAACAATTTACCACAAACTGGTGGCTGAAAACAATGGAAACTTATTTTCTCACAGTTTTGGAGGCCGGAAGTCTGAGATGAAGATGTCATCAGAGCTGTGCTCTCTCCAGAGGCTCCAGGCTCCTTCCTGCTGCTGGAGGCTCTGGTGTCCCTTGGGTTGTGGCCACATCCCTCCAATCTGCCTCCATCTTCACATGGCTTCTCCTCTGTGTCTCTTATAAGGACGCTTGTCACTGGTTTCAGCACCTGTCCTGGTAAGCCAGGTCAGTCTAGTCTTGAGACGTTTAATTTCATTGTGACAGCAAAGATCCTTTGTCCAAGTAAGGTCACATCCCTAGGTTCTGGGGCTTAGGTGTGGATGCATCATTTTGGAGTCCGCTACTCAGCCTACCAGGGTGCGTCACTGGCAGCGCCGGCTGCTCCCTGGCATAGCCCCTGACATCGGGGCAGGGGTACATCTCCCTGGCCCTGATCTGGACCCATGGGCCCTGAGGAGGTGGGGCACACAGGCCTCCAAGCCCACAGAGTGACCCACCCATCCTTGGATCACCCATCCTTGGACCCACCCGTCCTTCAGATCATCGAGTCAGGAGACTCCTGTAGTCTTCTCAGCTCCCACCCTCACCGTGTGTGGAGGGGTGTCGCAGCCCCATAGGCAGGCGAGGACCACGTGTGTGCGCATGTGTGTCAGCCAAGCTCTCATCTTCAGGGCTCTTTTCTTATTCTTGTGGGAGTGGCGGGGGCTGTGCCTGGTTTGGTGGTGGGGTCCCTGGGAGCCTCTCAGGGAGGGACCCAAACTCAGAGCTCCCACCTTGTGTGGGGACTCCTGAGCACCCTGGTGTCCAGGTCTGGGCCTGGGGTAGATGCTGCCCTGGGGGTCCGGCTCACGTCCTGCCAGTAGCCACAGAGCAGACATGGGCACTTTGTTGTCTGGGATCAGAGTCCAGCCTCGTGTGGCCAGCCCAGCTGGGTGCCTGCTCTCTGATAGGCTCTGGGGCCTCACTCCTCTACGTGGGGTTTTCCCCTTGTCCCCTGGGCTTGTCCCCTCACAGCTGGAGTGGCAGCTGTGTCCTGGGTTTCCTCACTGCCCTGCCTCCCTGCCAGTTTGTTCCTGGGAGACCACTCCCAATTAGGTCTTACTCCTGAGAGAAGCTGCTCTTGGAACTCGAGCCACTGACTCTCTCCCCAGAAAGGTGGGTCCCCCTGAGTCCAAGGACCTGGTATCTTCCTATGTCATTTTTTTAAAAGGTTTTATTTATTTATTCATAAGAGACAGAGAGAGAGAGAGAGAGAGAGAGAGGCAGAGACACAGGCAGAGGGAGAAGCAGGCTCCACGCAGGGAGCCCGACGTGGGACTCAGTCCCACGACCCTGGGGTCATGCCCTGGGCCGAAGGCGGTGCTAAACCGCTGAGCCCCCCGGGCGTCCCCCTCTTCCTGTGTTCCACTGGGCTGACCCTCTCTGGCAGTGCTCTTGCCCTGGCCCTTAGGGGATGGCTGGGTTGGGGAAGAGCCAGTGCCAGGAAGGCATGGAGCCCCCCCAGGGACCCTCCACTGGGCCTAGCGGCAAAGGAAAGGAATCCTACCATGTGGTGCTCTGTGGGGTCAGAGGGCAGAGCTGCCTGGAGGCCCCCAGAGCTGCTGCCCACCCCAGCACTCAGGGGCGATACGGGGTGTCCTGCTTTGTATCCCACCAGCCAAGATCCTGTGACACCAGTGAATGTGGAATGAGCCAGTAGGCTGGGTGCAGTGGGGGCTGTGGGCTGGCTGTGGATACCCCACCCCTGGGATGTTGGAAGGGGCATCTGAGCTCAGAGAGAGCTCCTCCCTTGAGGTTCTAAGCTTGTGGGGGGCTTATGTTCCTTCCTGTAGGAGGAAAGGGGAGCTGATGCCTTGGGCACGCGGCTCCTGCTTAGAGGCTGTCTGTTGGGACAAATGCCCTTGGGCCTGGGCGCTCTGTGCAGGCCAGGGCACGGCCACCCCCGGCAGGCCCACAGAGCGGAAGGTCAGTCTGGGTGGTCACTCCTAGTTCTGGAATATCTAGCCATTCACGTAATTTATAAAGCTGTGATGCTGGCATGTGCTGTCGTACATGCTGTTGCATACTTGTGTTTCTGTGCACATGGGGGTGTGTGGTTGTGTCACATCTACGACTGTGCACTGTGTGCATGTGGGCACTCGTTAGTGCCTTTGCCCTCTCTGAGTGTTCCTCACTTTTTCTTTTTTTTTTAAGAGACTTTATTTATTCATTCATTCATTCACTCATAAGAGACACAGAGAGAGAGAGAGAGAGAGAGGCAGAGACACAGGCAGAGGGAGAAGCAGGCTCCATGCAGGGAGCTCGATGTGGGACTCGACCCCGGGACCCCAGGATCATGCCCTGGGCCAAAGGCAGTTGCTAAACTGCTGAGCTACCCAGGGATCCCCTGTTCCTCACTTTCTGTCCCTAGGGAGTGGGGTGTCTGTCCTCAGGAAAATCCATGAATAGGTCAGCCCACCACTCTGATCAGCACTGCCAAATCCCACACTTGGAAACCAGAGGCTTTCTTGGAGGTTTGGGAAGAATCCACGGCCAGTGTAGCCTGTCCTGTGGAAACCCTGAGTGCTGGTGACAGTAGGGCTGCCCAGGCCCTGCTCTGAACCCCAGTGGCAAGGAAGGGACCAGATGAGGTGAACTCTTCTGCCCCTTGCAGGTGAAAGGTGGAAGCTGGGGAATTTCAGAAAGTCAGGGACCCTATAGGAATCAAGGGGCAGGAACAGTGTTGGGGGTGGGGTGGGCAGGTCCCCTCTCAGGCAGGTGGGTGTGCAGTGCCAGACCTGGAGCATGCTTTCCTCTGGCCAGGGCAGAGCAAGTCGGATAGTCTCAGTGCCCCTTAGCCTGGACCTGCCATGAGGGATGTGGGTGCTGCCCACGGCCCCTCCTCTTTGTGCCAGGTGAGCCCCCCTGGGGCTGTGTGTGGGTCTGGGGGACCTAGCCATGCTGTCTGGGGAGGAATCTGTGGAAGAACTCTGAGGAAGAGTGACTCTGTCTAGACCTGCTCCCAGGTGGGGGAAGCAGTGGGAGTGGAGGGCCTGGGATCCTCGCCCTCCCCAGGGGAGGCCTTATGAACGCCCAGCTGAGACCCCCAGGAACTCAGTGATCCAGGCATTTTTTTTTTTTAGATTTTATTTATTTATTCATGAGAGAGACAGAGAAGCAGAGACGCAGGCAGAGGGAGAAGCAGGCTCCATGCAGGGAGACCGATGTGGGACTCGATCCCAGGACCCCCAGGTCATGGTCGGTGCTAAACCGCTGAGCCCCCCAGGGATCCCCTGGCATTTGTGTGTTTTGAGGGTGGGGGTGAAGAGTCTTAGGTGGTTCTTGGCTGGGTGCTAAGGGCTTGGAGGGGACCCAGGACTCCCAGGGGCAGGTGGGGTCAAGGGGCCAGATGAGGCTTGGGGAGGCAGTCTTCGGACAACTGTTGGCCTCACTGGCCTTGGTGGGGCTGCTGTCCCAGGAGGCAACTGGCCCCTGCCCCATAGGTTGGGAGGGCGGCTGTGAGGGCCATTCTGGGTATGTGGGGCTCCTGTACCGAGTCACTGCCTCCACTGCTGTGTGTAGGTTTCTGGGGGCCTGGAGTCCCGTGGTCTCCGTGTGCCTCTAGTTCCTCTTACTACAAGGACACCAGACATTGGATTCAGGGCTCACCCTCCTCCAGCATGACCTCCTCTTAGCTAATTACATCTGCAGACTCTGAGGTTCTGGGTGGACATGTGTTTTGGGGGACCCTGATCAACTCACTACAGCTGACACCTGCCCAGAGACCCACAGCAGAGGCCTCTGGGGCGGACTTGTGAGCCAAGACCCTACTTGGGGCAGTAGCCAGCAAGAGGAGGACTCTGCACTGTGACCGCAGGCATCGGGGGACAGCAGTCGGGCCTGCGGGCCCCTGGGTTGGCTGGCTCGACCCCCCGGTCAGTGCCTGAGCTCTGAACATGCTGTCCACTTCCGTTTGATGGGGTAGTGACAGGCCACGCTGGACGTGGTGCCCAGGGACAACGGACAGACAGAGGGACAGAGCCCAGCCTGGCAGCTTGCTCTGCGCCAGCCCTGCAGCTGCACGACGGCCACAATGGACTGAGGGGCATTGATGGGGACACAGTCGGCCCCTGATAACTCGCTAATGGCGCTTCATATTTTTTCATGGAGAAGAATTGTGCGAGTGTGAAGACCCAGTGGGGAGATGAAGGCCACTTGATGAAGAGCCTTGAGCCCACCCCTTAAAGGAACAAGGTGGTCCCCCCCCCCCTTTTCCATGTGGCACAGACAGCTGGCTCCTTAAATATTAATCAGGGGTTATTGAGATGCAAATGTGTGCCCGCCACAGAAAGGCCTGCAGCTGCAGGGCTGGCGCCGAGTGCCCTCCACGGCCCAGGTGCAGCGCCTGCCAGAGCCAGCAACCCTCCCTGAGGATAAAGGCATCGTTTGCCCCTAGACAGGAGGCATCATCTTGTTTCATTGGCTTTGCCCATCACAGCTTTCCTGGCTTTTAGCCCTAAACCAGGGTGTCCTCACAGGTAGACGTGGGCGGGAATGGGGCTGCCTGCTGTCTTCTCTGTTGCGTGAGGCTTTGTCAAGTTTGCACGTGTCCCTCTGGTTTCAGGCTGACTTTAGGTTCACGCTCACAGGAGAACCAGGGCACCAACCGGGTACCCTGTGTGGAGAGAGGGGGCCTGTGGGGCTTTCCCAGTCCCTCCCTGGGCTGGGATAGGTGCCATGACAGCTTAAAAAGAAGACAAAAAAAAAAAAAAAGACAAAACGCTTGGAAAGAGTAGAAAACGGAGGGTGGAGAGAGATGGCGATAAGCAAAGGAAAAGCATAGTCAAGAAGGGACACCTAGGTGGCTCAGTGGTTGAGTGTCTGCCTTCAGCTCAGGTTGTGATCCCGGGGTCCTGGGATAGAGTCCCGAGTCCCATGTTGGGCTCCCCGCAGGGAACCTACTTCTCCCTCTGCCTGTGTCTCTGCCTCTCTCTCCCTCTCTCTCTGTGTCTCTCATGAATAAATAAAATCTTAAAAAAATTTTTTTTAAGACACACATGAGGATGGGGGGACATAAGTACCTCAGGACGCACGGTGGATGCCGTCCGTTTTGCTTACACTTCTGGGTCTGTGGCAGTACAAGCAGCCCAGTGCTCTTTATGATAAACGTACCAGAAACAAAGTGGGCTCTCATGCTTGACCACGAAAATGTGTTTTTCTGTTGGAAATATTTTAATCATGAATTGGAACTTATACAAAAAAGTCCACAAAATATGTCCTCTCAAAACACTTTTCACAAACTGATTATCAGTGTAATGACCATTAGGCCAAGAACTGGAACGTTGCCAGACCCTTGTGGCTCCTGGTGTCCATCCGCATCATAAGCCTGGCCCAGCGTAGCCCCCAGTGTTGTCCCGCACGTCTGTGAGAGTTAGCCACGCAGCCTGTGCCCCAGCGCATGTGCCCCTCTTGCTCAGCAGCACACCTGTGACATTCACTCCATCTGTCATGGTTGTAAATCGTCAATTCTTTTTGCTGTAAAGTATCCTGTCTGTTCTACTCTTGGTGATGAGTTTTGGCAATTTTTGTCTCTTACAAGCAGACCCACCTTAACTGTAGGTCTCTTGGAGGCTGCCTGTCCGTGCGTCTGTTGTGTACACACCGAGGGAGGGGCTGCTGGGTCCCAGATGTGCCAGCATTTTGGTCGCTGTACGCCTTCAGCACTGGCATTGCCCGCGTTCTTTATTTTAGCCCAGTCTAGGCAGAGTTCAGGGTTTCCTTGTCATCTTTGGTTTTCAAAATCAACTCAATCGAGGTACAGGTGGTAGCATGTGGGGGGTGGCTTAATGCTAGCATGCAAGAGCTGACCATGTGTATCCCTCCCTTTTCAACTCTGCTGAGTGATGATGTGTTGGCCGCTTTAAAATAAGATGCAGTGGGAGTATTTAGATCATGGAAGTTAAAAAAAAAACAACCTACAAAACAGAGCTTTATTTGGAGAGTCTGTTGCAATTTATAAAAAATAAAATGCAGCTACTTTAAGTGTATATCTTGATGGTTTTTTGACAAGTGTGTACACCAGGGTACCTACCATGCAATTGAGATATAGAGTGTTTCCGGCCCTCCAAATATTCCCTTGTTCTACGTCTCAGTCAACCCCTCCCCAACACGGCCCCAGGTAACATAACCACTGACCTGTTTTCTGTCACTGCAGTTGAGACTTCTTTTGCTCTTTAGAGTTCCGTACAAATGGCATCATTTGGTGTATATTCTTTTGTGTCTGGATTCATTAGCTTAGCATGTTTTTGAGGTTCAGGTGTGTTGTTACGTGTATCATTAACATCTATTGCCAAGGATTATTTGTTGTGTGGGTACAACACCATGGATTCCTCCTGCTGCTGGGCCCCTGGGCTATTTCCTCATTTTTGGCTAGTCTGAATGAATCTGCTAAAAGCATTGCTCACAGGTCTGTTTTCTCATTTCTTTTGGGTAGATCCTTGGCTGGGTTGTAGGGTAGAATGTGTTTAGTGTTTTCAGAATTGCCAAACTTATCCAGAGCAGTTGTACTTTTTTATATTCTGACCAGCAGCATATGAATGTTTGTGTAGGATAATATTTCTCCATTAAATGTTGGCTAGAACACACCAGTCAAGTCTTTTCAGCCTGAAATTTTCTTTGTGAGGTTTTAAATCATGAATTCAATTTCTTTCGTTGTTATGGGGCTACTTGGGTTTTCTCTTTCTATGTGAGTCAGTTTTAGTAATTTATATGTTCCACAGAATTGTTTTCATTTCCTCTATGATGCCAAATTCATTAGAATACAGTTGATAATATTATTTCCCTTTCACAGTCTGTAGGATCCGTAGTGATGACTCTGCTTTCATTCTTGATATTCATAATCTGTGTTTTCTCTTCTTTTTCCTTGACTGTTGTAGCTAGAGGTTTATCCATTTCACTGGTATTTTAAAAAAACCAGGTAGGGCTTCACAGGTTTTGTTCTAAAATGTTCTGGCTCTGAAAGGGTTCTGGTTTTATACAAAGGTCTTTGTTGGGAGTCCCCATGTCATCAGGACAAGGTGCTGCTTTCCTGCAGCCTGCTACCCACCCAGCCAGGTCAGTCCCGGTGGAGGAAGGTGCCCATACACCCCATCTATGCTAGGTATTGAGCTGATCCCAGGTAAGGGCAGGGAAGACAGCCTTGGCAGAAAGCCACCTAGATGGCGAAAGTTTTATGTATTGTGTAACCATGGCTGCCTTTATTTACTCAGATTTTCTGTGACTAATTGGTAGCTGCATATCTGTAACTGTCTTTCCTAGACCATCAGTTAAGAGAGTTCATGTATGGTCATATGCTGCCTCTGGATACTTTCTATCCCACTGGCTAAGCATCGCTTTATGTATTGGCCTTAAGAGAATCTAGCCCTATGCACTTAACACACAAAAGGGATGAGTGCTTTATCTGCTTGGCTTCCCCTGCAGTCCCAGTAGGTCTTGGCAGTGTGAAGTCTCCTGGCCTCGAGACAGGGAGGTCCAGGTCTTGGGACACTTAAGAGGCTTTTCTTGGTTTTTGTTTTATTTTTATTTATATTATTTTTAAGATTTTATTTATCCATGAGAGACACACAGAGAGAGGTAGAGACACAGGCAGAGGGAGAAGCAGGCTCCATGCAGGGAGCCCGATGTGGGACTCGATCCCAGGACTCTGGGGTCACACCCTGAGCCAAAGGCAGATGCTCAATCCCTGAGCCACCCAGGGGCCCTGGTTTTTGTCTTATTTTAAAAGACATTACCACAGAGCTAACTGTTGTAAAGGGAACAGTTGGTGGCATTTAGTGTATCAGTGTTGTGTAATCACCATCTCTGTCTAGTTCTAGTTTCATCCCCTCAAAAGGAACCCCACTACCCACGATTCTGTCCCTCTTCTCCTTCACCCCAGCCTCTATCAATCCCAGTTCTGTCTCTACAGACTTACCTGTTATAGGTATATTTTTAAAATATTTTATTTATTTATTCATGAGAGAGACAGAGACAGAGAGGCAGAGACAGAAGCAGGCTCCATGCAGGGAGCCTGATGTGGGACTCGATCCTGGGTCTCCAGAATCAGGCCCTGGGCTGAAGGTGGCGCTAAACCACTGAGCCACCTGGGCTGCCCTAGATATTTCATACAAATAGAACCATATGATAGGTGATCTTTTGTGTCTGGTTTATTTCACGGAGCGTAATACTTCGAAAGTTTATCCACGTTGTAGCAGGTGTCAGTATTTTCTTTTTACTGTTGAAAACTATTCCATTGTATGGAGACACCACATTTTGTTTATGTACTCATCTGTTGGTGGGCATTTGAGTCATTTTTACCTTTTGGCTGTTGTAAATCGTGCTGCCACAAACATTCATGTACAAGTATCTGTTTGAGTCCATTTTCATTTCTGCTGCGTATGTATACCCGACCCAGGAGTTGCTGGGTCTTTGGTTATTGTTCCATTTAACTTTCTGAGGAGCTGCCAGACTGTTTCCACAGCAGCTGTACCATTTACATTCCCATCTGTAATGGACAGAGGCTCCAGTCTGTCCACATCCTTGCCAATGCTGGTTGTTTATTAAAAATCACAGCCATCCTGTGTGAAGTAGTATCTCATTGTGGTTTTCACATGCATTTTATAGTGACTAAGGATGTTGAGTCCCCTTTCTTGTACTTTTTGGCCACTTCTATGTTGTCTTTGGAGAAATGGCTGATGAGCCCTTTTGAATTGGGGTTGGTCTTTTTTGCTCCTCAGCTGTAAGAGTTCCCTGTATATCTTGGTTACTAGACTCTTACCAGTTATATAACTTACATTTTCTCCCACTCTGTGGGCTTTTTACTTTACTGATAATGGCCTCAGACGCACAAAACTTTTGTGTCCAATTTATTTTTATTTTAAGATTTTATTTATTGAGAGAGATAGATAGAGAGGGAGGCAGAGACACAGGCAGAGAGAGAGAGAGAGAGGGAGGTAGAGACACAGGCGGAGGGAGAAGCAGGCTCCATGCAGGGAGCCTGACGTGGGACTTGATCCCGGGTCTCCAGGATCACACCCTGGGCTGCAGGCGGCACCAAACCGCTGCGCCACCAGGGCTGCCCATGTTGTGTCCAGTTTATCTGGTTTTCCTTTTGTTGCTCCTGCTGCTGGTGTCCTAAGAATCCATTTGTTAGATCCATGTTTCTGGGACTTTTAATAGTTTCAGCTCTTTCATCCATTTTGAATTAATTTTTGAATATGGTGTGAGGCAAGGGGCCATCTCCATTCTTTAGTGCTTAGATCCTGCTTTCCCAGCACCATTTCGCCACTGAATGGTCTTGGCATCCTTGTCAATCTTTTGACCGTATCTGTGAGGGTTTATTAGGTTTCCATTCTATTCCTCTGGTCCATGTTATGTTATTATGCCAGGACCACACTGTTTTGATGACTATAGCTTTGTAGTAAGTTTTCAAATCAGAAGATGTGAATCCTCTTTTGTTCTTTCTTTCTTTTTTAAAAGATTTTATTTATTTGATGGAGAGAGAGAGAGAGTACAAGCCAGGGGGAGAAGCAGAGGGAGAGAGAGCAGCAGTCTCCCCACTGAATAGGGAGCCCAACGTGGGGCTCGATCCCAGGACCCCAGGATCATGACCTGAGCTGAAGGCAGATGCTCAACTGGCTAAGTCATCCAGGCACCCCTATCCTCTTTCTTTTATAAGATTGTTTGGGGTGCTTTGCAATTCCATGTGAATTTGAGTGTTGGCTTTTCCATTTCTACAGGCAAAGGCTATTGGAATTTTGATAGAGATTTCATTGGATCCGTAGATTGCTTTGGGTAGTACTGTCATCTTAAGACTATTGTCACCCAGTTTACAGATGTGGATGTCTGCCTTTCCACTGATAGAGGTCTCCTTTAGAATTTTCCCAGTGGTGTTACATAGTTTTTAGTGTATAGGTCTTTCACCTCCTTGGTTAAGTATTTTAGTAGATATTTTTTTTGGATGCCATTGTAAATGAAATTGTTTCCTTAGTTTCTTTTTCAGATTGCTCATTGATGGTGTATAGAAGCATATCTGATTTTTTGGTGTTGATTCTGTACCCTGAAACTTTGGTGAGTTCATTTATTAGCTCTAGTGGGTGTTTTTCATTTTGTTTTGTTGGATCATTGGAATTGTCTATCTATAGGATCACACCACTTCTCAGTAGAGGTCTTCTAATTTAAAGCCTTTTATTTTTTTGACTAATTCCTCTGGGCTGGAACTTCAGTAAGTGGTGTTGATGACAATGGGCATCCTCCACTTATTTCAGATCTTCGGGGGAAGGTTTTCACTGTTTCACTGTCAAGTGTGATATTGGCTGTGGGTTTTTGCTAACTACCTTTTTATGTTAAGGAAGTTTTCTGAATGGCTCTTCTCATGAAAGGTTGTTGGACTTTGTTAAATGCTTTTCCTGTATAGTTGAGAGGACTGTGTGCTGTCCCTGACACTCCACCCTCCCCTTGCCTGTAGCATTCTGTTGATGTGATATATTGCAATGACTGATTTTTTTAAAGCAGTTCCATTTAATCATGGCATATAATTCTCATATCATGCAGTTATTTTGCTAGTATTTTGTTGAGGATTTTTGCTTATGGATGCAAAATTCATAAGGGATATTGGGGTCTTTGACTTTGTTATTAGTGTAAAGCTGGCCTCGTGAGATGAGTTAGAATTGTTCTCTAATTTTTTGAAAGTTTGGGAAGGATTGGTGTTAATTCTCTTTTAAACTCTTGACCGAGTGAAGCCATCTTGTCCAGTATTTTTTTTTTTTTAATTGGGAGGTTTTTGATTACTGATGCAGTCTCTTTACCTGTTACAGATCTTTTACAATTTTCTATTTCTTTGTGTGTCACTTTTGGTAGTTTGTATGTTTCTAGGATTTTGTCCGTTTCTTTGATGTGATCTAATTTTTTGGCATGCTATTGCTCATAGTACTCTTGTAATCCTTTTTATTTCCATAAAAAGTAATGCCTCCACTTTATTTTGACTTTAGTTATTTGCATTTTCTTTCTCTGTCAGTCAAGCTAGAGGCTTGTTAGTTTCATCGATTACATCAGGAG